>NC_140945.1:75468339-76068339 GCF_014529385.1 Adiantum capillus-veneris
TAATAGCCAAACTTGGGCTTGCATGAATAAGCGCCCTTGCTAAATATGGCCAACCTATTAGCGATGTCGTTAATAGATAACGCCCCTTGCTGACGTGGCAGGAGGAACTGTAGACATCACAAAATTTGGCGGGGCCTGTTCCGAATGTGGTCGCCATGGCATCTTGAGCGTTTTCCGTTTCAGGCGCGCTTTCATCCGACCACTACACAGCCCGTCACGAGCGAAATCAACTCCCCCTGCGCAGCTGCTCGCTGTCTCTGCCCGCCATGCCTTTGCTCTATTTCCTTTTTTCACACACAATGTGTGTCCTTCTTTAAAAATGGGCGGCCAAAGTTTTTACTTTATCTTGGGCGGCCGACCCTTAAAGGGCACTCCATTTGGCATACATATCGACTAAAGCATTGCGAAGCACAAAATCCAATCAACTTTCCACTGCCGTGTTGAGCATTTTCTGCCTCCAATGCTCTCCAAGATATGAAATTTTGGATAAAGAGCTCACTAAGAACTTTTTGTGGATTCATAATGCCACCAGATTTGACATATAATTCACCCACGCATTGTCTCGCACAACATCTTTCTCCAACAGTCCTTGACTAACAATATCTTCGTGAATTTTATTGTTTATTCCGACATCTCGAATAATGTCAAAATTACCCAGCTCAGCAGTGCCGACAATTGACACAGGACTTTGTCTGCCAAGTTGTAAATCCCTTTAGACTTCTCAAAATGCATAAAATGCCTACAAACCCTGCTGATGCTGTAAAATTCCCAGATGGCACACCGACTGAGCGAACCGGACTGGTACGGAACCGACCCCCGGTGAATCTTTAACGGCCAATAGCTTGACAAATCGGAACTCTGATCACTGTTCTGAAAAGACAGATGCGCTCCACAAAGTGAGCACTTGAGGCCCATGCATTCATTTCATTTCTGTCCCCTCAGCTGCAGTTGCCCAATCCGGTACAGATATGCAATCAACTTAAACTTCAAATTGCCATAACTTCCTATCTGTAGCTCCGATTGACGAGCCGTAAAGACAAGCCTATAGAGCACTTCAAGTACTTCAACTTTGATCAATAAAATCCTAGCTATGACCACTTCAAGCATACTCACTGTTAGCATTGCCAAGACATGTTTTGGCCCTTAGAGCCGCATCTGGCATACTTTTATCTTTAAGTTGGCTTGTTAGCAAGCCCTTATTACTGCTGAATAATCATGTAGGATTCGAATAAACTTGATTGGCATCCCTTTGTTCATTTTCTTGTCATGGAAGCGGAGCTGCACGACATCCACCCCTTTGAACCTGCACAGCCTTCGGTCTGTGCCAATCGATCTTCAAGCTGCATCATCAATAGTCTAGCTCATTTATCTGGTAGCTGTCCCATCACAATTATTTGAACCGTAGTGGTCGTATCTCCAAAGCATTCAATGATGAAAAATTTGTTTAGTAAACCCCGCCAAACTCAAGTGCTCCAGTTACTTATGCACATGGCTTGACCATCAGACTTGCTTTAGGGACTCTGTCAAGCTCAAGTATGCCTTGCTCTCTATGCACACGGAATGGTCGTCAAGTCCTTTACTTCAAGTTCTGGTAGTAGAACCATCTCAAAAGATGTGAAGATACTATATCAATTGTCCAAAGATGTCAACTGGAAGCTAGCCATGTAAGCTTATTGATCATATAACCAAGAACACTTCTGACTTAGCATACATCCAAACACAAATTTATTGCCAAGTAACCTGCTATTACAAGAAAATAAATGATACTTGAATCTGCAAGTTGCTCTTCAATAACTCCCAGGATCAAATCGGATAATAAGAAATTGCCCCAATAGTGGAGCAGCATAATATCCACATGAGTATACATTTCCTGTATCGATCAACTTCAAGCATTTCTGGTCCAAATATGCTATTCCTAGATCTAGCAAAAAGAAACCACAATGTATACCCAAAAATATCCATCCATATTGAACCTGCTTTTGAAGATCTTTTGAATCCCCTGGATCAAATACCATTAAGATCACATAGCATTGATGGGCTCCGCAATATACTAGAGCATCACCTGAAGCATAGTGCAACACCCATATCCCATAAAATTTTAGCAACTTAAGCTCGTTACCAGAAAGCATGAAAGAACTATGACTCCCTTTTATTGGCAGCCAGGACATCACTGACATAAGAATTACTAGGAATAGTATCCAAATCCAGTCACATTTGGCACATTGTCCAAAGAAATGAAAGACCCTATGCACTTTATGCAGCATCAAGGATGATTTAGCATCATCACCCCCTCTAGCTTCATAGCCATTACGAAAAACCTTAGGACTTTGTGGACCTGTATCATCAGAGAGATTTTTACCTGGGTTTTGAGTTTGATAATGTAAAATAACTTTCTCCTGTAGATCTTCATCCATAGCATCCTTGGGAAAATCACCTTGGAAGTCTCAACATTCATCAAAACTATAGGATTTGGCTCCTCTTGCAGCCCGTATATAAGCATAGATGTACAATCTATGTCAATATCCCGTTCACAATTAGCATGATCTAGGCAACCTTCAAACTCATCAATATCATCCTCTGCTTCCTCATCTACATCCATGCTACTTAGCAAGCCATTATAACTTTGTAAAGGTTCATCTGGCACCCCCTCTGAAGGGGTACATGCATCACAAAGCTCTCCTATACTGTTATAACCTTCTCCTTCAGATCGGTCCAAAAAACCATCAATTATGGAATCTTCTTCTGGGACAATAGAATCGGCAAACATATTGTTAGGAGCCACCATAGGTTCATTGGCATTATCAGGTTCATCGTATGTTAGGTCCACAATCTCGGCCTCTTCATAGCTATTGTGTATATAATAGCTTTGTTTATGCAATCATCTGTAGTAAATCTGCTGCCCTGCTCAGCTATAGTGCCGATAAATCCATTAGAAACCTGTAATGGGTCATCTTCTTGATAGACTTTTTGAGGGCATCCCATGCCAAGGTCAGTAGCTTGTAAAATTTTTGTTGTACAGTTTAGCTCTTCACTAGAACCATTATTCGAGGTAGCTTCCATGCGAGAAATCTTTGAAAAAAAATCATATATTTGTGTTTCAGCATTAATTTCATTATGTACCTTTGCTAGGTTGCTCAAAATTTGGTCCTTTGAAGTTGAATCTGCTACTTCCGAAGTTGTATTTGCCTTGGCTTTACTTCTTGCAGAAATATGATCCCAAAATTGATCATAATTAAGGAACTGCATCTGATCCCCTTCTTCTTTATAGAAAACAATCTGGCTTCGTTCGTTAATCTCCTTCATTGCCAACTCGATAATCTTTGAGCTTTCATGAACAAACCCATCTGCAAAATAGTCCCACTGTGTGGGATGTTTCTGCCAGTTCTCGAACCTTATCTTTAAACTCGGAGGTTAGCACTTCTTTAAAGGTCAAAATCATCCAATCTTCTGGAATTCTTCGGCTCTTCATCTTCGCTTTATAACATGCAAGGAGTCCATCTGGATCATGGCCTTGAAAACTTCCATATTGTTCATGTACGGCATCAAGTTCCATCTCCACTGCATCATCCATATGATTTTTTATCTTCATAGCTTTTACTTCTTGCAAACATCCTTGAACTAAGCCCAACATTTTTGGCAGATTTGCAGTTGCTAGACCTTTATCAAATCCATTGAAATTGTAATCTTCAATAAACTGCATCAATTCTGTTGGAATCTCCATCTTTACCTCCCACCCCGGCTCGTTTCGCGCCAGGTTCACAAGAATGTCAGGGAATTTGTGTTCGAAAGGTGAGCCGGGAAGGCACGGGGCCTCTGGCTATGAGAGGTGTGAGGAAGAGAGTTGTAGCAGACACAATCAATGTAGACAAAGCGTGAAATAGACAGCTTGGACCACCAAAACTTGAATACCCAAAACAGACAATGAACAATACCATTGTTTGAATTAAATGCTAATTGTGGAGTTTTAAGCTCCTTAAATCGGCTTCACCTACCTTAATTTGCCTATTAAGATTATCTCAATGATTTTTCTCTCCTTCATCCGTCCTTTGCCGCTTCAAAGTCGAGAGGAAGAGCCTGATCTTCTCTTTGTAACATTCGGATGTTGTTTGATGTTGTAATGATCATGTTTTGTTTGCCGATTAGCGATTAGCTTTTGATGACTTATGTCATTTGAGTGTAACTTGTGTTAGATGCGAGTTGTCTATGCACTAGTCGAGTCAGCTTCGTCCCATGGATTGACATTTTTGTTCATTGTTCTCGCTATGTCTGCAATAAGATAGGAGTGAGGTTAGAAACCCATCCCACATTTGGCACTGTTGTTGCCGGGGATGAATAGACCTAAACTAGGGAAAAACAAGAGCGTCTTGTGTAGTTGTCCTTTAACTTCCTTTAGGATCACCTAGAGTAAAACTTTCTCTTTAAAACTGCATAGCTTAAGAGTGTCGTCTTTTGCTGTGTAGAGTTAGCTTGGAAGTAGATTGTACTTGCTAAGTACCTTGTAGGATTGTAGGATTAGATTAGTATTTTGAGAATGATTGATGGACGAGACAAGTCTTAAGATCAAGGTTTAGAAAACCATAAAAAACAAGTGTTTGTGGACACTTTTCACAACCCAATTGCAGAAGAACCTAGGAGTAGGGTAAGTAGAATCCGAGGTGGGATCTCAAATCATTGCTTACTCCAAAAGAATCATCTGTGAGTTGTTTATGTGATGTTGCAGAATTTCAGGTCTACAACTTGAAACAACACGAAAAGACTATCAACCACTGAATCTGGCTGGAGATTGTTGGAATTAGGGTTGCAGAGAAATGCACACAGCTTGGAGAAGACGAAGGAAGCTCAAGGCAGACAACTGAGAGTGTATTACTTAGTGTGCAATGGAAAGATAGATAGCCCTAGAGTGATGGGCGTATATACAATGCACGGGGGGAAAACCTCCTAAAGAGGGAAAAAGTGCCCCAGCAGTCCTAGTGTGTTCACACACATCACTACCACATGTATATGGTAACAAATACCCCCTGGAGTGATGCAGTGAACGAGAGCTTGCACATGAGTAAAGGGAAGTGCCATGCCCTGAGGACATGATCAGTCCACAAAGGGGAGTAAGCCCAAAGCTTTGCGGAAAGCTTCGAGCTTCTCACGAGAAAATGTCTTTGTGAAAAGATCTGCAAGGTTGTCCTGTGTTGGCACATAAGCCAAGACAATCTCTCCTGCTGAGAGCCTCTCCCTGACATAGTGGTAATGCATCTCAATGTGCTTTGTGCGAGCATGAAAAACTGGGTTCCTTGCAACTGCCAATGCGCTTTGACTGTCAGTATAGATACTGTTGGCAGTATCTTGTCCAACACCCAAATCATCCATAGGGCGTCTAAGCCATACACACTCAATGTAGCTGTGAAGACTGCCTTGTACTCAGTCTCACAACTAGAAGTGGCCATAGTAGGTTGCTTCTTGCTCAACCATGATATACATGAACTGCCAAGCATGAAACAAAAACCACTAGTGGACACTCGCATTGAAGCGGTCCGGGGTCGGCAACAAGAAGAGCAACCTCTAGACACCCTTCAAGGCTCCCGTGCTGCTCAATGGGACTGGGGCACAACACAACACAAACCAAAACAACAAACCCACAGCCAAATCCCAACTACACAAGGGGCACCACCTAGTTTAAGAGCGAACTAGGACGCAAAAGAGGAGAATCGTTAGAGCAACCCACAAACAAGCAAGGAATTTACACTAACCCTAACACCAATGGAACACTCTCACACACTAAAACACGAGAGAGAGAGAGAGAGAGAGAGAGAGAGAGAGAGAGAGAGAGAGAGAGAGAGAGAGAGAGAGAGAGAGAGAGAGAGATGGTGCTCGGGCTGCTTTGAAGTGTATCGTTAATGATCAAGCAAACATAAATATATATATGTAAGAAAGAGAGAGAAGGGGGAAGGGGGTGCTTGTTGCACTAATGCCTTCTTACAAATCTGTCATAACCAATCAAGTGAGATTAGTATTTGTTCAACATAGCCTAAGTAAATTACACCACAACACATCATGAGAAAAAAGCCACCCCAATCACTGTCTTAAGGCCAGGGGAGTCCTCTCCACCCTGTCGCCCTCTTACAGCATGTGGGATTTATGGCTAAATTAATAACAATACCCGGAGACAAGCTATCAAGAACTTAAATAAAGCACCAAGACACTTACACATCATTATTGTCCATGACTTCACATTGGAAGGGAGACAAGGTATCCATGCTTAGTCCAAATTCACCCTCCTTGATTTAGCAAATGTTGGGCTTACACTAGTAGGAGAAATGATGGATTTCCTACTCTCAATTGAATGATCACTCTCTCTTACAATGGCATAGCGTTCCCTTGCTAATCACCCCTAATACAACACACACATATGCCTAATGCCAATGAGATTCCACTCAAGAGCTCCTTCTCAAGAGGTTGAGCTTGGCTTCTCAAGCTATAGCATAGTGCTCTTTCTTCTCCCCCTTTTTGTGCTAGCTACACCCTCCTTTTATAGCGATTTTGAAGGCTAGGGTTACTCCTCTAACCATGGTTGGGTTAGATTTTCAGCAATTTATCTAATTTCTTTTGCTTGGAATTATCAAGAAGTTGGTGGGGAAAGAGAGAGGAGAGAAATGGAGGTGATAGGACTTTTCATAGTGTGTTAGTGTTAGTAGAGTTAGTATTAATTTACAAATGGAATTGGATATTTACAATGGGAGTATCCATGTAGGATACAAATAAGGAAGAAAAACTCTTAAGAGGTAAGAAAAGGTGGATTTCTTACAAGGTTGATGCTCCAAGTGTCTTGAGTAGGGCCAATTTTGACGCTTGTTGACGGTCCACTAGCTTTGACGGTACATTTTTTCTCCACTCTTGACCTTCCTTGAGAGACAAGGTAATTGAAGCTGAGTGATCAACCACCATGATGCTGTCTTTTAAGAGAAGAGGCTGAATTTTGTGGTTTTTTTGATAGATATGGGTGATTTGGAGGAGGAAAAATGAAACTAGGTGGTCAATTTTGGAATGGAATTGTGTGTGGGAGGTATGAGTTCACCATGGTTTCTCTTATTCTTTAAGGTTGAGGAGAAGGTGAGTAGGGTGCAGAGAGGAGTGGTGAGAGAGGTGGGGATGATGAGTGGAGAAGTGTGTGTGAAAGAGGAAAATGATAAAGTGGAAGAGAGAGTGTGGCTGCATAGCATGGGAAAACTGGGGTGCACTAATAAAATCATAGCTCACAGCTCGTAGCTCAAAAAAATATGAAAAAATTTGAAGCAAAAGTTCAGCCCACGAGCTACAACTTTTGTTTGTATCACCTTTTCAAATTCGGAGAGCAAGTGAACTTTAAAAATTCAGCAAAACCGACCGTTTTTTTCCATTGCACAAGGTCCTTGTGGGGTCCTTCTTTGGATGATTCTTTTGAATACCTCCAAGAGTGAGCCCTCCATAGTGCATGTATGCATGACACCTACCCTTGAACTTATTTGGTAGGTCTATAATTGAAGATATTGTTGAGATCATGATATAAGTGAATAGTATAACTAAGAAAATCAAATATTGAAGGGTCTAAAAAATATGTACATGTCAAATATAAATAATATAAGTGGAAAAAATATAAAGGGGTCAAAAGAAATCTCTCTCATTATGAGGCTACTATAAAAAGATAAATATTTTTGGGGTTCTAATTTTTTAGAAAAAAAACAAAATAGATGTAGGAAGGGAAAAATCACAATAGTGAAAAAATATACACATAAATAAAACTAGTTTTTTTGGATTTTTGTTGGGGTCGAGTTACACCAAATATAAGAGAAGCTTACATGAAAATATTTCTATATGGAATAAAGAGTATGAAAAATGGTAAGAAAAATTGTGGTAATGGTGAGGCAATGTACAGAGCATAAATAACACACACCTAGGTAGAAATATTTAAATAAATACCAAAATAATTATGAAAAAATCTTTTATTTAGGCCCTATATACAAAGAAATATTTACATACGCATGGACCATAATATACTTATATTTTTTATATTTTATATTTTTTTGGCTCAACTAGCCCAATGACTAGCTAATTGAGGGTTTTTTATTTCAGTAAGGAGATATGAAAAAAGTCCCCTAACTCACACGCACCTAGGTATATACAGTGAAAGGGTGAGGGTAACCACAGTGTTTGAGTGATTTGATAGGGTGAGATAACTCACTATGGCAATTATAGAGAGCCGAAAAAACGGCTATCATTAGCCCTTCTCCAGGATGATGGTATATTCATGTACCATCATAAAGAATCTTTTCCAAAGAGAGTGCTTCAGAGTCCTTGACAAGATCTTCATTGTTTGGCCCCTTGGAATTTTGGTTTGTGTTACACTCATGCTTCATGGAACAATACTTACATGGGATAGTTGCCTTTTGCTATGGTAGATCCTTTGGTAGAAGGCTACTCAAGTAAGGCTTCAAGCGATAGCCGTTTACCTTCCTGGAGTGCTCTTTCCCATTCAAGTCCATAAGTTGATAGTAACTTGAATTGCAAGCCTTCTTGACTATGTATGGCCCCTGCCATCTTGTTTCAAATTTGGCATCAAAACGATTATCAAGTCGATTGTCATACCTTAGCACAAGATCTCCTTCATTGATGCCTTTGTCCTTCAGGTTCTTGTCAAGCTTCTCCTTTGTCTGTGTGGCTTTCCTCTTATAGCACTCGTATGCTGCTTCTCTTTTCCACTCAAGCTCAGCTAAGGTAAGAAGTCGATCCATCCATGCTTCTTGATCATCTTGTGCTGATTTTCCATGAAGTCGCATTGTTGGAATGTTTAGTTCAATTGGCTGTAAAGCCTCTTGATCATAGACCAAGTGAAATGGTGTGAACTCCGTGGCTTCCCTATATGTGGTTCGATACGCCCACAAGGCACCATCCAAGAAGTCATCCCACAACTTTGTCTTGTTTTTCACCATCTTTCTAATGATGCCTGCAATGACACCATTAGCTTTTTCTACCAAACCATTTGATTGGGGATAGTAGGGTGTACTATGACGATGTAGAATGCGAAGTTCTTCACAGACTTCTGTGAGCAATCCCTTTCTAAACCCTGGACCATTATCAGAAACAATCTCCAAAGGTGTGCCAAATCTACAACAAATGTGAGTGTAGACGAATTTGCTCACTGTCCTCTCATTTACCTTTGCCACACTTTGTGCTTCCATCCACCTAGTCATATAGTCTACAGCCACTAGAATGTAGAGTTTACCATTTTTTGTCCTAGGCAGAGGACCCATAGCATCAATGCCCCACTTTTCAAAGGGTCCATTTGCAAGCACAATTTGCCTTGGACCATAAATCAATCTTCTATTCCCATTTACCTGACAATTGTGACAACTTTTACACCAATGTTGGACATCCACATGCAGACTTGGCCAAACATACCCCGCAAGCAAAATCTTCTTCACAGTTAATTCTTGGGAAAAATGACCACCACATGCCTCTTCATGCAAACCTTTTAGAATGGCTGGAATTTCCGCGATAGTTGGTACTCTTCTGCACACTTTATCCTTCCCTCTTTGATAGAGGGAGCCTTCTAGGAAGAGATACATGCTTGCCTTCTTCATGAGTCTCCTCTTCTGAGCTTTTGTGAAGTCTGGTGGAAACTCACCCTCCAAAATGTAGCCAATGATGGGAGCCAATGACTCCAATCCCTGGTACCTCGGTTGCTTCACAGCAGCCGCCACCATGATGACCTGCACTTCTTTCTTTACACATGCAACGGCTTGTTGTGCAAGTAAATCAGCATCTTCATTTTGTTTCCTAGGAATATGATATAATTGCACCTCCTCAAATTGATTAAATAGCCTACGGATGGTATGAACTTTGGCCCTTAGTCTTTCATTTTTGCATGCCCAAATGCCTAAAATCTGCTTCACAATGAGAAGTGCATCCCCTTTTACCATGAGACGTTGTATACCATGGCCAATGCATATTTTTAAACCATGAAGTAGTGTGTCATATTCTGCTTCATTGTTGCTATCTGAACTTGGTAGATTGAACTTCTCTTTCATGACCACCTCTCCACTTGGGTTGAGCAACACTAGCCCTCCCCCTACTTTTCCTATGGCTCGATGAAAAGCTCCATCAAGGAACAAGGTAAAAGCATTAGGAATACTTTTTGGTGGTGGCAATGGTAGGGTCTTTACTTCAGGCACCTTAATCTCCTTTTCATGCACCCTATAAGTGAGAATCCCTGCCAATTGTGCACGCACACTATCTTCTACCTTGAAAGAGTATTGAAACTCTTGCAACTCCATAATCCACTTTGAGATCCTAGTACTAAGATTCATTTGAGATGACACCCAAGGGAACAAATTTTCTGCAGTGAGAATTACAAAAGGTTTTGGTAGCAGGTAGGATCTAAACTTTCTCACCGCAAACATGAGAGAAAGCATCATGAGTTCTGCTTCTGTGTAGTCTCTCTCCAAAGCATTCATGACCCTACTAGCAAAGTAGATGGGTCGCATCCTTGTACTGTGGGGATCTTGTTGTAGCAACACAACACCAATTGTTTCCCTTCCAACACTAGAGCTAACAAAGAATGTGTACTCCCAACAAGGAGGCATGAGTGTTGGTAGCTCTGGCAAAATGACTTTAATGTTACAAAAATACTCTTCAAGCTCATCAGACCATGCAAATTCTACTTGTTGTGTCAACTTTTGCAAAGGATGAAGCAACTCCGAGGCTAAGTGAATGAAGCGTGTCATATACTTCACCTTCTGAATGAAAGAGATGACCTCCTTAAGACTCTTGGGTGATGGTAGCTCAATAAGAGCCTTTGCCTTTGAAGGATCCACTTCAATGCCTTTGCAAGAAACTTTATGACCAAGCAAGATTACTTCATCCTCACCTATATGGCACTTGTCGGGGTTGAGTTGACCTCCCATGTCGTAGAGCTTCTTTAAACCTTCTTCTACCCTTTGTAGATGCAATGATTTTGAGCTATAAATACAGAAATCATCAATGAACACCCTAATTGACTTTCCAAAGAATGCTTGAAACACCATATTCATGAAACGTTGGAATGTTGCAGGAGCATTTGTCAGACCAAATGGCATGACTCTAAAAGCATAACAACCCCAAGGAGTGATAAAGGTTGTTTTCAATTGATCCTCCAATGCAATCCCTATTTGAAAGTAACCTGAGTAACCATCGCACACAGTGTACTTCTCATGACCAGCTACCTCATTTAGTATCTCATCTTGGAATGGGAGGGGAAAGTGATCTCTTTTTGTTGCCTCATTGAGGGGACGGTAATCCACACACACCCTCCACTTGCCATTTTTCTTAGGAGTGACAACAACAGGAGAGACCCACTCTGAATTCTCCACTGGATAAATGAAACCTGCTATTAGAAGCTTTCTTACCTCCTTGAGTAGAGCCTGTTCCTTTATAACTCCTAGCCTTCATAGATTCTGAGCTTTAGGTGTGGCCTCAGGCTTTAACTCAATCTTGTGTTGAACAACATCTACCCCACGCACGTCGGTGTAGTCTTTAGCAAAAAGCCTAGGAAACTTCCTTAGCACACATTTGAACTCCTCTCTTTCATCCTTTGTAAGTGTTGTTGATAGCATACCTTCCAGCATCCCTTCATCTTGAACACCTTCGTTCTCTTGAGGACCTACCTCCTCCAAGCCTTGACAAGAGGTCTCTTGGTTGCTTGGCTTAAACCTTACCCCCATGACTTCGATGGAAGACTCCTCTTTAGTAATGCTGCCGCTACTTTCTTCTTCTGAAGTGCTATCGGTCCAACCTTCTTCCGTCTCACTTTGAGATGATTCTTCATGGAGCTCCTCTTGGCGTTGCTCCTTCATGTCAAAGACAAACTTCTTATGATTGTCATTCCTGCAAATTAATTTCCCACTCTCCCAATCCTGCAAAGCTCGCATTTTCATTAGCCATGGTCTTCCTAGGATAAATGGATAACCACTTCCCTTGGTCGACATAACATAAAAATCCACCGCTTTCTTAATGCCAAAGGCCTCTACAAAGACATTTTTACAAATGCCTACACACCTAGCCTTGCTATTGTTTGCCATCTTGACTTTGATTTCAGGTGTCTCATGGATGTGCATGCCTAGTCTTTGCATGAGTCCCTCTGTCATGATGCAAATTTGTGCACCCCCATCCACTAGACCTTTCCTAACCAATCTTCCTTTGATGTAACAGTCTAGCACCGGTGTAATGTCCTCATTCATTTCAGCTTGTGCAATTTTTACAATAGGCACACTCTCTTTTACCTTTCTCCTAGTGCTAACTGCCCTTGTTAAATCCCTCCTAACTTGTGGACATAATGCAAGAAATTGAGGCCATGAAATATCAGGACCCTTACCTCTCATGTCTTCCAACAAGTTGTACGGAGCCATACCATGTCCAAGAGGGAAGTCTTGGAGGTTGATACGACGTCGAGTCCTCTTGGTTTCCTTGGTTTCCTTTGCCTTCTTGCCTTGTCCATGGTCACTCTGTGATGTGAATCCTTCTTTCTCTTTAACTTTTCCTCAGCCACGTTTAATGCCATTGGCTTCCATGTCAACCTCATTTGAATTTGTCACCTCTACCACATGCACATTTGGATCTGGCAAAGGTGGAACTCCTTCTACCCCTTGTGGAGGTGGTCTTGGTCCATTTGGCCTTTGTAGAAGCCTTGGTTGTTGACCAGCTCCTTCTCCTGCATTCATCACTGGGTAATTCAAGTTAGGTCTCCCTGGCTCTCCACGGGGCCAAGGACAATTATACATCCCATGTCCAGACTCTGCGCAATTCCAACATTTCAAGACTCTCCTAGTTCGTGGCTCTCTCTCTTTTGACTTCTTTGCTTGTCCCTTTGGACCTACAGCTTGTGCAAGGTGAATTGACAGGCTGCTTAAAGATTCATTTAACTTCTCAATCACTTCAGCCATTACCTCAGGAAGCTCCCTAGATGTTGATGCTTGTGACTTACCTTTGGGTCTAAGACCTTCTATTGGAACCTCTCCCCTTAAGCACTTGAGTTTCCTATACTTCTCAGCAGCCCTAGTTTCCGCTGCATCAAAAGTAGCAGGTGCACCCGCCTCAACTTTTACCTTAAGGTCAGGAAAGAGTCCGGCTATGAACCTCTCCTTCTTTAGAAATTCTGCACCATCACCAGGGTTAGCAACATTTCGTATCCATAGAGCCCAAAGACGTAGAAACTCTTGCTTGTACAAGTAGTAGTCATCTAAGTCTTTTTGCTTATGAGAAACAATGTCTTGCCATAATTTCTGAGTGTTTTGGGGATCAAAGAAGTATTTCTTGAAACGATTCAAAACTTCCGTGTAATTCCCTTTAACTTCCTCAGGCAAAGAGTCAAACCAAGTGCTAGCATCTTTCCTAAGGACCACCTCAAACATTTCTACACGTTCTTGATTAGTTACTATCCTCTTGATATGGCAAGACATCTTGAAATTCGCTAGAAATAATTCTGCATCCTCTCCAGGCTCTCCAAAGAAAAGAGGATATCCAGACATTTGGCGTTGGCTCTCCATTGAATTGATTTCAAAGTGACGCGTTTTTGTTTTTTCTTTCTTTAAAAGATTTACACAATAATATTTTCTAAATTGCAATCTATTCTACAACAAAATAAAAATATTCACATCAAATGACCTATGATAATCAATAAGAGGTAGAATGACAGGGTTTGGTGATGCGAGAATTTCTCCTACTCTTTGGGCACCAAACATGAATACCATACGTTGTTGAAAATGGATTTTTCTACTAATTGTAATGTTTACTCTAATGTGTGGAGTGAAATGAAAGGGAAAAACCTGTATTCCTCGGCCATTATCCATGGACTATTCATGACCTAATTCTTAAAACAAAACAAAAATATAGACGTCCAAACTAAGGTCGTACCTAATGAGAGGCAAAATAAAAGGATTTACTGATGCGTTTATCTCTACCAACCTAAGAGGACCTAAAATTCTACGAATTACTCGCTGAAATTGCAACTTAGTACTAACAATTATGTGTACCTTTTGCCTTGCAATGGGAATGAAGGGATCATACAAATTCTCGTGATTCATGCAAGCTACTTGATTATGCTAAAGGTTGAGCCTTCACAAAACATACACAAGCCTGTCCTCAGTGGGGGCACCAATTTGAAGCGGTCCGGGGTGGGCAACAAGAAGAGCAACCTCTAGACACCCTTCAAGGCTCCCGTGCTGCTCAATGGGCCTGGGGCACAACACAACACAAACCAAAACAACAAACCCACAGCCAAATCCCAACTACACAAGGGGCACCACCTAGTTTAAGAGCGAACTAGGATGCAAAAGAGGAGAATCGTTAGAGCAACCCACAAACAAACAAGGAATTTACACTAACCCTAACACCAATGGAACACTCTCACACACTAAAACACGAGAGAGAGAGAGAGAGAGAGAGAGAGAGAGAGAGAGAGAGAGAGAGAGAGAGAGAGAGAGAGAGATGGTGCTCGGGCTGCTTTGAAGTGTATCGTTAATGATCAAGCAAACATAAATATATATATGTAAGAAAGATAGAGAAGGGGGAAGGGGGTGCTTGTTGCACTAATGCCTTCTTACAAATCTGTCATAACCAATCAAGTGAGATTAGTATTTGTTCAACATAGCCTGAGTAAATTACACCACAACACATCATGAGAAAAAAGCCACCCCAATCATTGTCTTAAGGCCAGGGGAGTCCTCTCCACCTTGCGCCCTCTTACAGCATGTGGGATTTATGGCTGAATTAATAACAATACCCGGAGACAAGCTATCAAGAACTTAAATAAAACACCAAGACACTTACACATCATTATTGTCCATGACTTCACGTTGGAAGGGAGACAAGGTATCCATGCTTAGTCCAAATTCACCCTCCTTGATTCAGCAAATGTTGGGCTTACACTAGTAGGAGAAATGATGGATTTCCTACTCTCAATTGAATGATCACTCTCTCTTACAATGGCATAGCGTTCCCTTGCTAATCACCCCTAATACAACACACACATATGCCTAATGCCAATGAGATTCCACTCAAGAGCTCCTTCTCAAGAGGTTGAGCTTGGCTTCTCAAGCTATAGCATAGTGCTCTTTCTTCTCCCCCTTTTTGTGCTAGCTACACCCTCCTTTTATAGCAATTTTGAAGGCTAGGGTTACTCCTCTAACCATGGTTGGGTTAGATTTTCAGCAATTTATCTAATTTCTTTTGCTTGGAATTATCAAGAAGTTGGTGGGGAAAGAGAGAGGAGAGAAATGGAGGTGATAGGACTTTTCAAAGTGGGTTAGTGTTAGTAGAGTTAGTATTAATTTACAAATGGAATTGGATATTTACAATGGGAGTATCCATGTAGGATACAAATAAGGAAGAAAAACTCTTAAGAGGTAAGAAAATGTGGATTTCTTACAAGGTTGATGCTCCAAGTGTCTTGAGTAGGGCCAATTTTGACGCTTGTTGACGGTCCACTAGCTTTGACGGTACATTTTTTCTCCACTCTTGACCTTCCTTGAGAGACAAGGTAATTGAAGATGAGTAATCAACCACCATGCTGTTGTCTTTTAAGAGAAGAGGCTGAATTTTGTGGTTTTTTTGATAGATATGGGTGATTTGGAGGAGGAAAAATGAGACTAAGTGGTCAATTTTGGAATGGAATTGTGTGTGGGAGGTATGAGTTCACCATGGTTTCTCTTATTCTTCAAGGTTGAGGAGAAGGTGAGTAGGGTGCAGAGAGGAGTGGTGAGAGAGGTGGGGATGATGAGTGGAGAAGTGTGTGTGAAAGAGGAAAATGATAAAGTGGAAGAGAGAGTGTGGCTGCATAGCATGGGAAAACTGGGGTCCACTAATAAAATCATAGCTCACAGCTCGTAGCTCAAAAAAATATGAAAGAATTTGAGGCAAAAGTTCAGCCCACGAGCTACAAGTTTTGTTTGTATCACCTTTTCAAATTCGGAGAGCAAGTGAACTTTAAAAATTCAGCAAAACCGACCGTTTTTTTCCATTGCACAAGGTCCTTGTGGGGTCCTTCTTTGGATGATTCTTTTGAATACCTCCAAGAGTGAGCCCTCCATAGTGCATGTATGCATGACACCTACCCTTGAACTTATTTGGTAGGTCTATAATTGAAGATATTGTTGAGATCATGATATAAGTGAATAGTATAACTAAGAAAATCAAATATTGAAGGGTCTAAAAAATATGTACATGTCAAATATAAATAATATAAGTGGAAAAAATATAAAGGGGTCAAAAGAAATCTCTCTCATTATGAGGCTACCATAAAAAGATAAATATTTTTGGTGTTCTAATTTTTTAGAAAAAAAACAAAATAGATGTAGGAAGGGAAAAATCACAATAGTGAAAAAATATACACATAAATAAAACTAGTTTTTTTGGATTTTTGTTGGGGTCGAGTTACACCAAATATAAGAGAAGCTTACATGAAAATATTTCTATATGGAATAAAGAGTATGAAAAATGGTAAGAAAAATTGTGGTAATGGTGAGGCAATGTACAGAGCATAAATAACACACACCTAGGTAGAAATATTTAAATAAATACCAAAATAATTATGAAAAAATATTTTATTTAGGCCCTATATACAAAGAAATATTTACATACGCATGGGCCATAATATACTTATATTTTTTATATTTTATATTTTTTTGGCTCAACTAGCCCAATGACTAGCTAATTGAGGGTTTTTTATTTCAGTAAGGAGATATGGGAAAAGTCCCCTAACTTACACGCACCTATATACAGTGAAAGGGTGAGGGTAACCACAGTGTTTGAGTGACTTGATAGGGTGAGATAACTCACTATGGCAATTATAGAGAGCCGAAAAAACGGCTATAAGCGTGTCAAAACAACCAGCCCAATCTCAACCTGAAAAAGCATGTAAGGTCTGGCGGCAATGATCCCCCCTTGGGATAAAATAAGCCAAGATGTAAAGTGCCACTAGGGTAGCGGAAAATCCTCTTGACAGTCTGCCAATGCTTTGATCCTAGGCTATGCATAAATCTATTGACATGTGAGACTGCAAACTGAATATCTGGCCTCGTGTTGCATACATAAATGAGGCAGCCAACTGCAATTTGATAAAGAGTGACACTAGCAGGGTCATGAGCATCATGTTGAATATACTTCAAACCTGTTTCCATGGGAGTGGCAATAGGTTTTGCCATCCTCAAGTCCAAATTTTACATAGCAATGTCTCTATGTAACTTTTCTGACACAAGGCAATACCGCCATCACACTGCTTAAACTGTATGCCCAAGTAATGATGCAACAGCCCAAAATCTTTCATCTTAAAAGTAACATTCAAATCAACTTTAAATTCAGCAATATGTGCCTCATTGGGACCAGTGATCAGCAAATCATCCACATAAAGAACAACAATGAGAAGTACATTGCCCTCACGCTTGACATACAATGTGTTTTCTGTTGGACTGTTACGAAAGCCTTGTTTGACCAAATGAGCATCAAATTTCTCATACCAACCACGAGGAGATTGCTTCAACCCATACAAAACCTTCTTACATCTGCCCACTTTGTCCTCTTGTCCTTTCTTGACAAAACCACGAGGCTGTGTTACATAAACTTCCTCAAATATGTCACCATTCAAGAAAGCAGTAACAATGTCTGATTGATGTACATCCCAACCAAAATGACCTGCCAATGCACATAGAACATATGCCAAATAGCCAAAAACACACATGTGCTCAACAGAAGGCTTTCTAACATGCCATGCTTCATATGGAGTACTAGACTGCAAAGCTTTGGTAGGACACCTGTTAAGTACATAAGTGGCACACATGATGGCCTCAAGCCAAAAAGAATGCGACAAAGCTTGACTTTTGACCATACATCGTGCCATTTTCGTTAGTGACCCGTTTTTCCTCTCAGCTACACCATTTTGTTGAGGCGTATAAGGCACTATACATTGATTTTTATCCCATGACTAGCCAGAAATGCATTAAATTCATGAAACATATACTCCCCCCCTTGATCAGAACGGAGGGTGCCCATAGTACATTTTGAGACATAGCCAGAAATTGTTTGAAGCACATAAAAACTTCGGACTTTGCTTTAAGCGGAAATACCCATGCATGCCTGGAGTAATCATCAATGAAAGTCATGAAGTATAGGTAATTGCCCAAGGACGGAGTTTGCATGGGCCCACAAACATCACCTTATGCACAAGCTACAACCTGCATGTGGCCCTAACTGAACCATCCTTTGGAAACTTAGAACGCTGCATTTTACCCAAAATACAGCCTTCATAAACATGTTTGACAGGTGCTTCAAGAGGTGGCAAAGAAGCAACCATATCAGATTTCTGCAATCACAACAAACTAGCAAAATTCAGATGCCCAAAACGTGCATGCCACAATTTTGCATATGAAATATCCCTTCAATCTACAACTGCATTTGCAAAGTTTTGTCCACACTTGTCATACAAAGTGAGCTTATACAGCCCACGACACAAAAGGCTAGATGCAACAATTTCATTACCAAAACTCAGATCATGAAGTGTACATCTGTCATCCACAAATTTGACTAGAAGTCCAAGTCTAGCAAGTGCAGATACAGACAAAATATTTTTCTTGATCCTAGGTACATAAAGTGCATCAACAAGTGTGAAAGAATTTCCATTTGCAGCATTAAGCACAATCATTCCAACTCTCTGAACCGGATAAGAGGCATTGTTGGCACAAGTGACAAAATTCCCATGAGGGACAAACTCGAGAGAGGTGAACAATTCACGATGTGAGGTAATGTGCTTTGTAGCACCACTGTCAAAATACCACACATGTGAATCTGCAGCAACTGACATGCATGCACCATGGTTAGCAGTATTATAGGTACACTCTGCACTAAAAGCCTATTCTGCATCAACATTAGCATCACAGTCTCCTTTCACAGAAGACTCAACAATGGCTGCATTCGTGGTGGAACCAGCATTTGCAGTGGAACCACCCTCTTTCTTCTTAGCCTCTTTGGCCTTCAACTTAGGACACTGCTTGATCAAGTGATCATTAGGTTTACAATAATGGCAATGCATCTTCTTTTTGCCCTTATCACCAGAATTTCCAGACGAATTGCTGCCAGCAGAAGCATTAGGAACATGATTTTTTCACTCGCAGCAGAACCATAAGAAGTGGCTGCATTGTTGTTACCACCCTTTCTTTGAGAAGAAATAAAAACCTATTCAACTGCACACTACCTATTCCTTTTTTTTTGGAAAGTGACTCTTGCAACAACAATGTGAATAATGCATCAAACTTGACAACTTCAGGATTTCCTTGGGTCATAAGTAAAGTACTAGCAAAAGTCTGGTAAGAATCTGGTAAGGCATCAAGAACAGTCTGCACAAGGGAACCGTCTGAAATGACTCCACCTGCAGAAATAAGTTGCTTATTGATATCCTTGATACCAGCAAGGAAAGTCTCCATGTCATCTTCCTCATGCATAATCTTCGATTCCAGCTCTTTACGCAGCAAAGCAATTTTAGTCTCATTGTGGCTTGCATAAAGACCTACTAGAATATCCCAAGCTTGTTTTGCAGATTTTGCTGAATGAATGTGAGGA
Source organism: Adiantum capillus-veneris (assembly GCF_014529385.1). Taxonomy (NCBI): domain Eukaryota; kingdom Viridiplantae; phylum Streptophyta; class Polypodiopsida; order Polypodiales; family Pteridaceae; genus Adiantum; species Adiantum capillus-veneris. The sequence goes on from NC_140945.1 coordinate 75,487,948, forward strand.
GTAATGGTGTGCTTCGCAGACAACGGAATCAATGCATGAGCCTGCACATTCTTTACATCCCAACCAGCTTGTTCTATCGTAGGCAAAACAACTCTAATAGCAGTAATCCTTGCGCAAGACCTGCAACATTGTCAACATCACCTACATCCTCAGAACCAGGACGTACATCAATGCCCTGCATATGTATTCCAGACGCCCTTTGACACAAGAACATGTTGCATCATGTAAGCCCACATAGGGTAATTGTCCCCATCCAATCTGTCCTCAGCAACAAACATCTTGAACACATCTATGTTGTTGTCAGCCATGGTCTATGTTACACCTGACGTGAAAACTGCCCGAAAAGAGGAGGAACGAAGCGGGAACAACACGTACTATATAGCACAAACTATAGAAGACTGTAAGGCTGTTGACCGCTGGGTCAACAACACAACGTAACTCAAGTTTCGTACCAAAGTCGTATCTTTTGCGAGTTATGAAATGCTGCGGATTATGGCTATAAATGTCATTTGTAATGAGTAGTTATTATAGTTTTAGAAGCCGGGGTGCAATGGCACTTCCAGATTGTAAATACAAAGCCATTTGACCCTTTCAACCCCATTTTTGGTTAAACCTAAGGTAGCCTTAGTATATAAGGTACCTAGGTCATTTTGTAAAGAAGACTTTTATCATAATCAAACTTGAGCGCTGCTGTCTACTGTGTGTGAGAGAGAAAGAGAGTGAGTGTGAGCTTCATCCTCTCGCTACGCCCCGCTCGCTCAACACATTGGAGATCCGACTGCACCATTGTTGTAGGCTCGAGGAGAGCTACGCGACAACGCCAAGCATTCCACGCGAGACGAAGCGCACATGCTGACGCATCTACGAGCTATTTATGGCCGTAAGTGTATCAAACGATGTCTGTTTTTTGCGTGCTAGTAGTCTATAGAATCGTGGAGACATAAGCTACGCATAGGTACTCATAAATTTCAGTTTCGGGCACTTTCAAAATTTTGCTCTGTCATCCTACGCGTTTTCCGCAGACGGGTTTAGAGTGAGGGTTTTGAGTGTAGAAGCTTAGGGACAGGTGTATCCTAGTGAGGGGATGGTGTTCCTTAAGTTTTGTATGAATCTGGCATGATTAGGTGAGTTACCTTCCGTATGTGTGTATGTGGCTAGGTGGTGTATTTGAGAGCAGTGAGGATCTGGATTGTGGTTTAGTTGGCCTTCCAGAGTGTTGTATGTGTAGGATGGTCTCAGCTTGACAAGCTAAAGAGATTTCCTCCGTGTGCCTATCGTGTCATCTGTGTCCTCGATTGACATTATGTTGATCTAGGTAGTGTTTGCATGCACTTCATGGGTGTGTGAGACTTCCCGTCCAACAAAGGCACCTGTTATTCAGAATGCGGCACTGAAAAAAATTCTGCACAAAATGACAAAATTGCCTGTGCAAACTTGCATGTAGTGAAAACGAAGGCGAAAATGAACCCGAATCAAAAATCTGAGCAGACTGAGCTCTACGAGCCCGCCCGAAATATTTGTAGACCTGTGACCGCTCCCCAAACCTCACTAAAATTGAAGAAAGTGAGTAGGCGTGTGCTGGAGCTGCTGGTGACTAAGCTCGGGAGGATGCAACTTGCTCTGATACCAATTGTTGGAATTAGGGTTGCAGAGAAACGCACACAGCTTGGAGAAGATGAAGGAAGCTCAAGGCACACAACTGGGAGTGTATTACTTAGTGTGCAATGGAAAGATAGATAGCCCTAGAGTGATGGGTGTATATACAATGCACGGGGAAAAAAACCTCCTAAAGAGGGAAAAAATGCCCTGCGGTCCTAGTGTGTTCACACACATCACTACCACATGTATATGGTAACAAGTTGTATGAACCAGAGGGTAAACTTAAAGATGCATTTGAGGTAAATTTTCAAGAGTTTGCAAAAACTCAGATTATTTACATTTTCTTGAGAATTTAGGCCAAATTAAGATTTGACTTGACTCACAGGCTTAAAACATGTCATAAAAAGACTGTCCATTGAAAAAATTGCAGAAAGTTTTAGGCCAAAAGTAAATAATCGTGATTATTTACTTTCATATCAACATTGACCAAGGTTGATACTAGAGACTCTATGCATGATTTTGTTGGGAAGATAGGAACGTCAAGGATCTTTTATGGACTTCTCATGCCAAATCAGAGCAATTAACACCCATGAAGATCATCTATATCTTAATAAAAGACAAGGATTCAAGATCTGCCAACTTACCTATTTAGGGATTGTTATAACAATAACTTTGTTACGATGAGTCCTGAGGAGGTAGAATAGACCAAATACCAAGGGTACTCTATAAGAGATTGGATATTGGGCCAAGGACAAAAAACTATGCCAAGAGAGGAGCTCCACGAGAGATCTTTTGGGAGTAATGTTAAAAAACCTAAACCTACCTCATCACGAAGAAAACCGAGTGACATTAAAGCCAGTCCAGGGCTACATGAGTCACTATTTCCAACAGATTGGTTTGAAGGACTCGAGACATGAATAACTGCCAAAAGAACTGGAGTTGAGCCAAATAGACGTGTTAGAACAGCTGATTTTCAAAAATGGGTCAAAAAATACAGTGGATCTGGGGATCCATATGACCACTTAGCAAGCTTCAAGCAAGTGTTAAGAGCAGAATGCATATTTGATTTCCACACTCAATTTGAGGGTTTTGGAATGACTTTAGAAGGAAAAGCTTTGACATGGTTCCAAAACATTCCACCAAGGTCAATCATGGATTTAAATACATTGGCTTAGGGATTTTTAGCTGCATGTTCCAAAACTGGGATCAAACATAATACGGTAGCTCAAATCTATAGCTTCTAACAAAAACAAGACGAGTGTGATGAAGCAATACATTGCAAGATGCCCAGAACTAGAAATACCTGCAGAAGAAAGGTTAGTGTCACTATTTCTAGAGGGATTGCTAAACAAAGAGCTTCATGCTATACTGTATAGCAAGAAACATATGACCCTAGAAGAGTGTGTATCATATGTTATTGACTTGGGAGACAATTGTGATATTTTCAATGAAGAAGATATCCCTAAGGATACTCACAGTGAGAAAACAACATCCTCAAAACCAACACAAGTGGGAACAGCTGCTGCAACACCACTTACAACCATAAAAGACATGCTCAAAAGGATGAACAAAATGATGAATAATATGCAAAAAGCACCTATGAGAGGACCAAGGCAAGGGATACCTCAACAGGGACAACCGATTAGACCGCAAAAATGGTGTGCTATCGAGGGTAAGTGGACCAAGCATGAGACCAATGAATGCTATTACCGACCAAAGTACAATGGAAATGTTCAATATGTGCCTATGAGACCACAAGGACAACCCATGTATAGATATCAGCCTAATATGGCCCCAACACAAAGACCACCGATGGGTATGGAAAGACCACAATCAGTGTTGGGTCAACAACCTCCATATCCTGGACATAATGTAGTGCCTATAAACTACATGCATTCAGAGTCATAGATGAACAAGCACTAGTGCCTGTTACACTTTATGTATGAAGAGGATCGGGGAGCACCACAGACGGAGAGTGAGAGAGAGAGAGAAGGAGACACACAACACAGATATGGGTGGGGAGACTCAAAGAGTGAGCAGCCCCCTATAAACTTATGCTATGTATAAGGTATACAAGTCAGTGGGCGCCTAGACTCTGGGCGGCCGGGCAAGGCACAGACGCCTATACCCCAACAACCTCCCACTTAAAGACGACTGTGCCTTTAAGCAAGGGAACCTAGTCTAAAGACTACAAAAGGTGAGAGAAAACCGCTCTCAACCGATGCCCACTGGCTGGCTGTGATCGTGTGCATCTGACTGTCCTGCTCCCGTGTAAGTCCATACACCACCAGACATACCGCACACGTACTGCAAGTATGTACGCAATACCTGCATATCTCCCTCGTGCACTATGCCATCATCAGTCAACAAATGACTGACAACCCCAACTGCAAATGCTCCCAGTGCAGCTGCGATATCAGGTCTCAGGATCAACATCTCATACATGAGACCACCGAATGCCGATGCAATGCTAGCGGGCCCTGCTAGCTCTACGGAGCATGCATCAACATATATATCCCTGGAAATTGGCATCTCTGACTGACAAGGCGTGTCAGCCACATGCATCTCTTGACTGTTCGCAAAAGACGCATGAACCTGTCGTGCAACCTCAGAGCAAACCAGCTGCTCTAGATGTCTGCTGGAAGACATATCCTGCACAACTATATCCCCATGCTCACTGTCAAGCATAGAAAGGAATGAATGCATAATCGCTGACATCTCAGTCTCCTCTGCAATCATCCACTGCAAACATGACCACTCAATCTGCTGTGACTCACTAGAGCTCTCATGCTCTAACTCCGTATGCATAGACTCTTGCACAACGATCTCTTGTCGTGACTCACTAGAGCAAGACCGCTCTACCTGTCTATCCTGCATAGAAGCATCTCGCACAACTGACTCTCTGCTTTGCTCAATCACTAGCAAAGCATGCATGTCTGACTCTGTCACCTCTCTGTGTGACTGCTCAAGTCGTGCCCCAACTGTGTGCACAACGAGCTCACTGCTCTGCACTCCATGCAAAGCATCCTGCAACCCACAAGCAAAAGAGACTCGCCTGCTCTCTCGCTCTCTACCTGGCTGCGTGATCACAGAGACAACACCGTCTCTCTCGTGATCCACATGCAATGGGTAACCTGTACCACTCCTGGCACCTCTCGCAATCACTAGCAAACCCAAATGCATCACAAAATCTTGCTCTCGAAGCGAAATCTGACATCCACTATCCCGTAACTGTCTGACTGAGATCAAATCCCGTCTCATATCTGGCACATAACGCACATGACGCAGGATAAATCTCATATCATTGGGCAAGGACAAACATACGTCTCCTGTACCCTCAATGTCATACACAGCACCATTAGCCATGTGCACACAACCAAGTCTCCCACTAGAAAACGTGCTAAACCACTCACGATGCGACGTGACATGGAAAGTAGCATCTGAATCTAGTAACCAATGTGAAGACAATGTGCAATCCGATATGCAATCCGTAGACATAAGATCGTCTGAAGACAAGCTAGATGTAAATGTGACATCGCCGTCACAAGCATACTCAGTAACCACCGTACTGATCTCACTAGCATCTGTCGTGCCCAAATCTGCATCACGCATCTGTCGCCTCTGTTGTCTCAAACGCCTGAAACATCGACGCCTAATGTGCCCTCTATGTCCACAATGCCAACATGTCAAGTCTCTATACCGTCGAGACTTGCGTGTGGGATCAATCTCTCCCATGGACATAGAAGTGGGACTAGACTCCCCTGTAGACATGGATGTCGCGTACGACAAAAACAATGTCGTCTAACGTGTCCAGAATGACCACAATACCAACATGTCACCTGTCGGCGTACTCGTGAATGTACATGTCTCACATGAGTCCGTGATGACTCATATCTATCATACATTTCATGTAATCTGCACCAAAGTGCTCTCGAAGTAGTCTCATACATAACAAGAGCATATACAGATTCCGCAAGGTGCAAAGAGAGTGTAGATAGTGCCATCTCCTCTAGCTCCTGCCACTGATCGTCAGACATGTTTGAAGGTCTACCTACATCACCACTCAATGGTCGATGCAACCCTCGCTGTGTCAATGCATCAAGCATACGCTCTCTCCATGCTGCAAAGTCTGACCCATCAAACGTGCACATTTCGGAGAGATCATAATCTGAGCGATCACCTGTCTCTGCCATGAGCACAATGTAGCAAACTAGAAAGCAAAACCACCTCACCAACAACACCTGGAAACTGTCTACAAATATGGCCAGAAACACAATGTAAAACCTGTGAGACACACTCCAAAATAGAGCTCCCGCAATGTCAATACAAGCCTCGCATGCTCTAGTATAACACTGCAATCTGTGAGCTAATCACCAAGCCCACACTGTGCGGTATCGATGCCTACACACGCACAAATCTCCCACCTGCAGAGAACACCGCACGCAAATGCTGAGTGAAACACGCAATCTCTACCTAGATCGCATAAATGATACGCATAAAACTCCTGGGAAAATTTTGCCAGAGTTTCGACGCACAATGGCTATCAACACAAAATAACCATTGTCCTGCAAGCTCAATACAATGAGCAATCAATGCGCATCAAACTACACTCAACATACATGCATAAGCTCTGCAAAACTATGGCAAACAATGCTCGAGATCACAAGACTCTCCCACCCGAGAGCAAACCACTGTCTCAAGCAAAGAAAGATACACAACTCCTCACTCTTGCGAGAGTGGATACAAAAAACACAAAACTGTGTCCAAACTGACAAAACCTATCAAAGTGAGAGTAAACACTCGATCACAAACTATGGCGAGAATCTGGGAAAAATCCGACAGAATTTCCCCTGAAAACTGAGCAAAAAACTCAAGTACAATCTCTACCATAAACCATAACACTACTCAATGCCAATGAGTAGAAATGCCAAAATGGCTCCACATTTTCACATACAATGGCAATCCACACTCAACGTACATCAACGGAGTGACCGCGCATAAGCAAGCGCCAAAAGATTTGCAATCCGGAAACTTATTCAATGCGAAAACAATGCTCTCAAGAGAGCTCACCGGCACTTGAAAGTGCTCGTCAAAATGCATGTATAATGGGCATCAACCATGCGCCATAACCATATGCAAACCATCCGCAAAGACCATGAATCCAAACACAAAATCACTGCCAAAGTATCCTGTGAAAACCAGTGAAAGAAGCTCCACCTGTGTGCTCCAAAAAACTGCGTCTCTCAAGAGACCGCTTCGGTGGTGTGTAAACGCCTCCGTACTTCGTTGCCCAAGTCTACCAAAAAACCCTCAAACCACAAGCTTAACACAAACTGCAATTGCATCTTCAGCTCAGAATTTATGCACTCAAATTCAAGCATCTCCCGTGCTTCCAAAAGTGCATCAAACTCGCACACAATGTGACAACAGAAAATCTGGAATTTCTGTATACAGTCAGTCTGAGTTGAATATCAGCAAAATGGTGAGGAATTTGCAAAAAGTTTCTTCTGCAAAGTGGTAGACCACGTCGAAACGGATGGGCTGAAAGGACAGAATTCTCAGATCTGCATTCTACAAGGAGAAAAACGAATCTAAAAATAGTGCTGCTGCGCACACAGTTTTAGGGCAGCACCTTCACTTACACACAATCTTCCACACTCCTTTCTGAGCTTCCACAAGAGCATACATCACTCTCAACTGAGCTCACAAGCTCCCATTGCATTCTCACAAAGCTTCCAAGCTTTCTTAATCTCTCTACCGTCGAGAGCGAGCGAGCTATCGCCTCGAAGGTCTCAAAGCCGTCGTGCTCTCCGCGGTCACCATAGCTCTGATACCAATTGAAGGGGATCGGGGAGCACCACAGACGGAGAGTGAGAGAGAGAGAGAAGGAGACACACAACACAGATATGGGTGGGGAGACTCAAAGAGTGAGCAGCCCCCTATACACTTATGCTATGTATAAGGTATACAAGTCAGTGGGTGCCCAGACTCTGGGCGGCCGGGCAAGGCACAGACGCCTATACCCCAACAATGTAGAGCTTAGCCCATCTACAGTAATGGTAGAAGGAGAGTGGTTTAATTCACATCCACCTTCAATGGAAGAACCTGTGACTTATGCTACACTAGAGCTTACACTGATGTACTATGTGGCTAATCAAGGTGTTAGACCTCCTATGATTAAGCCAAGCACTAGAAACTGCCATAATTGTGGTACAGATGATCATTGGAAAAATGAATGCCCAGAACCTGACAAGAACATTAAGCCAGTTGAAGCTTTTTGTACACAATGTTGCAAAAAGGGTGGACACTTCCTTGAAGACTATCCCAAAAATCTGCTAAACAAAGAAAAAGCAGTGGTGAATGCAGTCCAAGTGATGCCTAGTAGCTCTTCAGATAGTGAACCTTTTGTTCCACTCAAGATGATCACTAGAGCCCAGGCTAAGAAAAAGAAACATAACTCCTCTGATGAATAAGAGGATACTAAAATTTCCTCTCAAAAGACCAAGAAAACAAGGAGTCAAAGGTATGAGATGACAAAAACAAAAGGATGAAATGGAAGAAAAAGCCAATAAACTATTCCAAGAAAAAGTGAAAGAAACTGGGAGTGAAATCAAAGAAACCACAATGAAATCTGGAGGATCAATTTTGGTAGACAAAAGTTTTGAGCCAATCGATGCAGCCTTGGAATCTTTCCAAGCAATACTTAAAGCAGGCCAAAACACGGAAAACAAATGGAAAAACTATCCTTCTCCAGATATGGAAGCAGTCAAGCTTGAAGCTTATCAAAATTTGGTAAGAATTACTCAAGAAACACTAGAAAAACAAAAACCCAAGCTCGAGAGTACAGCTCATAGTGCATGACAATGAAAATGCTTTAGATGGAATTTCTTTTGTGGAGGAAAACTGGCCAGGACATTTATGGGAAAAAGTAAGAGAGATCAATGATGGGAGCATAACTTTGAAGTTAGCTCCTCTAGAGGAACTTTGATTAGAAAATTTACCTCCTAATATGGACTATGATATCCAATCCTTGTATGGTGGTTGCGGTTCTGAAGCAGCAGGAATGTCTAAACCATTGACTCTAAAAGCACTACCCTCTTACTTAGGAGACAATGAAGACTAATCCATAGTGTGTGGAACAAACCCTGGAGGTAGAAAACATCCATTCAATCATGTCAACACCCATTCAAAGTACTCTTACCTTGGCAAAATTGTTAAAAATTAGACCATAAATTATGGAATGATTTACAAAAAACTTTAGACAAGGTGGGGATAACAGGCTAATCGCAAAAAATTTGCGGAAATTGAGACATGAATTGGATAACAAGGAGATTAGATTTGGCCCTATGAACAAAGTAGAGAATACTACGAAGGGGAAGAAGGAAACACAACCCTTCTGGTGAGATATAATGATGTAAAGACCATGGCAATACCATACAGTGGGGCTGGCATAGCCATAGCCACAAAAGCAGTATGGGAACCATGGGAAAAATCGGCCATTAGACAAACTCGAATGAAATTACAGTTGGTGGATGGACACATAGAGAAACCCCTAGGACTGCTTGAAAAAGTGATAGCTTTCATAATGCTCATAACTTACATGTACAATAGCTTCTTTGAAATATTCCCAATTATCGTTGCACAAAAAGTGATAGTTAGTTCCTGTGGAATTGGTTATCAACATACTTTTGCCATAGTGGGCTTTGGAAAGAAACTTAACTATGAAATCATCTTGGGAAGACCATTCATATGACAAGTACAGCTCATTCAAGATTGGGGAAACAATTACCTATATTTGAAGCAAGTGGGATCAATCACAAGGGTCAATCTGAAAGATCATACTTGTAGAGATGTAATGAAAATGCCCATACAAGAATTTAACTCAGTCTCTTTAGCTAAATCAAAGCTTCCATCTTGATTAAACAAAGACACACCTTTTTGGATGTGTGGAGCCTTAGAAAACATGAGTTTAAAACGAGAAGAATGTATCTTAGAAAGGGATTGCACATATGAAGCATATGTACCTAAGCCCTTTTCGGAGCATTTTTTTGAGCCATTTGAATGGACTCAAATTTTGGCAACAATGGATGTGTGTGTGAATGCATCTAAGCCTACTCAATTTTGCAATGAGGATGGTTATGACATAATTCCCATACAAATGATCTCAGCCCTTCACATTGAAGATGAAGTTCAGGAACCCAAGGATTTACTGAAAGCTCAACAAGTCTTTTCAGACCTCTATTATGATGCTACTGACAAGTTTGAAGAACATTCAGCTACATCTGATGCTTCTGGGTTAGAAAAATAACATGTTAGACCCCAACTACTCCTAAAAGGAGGGGAGGAAAAGTTTTTTGATTTTCCAAACCAGAAAACAAGAAGGAAGAAATGCTATAGAAGAAAAAGAGACACAAGAAACTTGAAATCTAGACCTATGCCATCAATTTCTAGCAGAACGCAGTTTTTGATGCAGATAGATTCACACGATTGTGTCAAAGACAAAATCACGGGTAGATATCCTTCAGAAAACAAACAAGGAACATCAAAAACATCAAGAAAAATTAGAGAGGAAACTCAATCAAAACTTAAACACCAGGATGATGATTCATCCATGACACGGGTTGAAAGAAAGAAAAAATAGCAATAGTTGAAGAAAACTCTAAAAGAGATATATACCACTGAAATGGAAACAACTGAGGAAGAGAGTAAAGATGTAATGGGTGTTCCATCCCATTACAAGACATATACTCTCCAAGATCGCAAAATCATAGTGAAACAACCTGTAAGGGAACTAAGAAAATAGGGTGAGTCCTATGAAGGACCTGAAAATGCAAAGAAGATGGATCTACCCGAACCAGAGAGGAGCCTAGAACTACCTACATTGCGAATGACTTGACCAAGAAGAAGAAGAGCTTTTGCTAATCTTACTGAAAGAATACCAAGATATCTTTGCTTGGTCTTATAAAGATCTCAAAGGTGTTGATCCAAAAATCTGTCAACATACCATACCTATGAGAGATGATGTGAAACCAAGTAAACAAAGGGCATATACTTATAATGAAACATTTGCCAAAAAAATCAAAGAAGAGAAAGAGAAGCTCAAGGAAGCCGAATTCATTTATGAAATTGAACACATAGATTGAGTGTCTCCAATTGTGGTTGTACCCAAGAAAAATGAAAAATTAAGAGTGTGTGTCAATCTCAAAAAAGTAAATGCAGCCACCATTAGAGATAACTACCCTCTTCCAATATTTGAGCATGCGAGTTGCAGGAAAAGAAGCTAATAGCTTCTAAGACGGCTTTTCAGGGTACAATCAAATTTTGATTGATTCCAAAGATCAGTATAAAACTGCCTTTAGAACTGACTGGGATATTTTTGCCTATAGAGTTATGCCTTTTGGGTTAACTAATGCTCCTGCCACCTTTCAAAGATTGATGAGCCATGCTTTCAAAGAATATCTTAGGAATTTCTTAGAAGTATATATGGATGATTTATGTGTACATTCACCAATCCAAGCTCACCATTTTAAACATCTCAAAAAGGTATTCGAAAAATGTAGACTTTATAGAATTTGCTTAAATCATGAAAAGTGCACATTTATGGGCAGACAAGGAAAAATTCTTGGACATATAGTGTCTAAAAATGGCATAGCGATCGATATGGATAAAATTCATGTTATTGCTGAATTGCCTAGACCAACAACTGTCAAAGGGGTTCAAGCTTTCATGGGACATTGTGGATACTATAGACGATTCATTTACATGTATGCCATAATCACAAAACCCATGTATGGTATGATTGCACTCTTTGTATGGACTGATGAGTGTGAAGAATCCTTCATGAAGCTTAAACAAGCTCTCACTTCAGTCCCAATATTGAAAGCACCAGATTGGAATAAGATATTCAATATCCATGTTGATGCTTCCAATTTTTCCATCGGATGTATATTAGCTAAACCAGGAGACGAAAAAATTGATTTTTCTATTTCTTATGCTAGTAGACAGTTGAATGTGGTAGAGAAAAACTATACAGCCACCAAAAGAGAAGGATTAGGGATGATCTATGTCGTAAAAAAGTATAGACATTACCTATTAGCCAACAAATTTGTGTTCTTTATGGACCACCAAGATTTATTGTACTTGGTCAACAAGCCATGCAACACAGGAAGATTAGTGAGATGGTTCATCATTCTTTTGGAATTTGATTTCACTGTAGTTGTAAAAAAGGGCACCACACACCAAAGAGCAGATCATTTATTAAGGACTATTTCAAGAGAACCACCAAAAGGGGTAGACGATGATCTACCTGATGCATATATGTTCTCCATAGAAATGATACCCCATTGGTCAGAAGATATGGTTTCTTTGATGACCATAGCTCAAGTGGATTCTCAAATACCACTTTCTATTACACCATGATTAATTGGGCAATCGGCTATGTATCAATTACTAACTGGAAGACTATACAAAAGAAATCGAGATGGAATACTACTTTTGTGTATTAATCCTGAGGAGAAAACCTGATACCTAAGTCAAGCACACATTACCATAGTAGGACTTCACTTTGGGAAAGACCAAACTATGCAACGAATCTTGAGACTTGGAGTATTTTGGCAAACCATGAGAAGTGATGTTTATTCATTTGTAAAATATTGTCTTCAATGCCAAAAACAAACACCCATACTTCATGTGGAATTATTTCAAATATCACTCGTTCCCAAGTGGAATAACTATCTAGTTAGTTACTTACTTATCAAGCAGAACATTTCCAGAGGATATGAGTAAACGCCGCCAAAGAGCTATTGAAACTAAAGCAAGAGACTATGCTCTTATTGGAAACCAATTATATCGGAGAGGAAGGGATCAATATTTGCGTCTCTGTGCAAATGAAGATGAATATATATCCACTCTAGAACAAGCACATGCTGGATAAGCTGGTGGTCACTTTTCTAGTGAAACCACCACTAGAGCAATTTTAATGGTAGGCATATGGTGGCCAACACTTTTTGCAGATGCCAAAGAATATTTTCGAAGGTGTGATGCATGCCAACAAGAAAAAATGCCAACCACGATAGATAGCATGCCTTTAAAACCAATGATGGGGGCTAGAGCTTTTGCAAAATGGGACATAGATTTTGTCAGACCAATACAACCACCTGCTTATAGAACTCAAGCTCAATATATCATTGCAGCTACATACTATTTGACCAAGTGGACAGAGGCTAAGGCAACCAGGAAGAATGATGCTAGAACCACAACCACATTTTTGTATGAGAATGTATTCACAAGATATGGACTTCCAATAGAAATTGTCAGTGATAGGGGAACTCATTTTCTCAATGAGGTAATTGCATATCTGCTAAATGAATTTATGGTCATCCATAACAAATCCGCTCCGTATCATCCACAAGAAAATGGACAAGCTGAGCACACAAATAAAATTCTTAGCTCGGTATTGACTAAAGTGGTTAGTTCATGACGAACTGATTGGGAAATGAATCTACATGCCGCTCTATGGGCTTATAGAGTTTCATTCAAGATAGTTTTGAGTGGACCGTGCATGAATTGTCAGAGAGGCTTGAAGATTTAGAAAAGCTTGATGAGAAAAGGTAACAACTGTAGCTCACATCTATGCACAAAAACGGAAGCAAAAACAATTTTTTGATTCACATCTAGTCACAAAAATCTTCAAAAAAGGGGACCTAGTTTTAGTCTATTCCCTTAAGCAACACATTCCCAAGTTCAAGAAAAAGGGAAATGGACCGTTTATCATTGAAGACGTATATCCAAGTGGAGCAGTTAAGTTGTCCACTCTAGATGGTAAACCGATGGCTACTAACTAGATTAGTGGATTCCACTTAAAGAAGTATCATTTGCCATTAACCAGTGATTTGCTAGAGAAAATGCATGCAGCAAAGTAGAGAAAGATTAAACAATAGCAGGTTATTGATGAAGCCCAAGAGGAAGCTCGACTTCGAGTACTCAAGAGGAAAGCTGCTTTCAGAAATCAACAAACATCTATTCCCATCAACACTTATGGGAATCACAAAATGATGCAGTATCAACGGATGATGAACGGTTGGATGGAATGGACCTTCGCATCAAAGTAAAGTTGAACAATCATAGCACAAATGCATTGGTAGATACCGGAGCTCGAATGAATGCAGTCAGTTATTCTACTTACAAGAAAGCTACTAATTAGTCTTTAGCATTGGGAATATCTGCTATCAAAGGATGCAACAAAAACCCAACACCGGCATTGAGAGTAGTGAACTTGAATGTGATAGTACATGGATGTTAATGTCCTCATCAATTTGTATGCATACCACAGATGAACATATGAATGAAACAATGATTCTTGGAATCTCATGGATGCCGACATATAAGGCAGTACCAGATTGGGACACCAATCAACTCAAGCTATCACTTAAAGGAGGGCAACTCTTGGTTCCATTTTCACCGAGCAAAGAGGAATGGAAAAGAGGTCGCCCACAAAAGAAACCAGGGAGTAATCAATCTACTTCCTCCTCTAGAAAAGCAAATGCTACAAGTAGCATGCAAGGAGTCAGGCAGATTTGGGTACCAAAAGCACAAATCAAGGACAATCCGTCTCAAATTTGGGTGCTTAAAAACTCATCTACCATACTGAAGAAAGTTTCACATCCAATGACTCAGAGAAAAAAAAATTCTAGAAGGGAAACTAACACAAGGTGGGTTTGGAGCAAAAAGGAGCACTTATCTTCTCCACAAACTGTAAAACCAAGATACAAATGGAGAGTTAAATCTCAGCAACCGTCATCATTGATACCTACAGCTCAGGAAATTAGTGTGCCAAAGCATCCAGATGGTACAATCAAACAAAGAGCACACAAATTACAGAATCTGCTATTTAGAAAATATCAATAGGACACCTCGACCACGGAAATCCTTGAGTTAACTACGAAAGATCCAACTCTTTCATAATATATTGGTTTGAATTGCATTGAGCTTCAAAGCATGATAGAGCCAATCAGGCTATGCATAGACACGATTAATCAACCGATGCACACAGTTGTCTCAGAGTTCTCCATCTAGGAGGGGTGGAAGGGAACTTCAGTAATTAAGGGCAATGTTTGAAGAGGGAGGAAAAAAGCTGGATGTTAACATGTGGTTTTTTGCAAAATTATCAAATAATGCCCTTATAAATCATTAACAGGGGAATTTCAACTGATAATATCTCCTCAATGAGTGTAAATAGTGTATATATTATCAGAAAATACATCAAAAAATAGCCTTTTTGCTTACTTTCATCAACTTTTCTTGATATTGAAACTTAAAATTAGAGAAATATACCAAAAAGCAATAAAAATAGTGTTCTCCAATGGATTTTCTTAATTGTTGAATTTTCAATTTTCTTCTTCAGTGCATTTTATTATTTTCTTTGATTTTTCAATAAACATGTCAAAAATCAATAATAAATAGCAAATGAACTCAGATGGAGAAATTGAGAGTGTGCGATCAAGCATTGCGACGACGACACAGCGACGGCGAGGTGGTTGAGCGCGGCACGACGGTAGCTCCTTCTTCTTCGCGGCGAGGTAGATTAGTCTGGTTGTGTGCTTGCAGTCATTTGTGGCTCGCACACAGTGTACGGCAAGTCCCTTGCATTGACAGGTGCGATAGACGCGCACATTTTTGGCACCGCTGTCGGGGAAATTCCCTGTATTAAGCTTTAGTATCACTCTATGCTGCTTTGTGCTGCATTATGAAATGTAGGAAAGGTAGAGAAAGAAGGTGTGTGGTTTGCTGAGAAGGATTTGTGACGTTTGTTTTGCTGCAGTGTACTGTTTTTGTTAATAAGGTATTGCAATGTAGTGTGTTTTCTCTGTTGATAAGGTGTTAGAATTAAGGTAGGAGATCTATAATGTTAGTTTTGTAAGGTACAATAAGTAGATCTATTAGCTAATGAATTGTCGTAGTACTGTGCCATAGTGTGTAACAGTAGCTGTGTTAGTTGTAAGTAGGTAGGTTAGGTGTGTGTGTGCTCGCGGGCGTAGCGCGGCCGCAGCGACCTTATTCCCAAAAAAATTTAAAATTTCTTTAAAAAAAAAATTAAGGTTGGACCGGTGTCGGGGGATAATTGTGCGAATGGTGAGCCCCTGGCTGTGAGAGGTGCGGGGAAAAAAGGTGTAGCAGACACAAGTAACGACAACAGAGTTTAAAAACAAGCAGTTCGCCTAATTCTAGTTAATCGACATAATCCATGGTTAAACAATCACTGTGGAGGCTTAAATGCTCTTTACAAGAAGAAATCCTGGCTTAATCCAAGTGCTAAACAAGAAAATTAATAACGTTTTGCTTACTCTGCCTTCTGCTTCCCGATTCGAATGGCTAATGGTGGATTAGAAGCTTTGGCCTGGTTTAGGGAATTGGCTTAGAGTGTCGAGGATTATGGTGTAGAAAGCGAGTTTAGAGTCCAAGCTCGGCTTATGAATTCGCGAGAGATTAGGCTTAAGGAGAATAAAGAGGTTTAGGATGGCTTAAGTGTGAAATTGATTAGACTTGGGAGATTAGAGATTTAGAATTATGATGGCTTGAGGTTCGAGAAACTTGGCTTAGAGATCTTGGGAAAACTTTGATTAGCGAGCTTAAACTCGAGAGCTTTAGATCAGGATGGCTTCGATTAGAGAGCTTAGGCTTGGCTAATGAGCTTACAAATCCGAGCTTAGGCTTGGCTAAAGGAGATTAGCTTAAGCTTATGGTCTCCAGCTTCCTTCCCCAAGAGAGAGGGCGATCAAAATGAAAAGAGGACCCTCAAATTAACCACACGACATTCTTTTGTAGGTTGCATGCCCCCCTTTTCTATATTTGGCTTACCCATTAGCAATGTCGCTAATGGGTAGCCACTCTTATGATGTGGTAGGGCTGGTTTCGGACCTGCATGAAAATCACTGCCGCCAGTACCGAACCTGCGGGCGAGGAGGTCCTGAGCATATTTCGTCTCTGTGGCGAGGGCGATGGAGAGTCGTAACGGCCAGCGCGAGTGAAAAAAAATCTGGAAGCGTCGTCGTCGTCGACCTGCTTCCCCCATACTCTCTTGCTTCACAATAGGTTTCAAAAGAAACCCTTCTTTTTTTGTAAACGGGCGGCCCTTTTCTTATTGCTTATGGCCTTGGGCCTTGGGCGCCCCTTAGTTATGTGCCCTTGGGCGGCCGGCCTTAATGGGCAGCACATTAGGTATACAATAACGGCTAAAGCATTGCCAAGCACGTTCATTGGGCGGCCACACTTGGGCATACATTTCGGCCAAGGCAATGCCATGCATGATATTATTATTGAGAATTTTAATTCCCGCATTATTTTTGTAGACATACCGACCAAGGCATCGCCTGCAACCATTGCATTCCAAAAGACGACATTTTTGACAGAGAACTCAACAAGAACTTTTTGTGCCTTCGTAACAACACCACATTTTGCATACATATTGGCCAAGGCTCTGCCAAGCAACTTAGTTTTCTATAGCAAGCTGCAACAGTGTTGGCCTTTCCCCGCAATATTTGCATTCCAAAACCTAGACAAAAGACAAAACTTCGAGATGGCAATCCAACCGAGTGTGGACCGGTCTAGTGCGGACCCGGCCCCGGTAAATCTTAAATGGTCAATAATTTGGCAACCATAAATCCAATCACTGATCTGAAAAGACCGTCGCGCTCCACAAAGGGAGCACTTCAGCCTTACACATTCATCTCATTCTTGTCCCTTCAGCTGCTGCAGTTGGCCAATCTAGTACGGATCTGCTACTGGCTCAACTTAAAATTGTCATAACTTCCTATCCGTAGCTCCGATTGATGAGCCGTAAAGATAGGCATGTAGAGCTTTGTGAGTACTTCAACTTGGATTAATAAAACCCCAGCTATGAACACATTAATTACACTCACTGTTTGGCATTACCAAGTCATATTTTGGCCCTTAAAGCCCCATCTGATACCCTTTTAGCTTAAGAATTGGCTTGTTAGCAAGCCCTTATACCTGCTGAACAATCATGTAGGATTTAAATACACTTGACCGACATTCCTTTGCTTATTTTCTCGTCATGGGAGCGAAGGATCACGACATTCACCCCCTCTGAACCTGCACAACCCCCGATCTGTGCCAATTGCACTTTGTCAGTTTCATTAAGATCATCATCAGATATATCATCTGATGTATACATAACATGATCCTCTGGAACAGCTTGATCCTTTTCCCTGCAATAGGCACCTTAAGCATATTACCATCTAGTTCACATAATTGATATGTCGCATTATCAAAAACATGTTGCACCACATATGGTCCAAACCACCGTTTAACCATTTTTCGCATAGCAGAGTATTGGTTCTCCAAGCTACTGTCATAGACAAGTACCCATTCACCATCTTTAATAGCATGTGGTTGTAGTCTATGCTTTCCATCAAATGCTGCCTTGTTCTTCAATCTGGCCTCCTTAAGCTTCTCTTCAGCCTGCTCAATATCCTCTTGACGCCTTTCAAGCTGGCGAATACGTAGAGCAAGCAAGTCTTCAGTAGACATACCTTCTTTCCATGGCATTATGGTCCAAGGTGTAACTGCTTCCTTCGTAGGCATAATGGGTTTCTGCCCATGCATCATTCGAAGGGCATAAATCTATAACTGAACTGTGTGTAGTGCGATCAGCCCACAAAGCAAATGGCAAGAGTTTAGGCCAATCACCAATATGTCCTTCACACGCCTTTGCTAAAGCTTTAACAATAGGCGGATGTCCTCTTTCACTCTTCTCGTTACCTTCTGGATTATATGCTGTAGTGAGGGTGAGTTTACTGCCCATATGAGAAAAAAAATCTTGAGCTTCATCTGCATCTAGCTCCCCTCTATCTGCAGTAATTCTCCCAACACATCCATACCTGGAGATAACATCTTTAAGCAAAAACTTGCATACTGAACTGGTAGCTTTGGTATGCAAAGCTCTGCCTTCAACTTGATTTGTAAGATCTTCCCTGGCAAGGACAATATATCTCATCTGCCACACTCCTACTGGCATTGTAATAAGGTCCACCACCCACTTGTAGTGCATAGCCAGTGGATAGGTGGGATGCAACCCATCTCTATGTCGCACATTAGAGTATTGTTGACATATTAAGCATGATTCCACAAATTGAACCACATCTTTGTACATACCTCTCCACCAATATCGGTCTTTAATTTTGACAAAGGTTGCCCAGGCTCCTCTGTGTCCAGCCCATAGACTTTCATGAAACTCTTTAATCACCTATTGTTGGGTCGCTTTGTCGCAAATAATTTGTTGTGGTACCCCTCCTGGGCGCTTCGGTTGCTTCCATAAATGTCCTCTTTCAGTAAATAGCCATAGGCCTTTTTCCTGATCTTCTTGAATTCTTGACCACTCCATCCTTCTTGTCTAGTGAGAGTACTTAGGTAGCGGCCAATCATAAGCCACTCTCCATCATAAAACTGTTGAGAAAAGACTTCAAAAACATGAGCAATACTACCACAGTTGGTATGCAGATAAGAAGACGTTGTGAGCGGGATGAAAACACACACAGCGCCTCTATAACGACCCGACACACACTCTTGGGAAGATACACACACACACACACACACTATGGGGCACCACTCGGCTTACACAACACACCTGGCCGAGACAGGGAACACACCTCTGGAGTGAGAGGAGAGAGACTATCCACTTGCCCACTCCACACAGACACACACACACACACACACACACAAAAAATCAGCTCAAAAGAGGAGAACTTCTGATGCTTAGATACAAATGAGCTTGGGCCAACACCAATGGGGCAAACAGCTCACTCAATATGGGTAAAAGATACCAAATACAATCACAAATTGGAGAAGAAGCTTCACTCACCGGAGAAGATTACACAGAAAAACAGCAGAAAAAGAGTGAGGAATTTGGCAAAATGGATAGCGCCATCGTGTCCGGAATGGCCCAAAACCCCAATCTACAATGTCAAAGTGCTCAAATCCGACCTCGGATGAGCAGTTTACAGCCAAAACAAGCTCCAAAATGAGCAAAAACACACCTGCGGCTGTTCCTCCTCTCTTCTCCACGTTTTTTCTGGTCTTCTCTCTTGTTTTTCAGTTCCCACACTTAGATTTTTCAGTTGGGCACCCTTGGCCTTTTAGATGACCTCAAACGGACCCCGAACAGGCCAAAAACTGACCTCGCAGTGCATAGTTGTCACCTTTTTGCATCATTCGCACACCTGGCACTCAGCTTTTTTCCAATAATGCATCTCGCCACCACGTGAAGTGGGCCCAAAAAAAGGTCCTCATGATGACCTTTCTGCATAATTCTCACAAGCAAACACCCACGTTGTGTCCGTCCTCATCCGCGTGCAAATATTGACCTCGTTCGCCCTCCTGACGCCACTAGATGCCATCTGACGTATCTGCTGACCTCACGTCGTCGGCCCGCGGATAGCTACCTCGAGAAGTTTTACGCGCTACCAACTCCTCATTATTGTAGAAAAAACACACTGGTACTGGTGATAGTGAAAATCGATGCACTATGTACACCCTGTCCTACCTGTACACATGTGGGCCCCACGTAACCACCTGGCTTTGGAAAATGGGCAATCCTTTATTTGATGCACCATGCATGTGTATGTACATATGCGCAATTCCTTGCTCCAAAAAACTCCTGACATAATTTGCCCACCCCCTAGCCTGCTAGAGCATTCATGCTCAGCAGCAACAAAAAGAGATATTCATTCCACCTGGATCCCACACAAAAACACTTGGTATTCCCTGCCTTAAAAACTTAATCAAGCTTCCACCTGGTTCCCAAGGAAAACATGTAGAGATTCCATATATCAATCTTGCATCAAGAAAAACATCAAATACTTTGCCATAGACCGGCATGTGCAAATATATTCCCTTCTCCATAGCTAAGAGGTCTCCACCACTGATCATTTGTGTCATCAATTCATGCTTCTTTGACAACTCAACCTTGGTTTGCATCAGCCCTTCAATCACTTCATAAGGCCCTTCACTTTCATCTTCAACCTCATTCGCAAATGCAACTAAACCAATCTCCTGGATTTCTTTGTCCATCAAAAGAAATGCAACATCAGCATCCTCATCACTGCTGGTAGTGCTATCACTGTCCTCATCTGTCACCGTGGAAGAGTCTTCATCACTAGACTCATCCTCATCTTCATAAAGCTCCTCTAATCGTTTCCTTGTGTCCATATTATAAAGCTTCTTGGTACCTGTCTTTCCATAGAGGCTAATCGTACCATGTCGCCAATCTTGAACAGCTCCCACTGCACGTAACCATGGTCTGCCCAGTATAATAGGATATGCTCCCAACCCTGCTGGCATCACATGAAAATTAACCACTGCCTTTGCATCATATGCCTCCACTTCTAAGCTCTTTACAACACACAAGCATTTTACTTTTTGATGGTTTGCCAATCTGATCCGAAAACCTGACACCCCAGCCACTGTGAGACCCATATTCTCAACGCATGAGTGTGTTATGACGCATATTTGGGCTCCACCATCCACATAACCTTGTCCCAAATTTTTCCTTTTATGCCACACATCTACTATTGGACAAATGTCTGGTAGCTCGTCCATTGCCAACACCTTCACTGAACCTCTCTCTAGCTCTTTCTCCATTGGGTTAACCATCCTCTTCCACTGTCGCTTTAGCTTAGGCACCATCTCTATAAGCTGCCCAAAAGTAACATCTGCCTTCCTGCTCGTTAGATCCTCCTTCAAGTCATAGCTTAATTGCCCATCCCCTAGTGGAAAATCTGAAACATGAAACTTTCGACGAGCTCTCCTTTTCCTCTTGGCCTTGACATCCTCGCCTTCATGGCTCTTTCCTTTCTTCTTACTAGGACCTGAGGCACTTCTTCATTCCTTATCCTCTATGGTCCTCTTCCCAATAGGCATCACTAATGTATCCTCTAGCTTTGATGCCTTCTCCAAGGTGACTACACTTAGCACTTTTGTCTTTCCCTTTTCCTCCTGGGTCAGTCCACTGGTTCCTTCGTCTCCCTTAATTTCGATGCCATAATCATTTGACCTAGTTAGCACCTCTCTTGGCAATGGATACATGTCTCCCCCCATCCTTGGTGGCTTATCACATTGCGGGCTGATGTGACCCAACTCTCCACAATTGTAACATGTGGGCGTCTGCCTCCAAAACCTACCATTGCTTTGTCCAGCACCATTCCTAGGCCTTTCTTCACCTCCTTGCTGATTTGCAAACCTCCCTCGACCTCGATTATTTCCCACTTGACCTAGCATGTTTAGGCTGAGATTCTTCATCAAATCTACCATTTGCCTCATGTCTTGCCTTAGCCCATCATCTTGCACTGCTGTAGTGACCACTCCTGGCATAACCTGAGTAGTAACAGGAACTATTGGTTCATGATGAACCCCTGACATGCGCCCTTGTAAAGACTCTATAGGCTGAAATTCAAACCTCATTGGCAAAGACTCCACCCCTAACTGACTCATTTTCCTCAGCTTCCACTCTTTGTTCCTTGCTACCTCTAGTGCATCCTCATATGTCCTAGGCTTCTTTAGCTCCACTCTCCAACGTATATTCTCCCAAAGACCAGCCAAGAACCTGTCCTTCTTCATCATGTCAGGCGGGGGTACCTGTGGTGCTAAATCCTTGCACATTCGCTCCCATGCCAATGAAAACTTACGTATGTACGCATCTACTGGCTCACCTTCCTTTTGCACCAAAGCCTGTACTTCTTGCCACACCTTGTCAGGATCTTCTATCTTCACAAAATCCACTTCCAACCCATGCCTTAGATTGTCCCAACTCAACCTTACAGGTGGATCAGCCACACGCAACTCCTCTTCAAATGCTTTAGACCAAACTCGTGCATCACTCTTCAAACAAATTTGGAGAAGGCGTAACATTTGCGTAGGGTCATGAATCTGGTTGCTAATGCAGGCAACCTCCATCTTTTCCAAAAATTCTTCCACATCTTCATCACTTCTTCCATGAAACTCGGGATAAGAGAAAGCCATGGCTAGAGAACCCCTTCAAACACACGTGCAAGAACCCAAAACTTTTCACTACCCAATCCCCAGAGACTTCAATGGAGCTCAACTTTAGATGAGAACGAACACATGCACATCAAATGAGTTTTCATAGTTGATCATCAGAATTACAACAGGCAAAGGACATTCCAGGATCTCTCTCAATCTTCTTGGCCCAAACATAAAGACTATGCGCTGCTGGAAAAAGATCTTCCTGGACACATGAACATTAATCTGAATTCTTTGAGTTAAATGAAAAGGAGTGAACTGAGGGCCATTTTGATCATCCATTAAAGCCAACCATGAAGCTCCCAAGAAGGCACACCTGACTGAACCTCTGATTTTGCCAAAATTTCAGCAGCATAACAACATAAATGGCTCAAAATACCAAAAAACCAGCCATCATAACTTGGGAAAATTTCGACAGAGTTTCCCCAGAAGTAGAGCAGTAGGAACCCAAAATATAGACTGTCTACGTATGCAGAAACTGTCAACAATAGAACCCGAGCATCAAGTAGGACTCACTAGTACATAGCCTATGGCGAGGTCACAAAAAGGGTGCTCCAGTTACCTGTATCACCGAAAGGATCTCCACATTTGAGAATCCCCCAGCTCAATAAAACCTCACGCTATCGACCCTCACACGAAGGCTAATGCAAATCGCATATAGTCAAGTCTTAGAAATGACTATCTTCCAGACCAAGTCTCAGAAATGGCTGGGACTGCCAAATAAACCAAGTATGGCTCCACAAAGGCGTACAATAGCAGTTTCCACAAGTAACGTACAATCCACCAGACAATGCGCTCAAACAGGCGCCAAATGATGCAATCCCACGGCAACTGCAAGTGACATCACTGCTAGTATATCACTGTACTCCAGCTACCTGTACCTGTGTGAATCACCTGTACCTGTACCTGTCCCTGTAACCTGTAACCTGTAACCTGTAATCTGCAACCTGCAACCTGTAATCCCGAAGCTCGAAGCTCGAAGCAGAAGGTACTCGAAGAAGATCCTCCATGGGGGCGCCAAAAGAATGTGAGCGGGATGAAAACACACACAGCGCCTCTATAACGACCCGACACACACTCTTGGGAAGATACACACACACACACTATGGGGCACCACTCGGCTTACACAACACACCTGGCCGAGACAGGGAACACACCTCTGGAGTGAGAGGAGAGAGACTATCCACTTGCCCACTCCACACAGACACACACACACACACACACAAAAAATCAGCTCAAAAGAGGAGAACTTCTGATGCTTAGATACAAATGAGCTTGGGCCAACACCAATGGGGCAAACAGCTCACTCAATATGGGTAAAAGATACCAGATACAATCACAAATTGGAGAAGAAGCTTCACTCACCGGAGAAGATTACACAAAAAAAAGCAGAAAAAGAGTGAGGAATTTGGAAAAATGGACAGCGCCATCGCGTCCGGAACGGCCCAAAACCCCAGTCTACAATGTCAAAGTGCTCAAATCCGACCTCGGATGAGCAGTTTACAGCCAAAACAAGCTCCAAAATGAGCAAAAACACACCTGCGGCTGTTCCTCCTCTCTTCTCCACGTTTTTTCTGGTCTTCTCTCTTGTTTTTCAGTTCCCACACTTAGATTTTTTAGTTGGGCACCCTTGGCCTTTTAGATGACCTCAAACGGACCCCGAACAGGCCAAAAACTGACCTCGCAGTGCATAGTTGTCACCTTTTTGCATCATTCGCACACCTGGCACTCAGCTTTTTTCCAATAATGCATCTCGCCACCACGTGAAGTGGCCCCAAAAAAAGGTCCTCATGATGACCTTTCTGCATAATTCTCACAAGCAAACACCCACGTTGTGTCCGTCCTCATCCGCGTGCAAATATTGACCTCGTTCGCCCTCCTGACGCCACTAGATGCCATCTGACGTACCTGCTGACCTCACATCGTCGGCCCGTGGATAGCTTCCTCGAGAAGTTTTACACGCTACCAACTCCTCATTATTGTAGAAAAAACACACTGGTACTGGTGATAGTGAAAATCGATGCACTATGTACACCCTGTCCTACCTGTACACATGTGGGCCCCACGTAACCACCTGGCTCTGGAAAATGGGCAATCCTTTATTTGATGCACCATGCATGTGTATGTACATATGCGCAATTGCTTGCTCCAAAAAACTCCTGACAACGTGTAGAACTTCAAGCCAACATCATCACTCGTGGTCAGCATCTCTTCTTCATCTTCAAACCTGGCTCTTGATAACATATCTGCAAACGGGGTTATCTCTACCTGCAATATGATAAAATTCAGGGTTAAGAGACTTAATATAGGCTATCCATCGTAGCATGGCAATATCCGGAGTAGAGAAGTTTGCAATCATCCCTATCAGTGGCAAGCAATCTGTCTTTACCACAACAGAAGCTCCAATAAAGTATTCTTTATCGGTCCTTAGAGAGGTAGCAACGCCCCAAAGTTCCCTCTTAACCTGTGGATACCCTCGTTGTCAAGCATTGAGCACCTTAGCTCCAAATCTCACTGCATACCTGTGTCCTTCAACATCATCTTGACCTATAGCCCATCCAATACCTATCGGGCTAGTGTCAACTGTTAAAATAACTGGCCTGTCGCATCTATAATCAACTTTCCTCAAGGTCGGAGCCTCAAGAAGCATCTTCTTTCATTTCTTAATAGCTTGTGTGTGAACTTCTTCCCAAACAAACCTTTTATCTTTTCATAGCAATTGATACATCACCTCTGCAACATGAGCGAAGTGTGGCAGCCAAATACGATAGAACACACATGTGCCTAAGAATCGACGAACCTCAGTAACTGAAGAACATGTATCCTTCATCTTTTGGATTGCTTTGACTTTTGTTGGACTTGGCCTTCTTCCTTCAGAATTGCACATATGTCCTACAATTAAGACCTCCTTAGCTCCAAAAACCGATTTTTGGCCTGAAAGTGTTAAATTAACTTCTTCAAGCCTTGATAATATAGCATCACAATTAGCAATATGTTGAGCAACAAACTGTCGACACCCCCTCTTGGCACCCCCTCTGGTCTTTGCTTCATCTTTTGATCCTTCTTCACAACCCTTAATTGGCAGATCATCAATGAAAGGCATAGTAACATGTGGGATAAAGTCCCTTAATACCTTATTCATGCCGCTCATCATATGAGCTACTGATTAGTAGCACCCTGTGGGCAGAGTGCACATCCTTACCAAACCAAGAGGAGTACACATTGTAGTAAGATCGCTGCTCTCCAAAGCTAACTGGAATTGATCATATCCTGAACAAAGATCACCCATGGAGTAAATAGATCTACCTGCAAAGGCCTCAGCAAATTCATCCACAATTGGGCCAGTACCCACATTGCGGATTGTTACCTTGTTAACCGGTTGCATATCGTGAATGAACCTTAATGTACCATTTTTCTTCGGGATAGTAAACCATCGATTAGAATACGGAGCACATGATGGCTCCAAAACTCCCATTTGAATCTTTTCATTAAGCAAATTGATGAGCTTTGGCAAGTGAGCTTTAGGAACTGGAATAGGATGCAAGCTCCATGGCATGTGTGGAACAGTGAAAATAACCATTGGTGAAACAACACTCGGATCCACACACCCTATCTCACTTGGCTCAAAAGCAAAAGCGTTACCATGTTTTTCGAGCATACCTTGAAAACATTTGATCTCCTCTTCATTGAGGAAACGGTCTTCACCAACCTTCAGCTGCTGCAATGTCTCCTTAGTAAACTTGTGTCCTATGTTCTTTGGATCTCTGAGTATAGGCTGTCGAGAAGCCTCCTTGATCATCCCATCACTTCCTTCTGGCAGCGGTGTAGCCATTGGCCTCACTTTCTTTGTGACAGTCTTGTATTTTGTCTCTACCTATGCTTCAACAATTTCACTTGAATCATCTTCAATATGCATAAGTGCTTCATATAAACTTAACACATCATACATGTCCATTGAATGGACCTTGACCACTTCAGTTCTACTTTGTAACCTGTTTTGCCTGATCTCTTCAAGCTCTTACATAGTATCTACATAAGGTACCTCTTCAAAGACTCTTGAAATCACATCATCGGATTCAAGCACATCACAACCCTGCAATTCACTTTGGATACCTGAAACATATTGTTTTTCCCACTTTGGCAAATCATTAAATATTCTGAAAGAGACTGAACCTTCAGATGTTAACCCAAAACCCCGAAGAGAAAGCTTCTCTTTGCGAGAACTTCTCCTCACTTGTACCACCATAGTCCCTCTTTATAATGGCATTCCGAGAAAATCCTGTGCAAACCCTTGTTCTCTAAATTCCTTGTGTATCTTCGGCATTGGATGATCACGTAGACTGTCCTTATTCCTTGCATGGTCAACACATACAGTCAAGAATTTCACTGCTTTCTTAGCATCTCGGCTTCGAACCTTGGCATAGGGCGAGCCATCATCCAGCACTTTGGTTTCCATTCGCACAGCCACAATGTATGGTTTTCCCATAATTAAAGGATAAGAGGAATGTTCATGTATAAAGAAATTTTGCTCATCATAGACATCCCCTACAGTTACCTTAACATTGGCACATGCACCATAGAGGTCGCCGGGAAGCATATAGGCAGCTCGAATCCGCCAACCATGGTCCACATCAATAGGCCATTCCCCTTTTTGTGCAAGCTTTTAGCCATCAAATTGATCTCTGATCCATGATCTATGAGTGCTAAGACTGGTTCTTCGATGTCGCCAAGCTTTACAACAGTTTCGGTTGTTGCTCTTGCCCAATGAGTCCTTGCAAAGTGACTCCTTGGTATGCTTTCACTATCTTCATCTTCATTGAAATGAACATGCCTTACCTCAGATACGGTTGGATTTGACACCACCACAGACCTCGACTCTTCTTCTTCTTCAAGATTTGCCAAATACTCTTCATAGTCGTCTAGAATTGCTTCAATGTGGCGTAATGCCTGGCTCTTTACTGACTCCGGATCCTGTTCACTTGGTATCTGCTGCTTTCTTTTGATGATATCTATTATCTCCTTGTGAAACTCACGTTTGACAATGCCCAATATATCACCCAATGTGAGCTCCACCTTGCTATTCAGAATTCACTCTTCACAGACTTTGTTTAAATTTGTAGCTAATTCAATGTCAGACTTGAGTGCTTGCATTGATGCTGGTCCCACCTCTTGAGAAAACATCACAACACATGGTCCCTAGCACCCAAAATGTTGTTCAAACAACACCCTTACCACCTCCAATGCTAGGACCGCAACCACCACATCCGAGAATCACTTTTGTGAATCAAGTGGGTTGTGAGTCATCTATTGCTTGTTTGGAAGGCTGTGAGGAAGATATAGACCCTAATATTGCCTATGGGATTGATGCGCTTGAAGAAAGTCCACAATACTACATGGAGGACTATTGGGGACAAGTCAAACCTGTCTATCAAGTAGCTACTCTTGCTACAAGAGGCCAAAAAATCAACTACACTGCTAAGAGACCACCTCTCCAATGCTATGAGTGTGGAGGTTCACATCGTGTGGCCGAGTGTCCTATTGAGCTACAAAAGAACACCACACTAATGCAAACCAATCAAGCGAGCACGTCTACAATGGAGATACTCATGTGTAATCGATGTGGCATAGATTATTTGATTGCCCAATGTCCGAATAATCCAAATGCACCAAAGATCATGCCATTAAACTTGATTGAGGGGAGCCATCACAAAGTACACATGTGGTACCAATAAACGTACTCACACGATCGATGCTCCAAAAACAAACCTATATTCTTGAGGAAAGAGACACGGCATCAATTGCCCAATCTCAAAAAACGAAGAAAACACAAAGGAAGAGATCGCAAAAAGCAGCGAAGTCAGACCCTAGTTCAAAGACCAACATAGGGACTGGTGACGACCCCGTATATATGATCGAGTTGAAGAGGATTCTAATTCAGGTTAAACCATGAAGATCAAAACGACCACTAAGATAGAAACCAACAAGGAAGATCTTCATGAGCCACAATGGCCAGGATCCAAGAAGAAAATATGATCTTATCCAAACCCTACAGAGGAGATTGAGCGAGTCAAGCTATTAAGGAGTTTGGTAGAAGATACCCAAAGGGATCTAGAACCAACACCTAGGTAGATCCAAATTACAAACAGAGTGTTCCCTACGCAACAACAACAACCTCACCAAGTCCATAGACCCTTAGCCATACCTAGTGTCATCCAAGAAGAAAGTGACTTAAAGTCATGGGAAAGTGGGTGTACTCACTTCTTGATGGAAAAAATGTTTACAGAGGGACTACCTGACCCTATCAAAGAAATGGAGATCCAATCTTGCCCACGTCAAGGGACTGCAGCCCAAAAGGTGCCGTTAAACATTGCCAAATTGATGGATTTCATGTCTTCAAAAGTTAGAACCACCATCATGTCCAAACTATATAAAGACCCTTAGCTAGTCTTAGCTCTTCGAGCTTTCCTCAATGGAGAACTGAAGGTTGGTCTACCACAATTTGCACAGATGGATGGAGCTGGGGAGATGCCAATAGAGGAGGAACACTTAGATCCACAACCCAACCTAGATGAGAGCCTTGTTGTAGAAATACCCGTTAACAAGTTGGGACAATACTTTGAGGGCGATGAATCCAATGCAAACAATACTTTGAGGGTGATGAATCCAATGCAACCATACCTATCACTACCAAGGGATTAACTATGAAGGGAATCCTTGATGGTGGCGCTGGGGTTAGCATTGTGACTAAAAATTGCTGGGAAACTATGGGAAGACCTTAACTTGGAACCACAATCATAGTAGTAAAGATGGCCAATGGGTCTATCATTAAACCTATTGGGATGCTAGAAGATCTCAAGATCAAGGTCTTTTGACATAAAATACAAATTACCTTCATTGTTATGGATTTCTCCAAGCACACTATGGCATCAGAGATGATATAGGACGTCCTTTCATGAGGGAATAAAAAATGGTGCATGACTGGTTTAAAAACCATGTCTACTTGCTGTTCCAAGATTTTTTCATTCGAGTGGGTCTTGTACCTGGTAGAGCACATCCTCTAGGAAATAGGTTTATAATCATAGATCTGACACCACAGTCCACTTGGCCCATTGCAGTATTGTTACATGTGTAAAGAGGACACTGATGTTGGGGAAGATTCTCCTTATATGGACGTACTACCTGGGGTGACTGAGTTGGACAATGTGGATTGGGTCCACCTAGCAGCAACCATAGAAACTTGGGAAAACAGAGGAATGACCTAGGTAACACTTGATGGGGATGAAATGCCACCACTCGTACCCTTAAATATGCTAGAAACAATGCATATAGCTTTTGATGACCTACAAGATGAAGGTCGAACCAATAGCATCTCATTAGACTATAGCCCACACGATTCGGGGTTAGAATCATCAATTGAAATTGACTCTGAGGACGAAGAATCTGAGTTAAATCTTAGTGCAAATGTGGGGACAAACCATTCAGGGCCCAATGGTACCCTAGATGACAATCTATCCAAGAGAGCAGAAGACACAAGTAGCGATTCATCTAGTGACTCTTCACTAGAGATCGCCCATAGTTGAAAATTAGACAAGAAGAGTAAGAGATATAAGAGGCGACGTTATCGAGAAAATGTGTGTGCTAGAATAAATGAAAATAAATCTACCGCAGAATGGATTAATTATATAGGGGAATGTGATGCTCATCGGAAGTTGGTAGATAACTGGGGTGAATACCTTGAAAGCGTTATGTTGTGTAATCCACAACCCATTGACATTGCACAACTAGAGGCTACATAGAAGCCAAAGTTGATCCGTACCGTAAGGAGACGATGGAATCCAGAGTTAGCTCAACAACAAAAGGAATTGGAAGTGAAACCACAGTCCATAGAACAACAGGACCTCACAGACTTACACCCTGCACCTCAAAATTTCAAATCCTACACCACAGAGGAATGTGAGGTTGTGTATACAAAGGCTCAAAGAAAACCTATCGATGGAATCAATGGAGTCTATGATGGTCCAGTGATAGTTAAGGAAATAGAGTTAGCATACCCAGGAGAAGAGTCCAAACCTGTTTTCATTGTCCAAGATCTGACAGAGACTGAAGAGTGTGTACTTAGAGAACTTCTCAAGGAATTCAGCGATATACTTGCTTGGACATATCATGATATGAAAGGTGTTCCACCTTCTGTGGTGCAACACACAATCCCCATGAATAGCATGGCTAAACTAGTTCAACAACGACCCTACCCAATGAATCCTAAATATACAAAGATAGTTCTAGAAGAGATTGAAAAGCTTGTGAAATGCGGATTCATATATCCTATTGAGCACTTAGAATGGGTGTCTCCAATAGTGATTGAGCCAAAAAAGAATGGGAAACTCAGAGTGTCCGTGGATCTCAAGAAGGTCAATGCTGCCACTAGGAGGGACCATTACCCCTTGCCATATTCAAAACATGTGCTTGAAAGAGTTGCAGGGAAGGAAGCTTATAGCTTTTTAGATGGGTACTCTGGCTACAAAATCACAATTACGCTAGAGGACCAAGCTAAACGAGCCATTATAACCGAATTTGGAGTGTTCTCATTTCGTGTTATGGCTTTTGGCTTAACCAATGCCCCTGCTACCTTTCCAAAAATTAATAAACACTGCTTTTAAAGAATATTTGAGGGAGTTTTGCGAAGCTTTCTTAGATGACCTTTGTGTTTATTCCTCTTGGAAAGAACATCTATCATGCTTATGAAAAGTGTTTGAGAAGTGCAAATTGTATCGTGTTGTTGGGCGCATTTCTGACACCCCGTTTTTTGTAAATTTGTATATACGGACATGACGCCCGATGTCAAAAGGGTGTGTGGGATTTATTTTTGTGGGTTTTTTAGCTTGATTTAGCAAGCACATGTACATGCACTGCAAGTCGCTAGTCTAGTGACAGCTGTCGGGCTACTGTAAGTGCCCGTGAGTGAGTTTTTTGAAGTGAGCCTTGTATATAACTAAAACTCATGTACAAACTTAAAAAATTTCAGCCAAACATCAGAAATTTGCAGGTTTTAGCTCATTGTGTCTCCTTGGTGCTCTTGGATGCAGTTTTTTGTCCCGACTAGCCTTCTCTACGTGTAGTCGTGCTGTGACAGCTTTCTGTTCACGTCAATTTTGCTCATGGCGGTGTATGGAATCAAATTTGGTCATCTTCAGCTTTCTCACCAGTCATTTTTCAAGCTTTCTCTCAAGCTTTAAAGTGCCCCAATTGGAGTTGTGCTCATCAGGTTACGACTAGTTCTCTGCAGGGTTATGGCTATGGCAGCCTAGTGGCAAATTGTGTGTTGACAGAATTGGAGGGCATGTATGTATGAATTGTGGAATTGATATTGAAGTTGTGGGTTTGTGATGTTTAATTGTGAAAGGAGAGGCTCTTGTCTTCATATGCATTGGTCGGCGCGTGCTGTAAATCCATGCTTTGGCAGGGTTTTGCTCCTATGTGACATAGTCTCTTGGGTGGGCGACGACTAGT
Source organism: Adiantum capillus-veneris (assembly GCF_014529385.1). Classification (NCBI taxonomy): domain Eukaryota; kingdom Viridiplantae; phylum Streptophyta; class Polypodiopsida; order Polypodiales; family Pteridaceae; genus Adiantum; species Adiantum capillus-veneris. Next base: position 75,520,108 of record NC_140945.1, read on the forward strand.
AAATTCCCAACGGTCTACTCCTATTGGGCTTGTGGTGTTTCAATGGGTTTTTGCAAAGCTTTTGGTGTCTTGTAGTTCTCTTTCAACGCTCTTGGGTGACATCGCTATAGAGGTGTTTCAGTTTGCTTGTTTCCCAACAGTGTTTTGGTGCCCCCACTGAGGAATCGCTTCAAGTTACCTTTAGTTTACAGGTTTTGAAGACATGGCATTTAATTTTCCGGAGTTTAGTGGGAAATCAAATGAAAGTTCCAAAGCTTTCATTGAGAGAATGGAGTTTGCTTGCCTTCTTGCTGACAAGCAAGACCCAACGTTGGTGGAGGAAATCCATACACCGAGCAAAAAAAACCGAGCGTGTCATTTTTCGAGCGAAAGTAAAGAGAATTGTAACACAAATTTGCTTTTTTTTTATTAAGCCTTGCCATACTATCAAGTATAGATAGTCCAACAAAATGGTCAATCCGTAGAGGATTGAAAACTTGAGCATACAAAGGTGATTGTTGCTACAATATAAATCTGTGTTTGATTATATAGCATAATCTATCAAAACTCTAGGCACCCCTCCTCCAATGGCAATTGCAAGGAATCCAAAAAATGGCCAATCTAAATTGGACCATAAACCTTAGCCTTGTAAATTTGAGGCTAGGCTGAAACTCTGACCCCACCCAATACCTAGAACAACTCCAGTTTTGTTAGTGTATCCTAATGCATAAACTCATGAGCTATAAAGTTAAACCCAAGGACACGAAAATACACAAGTTCATGTGTTTGCAAGGCACACATGTGAGGCATCGATTGTCTCTTTTGGGAAATCCTCACAAGTACATCGAGGAAAGTTTGCAATGGTCATAGCATCTGTCACCCCCTTTTAAAAAGATCCTCAAGTGCTAACAATAAAAACATGCGACACATTAGGTACCAAAATAACCTCTCTCACTAGTTTTGCATGCATGCTTCGACCCAATGTGATCCTTCCATTGAAGTCTTTGGTTAATTTTAAAATCAATATAGCATACTTTTCATCTTTGAATTTAGCACAGAAAGAGCTAGGTTGTGCTCCACATTGCTCAATAGCTGTTCATCTGTGCTGTCAAAGTATTGCCTTGTAGCACAAATCCAATTTTTTTGAACAACTCAACCTCCCATGAAAGTAGGCAGGTTCCCTCTTCCACAACATACATCCTTGGGTTTGGCCCAGGGGGTCCAATAATCATCTCATCAATATTTAAATCATGAGTGTTAATATTGTTGTAAAACCATATGAACCCCTCCATAATTCCTCTTGGTTTGACATCCTTCCCCAAAAACATGGTGCAAAAACACCATTTTGCACATTATCTGAATTGTTGTATCTAAAAGAACACCAAAACACGTCATTTTTCTATCAAACTTTGTGCGTCTAATTGCCCAAACCATTCGAGGCACCTTCTTCTCTAGCTAGAGACTCCGAGAGGCAGAAGCATTGTGCTTGCTAGTGGTACAATTTAAACAAGTGTAGTGACAATACCAACTCTGTTTTGTGGCAGCAAAAACTTTGGCAATTGGCACTTCTATTTAATGGGCCCATATTTCTTGTCACTCTTGCTTACAGATTCCAAGATGAGCAACTCATGTCGCCATGCCAACTACGTCGGCCATGCTTGTACGTACAAGAAGAGCGACACAAAACCATTGGCAATTGTCACTTTTATTTAATGGGCCCACATATCTTGCCACTATTGGAGAATTAAACTTGTGGCTTATTGTTTCCAAGATGAGCATCTCGTGTCATCATGTTAGCTAAAGAGGTCAGAGTTGTACGTACATTGGGGGTGCACTGAGAAGACATGCATGAGAATTGCATGTTTTATCTTAAACATGCAAGGTAATGAAATAAATCAAATATTCTTTAAACTTTCTGTGTGTGTGTGTGTGTGTGTGTGTGTGTGTGTGTGGATGCACTCTCTCTATCTCCCACACGAACGAAGATCACTAGACTCATACATCAGGATCTAATTTAGCTAGATACGAGGAGCACTTGGATACAGCAGGCACAAGAGTTGGGCACAAAGATGTCTTTTCATAGAGAACATCTTCTCCAACTAAAAAAGGATGAATATGTGATCAGACTAGACTAGTTATGGACACTCATTTATCCTATGGGATACGATGGGCTATTGGTCAGATGCGCACATCATCGCATCAATTAGATATTGAGACAAACAGATTTAGGAGAGTACCAATAGAGGCCAGGACTTTCCAGTTGTGTCATATAGACCCAGAGACAGAGTTACGTCACATTTGTCATTGTCTAGTCTACTATGAAATACGAGGCCACTTTCATTGTCTATTCAGAGAGCGCTTTGGACCGTTGGCTAGAGTCATGAGATATCAGGATTAGAGATGCCTCAGGTTGTTTTTGGTACAGCTACGTAGGCACAGGGAGAGTTTCTTGAGGAGATTAGATAGTGAGAGACATTCATAGAGGCCGATCATTGACTTCTTTAGAGAAAGGACTCGGCAATAAGATGAGCAAGCTTCATAGAAAACTTCAAAGGCCGATCCAATACTTTCTTGAATGACTCTTGATGCTAGACATCCTCGGGCATTGATGATGATGATGATGATTTTAGTTTTTCGCTTTACCAGACATTGTATTAGATAAACCAAGATTGTATCACTTTGGTCTCATAGTTCATTTTGGCCTTTTGAAGACGGAGAGAATTTAAAAATGCCGGTTGAGAGCATGAAGAAAAGGTCATACACCGTCTGTAATTGGCAATAAACAGGGTAAATTTCTTGCAACATGCCAAAATGTCTAATTTGTTTAATACACAACATTAATTTTCATAATTTGTATAATACACAACATAAATTTTCATAAGCACGTTTTCTGCCCTTTACCCTCCCGCGCCGACGCGGTACCAGTTAGGGGCACGTCCCGGCATTATAGGGAACAAATGGCGTTAGCTGTATCTGCCAAGAAGGTGTGCACTCTGCCATGTGGATTTTTCTTTTTGCATTGGTAATCCAACAAAGACATAGCGCGGGACCTTTAGGGCCAGATCTTGGATAAAAATGTTCATGCAAAAGGTCGCAATGATCACGTGCCTGACCAGCTCAGAGTCTTGGAGGCGGAAAACCGTAAGGCATGTAGAGCACGGAACACTGAGCATCTTAGCTTCCCCTCGCCTCAGCTCGGCCCAGATTTCCTACCAGTACAGCTGAATGAGAGAGAGAGATTGCTGAATGATATTTCCTGGGCATGCATCAAGCGCCGCGAGGCTTTCACCAACCACGGGCAGCTCTTACTACACAAGGTGACCAGGTGGCGCAGACAAACGCAAGAGGGTCTCTTCCCATGTTGCAGAGTGCAGACTCGCGTAGCTTTGTACACGCTCCAATAGGAGTCAAAACTCAACAGTTATCTTTACCTGTGCATGCATCTTCTGCCACTCCGTTCAGTTGCTCTCTCTCTTCAGACTGCGGAGTCCTCTCTGTCCCTCCTTCCGTCACACACACACGGTGACACACCCACTAGTCTAGGGATGGCACACAAAAGAAACTTCTTGTAGGGAAAAGCTATGAAAAGAAAATTACAGAGGTGGGCACAACTCCCCGCTTGTCTCATTCTCTCTCTTTAATAACACCGGGACCTGCCCCTAACTAGTACCGCGCCGGCACGGGAGAGTTAAGGGCAGAAAATGTATTGAAATTAACATTTTTTTACTCTTAGTCTCTCTCATTCGGGCCGCAAGCTGCAGTAGCTCCAAATGGGGTCAGGCTGAAGGACGGGTTATAGCTGGGGAGCTGAAGTAGCTGCTTCTTGTATAACTTGCTCGGCGCTAGTCCATACTGCGTCGACGCGGGACCATAAGGGCCAAAGACATGAAGCTAAAGTGCATGCAAAGTGTTTGTCCCTTTAATAACGTCGAGACCACCCCTATCTAGTACCGCGCCGATGCGGAAGATTTAAGGGCAGAAAACGTGCTATTAAAATCAATATTTTGTATTAAAAAAAATGTCGGGACCCGCCCCTAACTAGTACCGCACCGACGCGGGAGGTTTAAGGACAGAAACGTGCTATTAAAATCAACATTTTGTATTAAACAAATAAGTGTAAGCATGCACACAACACAGAGCCAGCGTTCAAATTTAGAATATGAGTGTATGGTTTAAGGAAAGTGTGTTCATTCATAAAGTCATCAATTAAACAAACCAAATTAGCAGTGCCTTAGGAGCAAAGAAGCAAACTAAACATCAAGTGGGACTTGGCCCTACTCGATACCGCATCGGTGCATCTTTCATGGGACACTTCCCTAACTTCTCTCGTGCTCGCACAATACAGTTTAGGGTACAATCCCATTTTTCTATAGTCAAACATTGAATAGGAACATCAACAACACATGCAAAGCGAACCCAACAGTAGCTTGGCTTGACGGAATCAGCTCACGCACTTCAATGCTCTTTTTGTTTTGGATACGTATTGACTCTTGAGCATTTCAAAGCATGAAGAAAGGCCTAGGTGTGGTAGATAAAGGAATATATGTGATGTTGATTGGGAAATTATTAGCTCTATTTTGATTTACTGTGAAATCTTTAGCTCTTTTTTGTAAAATGGGATCATGCCATAACTAGTTCCGCGCTGACACGGTATGCTCAATGGCCTTGTCTAGATAGATAGGAAATGCAATGGATTGGGAAGTTTGACGATGTGGGATGACAAGCAATTAAAATGGAGCACTCTTGGGACCTTATCGGATTAGCCTCTGCACCAACGCGGAATGCTTAAGGGTCCTGTCCGGATTGAGCTTGAAATTAAATGGAATGAGAAGAGCATATGGGCACCATAATTGAGACTATATCTTAATGGATTTCATGCTGACGCGCAATGGTTAAGGAGTGTGTCCTAAATATAGAGCATAGCGACTTCCCATCAATGTTCAAAAAAATCAATTTCACAAGCATACAAAATTTCCTTTAGGGTAGATCCAAGAAGGAATTTTTTCGAAATATATGGCTTTTTTAACAATTTAACTCTATTTACTTGAATTTTCCAAGCGGATTTTCTTCTTTCCCCCCTCCCTTCAACAAGTTATTTTGATTTTTCAATTGGCTCAAGGCTAAGCCAAGGCACACTTTTCCTGAACATTGAAGTTGCCATAGTTATTAATAACGACCAACTTTTTGGGTGCACAAAGAAGTAAATATGCTCGGGTTGAATTGCATGGGATTTTGGGAGATGGGTTGTCAAGCGCATGGAGTGTTGTGACTCTAGAAGTTGTTGTCATTAGTAATGTAAACCCTTGAGATTATTTCCATGGATTTCTCCCTTTCTCATGCTTGAGACGAATTGCATCAAATTCATTGTGATGTAAATGATAGGTGTCTCATTATGAGGTTGCTAAATCTTAGTGATTAATATTTGTCTAAAATAGATATATAGGTGGGATTTTGCAAAATCCAAAGATAATTTGCTACAAAAACTTACGAGTGTGCTTTTAATACCCATCTTGTCTCCCTTGAGGAAGAAAATTGTAGGGCTGGCTACGGTGTGAAAATGAACCCATGGTTTAGTAATTTCATTGTCGTTTATAATTGACAGACGCTATTGGCACACAGAACTTGTGTATGGAATAATTAAAATATTCCATTCTAAGTGTTTTCATGTTTCTGTGTAGTGTGATAGTTCAATGTTGTTCTTCATTCATAGGCGTGGTGCACGACCTCCACTATACCTTGATGGGAGCATGCCATTTTTTCGGGCAATGGACATGACTCCTACAGATACCATCATGCGACACTACTTACCAGAGTTCGCTTACACAACTATGGAGTATGGGCTTGCATGGAGAGGATACATGCAATGTAGCCCTTCTTTCATTGCTAGACTTGTGTGGAGCTTTTGTGTAGGCCAAAGGCTCTTTATTTGAATTTTGGTTGTGGGACAGCTGCTGTTCTCAGAGCATGTCTCTCTTCAAGACGTGCTTGTGCAACATTGGATAGTGAGACGACAGTTTGATTTTGATATTTGTGTTGCCTCTTCTTCATCCCTAGTTTAGAGGGCACGATAGGCGAGAGGCATGAGTTCTGCAAATGTAGTGGATGAGGAGAATAGACCTCCCGCTAGGAACCCGTTCAATCATTTATGAGCATTCCATTTCTTTTGGTCATGGACATGTCATTTTTTGAGTGTCTCCCCTTACTTAGATTTTACTTTTGCAAGCTATGTATGTTGATTTCAATATTTGATAGCAATTAGCCAACTATTGATGTGGTTTAGAATGATTTGCAAAAGCAAATCACTATTTGAAGCCCGCTTATTTACTTTGATGTGTTGATTTTTGCCTTGTGAGTGTACATTGAGGTTGCGGCTAAGGATGGTGCGAGATCCATTGTACAATGTTCAAACCGTAATCATGACTTGAAAATGGAAACAAATAATTCCTTCTCCTGTGGTGTGTGTGTGTGTGTGTGTATTTTCCCTAGATATCGCTCGGTTTTTGTGTTTGCTTGGTAAATCTTGCTCGGTGCTTGGTAGGACTCGCGTTGGTGCTACGAATCTTCTACTTCTGTTTGAAGGGAGATGCTAGGGAATGGTTGGAAGGCTATGAAAAGGAGCTACAATCAGCCCAACCTCCTCAAGTTATGACTTATGAAATGGTAAGGCATGCTTTTCTTACACATTTTCAACAGGTGGAAGACCCACAAAAGGTATGACAGTCTATTCAAGGCTTAGTACAAGATGAAGGCCAAACCATAGAAGACTTTGTCAAGGAATTCAATGCGTTATGGGCAAAGTGGTGTACATCTTTGGGGGCTGAAATTCCTCCAGCCATGTTGAAGAAGGAAAGGTTTCTTGCAAGCTTGAGGAGTAACCTATGTTTGAAGGTAGAGCTTAAGCAACCAAGGACCTTTGAGGAGGCAGTTGAAATTGCAAAGAATAAAGAGTGGAAAGCAGAGCGTCTTCATCAACTTGGAATCAATGTCGAGCCAAAGCTTGAAGTGAAAGCGGTAGAGCAACCAAGGGTCCTCATCAGGGAGCCAGGTTATGATCAACAAGCTTCTCATGATGTGAATGCCTTTCGCAAGGAGATGCAAGAGGTTGTAGGTCTTATGAAGAATCTTAGTGTGCATATGATGGGAGGTGGAAGAGGTCAAAGTTATGGATATGGACGTGGTTATGGAAGCAATGAGGGTTATACAGGTGGTAGAGGAAGAGGCATGGCTGGAAGAGGGGATATGTTTCAATGCTACAATTGTGGTGAATGGGGTCATAAAAGCCCTCAATGTGACAAGCCAAAGAGAATGGGTGGCGACATGTTTCCTCTTCCTCCATAAATTCCTTCTCGAGCTCAAGATTATGGTATTGAGATTAAAGGGGAAGCAGGACCAAGTGGATTGACAGCAGAAGAGAAGGGCAAAACAAAAGTGGTAAGCATAATCCATTTGGAGAAGAAAGAGGATGATTTGGGAGCTATGGTCATGCCTGTAGGTAAGAGGGTTACAAGAGATCATGACATGAGTCATGCAAGTCCTAGCCATAAAAGAGGGAAACAGGTTGAAACAAGTACATGTAAAGAGAAGAAGAAGAGAAAGCCCAGGAAACATTACAATGCATCTGACTTTCCTTTGGGATAAGGGCAACCAAATTATAGTTTAAGGGCTGATTTGGTGGGTAGAAAGTCTGATGTTACCTTTGGACAACTCATGGAGATGTGTCCCAAGTTAAAGAGGCAATGGAAGCACGTAGTCAACCCCATGAAGAAGGAGCCTGCAAGGGGGTCAGTGAGAGTCTTGTCTTTGAATGAGCTACCTGATATATGTCCTACTATGGATGCATGGCATAAGAGGAAGTGCATTGGAGAGGCTTATATTGATGGAGGTGCACAGGTATGTGTTATTACTCAAGCTTGTGTATCAAAGTTGGGACTCAACATGGTGAAGAATTCAGGTTTTCGCATAAAGCTTGCCAACCAATCAAGGGTGAGGTGCTTGGGAGTTTTAAAGGACTTGGAGGTGGATGTATTTGATGTTAAAGTGCTGGTCAATTTCCATGTTATGCCCGCGGGTATTGGTGCTTTCCCTCTCATCCTTGGAAGACCATGGTTACACGCAACCAAAGCTATACAGGATTGGGGACATGGTACCATCACTCTCTACAATAGAAGGGGTGATAAGAAGAGGTTTGAAATGGCTAGCAAGCAATATTTGGATGCTGATTTTGATGAGAAAAGTGATGAAGAAGAGTCCTCAAGTGAAGAAGAAGACAATGGGGATGATGGCAGTGAAGTGGAAGATAGTAGCGATAGTGATCTAGATGTTTCCTCCTTGTTTCTTGAAGAAGAGCATGATGAGAAACAAAGATTTCTTGGCCTTATGGAGAATGAGGATATCTCTGGTCCTTATGAGCAAATTGAAGAGTTGATGCAACCCAAAAGTCAACCTAATGTCAAACAGGAGCTGATACAAGGTATGTTGTCTCCCGACTTGACTAGTCATGAGAAGGGTGAGTACCTACATATGATACAACAATTTCCCCATTTATTCATCACTTCTTATGAGGAAATTAGAGTATTTAAGGGAGAGGAAATCCACATTCCAATCAAGGAAGGCGCTCGACCCGTACGCCAAAAGCTAAGGAGAATGGGATAGGTACAACTTAATGCTTTAAAGGAAGAGGTAGACAAGCTTCTTGAAGCAGGTTTCATATGTCCTGTGAGCACTGCAGAATGGGTGAGTCCTGTTGTTGTCACACCCAAGAAGGATGAAAAGTGGAGGATATGTGTTGATTTTAAGCCTCTAAACGCAGCCATGAAGAGGGATCCATACCCTCTTCCTTTCATAGATGACATACTTGATTCTATTGCAGGGCATGAGAGGTATAGTGTATGTGACGGATTCTCTGGATATTTTCAGCTCACCTTGGCTTTGGAAGATCGAAAGAAGACCACATTTATCACACCATGGGGATGCTTTTGTTATTGTGTGCTTCCTTTTGGTCTTATGAATGGCTGTGCGTTGTATCAAAAGCGCGTCAACAAGGTGCTCTCTCCCTTTCTTGGCAAGTTTGTGAAGGATCTTATTGATGACTTTTGTGTTTATAGCTCTAGAAAGGATCATTGTGCAAAGCTTGGGATGGCATTGAAGCAATATGATGAAAGTGGAGGTCAACTCAACCCAAAGAAATGTCATCTTGCTCAACCAAGAGTGAAGTTTTTGGGGCATATGATCTCAGAGAATGGGATTGAAGCGGATCCTGACAAAGTGAAGGCTTTAGTGCTCCTCCCATCACCTAAAGATACAAAGCAACTTTCTACTTTTATTCAAAAGGTGAAGTATATGGCAAGGTTCATTCCTTTGTCCTCTCAACTTCTTTATCCTCTACAACAAGTAGCAAGGTTGGATCCTCTACACTGGACAAATGAATGTGAAGAGGTTTTTCAAGGTATCAAAGAGGTTCTTGGTTCTCTTCTTGCTATGCAAGCTCCTAATTGGGATAAGGAGTTTTATGTGAATCCATCAGTAGGCGAGGATGCTATTGGAGCTATGCTTCTTCAACAAGGTAACAATTCCCACTACATGAAGCCTATCTATTGTGCTAGCAGGGTGAAGCTAGAGGTGGAAAGAGGCTATACTGAGGTGGAGCTCATTATGGTGAGTGTGATTTATGCATGTAGAAGGTTTAGACACTACCTTCTCCCTAAACCATTCACATTCCTCACTAGCTACACTCTTCTACCTCAATTGGTGAATAGCCCTACTTTGTCAAAGAGGCTCATGAAGTGGATTGTGGAGCTACAGGAATTCCAATTCTCTTTTCTTGTTGAGGAGAGTACAAGGGCTACATTGGCTGATTTGCTTATCTATAAGGAAAGCCCTCTTCTTCTTAAGGAGGATGCAGTGAAGAAGCAACACATGGAAGCTCCTGACATAGACAATGCCTATTTATTGTTTTTTGATGGCTCTTACAGGAAAGCGCATGGTGAAGCTTCAGGAGGTGTGGTAATGTATGATCCTCAAGGTGCTTTGGTAACTAAAAGGAGTTTGAAGCTTACCGCACAAAGCAACAATGAAGCTGAGTATGCTACTTTGGAGAAAGGTCTCAACCTTTGTCTTGAGTTTGGTATCCGTCGTGTGAGGGTAAGAGGTGATGCTCTTTTGGTGGTTAAGCAAGTACTTGGGGTGTGGCAAAGTAAGAATCCAAGGCTGAAAAATATGTGTTTTCAAGTGAAGAATCTGCTTAAGCATTTTGAAGCTTGGAGTTTAAGGCATGTGGACAGGTCTCAAAATGAAGAAGCACATGGTGCAGTGCAAGCTTCAATTGGGCAATTGTATGTGATAAGGGCTGCTTCTCCTCTTTATTGGGGAAGGGAAACTTTAGAGGGGGAGGAAGAGTTTCTACAAATAGGTATGCTTCCATCAGAGTTGGAGAAGCCAAAAAAGTACGCCTTCCTACGTCATGCCAAAAGGTATGTGCTACTTGGTGATGCCTTGTATATGAAGGGGACTGATCTTGTGATGAGAAAAGTGCCTTGGAAAGAGGAAATTTACAAAATTTTAGAGGAGAATCATGAGGGTTCTTGTGGTGGTCACTTTGCTTCAAAGATCACTTTGCATAAAGTCTTGCAGGAGGGTTATGTGTGGCCAAGTGTTCAACGTGATGTTCATCATTGGTGAAAGTCTTGTTAAGAGTGTCAAAGAATGGCAAATTGGGTTCTCAAATCAGAAATTAGAGGCACCATTGTGGCTTATGATATGTGTTTGAGAAGTGGGGTATTGATGCAATAGGTCCTCTACCTATGACAGCTAGAGGCAAATGTTACATACTACTATTGACTATCTATCCAGGTGGGCCGAAGCCAAAGCTGTTAAGAACATCACGAGTAAAGATGTTTCCTTATTCATACATGAAGATATTTTATGCAAATTTGGCATGCCATTGGAATTACTTTCTGACAAGGGTCCAGGTTTCAGGGGAGAGTTGGTGGATTATCTATGTGAGAAGCTTCATGTGCATCGCAGGTTTACTACTCCATATTATCCCCAATGCAATGGCATGAATGAAAGATTTAATGGAGAGCTCATAAGGATGCTTACAAAGATGACAAGAAACAATGTGAAGAATTGGGATTTAGAGCTACCTTGTGCTCTATGGGCTTATAGGACTGCCATCAAATCAGGTACTGGTTTTTCTCCCTTCCATCTAGTTTTTGGCAAAGAGGCTTTACTTCCTATTGAGGTGGAGATACTAGCCTTGAAGATGATGCTAAAGCTTGAAGAAGATCCCAATGATGCATTCAAGGAAAGACTTTTATATTTGCAATGTGTACAATTGGATAGGGTGTTAGCTTTTGAGCATTATGAGCAGGTCTTGAAGAAGAATCAAGCAAAGGCAAATGAGAAGGGAAAGAACAAGGACATCAAGAAGGGTAACATGGTGCTTCGTTACAATAGTAAGCTTGATAGCACTTTTCAAAAGAAATTTCAAATCAAGTGGCAAGGTCCTTTCTTGGTCTTAAACAGGTTTCCAAATGGCACATATCAGCTTGCTGACTTGGATGATACCCCACATAAAGCACGTGTAAATGGCTACAGGTTGAAGAAGTATATTGCAAGGTTGATGACTGTGATTGAGGATGAGCCTTCTTTTGAAGAATTTTCTGATCATGTGGTTAATGATGAAGATGAAGTGAAGACTCCCTCATGTGGTTTACATGATCTCTTTTGTGCTGCTGATCATGAATGATCTAGCAGGCTGGGGTGTGGCAAACTATGTTGGGTGCATTTCTGACACCCCGTTTTTTGTAAATTTGTACATACGGACATGACGCCCGATGTCAAAAGGGCGTGTGGGCTTTCTTTTTGTGGTTTTTTTAGCTTGCTTTAGCAAGCATATGTACATGCACTGCAAGTCGCTAGTCTAGTGACAGCTGTCGGGCTACTGTAAGTGCCCGTGAGTGAGTTTTTTGAAGTGAGCTTTGTATATAACTAAAAATCATGTATAAACTTAAAAAAGTTCAGCCAAACAACAGAAATTTGCAGGTTTTAGCTCGTTGTGTCTCCTTGGTTCTCTTGGATGCAGTTTTTTGCCCCGACTAGTCTTCTCTACGTGTAGTCGTGCTGGGACAGCTTTCTGTTCGCGTCAATTTTGCTCATGGCGGCGTATGGAATCAAATTTGGTCATCTTCAGATTTCTTGCCAATCATTTTTCAAGCTTTCTCTCAAGCTTTAAAGTGCCCCAATTGGAGTTGTGCTCATCAGGTTACGACTAGTTCTCTGCAGGGTTATGGCTATGGCAGCCTAGTGGCAAATTGTGTGCTGACAGAATTGGAGGGCATGTATGTATAAATTGTGGAATTGATATTGAAGTTGTGGGTTTGTGATGTTTAATTGTGAAAGGAGAGGCTCTTGTCTTCATATGCATTGGTCGGCGCGTGCTGTAAATCCATGCTTTGGTAGTGTTTTGCTCCTATGTGACATAGTCTCTTGGGTGGGCGACGGCTAGTAAATTCCCAAGGGTCTACTCCTAATTGGCTTGTGGTGTTTCAATGGGATTTTTCAAAGATTTTGGTGTCTTGTAGTTCTCTTTCAACGCTCTTGGGTGACATCGCTATAGAGGTGTTTTAGTTTGCTTGTTTCCCAACAGCGTCTCCTTAAACCCCTTCAAATGCCAATTTTGGTTTAAACATGGAGTCATTTTAGGGCATATAGTGTCCAAAAATGGGATTTCCACAGATGAGAGAAAAATTAAAGCCATTACTGAATTGCCACCACCTACAAACTATAAAGGAGTTCAAAGGTTCATGGGCCATGTTGGTTATTACCGACGGTTTATTTTAAACTTTGCCGAGATAGCTCGTCCTTTGTACAAGCTTCTTATTGAGTTCAACTGGACCGCGGATTGTGACCATGCTTATGAGTCATTGAAAAAACCTTGACTAGCGTCCCTATTCTGCGAGTGCCCGATTGGAATGTAATTTTGCGTGTCGCCCTGACTTTCGCCCACTTTGTTACATAGTCAGTGGCAACGATAATATATCAAGATTGAGTGCTACAAGCTGCCGGACTAATTGGGACTACAAAATCCAAACCCCATTTTTAAAATGGTTGAGTCACTTTAACAGGATGTAAGGGCATCGTATCCTTTTGTTGCGTGATCTTATAATGTTGACATTCATCACATCCTTTTGCAAAAAGTGATACATCCTTGAATAAGGTAGGCTACCAATAGCCTGATTGCAACACCTTTCTAGCTGTTAGTTCCCCTGAGAAATGTCCTCTGGCTATACCCATGTGGGCTTCTTGCAGTATGTATAAATACTCATCCTCACGGGCACAACGTCTAATAATATCATCCTTTCCTAGCCTGTAGAGAGTTCCTGCAATGAGAGAGTAAGGTTCACATTCTTTTAACTAGAAAGTTCACAATCTTCTCACTCCATTCAAATATGGCTTCGACTAGGAATAGAGAAGTATCGGGAAACTCATCATCGACTCCAGTAGGGGCTTCACCATTGGGTATGCGAGACAAATGATCCGCCATGACATGTCTTCTACTAGGTCTCACCACAACGGTAAAATCAAACTCAAAGAGAATTAACAACCATCGTGTAATTCTTCTCGTGGAACAAGGTTTATTTACTAGATACAACAAGGCTTGATGATCAACATAGAAAACAAACTTGTTGGTTAGAAGGTAGTAACAAAATTTCTTCACTGCATAAATCATACCTAAACCTTCTCGTTCTAGAGTGGTGTAGTTTCTCTTAACATCATTCAATTGATGACTTGCAAAGCTAATGGGGTAGTTCAATTTATGTTCACTTGGTTGAGCTAGAACACACCCAATAGCAAAGTTTGACGCATCAATATGCACATGAGCTTACAACTCAACCAACACAGGTTGGTCACTAAGCTTAACATCAATAATCTCGTTACTGTCATTTTTTGATTAAATGGTAAAGCGTTGTTTCATAAAAATGCATGGACTTAGCAAATGGAGAAAGGGGTTTCCATACCCGATATTCACTTTTCTTTTACTGTTGATAAAGGCACTTAAGCAAAAATTAGGATTTTTTTGTGGGGGACATAATCAGCCGTACAGCATGATGAAATTAAAAACCACCGTGTGGTGGGCCGTGGCAAAATATAGTAGTGTGTGTGTGTGTGTGTGTGTGTGTGCACGTGCATGTGTGTGGGCAAGCCGGGGCATCGCATATGATAATCCCATCCTGTAAAACCACATTAGTGAGCATAGATTGCAGACACGCCATATCATTAGTATAGGATGCAAAAAAATTTATAATAATCCACTGTTCCTTACAAAAGTGGATGATTTTTGAAGGTGAAAGAGTACGTATTCAGTGAAAAATAATCCACTAAAAATCTATCGAGGTAAAAAAAGGCACAACCCTTTCCGAATTTTTTGCCAGAAATGGTAGCCGAGAGAAAACAATTTATGATTGTGTATGTGTGTGTATATGTGTATGGCAAAGTTTTGAATGTGATCTAGAGGATAAGTGTGCCTGTTTAAGAAAATTTCCAAGCTCAGAGTCCATAAAGATGCATGGTAATAGGAGCTAATATAATAGGTTTTTTGAGACCAAAGAGATTTGACAAGAAAAAATAGTGCCAAGGCGTCGTTAGTGAAGATAAGTTTAACCACGTTGGTAAGTTTGTGAGTTTTAACTCCTTACAATGTCCACTCATAATGTGAGGCAATAGGAGCTAAACAAAGTTTCCTCTGAGCCTGTTGTTGTGAGCATTCTATTCCGTCTCTTTGGCTTAAAAAATGTAGGTAAAGAGAGATTTCTAAAAAAATGGGAAATTCCCTATTTTTAATAAGTCTCAGTTTAAGAGTTATAAGGGATTAAATATTTTGTCAAAAGACCATGTGTGCATGTGCTCCCACTTTTAAAGTTCAAAGCTAAATGTAATAGTAGGAGCTATTACATTAATAATGTGTGTGTGTGTGTGTGTTGTTTTTAGACTTATACACAAAAGAACATAACAATTCAAAGGACAGATGACTTTAAGCAAAGAACAATGATTAGCACAAAAACAATTCAGTCTTTGATTCATTTTTGTACATCATAGTAAGAGTGAGGTATTATTCTAATATTTTGGACATAAGATAGTCAAGAACCACTTATTCTGAAGTGAAAGAGGCCATGTTCGATAGTGCTGGACAACAGCTTAGCCAAAAAGATCCTAAGTAGAGATAGAGTCATCACTTGCATCCATATAAACAAGACAACAGACTTGTTAGCTTTGATTTTGTATTATAGGTGTCAACAAACCTATCAGTTATTCTCCATGTCCTACTTAAAACCTTTTTAACTTATACCTACCATCCATGTAATATTAAATATCAGCAGATATCCATTATCAGAACAGTAAGCCACATATGAAAGTGATGTGTGTGTGTGTGTGTGTGTGTGTGTGTCCTTGTATAATAAATCTATTTGCACGTTTTAAACCTTAAATCAAGAACCATGACATTGAAGAGAGTATTGAAATTGCATTGGTATACATACTAAAAGCTCAAAAAATGTGGTCACTATTGCAAAAGCACAAAAAATAAAGCTCACAATAAGAAAATCACCCAAGAGCAACAAGTTTAATGACTACCACCAATGTTGCAATGCCATGGCGGTAAATACCTGCACAAGTTATGAGCTTCAAGGAGAGGAAACAATGTCTTATTTCCCCTTCTCTAATGCTTTCCCTCACCCAAGAGCAACAAGTTTGATGACTACCACCAATGTTGCAATGCCATGGGGGTAAATGCCTGCACAAGTTATGAGCTTCAAGGAGAGGAAACAATGTCTTATTTCCCCTTCTCTAATGCTTTCCCTCGTTATTAGTTTTTGTGTGTGCGTGTAGTTTGCATGATTATGTTTGAGCACTTCATGTGTGTGCTTTCATAGTTGTATTTGGACATTCTAGCGAGCTTGTTATGCATGCCCACCACTCAATCTGCAAGCTTATGTGTTCTTGTTGAGTGGATTTGGTGAGTGTGGGTGCAAGTTGGTGCACATTTTTCTTTTCTACCTCCTGCACAGGTGTGCTTGTTGAGAAGAATTATGTGTAGTATTTTGGGTTTTCTACAAGCATACCCTTTAGCAAGGGTTGAAGATGAAGTAGTCTTAGGTTTTTGAAGTGGAGGTGACATAAATGAATTTATAGATAAAGTCATTGGTTCATTAACATCACCTGAGGCGACACCAACTTTTGTTTACACACACTAATTTGCTATTTAGGTGATGTCTTGTTAGTATCTAATGTTCCTGATTTGGTGGAAATTGTAGCACATTGAGTGGCTTAATTAACTATTTTTAGCATAAATAAAGTATGTGCCAACCATTTTAGGAAAATCATTAATAAACGGGATCAACCAAGATTTTGCCTCAATAACAAAAGATAATGAAGGGAAAACAGAGCCGCACATGCAAGCAAGGGTAAACATGCAACGGAGGGGGGCATGCCCGCAGGTTTGTAAGCTGCCAAGAAAGGCAAAGGCGAGGAGGCGAGAACTGGCAACTGTCGTTAGCAACTGAACCTTTTTTTGAAATTAAAGATTACATTTGAAAGCATGATTTGCTCATGTGCTAGTTGACTAGTGTAAGACATGCAGGTTGTTCTCACGAGGGTGAAGGTACGAAACCTGCTCATGCTTGGCGCGTTTACATCAATAAACTGAGCCTAATGTAGAGAATCTGTGTAGATTTAGAGGCAAGTTAATATCAAAGCTACCATTATGTAAGCATAAATAAAGTAATGCAAAATTGTATTAATTTTTCAAAAATAGTGATCAAAAGATGCAATAGAATCAATTTGATCAATTCTATACTTGATTAGTATATTTAGATGCTCGATTTTTAATTTGGAGGATTGCCCTTGCTTCTTTAAGATTTTTGAATTTTTAAGAAATTGTTTGAAGTTCTTATCGCATTTTTTGGTATTTACTAGTTCACAGAAAACATTTCTTAGATTCTATAATATTTAAAAAATAAGGAAGACACACACCCACAGCCACACATCCATGTGTTTTCTTGGTTTGTTTTGAATTTTTGGGGTTCTTTGTTGGTGATTTGTGGTTTTTCTTGCAAGCCAAGTTTGAATGACTCATTCAAAAGCACCAAACCTTTCGAGCAATCTAAACAATTATGCTTCAAGTCCCAAGCCATAATATCATTGTTGCAAACTTTCATGTCTTCTGCGAAGTGAATAATTTATCTAGAGGCAACATCCTACAATTTAAACATGTACCGTCTCCAAGCTTCTATCCAAAATTTCCATTTCTGAGAACCCATTCGAAAACTTCTCATTGAAACCTTCCCCCTTCAAGGTGTCGTCTTCTCTAGCCTCGAACCATCCCTTACTTGCATGTGCTGCTTTGAGTGCAATCACACAATGCACAAAGGCATTCAAAATTGAAGCTAGCATAGCCATTGATGGTTGCCTTTTCTTTTGGAGGGCTTGACCTTGACAATTTGTTGACTTTGAGAGAATGCTGTAAGATTGCAAGCTCAAGAAATAATAATGAATTTATCACAAACTTTAATTTTAAAATAAAATATGGCATTCATATTTAAGCTCGTTGAGAAGCTCACATAAATGACAAGTCTGTTGAGAGAAATTATTTTTTTTTCAGTTGAAGGAACGATTTCAATCATGGTGTACATGGACCCAATACATCTATACTATATATGAAGCAGCTTAAAATTTCCAATGAAGGAGAGACCCTCCATGTGTCACATTCTGCTTCATTTCAAAGAAAACCTTCCAAAACAAAAGTGGAGGGTTAGATTTAAAATGCCCATGTGTCACATTCTGCTTCATTTTAAAGAAAACCTTGCAAAACAAAAGTGAAGGGTTAGATTTAAAATGCAAAAGTAAAGGGTAACATTGTAAGAAGTGACAAGCTTTTCATAATAAAAAGTCAATAGACTTTCTACTTTGCATAGGATAAATGTTTCATTTTATGATAATTTTAGTGAAATCTTATTATTTAATAAGAAGATAATTTTTGAATATACATATTTGGGATATTTGGGTGTATCTATTCAAGGGGTTTTTATGAAGACCAATATTGATATTTTTTAGAGATTTCTAAAAGTTTGTCTTTTTTTAAGAGATCGAGAAAAAAAAAAGCTAGCCTCATGCCGATTTGGTGATGTTTTGCTTTGAGGACAATCATGCAAATAAAGAGGTCGATCCACGTTATTGGCTGTGTGTGTGTGTGTGAGAGTGTGTGTGTGTGTGTGTGTGTGTGTGTGAGAGAGAGAGAGAGAGAGAGAGAGAGAAAAGATTTTATCGGTGAGCTCATAGGCACTATATCTCACCAAGGACATTTTTTAAGCCCTTCCAATTTCCAAGATATTATGGTTTTCTTTGCATTACAGTGTAATTTAAAATGATAGCTACTAACGTTTTTCACCGGTAACAAATGGATGAAATGCCTAATAAAAACCAACCCTCACATTGGCACCCCAAATGAGGGGAGAGATTGCCCAGTTAACGAACCTTTACCAGTTATCTAATATAATTTCCTTTTGTTTTTAAGAGTTAAAATGTGAGCCATGCTTAAAAACCTTCAAATTATCTGAATTTTGACATGCAAGGGTGCCTATTAAAAATTAACCCCACAGAGAGAGAGAGAGAGAGAGAGAGAGAGAGAGAGAGAGAGAGAGAGAGGATAATTTTTTGAGCGCCCAACGAATAATACGGTAAGAAGAAGTAGGGAGGGAGAAAGACATAGCAAAATGTTCAAGGGTGTAGGACCAATTTAAAAAGACACTAAAAGTTGCACGAGTCTTCAACAAAAGTGAATATCTGAGAGAGAGAGAGAGAGAGAGAGAGAGAGAGAGAGAGAGAGAGAGAGAGAGAGGTTTGCTGCGAGGGAAAGGGGGATCATAGAAAATTTGAACGTCATAATTACTGTACTAGAACAATAGCAAAATTTATTTATTTATTTTTTTACACACACAGATACATACATTCATACGTACACACACACATACACACACATATACATATATACATATGCATGTGTCTCTGTGTGTGTATATACTTATTTATTTACTTATATATATACACACACATATACATATATACATATGCATGTGTCTCTGTGTGTGTATATACTTATTTATTTACTTATATATATACACACACATATACATATATACATATGCATGTGTCTCTGTGTGTGTATATACTTATCTATTTACTTATATATATACACACATAGACACATGTATATGTATATATGTATGTGTGTATGTGTGTGTGTATGTAGGGAAAACTATGTGTGTGTGTGTGTGTGTGTGTGTATAGGAAAAACTACCAAATTACCCCTCTAATTTGTGGAAATTTCCAAAATAACCACTAATATTTTGTCATAAATTTCCAAATTTCCCTTCAAATTTTCCAAAATTCCCAAAATACCCTTGGTTGTGAGATTAAATTTCTTCAACGATAAAAAAACTTTGTAGCTTTTCATAAGAAGACCAATTATCTTTGAATACAAGAAGCTAAAACTAGAATTTGAGTTTGTTATGTAGGCTTTGGAGATGAAATGCTTCATTATTTTTGGACTTAATATGTATATGTATGCATATATACATGTATACACATGTAGTATGTATACACACACACACACACACACACATATACAAAGAGAGAGAGAGAGAGAGAGAGAGAGAGAGAGAGAGAGAGAGAGCTTTACATCTTAAAAACAACCATAATTTCAATGAAATATCTATTCATAGTCTTGAACTCAAGCAAACATTGTGTGTGTGTGTGTGTGTGTGTGTGTGTGAGTGAGAGAGAGAGAGAGAGAGAGAGAGAGAGAGAGAGAGAGTCAGTATTCAGACAATTTTATCCTTTAAAAAGTCATAACTATGGAAAAAGACAACCAATATTTGTAACCACCCATTTGAGATTAATTCCAGCATTTTGAGTACAATAAATGCCGTGATAGTGAGAAAAAAAAGAGGGTTTTCAATATGCACTCTTGCTACATGGAGGACGTATGGTTGCCATGCATGTGTATTAGACAAAGGATTATCATGTTACATGCCACCATCACCCACACAAAAAACAAGAGATTGTTAGTCCATAAGGTGGAAGACAGGTGTCATGAGATGCTCCTACATGTTATGGATGTCTATCTAATGCATAAAGCAAGAAAACAATAGACTCACAAAACCTGATTAGAAGAGGCCTTTTGGGGGTTGAGTGAGGGGTGTGATAATTTTGCAGCAAGTGGTAATGTTTCCCTAGGTGCAAATGTCTTGGGAAAAGGACACCTTATATATATGCTCTCTCGTTTTGTTTCCCTCCAAGAGAAAGAGACGAAGGGGGGAAGTGGGATATTTCTTTTCCCATGTGGAAGGGTAATGGTCAATTATGGGTATTATTAAAGTGAGTGTGTAAGTGGAGTAGTAAAGGCACTCATGTTGCCCTCTCCCCTTCTTTTTGCTTTGTGGCCTGCAGAAGGCCATAGGGTTTTAAGTGCAAAATTGTTGCAAACCTCAGGCCGTTCGATATTGTTGCTGGATGACTGCCACGTGTTAGGTTTACTAAAGGTTCATTTGACACACTTTGCAAACCCTTTTTGTGTTGATCCTAGCAGGGCTCGTCCCTTTTTGCCTTGCTCCTAGCAGAGAAGGTGGCGCGTGCAGCGGGTCTCGTCCTTCCGAGAAGGTGGCGCACAGCAGGTATGCGTATTTTCATACTGCTCCTGCCAGATCACCAAGAGGTGTTTGATACGCAGTCCTGCTTGTTTAATGCGGAAAGCGGGGTTTTCAAAATTGTTGAAGGCGACTGCATTCAATGGCAGGGTTTTCAAGATTGTTGAAGGCGACTGCATTCAATGGCGCTGTTGTGCACGCTCAGGTGGCGAGGATGTGGCACCAAGAGGTGTTTGATACGCAGTCCTACTTGTTTAATGCCGAAGGCGGGGTTTTCAAGATTGTTGAAGGGGACTGCATTCAATGGCATCGGTGTGCAGGCTCAGGTGGCGAGCACTGCTCGTGTTGTTCTTTATGCTTGAGTGCACGTGTTGAAAGGCACCCGAGAATGTAATGCTTAGAACAATCCACATGCTTATTGTAGCTTATATACGAGGCCAGAAAAATGCAGTGTAACAAGCCCTTGTCTCAGCTGGTTGTGATTATACTCTGTCATGCTTTTATAGATGTGGCAGAAAGTCTCAAGATTTGTTTTAATGTTTGAGCTTTTGAGCTACATTATCTAGTGGAAGATTCTCTCTCTGTCCTGCTTTTGTACATGTGCCAACAAGTCTCGATCTTTATTTTGATGTTTGAGCTTTGACCTATCATTATTTGGTGGAAGATTCTCTCTTTGCTATTCAATTTCTCTGTGCTGATATGCTGCAATTCCAAATTTAAATCAGTCGAGTCACCATATGCAAACCAATGTTTTCTTCTACTAAATGATGTTGAGGAAGTTGTTATCGCTTGTGAGGAGTTGAAATTTGTTGAGCGTCTGTTGTGGATTAGTTTGAGGGTTTGTGTGTTGTGCCTTAAAGTAGCTGCATCAACCTTTGTTTGGAGGTCCTCTTTATCATGGCATCTGATGGTGACATTGCTGGTGGTGGTGAAGGAAGTGCAAGCAATGCCTCACCCAATGACGGTGAGAGCATGGACTTCTCTAGAGGTTTGTTTCTCTGGCTCGTCGATAGTTTCTTGTATGCTTATGTATGGCGACAATTGATTTACTTGCTCTATGCTGGTGTTGGTTTTGATTGTCGGTCCTGGTTTCTTCTTGCTTGCGAGCGACGCACTCGAAAACGTTTCCTGTGCTGGTGTTGTTCTCCCGCTCCTGGTTCTTGGTTTCTGTTCTGATTGCAAGTGATGTACTCAAGATGGTTGCAGTGACATCATTTCATTCCCTGCTTTTTTGAGCTGGTCCTACCCACAGTGGCCTAGTGTTGCTCCATTTGCTTCTGTTGCATTAGGAGAACCACTGATTGAGCTGGTTGTTTTCTCCCTTGGCGGCGGCTAGGTTTGGCATGTGTTGACCCTGTTTTTGAGCTTAAATGCGTGTTCGGTCATTGCCTCGTCGATGGTCTCTTACAATGCTTGCCTGTGGTGGTAATTGAATTACTTGCTCTATACTATTGTTGTTTTTTTATTGCTGGTCCTGGTTTCTTGCGTGCAACGCACTCGAGAACATTGCCTTATGCTAGTATTATCATCCTAGCTCTGTGGTGCTGGTTTTTTCCTTGCTGTTGTAGGTGATGCAATTGAGATGTTGGTTGTGACTGTTATTTTTTGATTGTTGGTCCTGGTTTCTTTTTGCTTCCGTGAGATGCACTCGAGAACACTGACTTATGTTGGTATTGTCGTCCTAGCTCCTGGTGCTGGTTTTTTCCCTGCTTGCAAGTGATGCTATTGTTGGTTTTTGATTGCTAGTCCTGGTTTCTTTCTACTTGCTTGCGACACACTCGAGAACATTGCCTTATGCTGGTATAGTCATCCTAGCTCCTTGTGCTAGTTTTTTCCTTGCTCTGTAGGTGATGCAATCGAGATGTTGGCTGTGACTGTTGTTTTTTGATTGCTGGTCCTGGTTTCTTTCTACTTCCGTGCGATGTACTCAAGAACATTGCCTTATGCTGGTATTGTCGTTCTAGCTCCTCATGCTGGTTTTTTCCCTGCTGCTGCTACTGGCAGGTGATGGAATCGAGATGTTGGTTGTGATATCATTCCCTGTTTTTTGTGAGGTGGTCCTGCTTGCCATGCTTGAGTGTTGTTCCGCTTGCTTCTGTCACATTAGTAGCACCATTGACTGGGTTGTTTTTCCCCCTCTCTGCAACCAACTTTGGCATGTAGTGACGTTGTGTTTTAGTTGAAATTCACACTCGAGGAATGCTTTTTCTGCTTCGCAAACTTGCTGCTGCACAACATTCTTTTGCAGGTTTTGTTCTTGAGCTGAAGCGTGCATGTTGTTATCTTTGATTGATGGGTGTATCCAATGCTTGTCGTGCATGGTGAGGAAGCTTGCTGGTCTGCTGCATTATGGTGATGCATGTAGGAGCCAGCTTGCTTTGCTTACCATTGTGGAGTGGCGTCTTCCGAATGGATGAGCCTGTTTGTCGGCGTCAAGTATCCTTGTTCCAAGCTTGCATGACAGTCAGTACTCTGGTCCCACATCCAGCGGGTAGCATGGCTATCGCAAGCTGCTTCAACTCATTGACCATCATCTACCTTATGTGTAAGCAAGTCCTTTCAAGGAATATTATCCATGTGCCACATCTGGAGCATTAGTCTGCGTTTTTTGTTACGGTTCCTACTTGGGGTTGTTTGCACAAGGTCTGTTGTGCGGGATTGCCCATGCTCACTCCCAGGTTTTGATTGTGCTCTGACTATTTTGTACTTTGCAGCAGGCAGTCAGCTAGTGCCCTTGGTTTTTGTCACTTGGGATTCTCCGCCTGGCATCCCGGCGTGCCGGTGCAAGCTTCTCTGGATCCTTTCAAGAGCTTCGTTTCTGCGGCTCATTCTTCCTTGGCTTTTACGAGTGTGTTGCATGTTGGACGTTTTTAACGTCCTCTTTGCTCTGCTCAACTAGTCAATGCTACGCTTAATTGGATGCTTCCTTTTCTTGTCCTCTTGCAGAGCTGCGCAGGTTCGTTGAGTCTCTTCCATGTCCTGCAAGCAAACGTTCATCATAGTTGGTGTTGACGAGCTCTGCTGGGTCGCCCCCAAATCCAAGCTTCGAGGAAACCACAACTGGGAAGAGGTGTAGGCGTGCCTTGCTTCAAGGAATCCCTGCTAGCCATCCCGCTAGTAGTGCAGGTATGGCCAGCGTGCACATTCATTCTTTGTGGAACAAGCTTGACGTGTCTGCGATGTTCTCTGCTGCAATGCACTCTTGAGTGTTGAGCTGCATTAAGATGGTGCTCTGCTTTTTTTTGTAGGCAAAGGATACTCTCCACTAGGGGAGGAGTGTGCACAAGCACCGTCTTCGTCTCAACAACAACTTCCTTGTCTAGCTCACGAATTAAGAAAAGCTGCAGCCTCATTTTCTGAAGCTGGCCAATCTGTAGCTGCTCACAATATCTTGGATAGTGGCAAGCTACTGGACAAAGGGAAAAGACTGATAGTCAAGGAAACCTTGCCGCTATTCGTGATTAGAGATATAGATGAGGGTAGTAAACCTTTCTCAATAGAGGGGAAAATGTTGAATTGGTATGGCACATGCCGTTCCATCTTCCCTGGGCAAAAGAAAAATGCACGTTACTTCAAGTTCGACATCGTCGATGCCGATTGCACCGACACAATCACGGTCATTGTTGTGGATCCCTTCATTGAGAGCTACACCAAGGAGCTCAAGATCGGCTTGTTCATCAGGATTGTCTGTCCTCTTGTGAGGGCTAAAAACCATAATGATGCTGGCTCAGCTTTGTTCTCCTTGCATGTCGATGCATTGACAACCATTCGGCCTTGTGAGCCATTCCCTATTTCTTTAGCTTTCTATCCTTAGACGAAGATAAGCACATTTCTTGCTGACGCTGCAATTTCTGAGACTACTAGCCCATGTCCGCCCTTGACGACACTGGCGTTTGTTGTTTTGCAAAGTCATAATTTCCATGAGAGAATTGGCACTACATTCGGGGATTTGGTTGTTGCCGATGGCCCGACCCCAGACGACCGACCACAGACGACAAAGCAGTTGTACGTATCAGAAGCATTGGCTTCAATGTTCCTTTATTTCGATGTTGACAAACCTTTTGTTATATGTAGGTGAGCTTTGTCAACTCTCGAAAGCATGACTACGATCGAGTCATGGCCCAGATGGCTAGGGAGGACACTGTTATGTTTGTGGCTAGGAACATTGGCCTCTTTGTTGGCAAGGTGTGCACATTGTCTGTTCTAAACATCACAACTTTGGTCCCCCTGCGAGGATCACGCTTAAAACAAGAATTGACCACAACATTTCATAGACACTGTGAGATTCTCAGCTACAATAGAGAGGTGACTTTGCATGCTTTGTAGTCAACTAGATAAAGACATCTTTAGTGGTCTTTACATGTTTGTTTTTTTTGTAGGTTGTGGGGACTTTGCGCTTTGTGAACTTCAATAGAGCTCTCTTGCATTCCCAGTGCTCAGTTTGTGACTCACCGAAGGTGAAGAAGGTTGAAGGCCGACTGCGTTGTTCTCTTTGCGATAAAGATCACGTCGTCAACACGACTCTCAGACTGGAGGCACAGATCCGAAGCAGCATTGACAAACGTGTTGTGGTGGTTCAAGTGTCAGGGTCTATGGTGGATCACCTCTGGCCTTTCCAAGGAGTTTTAAGGAGGTCTACATGGAGAGCATTCCAGAGGCGAGGGATATTTTATCGACATCTGTTGTCGAGGGTGTGTTCAAAATTGGCACAAATGGGTCTATGATATCTTTCACTTCTCTGTTGGAAACCTAGATGCTTTGAGAGCATGGATTTCCATAGCTTTTGGCCTTTCACCACGAATAACTATGCTTCCTTACCTAGACCCCTCTACAATCGATGAACTAAATTTTGGCTTGTCCATTGTATATCGAGTTTCATAAGAAAATGGTATCTTGCTTTTGAGCCTTGTTGCCGTGGTGTCTCTCCATAACTCGCTTTCTACTCTTCCTCCTCTCATCTTTTCAACCTTCCAAAGCACAGACTCTCTCTCTCTCTCTCTCTCTCTCTCTCTCTCTCTCTCTCTCTCTCTCTCTCTCTCTCTCTCTCTCTCTCTCTCTCTCTCTCTCTCTAACACACACGCACACACAAACAAACACACAAGACGGCTGAATATTTACAATCTTCGCGTGCCTTTGCAATGACTCACTTGCCCGAACGTGATGTCGATACTGTTTTTACAGCACAGTTTCCGAACAATTCAGACATCTTTCTCGCGCTACACCATCTCCAAAACTCAACAGGTGCATCGCATGACCTTAGATCAAATTTGCTCAGCGACTTGTTTGAGAGCTTCTTGCTTGAAAGACATGCTGTCCCGGGTGCATGCCTCTTCTTCCCTGCTGATAGGGCCACTAGCGCAATGATGGCCACATAATTCTCGTCTTTGTATTCAACATGCACCAATTCACTTGATCTTAGCGTCTATGTGTTAATGGCCTTTGCTTGCTTTGCCAGCTGTAGGTTAAAAGTGTATTTGAAAAGAAATGGAAGCATGAGAACAATATCGAAACCATTTCTTGCAAAGGGCATTCTGCTCTCCAAAACAAGCAATGGCATCGCATACCTTCCCACCTTCACAACGTGCTCAAGCCGTGCATGTGTTGGATGGAAAGAAGATGAGGTGGCCACTTTGCATCGACTATCCTTGTTGCATAAGGCTTTTCCTGATGTTGAGGTGGTCCGCATGTTCCAGGCCAAGCACCCACACACGCTGCACACAACCCAGGCCGTGAAATGCAAGATTTCACGCCTAAAGAAAGAGAAGGGCCTGGTCACTGGTGCTCAGATACGATGCACCCATGCCAGGTTGAGCAAGCCGATTAAGAGATACAACAAAAGCATCAAGGACAAGCCCATTACACCCTGTGAAAAATGTGGACGCTTGCTATTCTGACGCCAGATAACACGTCAGCTTCTGCCTTTATTTGCAGAATCCACTTCGAGGAAGCGAAGACGCTATGGGGATGTGTACGTGTGCAGCCAGTGGAAGAAACACTTGACAAGCGATAGCAATCACCTATGGAGCTTGCAAGAGATAGGGTTCAATCCAGCACTTCCCTTTGTGTCAGATCTAAACCCCGTAGAGGCACGCTTGGTATCCATTCGTATCCCCTTCGCCAAGATACACAAACTGACATATGATGGTCAGTATGGGCTTAGAGGTAGCATTGTCAATGTGCTTGCCAACTTGGAGAAGAGCCAGGCTGTGCTACCTTGCTTCGTTGAGGATGAGGCCTCTGTCCTTATGGGAATCAAACGGAAACTTGAATACGATAGATGTTACCTAAGCGGTGTTGTGCGACCCCTGCTCACAATGCGTGCAACCACTACGCTGCTATCCACACAACTCTACATGAGAGAAGGTGTCACCATCAACAACAAGTGGCTTGCACACCTTTCTAGTCTAAGTATGGCTCCTGCACATACCCTTAACGACACTGCGCACGATGTTGAGCTTGAGGATGATCAGACTGATGTCATGCTTCATGGGGTCACAAGTGCGACAGAGGTTGTCGATTATAGTGGCAAGATTCTTCATGTTGCACCTTGCGAGGGAAACTCGCCGTTGAGCATCTTCATGGACGAGTATTGCGAGGAGTTGAGCTTCCCAATTCTTTTCTTCGGGTCCCCTAGAAGATATAGAGAAGCCGCAACCAAAGATTATCAAACGATTGCAAAGTGGGAGCTCCTGAACATCGACAAAGATTCACCCTGGACATCGATAATTTATTTCTCAAGTCTATCAAAATCATGTCGGGACAAGTTGCTTCCTCTATTTGGGTGCGAATGCACAAGGGAAATCTAGGAGGTGCAGTGCTGACTGCAAGGCAAGTTGTAGAAGACACAAACATAGAGAGGCTTCTCAACTCAAGGTTAGGCTTTAGAGACTTTGAGGCACTACGTACATCCCCCAACTATAAGAAAAAGATGAAAAAAAATTTCTTCGCAATGATCCGACAACTTGGACCACCTACATTTTTTGTCACGTTCTCCTCCGCAAAGCGAAGATGGAAAGAGATTCTTGCTGCACTAGAGAAGTTAGTCCCGCTGAGCCAAGAGCCCGAGGAGAGCTTGAGCTCGTATCAGCGTCGCCTCATTCATGCCGATCCCATTACAACTGCTCATTTCTACGTCAACAGGTTCAACGCAATGAAACGGTTGTTGCGGACCGATTCCTCCATATGTGGCAAAACACGAGACTTATTTTTCATCACAGAGTTCCAAAGTCGCGGTAGCCAACATGATCATGGTTTGTTGTGGCTAGAAAATGATCCATCACTCACAACGCACTAAGATCAAGATATTGTAATGTTTGTAGATACCCACATTAGCATAGATGGATCCATCTTGCCCAATGACCTTTCTGAAGCTTACAAGCACAAGCACCATAAGACTTGCCAAAAGAAGAGCAAAAGTTTCCGTTTCGGATTTCCACGTTTCCCCATGCCATTCACAACTATTATCCAGCTAGGAATACTTGAGGCGAACATAGCTAGACAAGGTAAGCTTTACTTGCAACAAATCGAAAGACAACTCAGTCAAATTGATTTACAAAATGCCCCTACATTTGAAGAATGGCTAGAACAAGTACAATTCTCCATGGAATAGTACTTGCTTGCATTGCAAGCAACTATCTCAGGACCCACTATTTTCCTCAAGCGCAAACCAAGCAATATATTCACAAACAACTTCAACAAGTCAATAGCTTCACTTTGGAATGCAAACACAGATATACAGTTTGTGCTAAACGCACATGGAGCTACGAGCTATTGCACCTCATACATGATAAAAATGGACAATACATTAATAGGAGCAATCAAGGCACAGGTTGATCACTGTGTCGCAAACAATGCAACAATGTTGAAGAGACTACGAAAAGTTGGTAGCACAATCCTTAACACACAACAAATTAGTTCACAGCAAGCTGATTACATATGCCTCTACTTCCATTGCATAGCTCGTCTAGAGAAATCATATATATAAATGCTAATCCATGTGAAGAGCGAGCTCTAGTCCTGAAAAAAGAGAATGCCTTGCAAAAAATGCACCCTGACACGATAGAAATCTTCTCTGCCTCCATCATTGACAAATATGCCTCTAGACCACACTCGTTCTTTGCCATGTGCCTGGCCCAGTTCGCTTCCACAACAAAAAATCCCTCCAAGCCTAACACATTGTTGCGGAGGGCACGCATTGTACGGTACGTTAGATACAATAAAGACCCTGACAACCACTATATAGAACAATGCCTTCTCTTCTTGCCGTGGTCAAGCCATGAGAATGAGCACCTACCCGAAGGTTTGTCTTGGATCGATGTCTACACTTCAAACATTGAGACAATGAAAAACAATGAATCACAGTTCGTTGTCGTACCAGCTCCACTCGACAGATTCGCAACAGCTGTCACATACTCACGCAACACGAGAAGTGTAAGTTCCTTGAACGATTCCGACAATGCCAACGTGATGATCAACACCCCATCAAAGCAACCAATGAAGAAACCATTTGCTTTGCATTTTTCCAAACATATTGGCATGACCAATGAGGATTTCCACGCATCAATAAAGAAGCTAAACCCACAACAGCGACTCATCCTCGATGATGTCATGCTCAAAAAACGCATAGCGCCATTAGAAAAGATACACCTCTTCCTCACAGGTGGAGCGGGCACTGGAAAAACATTCACACTGCTCTTGCTAGTCGAAGCCCTCATTCGTTTCTACACGCATAAGTCGGGCCAGAATGCTGACTTTCCTAAGGCACTCTTGATGGCATATACAGGCAAGGCAACATTCACCATTGGTGGTACAACTATACACTCAGCTTTACATTCGACTTTGATAACTACGACACACACAAGCCTCAGAGTAGAAAATCTAGATGCATTATGCTTACTTTATCAAGATTTAGAGCTTCTAGTGTTTGATGAAGTCTCCTTGATAGGATCAAGTGTCTTCTCATTGGCTGACTCACGTCTTTGTGCCATCAAGAGAAAACACGACCAACCTTTTGGTGGCCTTGATTTCATACTTTGTGGTGACCTCTGCCAAGCTAGCCCAGTCAAAGTCTCTTGGATATTCACAAGCAAGCAGGCTCTTCTCGAGGCGGTCACACCTTCGTACTGGCATGAATTCCCTAAGTGCTACAAACTAATGATCATAATGAGACAAACCGATGCACAGTTTATAGAGGTGCTCAACCGAATGAGAATTGGCTCGCACACCTGCAGCGACCTTGCATACATTAACAACTCCTTCCACAGAGAGTTTCCTGTTGACATAACCATATCACACCTATTCTACTCTAACAAGGCAAAGGATGAACACAATGAAAAGGTCTTCGCACAATTGCCCGGTGAGCCACACATATTCAAAGTGATTGATAAGCGTGCCGCTTCTTGCAGCAAAACAATAGCAATTCCATTGGATGCTAGGCAAACTGCGGGTCTCCAAGCAACATTGTGTCTGAAGCAAGGGCTAGTGGTCGAGCTATACGTTGGAAACTTAGATATTCTCGAAGGCCTTGTCAATGGTGCAGAAGGCGTCTACAATCTCTGCACTACGTTCTTCGACACAACAAGACTCTGGATTCATTTCACCAACCCCAGCATAGGGCAAAAACAAAGGTATGACCACCGTCATCTTCGCAACCCACTCATATTGCCTGGTTGGACACCAATTCTCCGCATTGCACGTGAATTCCCTTGGGTCATTGCAAAGGCACGTGAAGATTGTAAATATTTAGTCGTCTTGTGTGTTTGTTTGTGTGTGTGTGTGTGTGTTAGAGAGAGAGAGAGAGAGAGAGAGAGAGAGAGAGAGAGAGAGAGAGAGAGAGAGAGAGACTTATGTGTATCATTTCTATATCATTCCAATTTTATTAGATGATTCAAATCTTGAAATAATTCAATGAGGTTTTTTCTATGATGCTAGAATATTCTATAACTTCTTTATTGATGTCAATGGTGGCATCTTCTTTATTAGTGAGGCATCTTTAAAGTTTCCATAAAGAAGATGCTCCCCTACTATGGATATAATGGTTGCAACTAACAAATTGAGTCCATGAAGTTTCTAGGAGAGAAAGAAATGTAGCCAGGCTAAAATGTAAGAAAATAAATTTGATGTGATCAAAAGCTCAACACTAAAGTAGAGTATGATATTTGTACTCTCAAATTTTCAAGGATATAATGTGCATACAAAAAGACTCTCTCCTACATTGCCTCAATGTTCGGTCTCACATGTAAGGGAGCAAGAGCTAAGGAGCTGAGCCAAATGGTTGGTATGATATAGATTGTGCATAACACTAGAATGGTAACATGACACTTTTATGTCCTTGGACACTTTTGTGTCCTGTTAAGTGACCATTTTGCTTGAATTATTTGAAGAGTATGAAAATGAATTTTTAGGTGCTATATATCCACAAAGTTGCCTTATGAGCTGAAAAAAACTTAGCATTTTTTTTTGAGTATCGATCTCACCATTAACCTTACTCTTGCACAACATTTTTGAACCTAAACTGTGTGAAAGAACGGGTCCTGTTTTTGGCTTTTTTTCAATTTTTGGCAACTATACCACTCTAAACTTCATGTTTGTGAGGTTTAGATGGCTAGAGGTTAGGTCTTCATAGTTCTCAACATGTTTTGATGCTTGTAGGGAGAGATAAGTGTTAAAATTGAAAGTTATGACCAATTTACAAGAATTGCATAATCCTGTTTTTTTGGCCAAAATTAGCACTTTTATGATTTTTTTGGTGGCTTTCTTGATATCCAAATTAAATTTTGATTGTGTAAGTGTAATGTATAACATAAATCTAATCCCTTGAGTTTTGGGGGACCTAATATGCTATATAGCATAGTATATGATGATGGTTGAGTTTTTTTATTTTGCTGAAGAATACGATACATTTTAGAGTAGCAAGTATAACTTTCTCAATATTGCTAGTTTCTTAGGCCAATTGTGTGTATTTTGTAGGTAGTAACCATATCTAATCATAGACTACAAACTTGGCTAGATATTGAGTAGTTTCTATGGGTTTCTAGAGGTCATATTGCTAAACCCAATTTTTTCATGTTTGCTGTGTTTAGCACTTTATCATTGCCCCCAAGGTTCCAATTGTAAGAGATCCATTATCCTTTTGACATGCTCCATGGCTCCTTTTGAATCCAGAGGCCCAAAGGGAACTAAGAAAACATGTATATAGTATCTGTATTGAGCGTGACTATAGCAACCTTGATGATAGGTCCGCAGAATGGCAAAAATGCAACTTTTTTGTACCTATTTTTTTTGCCCAAAAATAAATTAGTGAGGTAAAAGCAACCATATGTTTTGGTCACCAACCCATTGAAGTTAACGGGGCATTTTATCTCATTTCCTACAAAAATCTCCACTCTTATTTATATGCAATCAACCGTAAGAAATTGCTGTTTTGGGAAAAATGCACTGGTCTATCAACTTTGGAGGCTTGTAGTGACCAAGGGATGAGAAAAATTACAAGTTTCTCATTTTTTCCATATGTAGTAGTTATTGAACTATAAGCTCATGAAAGGATTTTGCAAAATGAGTGGATCTACTATGGTTTTGGAATTTTTTCCCAAAACCCTGAAAGGACACTTTTATGTCCTGTTGGGTTACCATTCTAGTGATAAGGGAATAGTGTCAAGCATGTAAATGGTTGAATACAATATGCTCTCACAAAGAGGAACATGATTTTGTAATTTGGAGAGAGAGGTAGAGAAATATCAATGGCATGCATGATTTCAGGTCATCGACTTCATTTTGCACCACATCCTTCAATTTAACATAATGGTCGAAACTCTTACAAAAATAAGCAGCTAAGCAAACTTATTTTACTTTCAGTTCTATCACATTTAAAGATACAAATAACATGAAAATGTAAATAAACAAATAGTGTGAACCTTATTGTGTTAAGCTACTTATGCATTATTGTGATTAGGCGATGATTTAAACCATTAGTATGCTTGTGGAGAAAACGTAGATAGAGATGCAAGCGAGTCATCTCGACAGAAACATATATGGAAGGGTCAATCATGTTCTTAATATTAATAGAAAGCAAACTCATCTCTTTGAAACTTGACACTTTCTTGCTACATTTTGAAACTATGAGCCCTAATCTTTTTCTTACACAATGTAGCAGTCATTGGTCCTCATCTTTAACAACTTGCTAGCTTACCCAATTTGTACTTCTTGACTTGGTAGCACTTTTGTCAACCCTAGGTAGACCAAGGAAAAGACATCCTTCTTATTATATAGGCAGTTATGATGTGCACTACTACCATGCCTTGCTCATAAGAAAGAAGCAAGGATAGAAGCAAGTAAGAGAGTGGAGTAGAGATATTGAATCCAATCGTGTTCCTATCATTGAAACCAATTCTAGAACCCACGTGGTTTTCAAAAAATGTTACTCACATTGACTTCTCTTAGAATTCATCTCTTCATACCGTGCTAACTTATCTAATCTCTATCATCAAGTTTGGAAGCATTGCTAGATCAAGATAGACCAAAAGGAGGACTCTCTCTCTCTCTCTCTCTACGTACCCCAACAGAAGGAGTGCACTCCTATGTTTATTGAGAAAACGCTAGCACCTCATGAAAGATAACGTTTATGAGAAGCTCCCAAGCTTGGTTTAATAGTATGCTTTGCATCATCTTATATATAGACCAAAAGAAGGACTCTCTCTCTCTCTCTCTCTCTCTCTCTCTCTACCCACCCCAATAGAAGGAGAGCACGCATAAGTTTGTTGAACAAAGGCTAGCACCTCATGAAAGATAATGTTTATGAGAAGCTCCCAAGCTTGGTTTTAAAAACTTACATATATTCATGTTCTGTTAAAATCTATCAAGAGGTTGTGTCATGCATCATTTTTAGAAATACAATAGACTATACATTTAGAAAGAGAGTATTGATAGTGTTCTAATTGGAACATAAGATAGCCCTATGAGAATACATGCAATGTTTCCTTGACCGCAGCAACGCGTGGGTCACATACTAGTATCTATCTATACTATACATAATGCAGCTTAATAATTTCAAGCAAGAAGAAGGCATCCACGTGTCATGCATTGGTTCACTTCACAAAAGTCTAGACCAAACATCTAATGTAAAATGCAAAAGTGAAGGGTCAGATTTGACATGTAGAGGGAAATGAAAAGCCTTTCAAAATGTACAGAGTAAAGACCAAAGACTTTCAACTGTACATAGAATAAATGTATAAATTTAGTTTCACTCCACCTAGGCAAGTAAAGATAATTT
This sequence comes from Adiantum capillus-veneris, assembly GCF_014529385.1. Taxonomy (NCBI): domain Eukaryota; kingdom Viridiplantae; phylum Streptophyta; class Polypodiopsida; order Polypodiales; family Pteridaceae; genus Adiantum; species Adiantum capillus-veneris. The sequence goes on from NC_140945.1 coordinate 75,554,053, forward strand.
TGGTGGAGATTTTGTTATTTAATAAAACTTTGATTTTTAATGATATATTTCGCTTCGTTTTATCAAGGGGCTTTTTTCAAGACCAATATTGATACCTTTTATAAATTTGTGTAAGTTTTTATTTTTAAAAGCGGTTGAGAAAAAGGAGAAGGTTCGCATGTCCGCACATCAATTTAGGTCGGTCTCGCTTTGAGGGCATGCATTCAAATGAAGGGGTTGTTATCTACATTATTTTGAGAGAGAGAGAGAGAGAGAGAGAGAGAGATTGATTTTACGATTGAGCTCATGGGGACTCCTACTCACTAGGGACACCCTTGCCCTTCAAATTTCCAAGAAATTGTTATTTTCTTAATATTATTATGTATTTTCAAAAGAGTAGCTAATATTATTTCCATATAAAACAAGAAAAATGCCTTGAAATGGGTAAAATTTTTGAAAAAAAAACACCCCTAACATTGGCATCTCAAATGGGGAGAGAGATTTCCCAATTGGCGGGCCTTTTATCAAGTCAGAGTTATTAGATTCTTTTTATTTTTGAGAGTTAAACCATGTGCCACCCTAAAAAATCTATAATTTTTCTATATTATGATGTACACATACACACACACACACACATATGTATATATACACACACACACTAACTAATGTCAAACATCTATCCCTAGAAAAAAAGGAGAAGGTTTGTCTGTCTGTGAGTCGCCTTCATTCTGTATCGCTTTGGGGACATGCATGCAAATGATGGGGTTGTTTTACATGTCATTGGCCATGAGAGAGAGAGAGAGAGAGAGAGAGAGAGAGAGTAAGAGAGAGAGAGAGATTTTACAATTGAGCTCATGGGGACTCCTACTCACCAGGGACACCCTTGCCTTTCAAATTTCCAAGACATTGTTATTCTCTTAATATTATCATGTATTTTGAAAAGAGTAGCTAACATTTTTTCCTACACAAAACAAGAAAAATGCCTTAAAATGGGTAAAATGTTTAACAAAAAACCAACCCTAACATTGGAATCTCAAATGGGGAGAGAGATTCCTAATTGACGAGCCTTTTAACAGTTGAGAGTTATTTGATCCTTTTTATTTTTGAGAGTTAAACCATGTGCCACCCTAAAAAATCTATAAACTTTCTAAATTATGATGGACACGCACACACACACAAACACTATGCACACACACACACACACACACATATACACTAACTAATGTCAAACATCTATCCCTAGAAAAAAAAGGAGAAGGTTGGTCTGTTTGTGAGTCCACTTCATTCTGTATCGCTTTGGGACATGCATACAAATGATGGGGTTGCTATACATGCCATTGGCAGAGAGAGAGAGAGAGAGAGAGAGAGAGAGAGAGAGATTGTACCATCAAGCTCATGGGGAGTGCTACTCACCAAGGGCACCCTTGCCAATTTCCAAGAAATTATTATTTTCTTGGAATTATAGTGTATTTTTGAGAGAGTGGCTAACATTTTCTCCCATAGAAAACAAAAAAATACCTTAAAATGGGTAAAGTATACGGAAAAAATCAGCCCTGACACTTACATCCCAAATGAGAAGAGAGATTGCCCAGCTGACAGGCCTTGTACCTATTCTAATATATTTTATCCCCTTCTATTTTTAGGAGTTAAACTATGTGCCACCCTTTAAAATTCATAAATTCTCTCAATTATGACGAGCCTAAGTATATATATATATCTATATATCTATCTATCTATCTATATATATATATATATATATATATATATATATGAGAGAGAGAGAGAGAGAGAGAGAGAGAGAGAGAGAGAGAGAGAGCCTCACTACCCGGCACCAACTTCTAAAGTTCTGAGTTATTGTGTGTGTGTGTGTGTGTGTGTGTGTGTGAGAGAGAGAGAGAGAGAGAGAGAGAGAGAGAGAGAGAGAGAGAGAGAGAGCTTCACAAAAATTGACACAGGAAGGATCGTGTGTGGGTGTGTTTTCATCCTTCGAGCCAGCAGTGGTGTTTAAGAGAGAGAGAGAGAGAGAGAGAGAGAGAGAGAGAGAGAGAGAGAGAGAATAAGAGGTTGATTCCAAGACGAGGGGTGGAGGAAAGCGTTGAAGGCAAGAAAAATTGAAGCGGAAGACAAGCGAACCCAAGGTGGTGTGTGCCAATCCGAAGAATCCAAAGCGATGGAATAGGTGGGAAAAAGGCCAGCAAAACCACATTGATGTGCACAAATCCGAAGTGGAACAAGCAAATCCAAGGTGGCAAGGTGGAACGAGGAGAAAATTCTTGATGATATTTGAAGGTTTTTACCCTGAATTTCTCTAGGATTTGTGCTAAGCTTGGGTTTTTTTCTCGCCTTCAAGTTATAATATATGGCTAAGTTTCAAAATTGATAGGTAGAACAACAAAAAGAAATTCTTGATGATATTTGAAGGTTTTTACCATGAATTTCTCTAGGATTTGTGCTAAGCTTGGGTTTTTTTCTCGCCTTCAAGTTATAATAAATGGCTAACTTTCAAAATTGATAGGTAGGATTACACCAACCTAAGTTTACTTTGAGCATTCACATACAATACAATGCTTTTTACACAAAAGTTTAAAAACCGACATATAAGAAAATTTGCAGCAAATCAGGCGAGCAAAATCAATGTGGAAGACAAGTGTTTTTGCTAGGGAACCCAAGGCGGCATGCACGAATCCGACGTGATGAGAAAATTTGAGATGGCAAAAAGGGGGAGCGAACCCAAGGCAGCATGCACGAATCTGAAGTGGCATGAGCAAAACCGAGGTGGCAAAGGCAAGAGGCAGAGAAAATTAACACTAAGTTTCTCTAGGCTTTGTGTTAAACTTGGTTTTTTTCCTTGCCTTCAAGTTAGAATTTTGTTGCTAAATCTATATTAGCTTCAAAAGAATACAATCCCGTCAAATTAATATAAATTCTCTCACTCACAATTGTGAGTATAGCAAAAAAAAGAGAATTTATGGTTAAATCTCAAAATTCATAGGTAAACCTAAGTTTACTTTGAGCATTCGCACACAATACAATGCTTTTTTTCAAAAAAGTTTAAAAAGCGACTTATTGAAAAATTAAAGGCAATTTTGCTATGTTTCATCAATGATTTTTTCCTAAAATTTGTAGGTTTTCTCATCTTTAGAACTAGAATTTAGAGGTGGATTTCAAATTTTCATATGTGAGAATACACAAAACTTGTGTTTTTTTTTCAAGCAATTGGATAGCCACTCATATACACAATGCTTCTGCTGAGACACTTGGAAAACATGCATATGAAAAATTTTAAACACAATCTACTTCTACTATATGAGCATTAGAAGCTTTGTATTTGAAAAAAAGTCCGAGGTTAACGTTGAACACAAGCAAAACCGAGGCAGAAGGTGAGTGAACCCAAGGCGGCGTGACCGATTCCAAAGCAGCATGAGAAATCTGAGGTGAGAGGGTAGATTTAGATGTGAATCTCAAAATTTGTATGTGGAATTTTGGTAAAATCAGGGTTTCTTCTCGCCTTTAATTAGCATTTAGAGGTAAAGCTCAAAATTTGTACATAGGATTACACTAAATCTAGATTTTCTTTGAGCATTCACATACAGCTTCTATACTATATGTAGTGGAGCTTAAAATTTTTGAGGAAGGCCCAGAGCATCCACATAAACTATTAGGTGACCTTATTTTGCTTTCATTTCTATAACATTTGAAGGTGCCAATGGTGCATAAGCGTACACGAACAAATAGTGTACACGTACTAACCTACTTATGCATCGTTATGATTTGGTGAACACTATTACCAAACTTGTGCACAAAACATAGATAGAGATGCAAGCAAGTGTGGCATCTGTAGAGAAACATAGACAAACATAGACGGTAGGGCCAATCACATTCTTGATATTAAAAGAAAGTTAACTCATCTCTTTGAAACTTGAAGCTCTCTTGCTACATTGGAAACTATGAGCCCTAATAATTTTTTCACAGCTCCACTCTTTTTTTTTTTAATAGCAAAACTCACAATTGTGAGTGAATTATATTGAACAACCCAAAAAATAACAAGGTCTTGTCATGCTCATGTTGAGCCATGACATCATCCAAGGACTATAATTACATCGGCTATCAGGGCGGCCACCCCCACCAACCCACCCCCTCCTCCTCGATAGACAAGGTCCATAAACTTGTCCTTATGAGATCTTTTATTTACCGATGGCCAAGATTTCCTCCATCCTAGTCATTCCATCTATTGACAACAAGGCACAAGTAGTCCTATACCAATCCTCTGAGTGTTGCTTGCACCCGAGCGTCCATATTAGCACTTTGCTTTCTTGAGTAATTTCTACGAAGCTTGCCACCTCAAAACCTCCTTCAAACACACAGCGGTTCCTTGTCTGCCATACGTTATGTATGAAGAAGTATCCGATGATTTGAGTGGTGACGAGGAGGGCAAGACTTCCTGAATTCTTACCTCCAAGGAATAGGTCATTCTTGAAAAAACTAATTTTCCATGTTCTTTGGACCCACTTGCATATTTTCCCTGCAAGGCCTTTAATAGTTGGGCAGTCCATGAATAGGTGGGCCAGATCTTCACTAGCCATCCTGCACCCCAAGCATCGATCTGACCCAATCCTTCTCTCCTAAATCTTCACCGCCATCGGTAGAGCACCCCAAATTACCTTCCATAGAAAAACCTTCATGTGCTACGGAATCTTTGGCTTCCATATGTTCTCCATTGCTTGCTCCCACCTTTCCTCCGGCCATTGCTTTTTCCATAGCTTGTTAAGGGGGCTAGACCAATTCTTCTTATGCATCATTTTCTGATAAATGCTTTTAGGATGAGGTTTCCATAAGAGACTGCTTTCGGGCCATTTCCAGACATTCCAGTCAAACTCCGAATCGCAGATTGGCATCACTAAATTGTCAAGCTCTTTCATCACTTTGTGGACAAGCAAGACCTCCAAGCTATTGAGTTGGTACTAGGTAACCAGAAGGTCAATGGTTTTCCAACTCTTGTTGCCACTATCCGAGGAGTGCACAAGTTGCTTCAGACCCTTATTATTCAGTTTCCTGGCTGTCTCAATCCAATCGGGAGTTTGTGGCGGATCTACAACTTTGGACAACCAGGGGGACCAATGCAAAATGGAGTTCTTGAAGTATCTGACTTCTTCTCCCCACTTTAAGATTCCACTCTTAGACATGAAAAGTTTTATGATTACACAATGTACCAGTTATGGGAACTCATATTTAAAAACATGCTTACTTACCCAATTTGTACTTTTGCACTTGGTAGCAATTCTATCAACCCTAGGTAGACCAAGGGAAAAACGTCCTTCCTACTATATAGTAGGTTATGATGTGCACTATTGCCATGCCTTGCTCTCACAAGAAAAGAAGCAAGGCTAGAAGCAAGTAAGAGAGTGGAGTCAAGACATTGAATCCAATTGTGTTCCCATTGTTGAAACCAATTCTATTGAACCCACTCCATTGTTGAACCAATTTTGTTTCCACTGTTGAAACCAATTCTATAGAACCCACTCCATTTTCAAAAAAACTTTTATGATCACATTGAATTCTCTTAACTTTCAAATATTTCACACCATGCTAACTTATCTAAGCTATATAATCAAGCTTGGTAGCATTGCTAGACCTAGACACACAAAAAGGAGGACTCTCTCTCTCTCTCTCTCTCTCTCTCTCTCTCTCTCTCTCTCTCTCTCTCTCTCTCTATACAACCTAATAGAAGTTTATTGAACAAGGGCTGACAACTCACAAAAAATAATTTCTCTGAGCCTAGTTCCCAAGCTTGGTATTAAAAAGTGATTTGCAACTACTTGCATATATTCATATTTGTTAGAATCCGTCAAGAGGTTGTATCATGCATCACTTTTAAAAATACAACAGACTATACATGTAGAAAGTGAGTATTGATGGTGTTCCACTGGGAAGAAAAGATTGTTGGGGTATAGGCGCCTGTGCTTTGCCCGACCGCTCAGAGTCTGGGCGCCCACTGACTTGTATACCTTATAGGGGGTGCCTGTGCCTTGCCCGACCGCCCAGACTCTGGGCCCACTGACATAGCATAAGTGTATAGGGGCCTGCTCACTCTTTTGAGTCTCCCCACCCATATCTGTGTGTCATGTGTCTCCTTCTCTCTCTCACTCTCTGTTTGTGGTGCTCTCCGATCCCCTTCAATTGGTATCAGAGAGACAGGTGTGAGAGCGTAGATGGACGGCTTCGTGATGAACTCGTCGGCTAAGGCGGAGAGGTCGCAGATCTGAGCAAAGAAATAAAGGAGGCTTGTGGGCAGCCATACAGAGGCTTGCAAGAGAGCTCTCAGGAGCTTCCTAGTGCTCACATATCAGCCCACTGTGTACAACATTTTCCCTCTTCTCGGCAAGCTTTGCAACGGCTACATCGACGACAGATTGGATTTTGGAGCTTCCATAGACATGGAAGCATTGTGAGATTGATACATTCAGCTCACGCATCGAGGTGGGAAGTGAGTTTGAGCCTTTCTATGAGCTCAAAGAAGCACAAAAGAAAGTCGTTCAGTTTTTGTCAGTTTGACAGCAGTCTACTGTTTTGCTCATAACTTGAGCTACAAAGCTCCAATTCCATAACTTTATGGTTCAAAACAGAGCTGGCTTCAAGCTCTACGACTTTGTAGAAGGAATGTTTTTCTGATTTGGAGTGTAAGTGGGTCTGAAATTAAAAACACAGAGAGTGTTTTTCAGGATAGTTTTGGGCTCTATTGTTTTCTTTGCTGCAGACAGCTTACCCGTGCACACTGCAGGTAGTAGGCACATATGAGGTGTTACAAGATCGGGTTTGACTCCCAGGTACAGGTTTAGTCTAGTACTCCCACAGGTGTTGCCAATTACAGTTGAGTGGTTCTTCTGCAGTGTTGTGGCTTGCATACATGGTCTTTGAGTGGGTAATGCTCTATGTAAGCTTATGTGGTGAGCAGTAGATCTTGTGAGCAAGTGTAGAGGTTGGTTGTGGATGATATGTATGGTCACCTGTGGTACTCTTTGTGAGCATTTGCTGGACATAGATTTGCAAAGCTTATGCATGTATGTTGAGTGTAGTTTGATGCGCATTGATTGCTCATTGTATTGAGCTTGCAGGACAATGGTTATTTTGTGTTGATAGCCATTGTGCGTCGAAACTCTGGTGAAATATTCCCAGGAGTTTTATGCGCATAAGTTGATGCGATCCAGGTTGTGATTGTGATTGCACTTAGTGATTACGTACGGTGTTCTCTGCAGGTGGGAGATTTGTGTGTGTGTATGCATCGATACCGCACAATGTGGGCTTGGTGATTAGCTCACGGTTTGACGGGCGTACAGTTATCTTGGAACACTCACAAGAGTGAATATTGTGATGTATGCTTGTGTGGCTACGAGCTAGGTAGCCGGATTCGAGCACTAATGGCTTGAGGTTTTTCAGGAGGTTTCAACTATACAGGTTTACAAGTTTACAGGCAGGTTTGAGGGCTTATTTGGGCGCTGAATTTTCAGCCATTGTTTCCTCTTTGCACGTGTCCATGTATGGCTCCGTTGTAGACTGATCTGGGACACGTTTGTGACTTGCTTATGCAGCTGTTTAAAAGCTGAATTTTGGGGCTGTTTTGGGGCTGATTTGCAGCCATATTTTACAGCCATACATAATCTTAGTTTACTCTACAGGAGCCTCGTACACTTGGCATTTGGGATTTGCATCATTGCCATTTGTGGAGCACAGTGTGGCTACACTACTGCGAAAGATTTTATGCGTGGATTCGCATGAGCATTGTAGGTGCTGGTGAGCTCTTTTTCGGAGAGCATTTTCTCGTTGCAGGTTGCTTCTTTTGGATTAGTTGAGTGCATTTCATTGCTACCGTACCTAGAGTAGAGTTACAGCTCTTGGTTATTTTTGACATTCACTTATAGTAATCAATATGTGTGAGACTTTCGAGTCTAGGACAATGACTCATGAGAGACGGCGTTCTCGTTCGTGTCGACACTTGAGATGTTGGCATTGTGGTCACATAGGACACATTAGACGGCGATGCTTTCATCGTATGAGACAGCACAAGAGATAGACTAGTCTCAAGGATGCAGTAGATGTTATAGGCTCCATTGATGTGACAGTTGTAGGATCAGATACAATGTCTGAGTACCCTAGTGACAGTGAGATCACATTTGCTTCCTGTATTACTCCTGATTTTTTGACGTCTGAGGATAGTGCACTTCTTTTGCAATGGGTGCTAGATAGGGACGCTACTTTTCATGTCACTACGTATCGTGACTGGTTCAGTAGCTATTCTAGCAGAGTGCATGGTAGTGTGCGTTTGACAGATGGGTCACTGCATGAGATTGCTGGTTCAGGAGATGTGAGACTGTCATTACCGAGTGGTGCATCGTACGTGCTCAGAGATGTGCATCATGTGCTAGATTTGACGATGAGTTTGATCTCTGTTGGTCAGCTCAGGGATAGTGGATGTCGGGTATCGCTGCTTGAGCGATCTTTTGCGTTGCATTTGGGTTCGCTAGTGATTGCGAGAGGTGCTAGAGCTGGAACATGGTACCCATTGCACGTAGTACTGGTGCGAGATGGTCGAGTCTCAATCTTGTTATATAGCCATGCAGAGAGCGAGAGACCCGGACAGTCTCTTTTGCTCATGGGTTGCAGGGTGCTTTGCATGGAGTGTAGAGTAGTGAGCTCGTTGTGCACACAGTTGGGGCACGACTTGAGCAGTCACACAGAGAGGTGACAGAGTCAGACATGCATGCTTTGCTAGTGACTGAGCAAAGCAGAGAGTCAGTTGTGTGAGATACTTCTATGCAGGAAAGACAGGTAGAGCAGTCTTGCTCTAGTGAGTCACGACAGGAGGAAGTTGTGCAAGAGTCTATGCATAAGGAGTTAGAGCATGGGAGCTCTAGTGAGTCACAACAGATTGAGTGGTCATGTTTGCAATGGATGATTGCAGAGGAGGATGAGATTTCATCGATTATGCAGTCATTCCTTTCTATGCTCGACAGTGAGCATGGGGATATAGTTGTACAGGATATGTCTTCCAACAGACACCTAGAGCAGCTGGTTTGCTTTGAGGTTTGCAGATAGGTTGATGCGTATTTTGTAGACAGTCAGGAGATGCATGTGGCTGACACGCCTTGTCAGTTAGAGATGCCTATTGCCAGGGATATATATGTTGATGCATGCTCCATAGAGCTAGCAGGGCCCGCTAGCATTGCATTGGCATTCGATGGTCTCATGTATGAGATGCTGATATTGAGACCGGATATTGCAGCTGCAGTGGGAGCATTTGCAGTTGGGGTTGTCAGTCGTTTGTTGACTGATGATGGCATAGTGCATGAGGGAGATATACAGGTATTGTGTACATACTTGCAGTACGTGTGCGGTACGTTTGGTGGTGTATGGACTTACATGGGAGCAGGACAACTGGATGCACACGATCACAGCCAGCCAGTGGGCATCGGTTGAGAGTGATTTTCTCTCGCCTTTTGTAGTCTTTAGACTAGCTTCCCTTGCTTAAAGGCACAATCACCTTTAAGTGGGAGGTTGTTGGGGTATAGGCGCCTGTGCCTTGCCCGACCGCCCAGAGTCTGGGCACCCACTGACTTGTATACCTTATACATAGCATAAGTGTGTAGGGGGCTGCTAACTCTTTTGAGTCTCCCCACTCATATCTGTGTGTCGTGTGTCTCCTTCTCTCTCTCACTCTCCGTTTGTGGTGCTCTCATCCCCTTCAATGTTGTTGGGGTATAGGCGCCTATGCCTTGCCCGACCGCCCAGAGTCTGGGCGTCCACTGACTTGTATACCTTATACATAGCATAAGTGTATAGGGGGCTTCTCACTCTTTTGAGTCTCCCCACCCATATCTGTGTGTCGTGTGTCTCCTTCTCTCTCTGACTCTCCGTCTGTGGTACTCTCTGATACCCTTCAAAGATAGCCCTATGAGAATAGTGGCCATGTTTCTTTGGTCGTAGCAACACGTGGGTCACATACTAGTAGTGTTTTAAGGCATTTACAAAAACTGAATCTGTTATCGTATTCATAAAAAGAGCCTTGTCACCTTTTAGCAAGATAATAAAGGCAGACACCTTCTTCTGAAGGATGGGTCAAAAATCAAGGAAATGGGCCTCTCTCTCTCTCTCTCTCTCTCTCTCTCTCTCTCTCTCTCTCTCTCAATACCTTTTCAATGCAGCTTTGCCTTTTTTTTGGGATGACAGAAATACATTACATGTACATTGATTTGTCTCATAGACCGAGCTCAACCGTTCAGAGACAATAAGAAAGTCATTCTTTGTTTTTCCTTTCTCTACGTGTGTGCACGCACGCATGCGTGCCTGCTGAAACATATGGTACCAAAAATATCACCCTTGCAAAAGCTAGCTTTACTATAATCCAAAATAATACAATCCAAAAGCATAATTTTCACTCAAAACACACTTGACCTTACACACAATCTAAAGAGTGAGTGACAGACTTGTAACAAAGGTACAATGAAATGAAATCCTACAATCCTGGGAAATGGTAAGGACCTCCAAAAGCCGCTAGGACAAGGATCCTTAGAAAGACACAGCTAATCAAATGAAGTCAAGGCGCACAAAATGTCTCCCCTGAGAGGATGCAGAATTCTCATGTCAAGCCTCATCGGTGATCCTCACTTGCTGGAGCTGGGTAAGCCTACATAACATTTTTCAACCATTGTCAAACAAGACTCTAACCTTATTTGAAAAGAAGAAAAAATTTGCCAAAATACCCTTGAAATTTGTAGAAACTCCAAAAATACCCCTCAAATTTCAAGTATATTCCAAAGATACCCTTTGTACCAATTTGCTCCATTTTTTGCATAGTTTATTCTTTTTTGACAATACAATTCACCTTACTTTATAAACAAGGGAAATTACCAACATACCCCTGGAAGCTCCCAAAATACCCCTCAAATCTCAAATATTACCAAAATACCCTTGTACCAACTTTGTACCAATTTGTTCCATTTTTTGCATAGTTTATTCTTTTTGACAATAGAGATGTCACAAAATAATGATGTGGCATGATCATCTGCAGACAGAGTAAGATGATGTGGCAAAAAACTGTACGAACAGGCAAGTCTTGGATTTCACACTAACAGATGCCACGTGGCAGCAGTACGGATTTTCGCATATCGCGCTGACATGCTGCTGTGGCTGCTGTATGGAATTCTGCAAATTGCGTTGCTTGCTTTTTGGGAAATTTTTTTACCAAATGCTTTTGGGACTATTTTGCTTTTGAGTTAGAAGCTTTTGGGGCAACCCTCGTAAGAATAAATAGACCCTTTGGGCCTCACTCTTTAGAGCATCTGGACGCAGAGTCTGAGAGCAGAGGACCCTTCGAGTGTTGTGCTTTGCTCAAGCATTAATATAATAAAGAAATACTGAAAGGGGTGCTAGGTTTTGGGGCCAACACCTCTAGGCATGTAACTATGCCGAGCCATGTCAACTTAAATTTTAAACTTGTGAAGTATTTTAAATGATTCTCTCGTGTGTCGTGCGGGATTCTTGACTTAGGGTGTCCAAGTCTCTTACAATGGTATTAGATGGCGCCCGATTTCTCTTCTACTAAGAAATCCTATCCTCTTACCGTGACACACATGAAATCAAACGAAGAATCCCACAAGAATCAAACAAACCCTCATGACACTTCAGAAATAGGAGAGCACGGGAAAATCCAAACGGATCGCGGATCTAGAGTACGGGCCACCTCGGCCTACGGGATATCAATTGATGGAGATGCAACATCAACAATAGATTGATGATTGTACAAAGGAAATGCTTCAATTTTCAAAGGATTCCAGGTATGCCAAATTTTTGACCCGACACCCGATTGACGAGGTGCATACCCATTGGTAGAATGCCATCAATTCCTCGATAAATTCAGCCCCTCAAGAAACCTCCTATCCCACGAATGTACTGAAGATGAACTTGAGGACGTGGTTGAAAGACGAGTCAAGCATCTATTGGGGGTAAAGAAGAAGAAACTACATAAATGCAACAAGGGAACTGACTTCCCTGGTTACTTGGGCCAAAAATCCTCTTTTAAGAATGCAAGAAATCAGAAGAAGTGATTACGTTACAAAGGATTTTCCAATTCGTCCTCATCTTCTTCTGACAACTCGTACAACTCATCCTCTTCTGACTCGAGTGATGAGGACAAAAAGGGCAAGAAACAACAAAAGGACCATACATTTTATTAAAAAAGGAAGCACTTTTGCAGAGCCAATCAGTATGATTTTCTTGACGACAAAGGCAAAAAGACCAAGGAAGAGGGTGGACAGGTAGTAAAGTTTGAGTATTTTCAAGGTATTGAGATGCTCCTAAGTCTTTAAGCTTTATTCAACAATTTGGTATAGCATTTTCTGGAGGCCACTATATAGAGATTACTACGGGTAGCATCTTTTTTTTAAGCCAATGCACGAGCATGGTGGTCCACTCTTTTGTTAAGAAAAGAATCACAAACAAAAGTAGCTAAAGTTTAAGATACTCTTTGTCTCTTCGTGGCTCAGTCACGAATACGAATGGGGCATGATTACTGACTGGAATCATCTTCGGATGGTCAAGGCAGAACCTTTGGATACTTATTGTGAGATATTTTGGGATGTTTTCTTAACTGCATCATCCTTTAAGAAGATCAATTTCAAACAACAAATCGAGCGGTCTTGCTGTGGACTTCCCAAAGAGATCCGAGACTACTTGTCTTGAGCAGAAGTTCGAGTCCATACAACAAGTGATGGGACATGCTAAGCGGGAATTCGCTATGCATTCGCGTAGCTTGACGTACCCACCACATAACCTTCGACAAGTCAAAATAAAAGTAGATGACAGAGAGATACACGATCTCAACTGACAGAAGAACAAAGAGATGAATATTTCAAAGCGGGAAAGTGTTTTGAATGTGGAGAACAAGGATGATGCATGGTTTTTAGGACCCCTTCTGAAGATGCAATAGAAGCACAGTCAGTTGTTGGGGAGATGAGGATACTCTAGTCAAAGGGATCTCGAAAGAGAAGAAAAATCTACTTCACAAGCACCAAAGAGTAAAAAGTGCCATGGACAGAAGATACGTGGGAACGAGCTCTTATGCATGCCTACAACCTATATCTTACAGAATAGCCCATTCTAGGTGTGAATTTCTAGTGAAATTTACACGAGGATGTTCGTGTGGACTCACAGCACAGCATACTCCGTTTTCACTTTTTTACCGACAGTAAATATTTTTACCTACAGTAAATATTTTTCACCTACATGGTAAATACAAATCACTTTTTACCTACAGTAACTTTTTTTACCCATGGTAAATATTTTTTACTGCACCATAAGTATTTGGTAGGCAACAATTCACTATTACTAGAAGCAGTGATTGGGCATCAACAATGCAGTTACATGAGGAGAAAAGGGGAAAATCTTATGGTAAAGGTGAGTCAACAGGGATAAAGACTTTTGAGTTGAAAAGAGACATGCTGATTTTTTCAAAGAACACGTGTCAAAAGAAGCCATGGTTGAGGATTTTTTGAGAATTTGATATTCAGGAGGACCCAGCAGGTCCCCCCCCTGACATGTGCAGAACCTCCAGTTTCAACAGCTACCTACCTGCTCTTAAATGCTGGTCAAGGCCTTATCCCCATGTGTCACAATTAGAAAAATCAGCATTTATCCTCCCCTCTCACATCACTCTAGAGAATATATTGATGATGACATATCAGGTGACCTCAATCTGTTGACCATCCTAAGCAAAAAGTGACCCCAATCAGCGGATTTAAGCATGTTTATCCCTAATCCTAAACCCTCTCAGAAACCTATATAAGGAGGCCTTCTCTCACTCAAAACACAACACTTCACCCACTTCACCAAGCAATGAAGCTATGACGACATTGCTACCAACGAGGAGCTATGGATGGAGCTCTACTCTCTCTCCCTCTCTCTCTCTCCCTCTAGTATGCTACATTACTAGCCCTAAAACCTAAATAAGAAGTCTTCTCTCATGCTCCATGGCCACCATCCTCGCTATCATTCTCTAAGGTATTGATGTGTTGCTAGTAGGATCATCCTACTTGCTGGGTTGATTGTTTTTGACAAGGGGTTATGCCATCCTTGGCTTGCTTCTCTATATCCTTGTTATGTATGATCAGATGCCATTGTATTGTTAAGCTGATGTCTTGTGTATATATATGCTACATAAGGTCCCTAAGTTTCGTTTCTATGTGTTTTGCCATATGTTTTGATGCCATCATAATGCCAGAAGTCTCACTTGCCTATGTGCACTATGTGTGAGGTCCCTAAACCTCTTAATTTAGGGTGGTGCCCCCTTTGTTTTGTTCTTCGTTTGTTTGCATGAGGCGTGGTTTGTGGAGTGTGCACGAGTACAGAGGCCACCCGATTGCACTGCTCTTTTTCCTGCCATCATTTTGGTGCCCCCACGGAGGAGGGCTACACAGACCTTCAGTCCACAAGCAATGAAGATGTGCAATCTACAACATGGACGAATGGCATGAGGAGTTTGCAAATTGGAGAACAGAAGAGGAGGAGGCTTTAGAGGCCTTAAAAGCTTTCATCAAGGTCTTGTTACCAGGTTGCAGTGTCATTGAAATTCAAGAAGTAAGTTCTTCTACATGCCTTGTTCGTGATCGTCGCCAACGAAGGAGAGTAAGAAGAAGAGCTTGATATACCTCTCCTCTCAACCTATGAGTGCTCCAGAAACCTCCAACGCACACGAGCTTGAAATATTCTACATCAACATACACGAAGGTACTGTGACACACATTAAGGGAAGAGAAAGCATCACCAGACCTCTCTTTCCTGAGGAGCCGACTAAGAGGAGGAAGATCACCTCTACACCTAAGTGGCCCAAGGCCGCAGCGCATGCTCAAGCGTAAGGTAACATTTGGATTAATCTCATTAATAAGGGATTACATGACCACTACAGGCAAGAAAAAGGCTAGTGAGCAACCAACTTCAACCTCCAACTTGCAACCACGACTCTCACCCCTAAATCCTCCTAAAGCAAAGAGGCGAAGGCTTGCCTACAAGATTGCCGCCCGTCTGCGAGTGCTCCCAGTGCACTTTGTGAATCCAGACACCACCAATCCCAAGCCAACCTCCTGTCCGCGTGAAGATCACTTTGGATATTGTCCAAAGTGCTTTGGAGACTGGGTGAAAAGCGTCCCTGCCCTACCTTTGCTGCTAATTTTCAAGAAGTTATCTCAATCTAAGGAAACTATCTTAGTTGATGATGTGCCGCACATTAATGGTGTCACTTTCATTCGTCATGCTGATTATGGTAATAGCATCCAATTGTTGCTTGCTAAAAGGCTCAGCATTGTACAAAGTGTTGCCATCACGCCTTACGTCTTCATAGATGCATCAGGAAGAGTCGAAGTGATCCGAGGTGCTGACCTTCTGTGGTTGATCAGGCTCATTGGTCCCAAGGTGGTGCAACTAAGCTAGGCTCTTGTGTGTAAGTATGGATGCCAATAATGAGAATGATGATCCCCGCATGTTTCCTTTCCATTTTGTGCATCATATCCGTGTGAATATTTGTATTGATAGAAAAATCTTTTATCAGCAAAGAATAGCCCTGTTGTTTGGAGCCGAGAGACTTGGGGAAATCTTGCGCTCTCCTCATCCTGTCAGTCTACCCTTACTAGACTATTACCATTCCTTTGATGTGTCGATCTTCATCCTATTTTGAGCTAAGTTGTGCTAAAGCTCCAAATTGTAATTACCATACTCTATTTTAAAATAAATTGGAGCTGTTTGTGTAATTATTTACTCTCTCACTTATGGCCTTCCCTAATTTTTATGGTAAGCCTGGGGAGGTTGCTCCAGACTTTTTGGATAATTTGGAAATGGCCTTTCTGGTATCGGGAAGGGATGACGAAGCTACTAAGTTAAGGGCCTTTCCTTTGGTCTTGAGGGAAGGTGCAAAATTATGGTATCAAACTTTGGCACTTGAAGAAAGAAGAGACTGGGAGTCCTTAAAGATGGCCTTCATCGAAGAATTTTGCCACCATGAGCCTCCAGAGGAGATATGGAGACAGCTCTTAGAGCTACGCCAAACATCACCCAATGACTATAGAAGCTATGAAGGAAAGTTTTCCAACCTGTGGGAGAAATGGTGTGCATCACTAGGTGAAGGAGAAAGGGCGCCAGAATGCCTAAAGAAGGACTGTTTCCTGGCAGGGCTTTACCCCATCCTTCGAGAAAAGGTGAAAGGTAAATTCCCAGATACCTTTGATAAAGCTATGACTTATGCAAGGGAGAAGGATAGGAAGTTAAAATTCCAAGCTCAACTACAAGGGGGAATGGAGCTTCCACCGCTAGCTCAACCTACGGCAAGGGTAGTAACAGGGACAGGAGCAACAGACCAAGAGTCCTCTCAACAAGAATTACTTCAACAAATCACCAATCAACTAGAGAGCCTGTCCATCAATCTGGTTCAAGGTGTAAGGGCTCCCCAGCCAGGAAATGAACGAAATAGACAAGAAGGACAAAGGCAAGCACGTGAGTACATTTGCTACAACTGTGGAGAGGTAGGTCACGGCATGTATTATTGCCCCCATCCACGACGCTATCAAGGAAATGGTAATCAAAGACGGCCTCCTCGCCAGCAAGTCACTCCTCCTCGAGCTAGGCCACTAAATGGACAAAATGCACACGTGGCTCCACCAATCCAAATATTGAGACCCCCTCCTTCATCACCGCAAGCACCAACAGAGATCCCTCCACTACCATCGGGAGGGGAGGATAGGGCTGTCTCTGTCATAAGTCTTGACAATGGTAAGGATAAAGGGAAAGAAAAAATGGAGGAAGCTGTTGCCATGCCAATAAAGAGAGTTAGGAGACAAAGAACTGATGAAATGGAAGCTTCAGAGCCGGATAAAGGGAATGAGGGTTCCTCCCAAGTGATAGGAGACAAGAAAAGGAAGAGTAGGTCAAGGAGGCACATAGGAGTAGAAGACTTTCCACTTGGGGTAGGATCCATACCTTACGACCTGGTAGCAGATGTGAGTAAGCAAGGACCAAAGATTTCATGGCAGAAACTCCTCCACCTTTCCCCAAAGATGCGTAGAACCTGGTCTAAGATGGTCAGCACCAGGAGGGCTAAGGCAAAGTCAGTTGGGTCTATTAGTGCAAGAGGCATGAAGGATATCGTGCCAGTCATTGATGCAGAGATTAAGAGTCAGCGAGTCTCCAATGTGTACGTAGATGGTGGAGCCGAGATTTGTGTTATGACAGAGAAATTAATGCACAGGTTGGGTTTGGAAGTAAACGAGCAAACTTCCTTACAAGCTAAGATGGCAAACAATGTAAGGGTGGCTTGTGTGGGAAAGGTTAATGGAGTGAAGGTTTCAGCTTTTGGTGTGGCAATCTCAATTGATGCTTATGTGATCCCAACTAAGGGGGAGGGCTATCCGCTAATCCTTGGAAGACCTTGGCTTATGGCTATGAAAGCTAGGCAAGATTGGGAGACAGGTTCCCTTGAGTTGTGACCAAATCATAAGGTAGGTGGCAAGCAACAAAAAGTTGTGTATGACATGAAGCAGGGTAGACAACAAGACCTAGAGATGGAGACTTCTATGGATGAATGGAGCACAAGCAGCTGCTCTTCATCTGAGGATGAGTCATCTGAGGAGGATGCTAGCTCTTTGGAATTCATGGGTATAATACTGTGAAACCTAGAAGGAGAAGGTGGTCAAGACTCTCTAAACAAGGAAGAAGCCACAGGCTTAGAGGAGATGCTAGCTAAGGACCTACTAGAAGAAGAGAGAGAACCCTATTTGCAGGTACTAAAGAAGCATGCTGGCCTCTTTATAACTGATTACGAGCACATTAAAGGAGTGACGGTAACCCAACACCATATCCAATTAAAGGAAGGTGCCGTCACCCTTGTTGGTGATGAGGTATTTGCACAGGTTGAAGCTCTAGTAGGTCATGTTTCTAAGTATAAAGAGATGGTTGTGGAGACGTTTACAGAGGGTTTGGATACAGGTTTGAAAAGTGATCAGGTTTGCTTGGCTATGCAGCAAGTGGAGGTAAATGGCAGGGTCTTGCTATGTTATGTGATGCTATGGATACATGTGTTATTGGAGGTTGCTTTACATATATTTTTGTGTCAATGGCGAGGTTTTTTTGAAGTGGACTATACCATGGAGGGTTCTGTAGCAGATGGTAGGATAGCTGCTTATGATTCAGGTTTCTCAAGTGATGGCAAGTATGCTTATAGTGGACACGAAGGATTATGGATGCAGGGTGACGAAGCTCCATGCTATAAAGAGCTGGAAGGGTGGCCTGTCTATTGGCCTACAAGTGCAAAGGAAGGCTTGGATATACATGTTTTACAGGTTGATGGCAATGAGCAATGCTTTACTTTTGATCCAGGTGGATTCTACACCATGCGTGGGGGAGCTTTGAGCTTTCCATTTGACCCTGGAGGGTGATGCAGTAGCAGATGCTTTTTTCTCTATCTCTATCCTATCTATATAGCCACTATACTATCATTTTTCTTATACAGTCTATAGCTCTATGTTATATAATTCTCTCTATACAGTCATCTTTTACCTAAATAATACTATGGTTGAGCATGAATGCTCAACGAGGGGTTTGGGGAAAAAAAAAAAAGGAAAAAAGAGGAAAAAAAAGAAAAAAAGAGAATGCTACCAGTGAAAGCGGATATTGACAATGGATGGGGTATGGCTTTCAAGGGTCTAGGAGACTAGTTGTTAGTCATGGATGGATACTATTATTCATCAGAAAGGACTAAACAGGGTGCATCAGCCAAGAAAGTAGTAACATGGCAAATTCAATTGGTACCAGGTAGGTAAGTATTCAAGAGAACCCTATTGTAGCACAACCTACAACTAGAGGCATCAAATACCTCTAGCTTAAGGGGGAGGGCTATATGATGCATGGTTTTTAGGACCCCTTCTGAAGATGCAATAAAAGCACAGTCAGTTGTTGGGGAGATGAGGATACTCTAGTCCAAGGGATCTCGAAAGAGAAGAAAAATCTACTTCACAAGCACCAAAGAGTAAAAAGTGCCATGGACAGAAGATACGTGGGAACGAGCTCTTATGCATGCCTACAACCTATATCTTACAGAATAGCCCATTCTAGGTGTGAATTTCTAGTGAAATTTACACGAGGATGTTCGTGTGGACTCACAGCACAGCATACTCCGTTTTCACTTTTTTACCGACAGTAAATATTTTTTACCTACAATAAATATTTTTCACCTACATGGTAAATACAAATCACTTTTTACCTACAGTAACTTTTTTTACCCATGGTAAATATTTTTTACTGCACCATAAGTATTTGGTAGGCAACAATTCACTGTTACTAGAAGCAGTGATTGGGCATCAACAATGCAGTTACAGGAGGAGAAAAGGGGAAAATCTTATGGTAAAGGTGAGTCAACAGGGATAAAGACTTTTGAGTTGAAAAGAGACATGCTGATTTTTTCAAAGAACACGTGTCAAAAGAAGCCATGGTTGAGGATTTTTTGAGAATTTGATATTCAGGAGGACCCAGCAGGTCCCCCCCCTGACATGTGCAGAACCTCCAGTTTCAACAGCCACCTACCTGCTCTTAAATGCTGGTCAAGGCCTTATCCCCATGTGTCACAATCAGAAAAATCAGCATTTACCCTCCCCTCTCACATCACTCTAGAGAATATCTTGATGGTGACATATCAGGTGACCTCAATCTGTTGACCACCCTAAGCAAAAAGTGACCCCAATCAGCGGATTTAAGCATGTTTATCCCTAATCCTAAACCCTCTCAGAAACCTATATAAGGAGGCCTTCTCTCACTCAAAACACAACACTTCACCCACTTCACCAAGCAATGAAGCTATGACGACATTGCTCACAACGAGGAGCTATGGATGGAGCTCTACTCTCTCTCCCTCTCTCTCTCTCCCTCTAGTATGCTACATTACTAGCCCTAAAACCTAAATAAGGAGTCTTCTCTCATGCTCCATGGCCACCATCCTCGCTATCATTCTCTAAGGTATTGATGTGTTGCTAGTAGGATCATACCTACTTGCTGGGTTGATTGTTTTTGACAAGGGGTTATGCCATCCTTGGCTTGCTTCTCTATATCCTTGTTATGTATGATCAGATGCCGTTGTATTGTTAAGCTGATGTCTTGTGTATATATATGCTACATAAGGTCCCTAAGCTTCGTTTCTATGTGTTTTGCCATATGTTTTGATGCCATCATAATGCCAGAAGTCTCACTTGCCTATGTGCACTATGTGTGAGGTCCCTAAACCTCTTAATTAAGGGTGGTGCCCCCTTTGTTTTGTTCTTCGTTTGTTTGCATGAGGCGTGGTTTGTGGAGTGTGCACGAGTACAGAGGACACCCGATTGCACTGCTCTTTTTTCCCGCCATCAAAGGACATATCTCTGCACGGTGCCCCAAAAAGGCACAAGAATAAGGATGATAAACAGATTTAAAATTCAAAAGGGCGAGGAGATACTCAGATATTAGATAGTAAATTATGGATGAACTAGCATTATTTTATGAATGAAATAAGACATGGATATAGATGCAATTGCTAAATACGTTGCCAGGAATCACGGTCCTAGACTTTATGTGATATGATCTCATTGTGATGTGACTGTCATCTTTGTACAAGTGTTGAATTTGTGTTGTTTAGTGCGTCGATACTTAGAGTCAGTGTCTACTAAACTTGTTTATGGCTTATGTGTGTTTTTGCAAGTGTAATCGAGGGCAATTACAATTCTTTCAAGAGGGGGGTATGTCACAAAATGATGACGTGGCATGACCACCCGCGGACAGAGTAGGATGATGTGGTGGAAAACTATCATACTAGGCCCAGATTTCACACAAACAGATGCCACATGACAGCAGTACAGATTTTCACATATCTCATTGACATGTTGACGTGGCTATTGTGCAAAATTTTGCAAATTGCGCTGCTTGCTTTATGGGCAGGTTTTTTAACAGATCCTTTTGGGACTATAATTGCTTTTAAGTTAGAAGCTTTTGGAGCAACCCTTGTAAGAATAAATAGACCCTTTGGGGCCTCACTCTTGAAAGCATCTAGACGCAGAGTCTGAGAGCAGAAGACCCCTCGACTATTGTACTTTGCTCAAGAATTAATATAATAAAGAAATACCGAAAGGGGCGCCAAGTTCTGGGGCCAACACCTGTGGGCACGGAACTACGTCGGACCAAGTCGACTTAAATTTTAAAGGTTGTGAAGTATTTTAAGTGATTCTCTTGTGTGTCATACCAAATTCTCGACTTGGGGTGTCCAAGTCTGTTACTAGAGATCTATCTTTCATTGTCCTATACAAAAATCTTCGCCACACTAAATCACAAATGGAGGCATTTGTGTCCACCAATACTGAACCATTTCGGTCCCAAAATGCCTTGTGTAATCCTACTTCTATTATCTTCATTTGAAAGAGAATCCTAGTTCCTATGAAGAGTTGCAAAGAAAAGAGTCTTTTGAGATGTTTGAGAGATTAACTAAAGTACTTTTAAAATTTTGGAAAAACTTAAAGAATTTTGGAAATTTTGTGTAAAATATGAGTGGTATTTTGAGAATTTTTGAAATTGAGGGCTATTTTGGAATTTCCACAAATTTCGGACATATTTTTGTGATTTTTCCTAAAAAGAACTTCAAGCCACAAAATAAGAACAAAATAATTTCAACTATCTTTTTCAAAACCTGAGTTCTAACTTTTGAGATACCAGCCATGTTGCTCCACACACAAGAGCTAAGATCCCAAAGGTTGTCCCCATTGCCACTGTACCCTCCACCGTCCACATTGGATGCTCTTGTGCTCGCAATTCATAGTTACCCGGAACTGGAAATCGGAACAGGAAATGGGGAACGACAATGGACATGAAATGCCATTCCTTGTTACGGATACTCACGTTTGAAACACGGAATGGGGATTCGGAACGGCAACTAGGAATGGGAACGGACACCTCAAAATGGCCATTCCTGTAACTATGTTGCAATTACGTCCTCTTGGTAGAGCAAGGGCATTGTCCAAGCACTATTCTCACACAAATCTGAAATAGTCAAGCCGGCTAGCCATAAGTAGGTACTAAGGAAAACTTTCATCACAATCACCTACAATCAAAACCAATGGGTCACTCCATTTATATACACCTAGATGCATCCCGGTTAAGCTCAAAATCACCTTTAGAGGAAAGTGCAAGGTATAGACTCCTCGTGTATTGACTAAAACTGTGGCATCCCCCACTAACGTCGTCAACGCCCAATAGTGGATGTAGAACTATGTACCAATGTATGATCACAACACACAAGCGCGCACATGCACACATCAACACACAGATCTGCGTACTGAGATTTTGTCATAACTCTAGATGCATGGCAGAGTCATCCACAATCTATACTAATAGATAAAGGGGGAGGGAATTCCGGTTGCCCCCCTGCCACGCGTCAGATCCTCCTTCAACCGGCGAGTGTGGCCTGCAGTGTCCGGAAGCACAATGACAGAGAGAGAGAGAGAGAGAGAGAGAGAGAGAGAGAGAGAGAGAGAGAGAGAGATGGCGAAGCCATAGGCTATACTAGTGAAGCATTAAACAGGAAAAGTTAACACAATAATAAGGCAGTTGATAGGGCATATGCATAAAAAAGATAGAATGGAACATTATCAACTGCTCAGAATGTTCCTTAAGTTCAAACAAAAGTAACAAAATGCCCCTTCCCTTTCACTCACCTCCCCCAAAGAAACAAAAGTGGGTGTACCAGAAGACAAAGCCTATAAACAAAAGTGGGTGTACCAGAAGACAAAGCCTATTGGTTTGAGAGACCAATAGCTACTCACTTGATCAATGCCCAAGAGTTGTTTGCACTTTTATGATGGATTACTTTAAAGTTTAGTATTCACATGGACGTTGCGAAGGCTCTGCAAATGTCCTCCCCACAAATAAAATTCGACTAGAGCAAGGACGTACACACTTGCACTGCAACGTAGATGCTGCATTTCGACTCTACAACGCTAAGGCTTGTGCGGACGTCGAGGACACTCCATATTTCCTCTTACATAGAGCACACTACATCAAATCAAACATCATCGCTCCATTGTTTTCAACAACCAAACCAAAAATCTCCAGAGACTTCAAACTTTCAGAATACAGAAAATTCATTACCAAAACAACTCATTGACATTAAGCTAGTCTATATCTATATGTATATTAAAAAGAGAGGAGTGAGCTCCACGTGGTTGCAAATCCATGCAGCCAAGGGCTCACTCCTTTTTATCTCCATCATCTCCATGCTAGCTGGCAACGTGGTTTCGTGGGAGTAGGTCAAATGGGAGCTCAGTCGACACCTCAACATCTATGCAAGGGTCATGGAGGAGTGCCAAGAAAGTGGCGCTAGCAATACAGTAACCTCAAGCTGCGGAACCATTGCGGCGCTCAATATTGTGGCGTCAATTTACAGCAGCCTCGAGCTGCAGCCCCCCTCTCTCTCTCTCTCTCTCTAGCTTGGCAACACCCTTGGGTTGTGGGCACGCACTTTCTCTCTCCTCTCAGCTTCGCAATGTAGTTCCCTCAAACTGCGGGCTAGGACTGATTTAAAGTAGCCCCATGCCCTCTTCTCCATACGTTATTCGCTGCTCTGTCCTCCTCTGGTGATCGCTGTTGGCAACTCTGTCGCTAGGACGTCGACCATCTCTCCCACTCCGTCACATGGCAAGCTTGAAAAGCTTTCTTGAAAGGACGAGCAAGCTTGAAAAGCTCTAGGTGGGTCCGATTGAGATCTCTGCTCTATAATCGGCAGCCTCCCATGCCTTCAGTTCCGCCTATGCCTTGACAAGCTCCCTTTCAACATTGCGGACAGTGGTGGTGCTGCTTAGCCAAGTCGACAACAATCATGTATGTCCGCCCCCCCTCCCTCTCTCTCTCTCTCTCTCTCTCACCCTTCAGTTGCTCTAGGTGGTGACAAAAGCCCTTCCTCTCATGCCCTCTCTCTCTCTCTCTCTCTCTCTCTCTCTCACACACACACACACACACACACACACACACACACACACACACACACACACACACAACGGACCCTTCTGAAGGGGCCGATTGAGTTGTGGTCGGTGGCCCAAAAAAAGGTTTCCTCCCCGCTCGCTCTGAACCCCAAATGCCAGGTGCAGCTTTGCTTGAGTCTTTCACCCTTAGAAAACAGGGTCTACCCAGTCGTCATTGCTCAAAGTATAGTATATCTCAAATTATTGAGAATGCCTCAACACATGCCTTTTTATTGGGGTGACTCATAGTGTTCAGGAAAAATCATTTCCTTGAAATAGGAAATGTTAGATAATAAGTTTTTTTGAATTTTTGCATTGTTTTTCTCTATTTTGGGGTGTCATTTCTCCTTTTCCCGTTGCTCTCGATTGGCATTTTTGAAATTGGACAATTTTGAAATTGGAAAAGGGCACGATAATAGGCTGAAACGGGAAAAATTTGCAAGTGGGTCCAAAGAACATGAAAATTTGATTTTTTCAAGACTGATTTACTCCTTGGAGGTAAGAACTTGGGTAGCCATGCCATCCTCATCTACACTCAAATTATCAGGTTTTGCTTTTTACATAATGTATGGCAAACAAGGAACCGCCGTGGGTTGGAGTTCCTGAGGTGGCAAGCTTCACAGAAATTATGCAAGAAAGCAGAGTGCTAATATGGACACTCGGCTGCAAGCAAAACTCGGATGATTGGTCTAGGGTTACTTGTGCCTTGTTGTCGGCGGAATGCTTAGGTAAGGGCAAAATCATGAAACCAGAAGATTAGTGAAGAACATGTTAATGAACCTGGTGTATCAAGAGCATGGGGGCAGGTCGTTAGGGGTGGCTCCCCAGATAGCTCGACATGAGCATAACAAGTTCTTGTAATTTGTTGAGATGATCAATATAATTCACTCACAATTGTGGGTTTTGCCAAAAAAAAAAAAAAAAAACTGAGACACATTTTCCCCCAACACTAAAAAGGGGGGGGGGGCTTCTCATTATTCCTTCTTAATGTCAGTGCTCTAAAAGCACCATTTTGTTGGCCGTGTTTATTATAGGTAAACTTCAACATATAAAAAAATCTCCAAAAATTATTGACTACAATAAAAATGCTTAAAAAGTTTTGACCTTTAAAATGAGGTCCAATGAAATTGCAATCGGGACATTTTATTTGCAACCTGGAAATGTACACTTCAAAGTGGGATACATGAGCATTGCTTCCCATGTAAAAAAGCATGGCCTACTCATATGCCCAATTAGAGCTACGAATGCTATGCAGAGTCTCATGTGGCTCGCCACTTGACCTGCAGATAGAGCACGCTAGATCTCAAAGCTTCCAATATGCTCCGTCTTTTTTACTTCCCATCACGAGCTTTGAATCCTGCTCCTCAAGTGCTCACTTTCAAGCCCGAGCAAGTAATTGAAGAGTCGAAAGCTCCAGAACGTTAGAACCTTGAGTTGAACGATTGGTCGAGATCTGAACTATAGTCAACGAAGATGAATTGTGAACAACCCAAGTGTCCAAGCAGCAACGTGGAGGGAGTCCAAGTGGCAGATATTATCTTGATGCAATCTTTGATTGGCCTACTTATGACCTACTTCCCTTGACCCATAGCAAATGTGTATGGTGCAGTAGCTCTGTTGTTGGCCTCCTGCCATCCACATTTGCAATATTAGCACTCCAAGCGTCCAAGCAACAACGTGGAGGGAGTCCAAGTGGCAAATATCAGCTCTGTGAAATCTTTAATTGGCCTACTTCCCTTGACCCATAGCAAAGGGGCCTTGTGCAATACATCTATCACGTGTCCTTTACACGTGTCAAAATCTACGACATGAAGGCTAAACTCCAAAACTGAAAGAAGCCCCTATGCACGCAATAAAGAGGGAGAGAGAAAGAGAGCCGAAGGCTACCGGCCATACTAGTGTATGTTAAAATATCAACACTGCATGCTTTCATATTAACATTTCAATTTTGACATTGCCTCCCTCTAGCTCTCTCTCACTCCCTCTCTTTCCATCTTCTGTGTCCCCGTATCTCTCTACACTCCAGTGCAACAAGTGAGACCATTTCCCTATGTTTCTATGACTTAGTGTAACCAAATCTCCCTCTCTCTCTCTCTCTCTCTCTCTCTCTCTCTCTCTCTCTCTCTCTCTCTCTCTCTCTCAGGCAGTGCCGTCGTTGGCAAATTAGTGCCAGCCTTGTTTCGAGCATTATTCTAGCCCAAGAATGTCATAGTATCAGATTGAAGTCACTAAACTTAAAACACTCTCTTTTTGGCCTGCCAAAGGCAAAGGCTATAGAGATGGGTTTCCTTTTTGCTGTTGGAAAATACAAAAAAAATTAAAGACAATTTCGGTTTTTAATTTTTGTAAAGAAAAAATTTGATTGGTTGAATATGATAGCGGACATTCATGAAATGAAGAGCGTGTAAAAGCAATGATGAAAAAGATTTTGGGTGCCTCTCAAAGTGTGAAATGTTGGAGTTCTAACTAAGCTTTTACCTTTTTCTCAATGGTAATATTGATGTCTAAGTAGAGAGAGTTCACATAAAAATAAATAAATGGTTTATTCTCTTTGAAGAAACTCTCCTATTTGTGTTATGAGTGGATGCAATACATTTGGTTGATGTGACTTGCTCTCACTCACTCACTCTCTCTCTCTCTCTCTCTCTCTCTCTCTCCATCCATCAAATGTTGCACGATTCCAAGTTAATATTGAAAAGAGTGTTTTGGGTACTTGCCACCATGCTCAATGCTCGTCTCAAGAGACATTAAAGTATAGGACACAGGTTAGGCCCAAGTTCCAACAGTCCTGATTTGGATCACTTTCTCAATGCAAAGGTGTCTTCTAAGATCTTTGTAAGGAGACTGCTGATACATGCTTGAGATTCTGAGAGAGAGTTTTGTCAAGCTTGCATGTTTCCGTACTACCGCACGTTTCTTACCCCTGCTTCCCTTACCATCTTCCTCCCCAGCTCCATCGCGCTGCACCTGCCTGGCACACACTCTCCCCCCGAAGGGGGGTTGAAGCATGGCTCTTCATGACGCCCTGTTAAACGGGCTCACGCCCCATCTCCCCTCAAACTTCATGGATCTTACCAGCCCTTCCTCCCATGTTCGCCTCAATCGCCCCCTTTCAAACACTCAGAGGGTCGGAAGCCCAAAGGGCCAACCCCAACTCACTCAACTAGGAGATACCCCTGGTGGTATGCCGGGTAGCTTCAAACCCGCAGCGGGTACAAGCAACCTTCAACCAATACAAAGGACTCCTGTTCAAGCGCTAAAAAGGTCTCCTGTTCAAATGTATGCTGAGGCTATCAGAGGACAGCAAGATAGAACTTTTACAAATGTGCTTCAACATGGGATAGCAGGTATGTTACCTAACCCTTCTAAGTTCCATAGCCCTACTTGGAATATACATGAAGGTTTCCCTATGGATGACATTGATTCTCTCAATGCACATAATATCCCTTTTGTTCCTCTATTGCCACATGGGCTTCAGTGGCAGGGCCAAAGCAAAGGTACAGACTCAGATGGTGTTAATTTAGACACTCAGAACATAAATGCCCCTCCTGGTAGTCCTCAAGGTAATACAGAATCAGGTACCTCCTCTGAATCATTAGAGGGCATTGTTATTAAAAAATAAGACCTTCAAGCTTGGTTCTCCCAACTGCCTGACAGAGTAGTTATAGGGCTCTGTCATGGACCAAGACCTTCTTTGGATACTCTGAAAACATGGGTAGCCTCCAACTGGGAAAGCAGAAACCTCTACCCTTAGCATATTCAGTATCTACCGAACAACTACTATCTCTTCTTTTTTGAAGATGCTACCAGCGCCTTACAAGTAATCTCTGAAGGGCAATGGCTTATCAAAAACACCCCTATCTCTTTCTACAAATGGTACAAGGGCTTCAACCCTAAAGGAGAGAAGCCAACAAAGGTACCTGTCTGGGTCGATTTCCCAGATTTTCCAGTTGAATATTATCCTTGACTGAGAAATTTGGGTAATTCTATTGGAAAGGTATTGGGGCAAAAGGCTAGGGGTGGAATAAACCCTAAATGGGATCCACAACTTCTCATTGAAGTTGACATTAGTAAAATCCCTCAATCCAAAATCCCAATCAGGGACTGTACTGGGACTCTGTTGCATGAGCAGAAAATTCTGAACCACAACCTACCTAACTCGTGCTTCCACTTCTTTCAACAAGGTCATCTTATAAGGGAATGCCCTTCCCTAATCAAAGAAAAAGCCGCTCATCAATCGGATAAAGACCCTAAAGTTCAATTGCCCAAGGTCAACCAACAAGCTTTCAAAAATCCTGTGCCTAGAATGGCAAAGAAAAAAATCCCTGTCTACTGCTAACAGTAATTATTTTGACGTCCTCCTGGAGGAGGTATTTGAATCATTTGCTGGTCCCTCAGTCCGTCCTCGGGCTGAACCTCCAAATGAGACCAATGGGGCACCTAAATTTCCCCTGGACCCTGACAATCAATTCCCCACTGGCCCAGCTAATGAGAAGCAAATTCCCCTCTCTAGCCCGCATACCAACTCAGGTGGCTCATCCGAAGCAGAAAGTGAAAGTGAGTATGTCCAGAGTACTCAAGGCATACAGCAAGATGCTTCAGCAAAAATGCTCAAATTTACCAGGGAACTCGACTTAGAAGATAAAAAAAAAAAGATGGAACTAGACAACTCTCCCATACCTTCTGTAGACATCTTGATGTCCCAGGCAGAGAAAGAGAGTTTACCTAACATCAAGGGTCCTAAGCACAAGAGAAAAGTCGAGAAGTCTACTGACCCTAACAGGGCTTCTGTATCATTGATTAAACCAAACCAAAACTCTAAAAAATGAAAAGCCCTAACCTCAAAGGCCTTACCCTGAATTGTAAAGGGCTTACAGATGCAGCCAGGCCAATGGTAATCAAAAAGTGGCTTGCTGATTTGTCTATGCAACCTAACTTTTTATGCTTGTAGGAACTCAAAACAACAGGAAAGAATCTGGAAATGAATCTTAATAGAATCAGCTCAAGGTATAATTGGTTTTTCACTAACCACAGTGGTGGAAAAGGAGGCTGTGCAGTAGGAATTGCTTCCAAATGGTCCAAGGTAATTGCTAGCTCCAAGTCGTCCACTAGAGGCACTTGGACTGCAGTCACTTTATCTGATCCAATCAACTACACTATAGTAAGTGTCTATGCCCCCAATGCTATTTCTGAAAGGTCTCTATGCTGGAAAGAGTTGGCTGGGTTGCCCAAAAAAATCTTGATTGCACGTGATTTCAATATGGTAAAACATATCTCTGATAGGTCAAGGTCACTTGGTCAAACTCTAGCAGGGACAGAAAAAGTATGCTGGTTAGACTTGTTGGATGCCTTGAATATTATAGATGTATCAGAAGACTATGGATTTACTTGGAGCAACAACCAAGTTGGTGAATGCTTCAGGGCTGCTAGATTGGACAGAGTCGATATGTCGGTTAATGTGCTGCAGAAACATTGGTTGGTTAAGTGTAAATCTGATGCTTCTTTGACCTTATCTGACCATAATCCTGTCTTCATTGATCTGTTGAGATCTGATACTGATTATAAGGCTGTTTGGCCTCACTTAGATCAATATTTTCTTGGTATAAACTTCATAAAAGAAAAGATTAAAAGCATTTTTCACTGTGCATTCTGTTCTAATAATTCCCCAGGCAAAGCTTGGGAAGTAGCCCTGCACCATATACAGCATTCTCTGACTTTATATGAAAAAATGGCCAAAGACCTTAGAGAAAAAAGAAGAGTGATGATACATGGGGAGCTCTCCATGCTGGAGAAAAGCTCAGCCAGTTCTGACCACCCCTCTAAGAGACTCACTGAGCTTAGAAATGAACTCAGGCTGGAAGAGATCCTTGAAGCCAACAATGCCCTTGCTTTCACTAGGGAATACTGGGCTGGCAAGATTGACAGGCCTACCAAAAACATGTTTCAACTTCTTAAAAAGAAAAAGGCGAAGGATTTCATACCCCCTCTCAGGGGACAGGGAGGTCTCTTGGCCCAGACCCAAAAGGAGAATTTAACCATTGCTTATGAACACTTTACCAAAGTATTCTCTGAAGCTCCCATAAGAGACCAAAAGACTCAAGAAGAAAGGGCAAAAATTGCCTTTCTTAGAGGGAAGACTGTGCCTAGTTCAATGGCCAGCCCCCTGGAAGCACCTATCTTTGAAGGGGAGCTCAGAGAATGCATTGATAAATTGAAAGCTGGTAAATCTCGAGGGCTGGATGGAGTACCAAATGAATTTTTTAAAATGTACAAAGACTTTGTGACCCCTTACCTGATTCTAGTGTGGCAAGAAGCTGTTAAAAAAGGATCTCTTCCAGCCTGTATAAATACTGGGGTGGTCAGACTCCTTCATAAACAAGGTAGCAAGGAGGAGTTGAATAACTGGAGACCCATGATCACCTGTCTGACTTCTATCTACAAAATTTTTGCTCTAGCCCTGGCCAGAAGACTTAGCCCCTTGATGGACACAATCATCCTCAAAGAGCAAAAAGGGTTTATTAAAGGAAGATTCATTCTGGATGCAATTATTTCTCTTTGGGAGGGCATGGAATATGTCTATAAAATTGAACAAGACTTTCTGTTCTTCAAAGTTGACTTTGATAAAGCCTATGATAGAATTGAGTGGGACTTCATTCTGCAAGCTCTGCATGATATTGGTTTTGGTAAAAGGTTCATAAAGTTTGTGCATGTTCTTCTTGGAAATGCTTATGCTAAAGTAGCCATAAATGGTGATTTAACTGACCTCATTAATCTCAAAAGATCCATAAGGAAAGGGTGTCCCATAGCACCTCTTCTTTTTGCTATAGTTTCAAATGCATTGGGATGGTTGGTAAAGGATCAGATGCAAAAAGGCTTTCTCAAGGGTATTCAAATTGCAGGCTCAGATGTTGATTTATGCCTTCAGATGTTGGCAAATGACACTAATGCGCTGTGTAAACTTGATCAGGGGTTTGCTAATGCATTTTTGAACTGTTTAAACACTTTCTATATAGCCAGTAGCTCTCAGATTAACCATCAGAAAACAGGAGTTAAAGCTTCAAAAGGTTCAGTCCCACAATCAATGATTGATGCTGGTTGCCAGATTCTTCCTGTGATGGACACATTTTCAGATTACTTGGCATACTTATGGGCTTTAAGGTGACAATGGCCCAAAGGTGGGACTGGGTCATGGACAGATTCAGGAAGAAGGTTTTGATGTGGCAAAACATGCAGCCTAATCTGGCTCCCAGATCCTTTGTGCTCAATCACTATATCTTGCCATCCATAATTTATTACCTATCTTGCTGGAAACCCACCAACAGCTGAACCAGGTCATAACCCTTGCCAGAAGATTTCTGTGGGGGGGCACAGATGAAATTCATAAGGTTGCAAAAGTTTCTTGGAACACTTGTTGTATGCCCAAAATAAGAGGAGGTCTGGGCATTCTGAATTTAGAAAAGCTAGCCCACAAGATGGCAGGTAAGTGGATAGCTAGATCTGTGTCTTCTGATGATTTATGGGCTTGTCTCATCAAAAGAAATATTAGCAAATTCTCAGTACAGTCTTATAAAGCTTGGAAAAATCTCTCCTTGTGGGATACTATCACTTCCACTGTCAAGCTGACACCTGCAGGCAACACCCTAACTGTTGCTCTTTGGAAGTCTTGGTTTGAGATTAGGAAAAGCATGCATATCTCCTTGAAAAAGGCCTTGTCTCATGACTTTCTGATGCAGGACTCTATATGTATTGGTTTCATCCCTCAGAAAACAGGAAGAAAACTTAATATCAAGGCTCATAAATGCTTCAAAGCAGGCTTCCACAAATGGGCAGACCTGTATAGAAATGGTGATTGGGTCTCACCTGAAATGCTTTCTAACACTAATCTATCTCCTGGCTGTTGTTCTGAACTCTTGAACAGGATTACTGAGCTTAAAGACCTGCTCCAAACTGAAGAGACAGCTAGGACTAAGCATGGAAATGTCAAAGAATGGGCCTGGAAAACCATCTCTAGCTACAACATGGTTCCAAATTTTGATGAAACACTAAGGAAGAATCTGAATAAGAAATGGAACTTGCAATGGAACTCAAGGCAATGGAGCTACAGATTTAAATGTATTTGGAGTTTTGCTTACCCCATTAAGCATAGCTATCTTGCCTGGTCCATTATGCATCAAGGTGTATGGACTGGAGCCAGAGCACTTAAAGCTAAATTTGGAGATGGAAAATGCAAAAGATGTCAGGCAGAAGAAGACTTATCACACATCTTTTTTGGCTGCAAAGATAACAAGAGAAAGCTGCAGATGATTCATTACTGTTGCTCGACCCTACACCCTCAACCTCTTACAATTAATGAAATCCTCCTTGGAGAATGTAATAGACTCGACATCCCCCTGTGGAATCTATGGAGAATGGAGTATTTATGGGCCTGCTGGACCCAAAGGAATGAAGCATTATTCCAATCTCAGTTCAAAGACAACTCTTGTGTTTTCTCCATGGAGCTTAAAAGAATAACTGTTAAATCCTCCAAACAGATGATAAAAGTGTACAGTCAGCCTCTTAACTCTCTTCAAAAGTGCCTAAGGTGGCAGTGTTGGCGGGATGTATTGCTCTCATATTACTCCTCAGATAGACTTAGGATGATTTGTTTGGCCTTATCTTTGTAAAGAAGTCGGGATGCCTTTCTTCCCTCCTGTGAGGCACTGTTTTAAAGCTCCACCCCTTTTTTAATCCAATTTCATGTTTTCTCAAAAAAAAAAAAAAAATCCTTGTAAGGTGTTCTCCTTCAAAAGAGTATATTCCCAAGAAAATTAGGAAGCCATTACTTCAAGCTTGGCCCTATCCTATTACTTCAAGCTGTTACTCTGTTTTGTGAGAGCCCTCACCCTGAAGGGCTTGCCTTCAAGGACACACATTACATCAAAGCCAAACGTTTGGACGCCTTCGGCCAAACGCCTTAGGCCAAGCCCTGACTTCAATCTTGGCCTCTGCTGGCCTCATCTCCTCAATTGCCCGCTTTATCCTCCCCCCCAGCCAAGCCCTCTCTGTCAACGGATCTAGAGAGAATACCATTAAATTCTTTCCTATGCACTTTGTGTTTTCTACGGGCTCATCTTGTTGGATTCTTGCATCGTCATTCTGTCTGCCTTCCTCCACCCCGTCCTTCACAGAGTGAGAGCAGACCATCTGGCAAGGCCGCTGTTCAAGAGAACGTGCTCAGGTGCTTGCATGAGGAAGTGTTTAGGGTAGCAATGAATGTGGGCTATTTTGAGGCAGATCAGCTTGACATTCTGGATTTTGCATACACAAAACTCTTTGGAGATTACAAGCGCAACATTTGGCCACCATTCATTGAGGGATAGAACAAGGATCCAATCAGCTATATGTATCATAATCAACAAGGGATATCCTTGACATGTGGGTATCTTAAGTCACAGGATGTCTGGCCGAAGCAGGTAGTGGCTGTAAGTTTGCCAGGGTTCTAGGCTCAGGAACCAAGAATAGAGCTGCAGGCTCATCTGTTTTGGGCTCTGCACGGATGCGCGTATGGGGCAAGTAAGGAAGTAGAATCTACTCTAAATAGCATATCATGGCTAGGCCATGTGAGGGCAGATTTGTCAGGGGTGCAGCCGTACCCATTTCTCGTCAATGATCCTGCTATAGCCACTAACATTATCAACACGTTGGTGCATTTGCTTCTGGAGCCGATTCGACCCACTCTACTCTTTCAACTGCGAGCTTTTGAGGCTTGCTGTCAAAACCCTCAAGCTCTTCGACATATGTATGGTAATCGGAGCCCACAACAATCACAAGAAATGTGCCAACAACTCTAGGCTATGATTGTATGCAAGCAACACGAAATGTTGCAAGGGAGGTAGAAGGAGGAGCGGCTATGATGTTGGGAGCAGGGTCCTTCTGACTTGCATTGACTTGCATTGCCCCCAGACGAGCTTAGTTTTGGATTGTCCCTTCAATGTAGCTTGGTGGACAGACAGCTTGCATGGACCTCACCCACTGCTTCACGCTCCTCTTACAATGATCCATCCTGCTGATCGCCCATCTCTTGTTTTAGGTTCTCTGCATGCTCCCCTCATATTCTTACATTTTCCTTGGTTCAATATCATTGTACTATTTAGACTTTGCCTCCATATTCCGCTCAACAAATTAATAGCTAGTAGCATTCCCTATGCTCACAAGCTGCTGTTGTTGTTACTATTTTGTGTATCCACCAAGATTGGGGCTAGGTTTGATTCCCATATGCTCATGCATCTGTACCATCTCATGCTCATCAACATGGGAGCTTTGAGATTGTAGCTGAACATAATAGCTACTATGGGGGTTCGTGTAAGATGCAACACCTTACTACTGCTATTGCACAAGTACTAATTCTAGAAGTTGAACATAACTGATGTAGGGCACCCTGCTACTTCTTCTCAAGTACTAATTCTACGCCTTCACAAATAGCTCATGGGGAGGAATTAGAGAGGATCTTCGCCATATTTGCTAAACTTGAATGTGCCGCTAGCTTGATGAGTTAAATATGCGTCTTGCTGCTATTGGCTGATCAAGCGGCCTTGCTGTTGCTGCTATTGCGCATGATCATCAATGCCTTGCATTTGCTGATGTGATGACTTTGTTGTAAAGGCTGGTCATTGACGGTCTTTGTATCAAGATGGATCTGGGTATTGCAGTGAAATCCTCGTCTATGTAGAGAGAGATCAAGAGATCGAGAGAGTTATGAAGTGGACAGGTTAGCATGGATGCTTGCTTGCATAGGCTTATGAGTGTGTGCGTGCATGTGTGTGTGTGTGAGAGAGAGAGAGAGAGGGAGAGAGAGAGAGAGAGAGAGAGTATTAAGCTGATCGAGAGGTCAAGCACATAATAATGAAGATTTAGTCATTCTGTGACGTAGGTATAATAGATTCTCTCTCTCTCTCTCTCTCTCTGTCTCTGTGTTTGTTGTTTATTTGGTGCTTCAAGAGCAGCTTCTCTCTCACTCACACACACACACACACACACACACACAATTTAGTGCCTCGACTTAAGGGTGCTTTGGCATGTGCGCTCTAAGTAGCCTCTAGTGAGGGTAAAAATCGATGCGCAAAATCACCAATCTGATATAGAAAGTTAATGCACCGAGACTAATCATCAACGCACTCATCTCATCATACATCCTCTGAGGGAGTATAAAGCATGGTGTATTTTTCAAGTATTTTTGAGTGGTATACATTTAACCGAAGGTAGAATCCAGATTCTCTTGATTGCACTTCGTCTTCACTTGGCTACTGTGATAAAGCTACCGATAACACCTTTGGGATAGATCCACACCTATCAGTCAGTCACTCTTGTTATGTTGTTTACGATCTGCCTCTTGTGATGTTTGAGCTATGAAATATCTATTGGTGAGAATCTCCAACTTCAAAAGAGTGTAACCATAGCCCCGCTACTAAAAAATAGTGTTTTAGCAATTCAATGAAGCTATTTTTTCATATAAAGGAGAGCGCTTGCATGAAATAAGGCATATTCTTGATCAATTCATTTTAGTGGCTTATCTAGTAGGATTCGACATTAAAAAAATAATACAATGAATTAATATTGGAATATTTGTTCCTCTTGGAACCATATTGGTGCAATAGGTCACTATCCAAGGTTGTCCATACTGCTCTCAATGCCACCTAGTGAAGCTCCATACATATTTTATGAAGATTATAACATGTTTCCAAGGGAGATCAATTCAACACAAGAAGAGATCATTGCAATGTCAAAAAGAGAGATTATTTTCCTTGATGTAGCATGATTGTTGCAAGCATCGCTTCAATTTTGTGCAATGGAAAGGTCCTAATTCTTTTGCAAAATTGTACTCATAGAAGGATTTTTAGACATTGATAAAAGGACAATGTGCATGCCTCCCTTCAAACATGCATAGCTTAGAGCTCTTTGTGCTGATAGGATTCTCAATCTCTTTTTTGCTCAAGTATGATAGAACATTCAAACTGTTGTCATGGCATCACACAATATAAGATAGACTTACTTTGTAGCTTATTTGTTAAGGCATCATACAATATAATATAGATTCACTTGACAACGTATTGCGCAGAGCCCCAAGTGTAAGCTAGACCTTACAATCTCACAATGTAAATGATTGCTTATGATTTGCTATAGCAACTTTTGTCCTACCCTTGTATGAATTTAGATCATGCGTTTTTTTTTTTTTTGGTTGAATTTGTTTTTGCT
The DNA here is from genome assembly GCF_014529385.1 of Adiantum capillus-veneris. Taxonomy (NCBI): domain Eukaryota; kingdom Viridiplantae; phylum Streptophyta; class Polypodiopsida; order Polypodiales; family Pteridaceae; genus Adiantum; species Adiantum capillus-veneris. The sequence continues at coordinate 75,590,325 of NC_140945.1, forward strand.
TATATCTAAAATTAAACATGTTAGTAGATATGTTTTTGCATAATATAGGCAGGCCTCGTGATTTTATCACTTGTTCGACAAGCATGGGTTACTCTAGTAGAGTGTTCTCTTATATCGAGGTTTGCGATCCAATTAACAGCGGTCTAGGGGATACTTCAGATCATGGTAGTATGGTGTTACTGTCTAATAATGCCTGTCATTGAATGATCATGTTCTAAAGGTCAAGGACACATGTGAATCCCTTTCATCTATTGGTGTTACCATTGACGATGACGACAAGGTGGAAGCCTGCGTGAGCAAGCGACAATATTGGGTTTAATTTATTGAATTGGAGCTGCTCAGTAGTGAATGTAGCAGAAATGATGAGTCTGAAGTCACATGTGTTGCCTGCTGTGCTAAGCGAAGATTTTTCTGGCTTGGAAAAGGCTGTGGGTTCCACGCTCCATGATACAGGAATGCGCAAAAGAAACGAGTCTTCAGGCAAGAAGTCTTCTGCCATTGATTTCTCTGATGTTACAGTGATGCAACCATTGTGTAAGCGTAGATGTGTAGAACCTCACGGTGGGATTATTTTGGATTTGTGCTTTTCAAGTCCAAACACTGTCTGTGATAGCTTTCCAGAGTGTAAGCTTAGCTGTGGAATCGAAAGCCCTAGCAACACACTAGCAAAGTAGTTTGCCTGGCCTGAAAGTGGAGCTCCATTCAGTGCAACGGCATGAGTCTGCAGACAGCAGCTTAGCCCTCTCTAGTTCGCTTCCAGATGCACAAGTGCGGCAATATTCAGATTTTGAAACTTTGAACTTTATCTGTAACACACCTGTTAACAATAACGGTGGTGATGTTGTATCAGCCAAAGAAACTAGGGCATGAGCAGCTGACGTCTGTTGTGGGGGATGAATCCTTTGCAATCCCTGTCATGGATGTACCTGCCAGCCCTGTGGGTCTGCGTGCTGAGGATGCGGCACAGATAGCAAAGGACAACCTAGCTCCTCTCCCCCCTGACTGGTTTCTCTCTGGTTCCTTTTGAAGATGACTTCAGTTCTGGTGCCCTGCAATCAGATTCTGGTTCCTACTTGTCAGTTGAGTTGCCAGCAGGTAAGATATCTTTCTCATCTTCTTTGTTTGCTTAAGCTTTCTTGAAACTATTGCTCCTTAAACCATAAATTTTCTGCTCAGAGTGTTGTCTTTAGCTTTGATCCTTTGAAAGTTCTAGTCAATGCTTCGTCCTTGCATGTACATCCAGGCACATGTCCACCAACCCCTTTCCATGGCAGAATTTGTCTTACTTTTGATGAAAATGTAAGCGTCTGTAAAGGCATGGCTAGGGATAGACAATCAAAGAGATTTTATGGTCGGGAAAATTACCGAAATGCCCCTGAAATTTGTCAAAATTCCCATAATACCCCTTTCCTAAAATACCCTTATCTTATTTGGCTAAAACTTACCAAAATGCCCTTTAATTTTATCAAAATTCCCAGGCGATTTCTCGTTTATTCTGTAAACATCTCTCGAGACATTATGCAACTCGTCATGGAAATATTGGTTGTCCATCGTTAGATAATATTTGGAGTACGATTTATGAACGTATTGTGGGCTCTCAAAATCAAATAGTCATTATTTGTAGACACAAATTGGTGAAAATGTTTGTCTAAAGCACTTAAGACTGGCGAGGTTTGTGGGACATGCATCGAGTAGTTGATTACCTGATGCGATAACATATGTCCTTGATTCGAACGTATAAGAAGCTCACAATGGGATTGTGTGTATGAGCTGGTGCTTTGCAGTGGACGCCACTATGTTGTGCTGGCGAGCAGCTTTCAAAATGTCATAGTACTGCATGGGAGATTCTTTCATAAGTATGGATTTGATCCCAGTAAGGCACATGTATGCAAAGTGCATTAGAAGAGGTTTACCTGTAGTCAGTGGTGTTGTCCAAGGAACGTAGTAGTTGTTGTTGTTGTTTTTGAGGGATATGTATATCACATCGTGGTCTGTCCAATATGCTGGGTAATGTTTTGATATGATTTGGTAGTCTATAAAGTTTGTCCATATATGATCTAGTTGAGATTTGTAGACTGTTGTTGGTCTTTATGGTGATAAGAGTATCTCGGTCTTTCGATTGTCGAAGGTAGTCAATGTTGAAATCGTCCAACACAAAAGTTTTCATTGGTTGGATTGTGCGTTACAAGGTGGTGCTCAGAGTTTCAAAGAATGTGTGTGTGTCTTTGTTGGTCGGTGAACGATATAAGTTAACAATATTGATTGCTTGGTTAGTATCTGCCAAAAGCAATGTTTCAACGATTTCGTGGTTTGGATGCTTGTGTATTGATGAGGTTGATAGTGTGTAGTTTTTATTGTACATTGTGATTGTGCTATTTAGTAGAGGGTGAGAAATTGCATTGTATAATGTTAACTTATTTGATGATGGAGTTGGTGTCTTTTGCTTCTTGGAGACAAATGATGTCACTATATCTATAAAGTGGGTGTGCCTTTAAGTCCTCAAAATACTTAGGTAGTGATCATTGTTCAGAGTACTTATGATGGTTGTTTGATCTCTGTTTAAGAGAAACGGGTCTATTGAGAATTACCATTTCCCTTATGTGGACAGTCTGTGATCTTCATTTTGTATATGTTGATCCAGGGAAGAATTTCTAGCTTGTAACGGTTGTAAAAGAAATAGTTGTTCTTTGGTTCTAACTCTAGATAATGCTGTGTAGACTAACTCATGTATGTGTGCTTTGTCAGGTGAGAAAGCCATGGTATCTAGAGATAACCCTTGGGATCGATAGATAGTTCTTCCTGATGCTTGTTGAATGGAAAATTGTGTTCTAAATAGTTTGGTTGTGTTTGTTTTCTTTTGTGATTGGGAAAATACATGTCCATGTAGATTTTATGTTATCAGTATAAAGATGTGGTATTTTTGGCGTGTTTGATGGCCAACCTTTGTATTTAGTAATTGTATTTAGATAATTGTTTGGTTCTTGTAGGTTGATATTGTTTGAAAATGTCCATTGACACCATTGACAAGGCCATCTGCTATGTCATAATTTCCTGAGAAAAGCTCAACGAGCATTGTTGGTTTAAGCTTGAGACTCTTTTGAAGGCCTGTTGTTTTGTTAACATCTTGCGCAATTCCTGAAGGCAATGTTGGAGGGGAGTCTATTGCTATTAGGGTATATGTTTGGCCTTCAATTTCCTGGAACACTAAATTATTATGTACTTGTGTTTTTTGCTGCGTGTAAAACAGGTGTGGCATGTGAATATTGTATGTTTCTTTTGCAAGGCAAATGTTGTTCATGTACTCAATGTCTTGGATATCATGAGTGTTTTTATTCAAAATGTTTTCAAAAGTGGGGTCTCTTTGGCGCATGACTTGTGTGAGTTCGTACTTTTTGATTTTTTCTCGCTATAAATGTGTGTGCATTGGTGTAATGTCTTTGAAAATCCATTTGTCTTTCATAGGTGGAAGTTGGTATCAGGCACCAAAACATATGACATGTAGCTCTCCAAACGGAAAATGATGTGTGTGTTGGATTGTCTGTAGCCTTTTATTGATATGTGTCAACATTGTGCATCTACCAGTGAGATCTCGTTGATAACGACTACTTTTAGCTCGCTATAATCTTTTGTCAAAGTATCCAATTGTTCGTCGGGCACTTGGGTGAGCACGTTTTGATCGATGGGTATATGTAATTTGGAGTGTATCATTGTTCCTTCTAAGTTGTATGCCGCTTTTCTTGTGAATGTTAGTTTGAGAACTTTGATTTTAAGTGGATCACTTTTGTGGACTGTATTGTAGAGTTTTGTTAAGTGATCGACCAATGTTTTCAATAGTGTTGTTTTCTGGGTGCTGGATCCTCCTGTGATAAAAGCACATATTTGTTGTTTGGTTTCATATATATGTGATTTTGAACATGATGTCATCAAATATGCAGCGCTGTTTGGGATTGAAGTTCCTAATGTTTTTGAAATGATCTTGTGTGTGGAGCTGTATTTTTTGTGTAGAAAGTAATTGAATTTTTTGTAAGTTCTTTGTTTCTCTATGTGGATTTTTAAAATCAAGGTTGAGATCATAGCTCTCTATGTTCGTGTGTTGGTAATATTGATGTGGTCCATGGTTTGTTCGTATGTGTGTTCTTCATATTCTTATAATGGTATATTTTTTAATTCGTGTCATTCCTTTCTATTTGCTATTGGTTTGCTATAATTATATTTTTCGTAGTTCTCAAGTATGGAGTCTTGCCTAGACAAATATGCTTCCTTCCAGGTTGCATGGTCTTTAATGAATTCAGTTTCTTCTTGCCGAAAACAAGCATGTAGCAGAAGCATTTCTCTATAATGATTCTCGTTGTCCTTTTGTTTGTTGTAACGTATACTTCTTAAGATTCTTGGTTTTTTCCTTCGAGTGAAGTCTTTGTTGTAGTTATACTTTGTTCCAATGTCGGCTAAGGTTTGTATTTTTAAGCTTATTGGACACTCTTTATATTTGTCTATGATTGATTCTTGTGCGATATCTGTGGAGTCATCAAGCAGATCTTGCAGTTGATGTCGGAGTTTGAGAATGATAGCACGTTCATGTGTAGGAGCCGTGTTCACAAATTGGAATGGCCTTGATGAATGAAAGAGAGAAAGTGACAGTATAAAATATATTTCCCGTTGTACAGATATTTGTTGTGTGTTGAGCAATGTGGGACCTAGTTGTTTTATTCGAGAAGCTACATAAGTAAGTGTTGGTATGTCTTGGTGACTGTATTGTCCATTTTTGTCAAATAAGATGTGCAATATGTTGCAGCTGCATACGGTTCAAGTATAAATTGTGAATCTATGTTTGCTTCTCAAATGTTGACAAGGTTTTTTGCAAATGCATTTGTGCGTATATCTGAGATTTGTCTTTTGAGAAAAATTGTAGGACGTTTCAAAGTACTAGAAATTGATCTCTTGTAAGTTTTTTCTGTCATGTTCATTTCTTGGAGAAAAGTACTGAACTCCATGTCATATTCAGCTAGGTCATTTTTTGTATGTATTCAATGATTTTTGTTGTGTTTGCAGTGTCATTGTCGATTCTGTCATCCAGTGGTTTTAGAATTGTTGTTTGTGAGAAAGGTGGTTTATGATATTTAAATCTGCATTGTTTTCTGTATCGTTTTCTACATGTATGTGTGTGTAGATGTGTTTGGATGCTTCGTAAATGTTCGTGTATATCTCTTTTATTGCATGATATGTGTAGATGACGGAGGCAGTTTCACCAGGTGGGAACCAACTCCTAGAAAGCCGGGCAGCGGACCAGTCAGTAATTACTATGACAGTTACCACAATAACTCAAGAGGATGTAATTAGGACCCATTACATTGTAATCGGGCTGGCTGTACTTTTGGGTTGTTTTATCTTTTGACTTCTTACTCTTAGTGTGTGATTGTAGTCCTGAAGCTGTTCCCAAGCTACATTATTCTCACTTGTACCCTTACTCTGTAATTCCTAATATAGTAGTCGAGTATACTTCAGCCATATATACTTTGTATCCATTCCTTCTGAATCTAAATCTGAATCTGAACTGAATCTAAACACTAACACCAGTCATTCAGCTTGTCTCTTTCTTAGCAGATGTATTCCAGTTCATGTAACTATTTTAGTTCAGTTTCTATCCTTTTATCTAGCTCTACTGATTGAACTAATGAATCACCAGTAGCTGTAAACTCTAACACTAGAATAAGCTATCTAAAGAGATCAGCTCCAATTCCATTTTGGCGACGGTGGTTAGAGCTGTCGCTCGTTGACCAGCAGACTCCTCTCCCAGTTTGAGTTTTTAGCTGCAGTAATGGCACCCAAACCCAGTCGTGGCCGGAAACCATCCTACCGCGTTGACCCTATCCCTGAGGAGTCAGAAAGAGACTCTGATCCCAAGGATGAACAAGTAACTGACACTGAGGCTCAGGAAGAGCACAATCATGCTGATGAGGCACAGGACTCTCAGCATTCTAGTCAGTCCAGAAGATGCAGGGCTGAAAGGGAGGAATGCAAGGCCAAAAGTTCTCGGACCACACAGGGAGACAAAGAAGCCAAAGGAAGTAAAGGAAGTCATCATAGTTCCATTAGAAAAGCCAGGGAGGAAACAACAACTGAGATGGAAGCAAAAATTAATCGGGATGCAGACACAAACCATTATAAGAAAGCTTTCAAACGGAGTCAGGCTCCCAAGGTGAGAAGAGGAAGAAATAAGGTTGATAGACATGATTACACATCTTCAGTGATTTTTTTTTCTTGGAATATTCAAACAACAGAGGGCATGAGGATATACTCTGTGAGATGGATAAAGTAAGGCAGAGAAAATTGTCAGTTAGAAGCTATAATGAGAAAATCAAGGAACTAACTAGACAACTGCAGGAACCACCATCCGAAAAGCGGCTGGGAGCATGGTTTTTGAATGGTTTTCATAGTAAGAAGCTTAGGGAACAGGAGGTGCCGGCACCAACCAAGAAATTCAATGATTTGGTGAAGCGAGCCCTGAAGCTAGAATAGCAAGCTACGAAGGAAAGGAGTCATAAGAAGAGGAGGTCCAATAGTAGCAGTACTTATACTGAAGATTCGGAGTCCAGTGGAGCCTCCAGTAGTTCTGGAAGTAGCTTAGATGAAAGAACCAAAGACAAGATTAAGAAAGGATCTTGGTCTAGGAATATTGAAGAGATGGCGCGACAAATAGCTGAAATTAGCTAGACTAGACAGCTGGTAAGAAGAATGGAAACCTTGTGTTCAAAGTGTAAATCTAAAGACCATGTTTCAAACGAATGCCCACAGTGCACTTATTGCAAAGCTTATGGCCATCTATGGAACATCTATGGAACAACTGTGGTATTAGAATTCATCATTTTAAGAAGGGAAAAGATTTGTCAGTGGTGGCATTCACCAATGCTGAACCAGTAAGAGTGGAAACTACCAGTGCTTCTCAAGAAGAGAAACCAGGTGTAAGTGGTACTGGTGCAGGGCGCGGTAGATACCAAGCGGATACCAGCCAGGGGCGAGGTCGTGGTAATTTTCAAAATCGAAGCTTGAATTGATATACATGTGGTAAGTATGGGCATTTCGCGGATTAGTGCCCAGAAATACTTGGGGTTGCGAATATAGAGGTGAAGGTTCCAGAACCAGTTCCTGTATGAGCAGTTACACGAAGTAAAGGAGTGGTGATTGAGAAAGTTCTAGAAAGTCTAGCGAAACCAGTCATTCCTGAAAGTAGCAAATGGGCTCAGCAGAGAGAGGTATGGAAGGCCAAGGGTAAAGAAAAGGTGGTTGATGAATGCCAGGAGCAAAGAGAACTAGCGACGAAAATCACTAAGGATTTAGCCAAGAAGCTGCCAGAGCAGCCAGAGAGTTCTGATGCCCGAGTCATTCATAAGATACCTACCCAGTTGTCTGAGACAGCACAACCAAATCAGTCGAAGGCTGGGATGCCTGAGACCATGTTGGTTGCAATACAAGGGTTGATGGAAAAGTTCGGAACTGCTAAAGGAGCTGAAAGCACTGCACTGAAGGAATGGTATTGTAAAGAGACTACCAGTTCTTCAAGTTCTGACGACAACTCTGATCATGAGAAAGAGGAAATTCATGTCAACATTTGTGACAGAATTCAGAAACTCACTGTGGAATTAGAGGACATTAGAAGAACTTTACCTGAAGCAGCGAAATTCTTCAGGCAGCAAATGAAGGCTGAGGCGGAGGCTAGATAAGTCGACTTGACAGCTGTCAGAGATGATGAAGTGCCGATGATTCAGGTGGACTACAAAGTTCGAAAACAGTGGGAACCACTCTCAAACGTCATACTAGATGGAGGAGCAGGGGTAAACATTTTGGGAGTACATCTTCAGCAAAGGATGGGAATTACTAATCTGAAACCAGCACGTTTCAAAGTACGAATGGCAGATCATCGAGTGGTGCAGGCAATTGGAATGGTAGAGAATATGCAGATACGAGTAGGCAAAGAAAATTTCAAAGCCAGTTTCCTAGTACTGGATGTGCAAGGAGCGTATGGGATGCTACTGGGACGCCCATGGCTGCAAACGGCACAGGCTATTCACGACTATGCTAATCAGACTTTGACAATACAAGGGACCGGTAGAAGCAGAATCCAAATTCAGACGAATAACACCAGAACTTGGAGAAAAGAACTGAGACCCAAAGAGCTTTGCCAGAAGTACAAGGTGAAGACGATTGGAGAATGTTAGCAACTATGAATATTTTTCTATTAACAGAGATAGATCTCAATGCAGTTTTAATAAACAAAGCTGAAAAACAAAAGAAACAATTTCCAGACCAGCTCACTGGACTGAATTTAGGAGAACGTCCAGTTCGGTTAACTGGAAGGCCGAAAGAACCAGTGGAGTTCAGCAAACCAGTAGAACCGGCATACTCTGGAGGAGCTACTGGAAATCAAAATGGTAATTCAGAGCTCAGAGAATCGTCCTAGGATTATGCTAAGGAGTCAACCAAGAGAAAGGGTGGAGGGCCTAGCTGGTTGCTTCCAGATGATCAAGAGATAGAGGAATGGAATTTAGGATCTGAAGAAAACCCTAGATTGATTAAGGTTAATAAACATTGGAATCCTACGATGAAGAAGAAGGCATGATATATGTTCCATCACTATAAAGATGTGTTCGCATGGGAACATACTGATCTCAAAGGAGTGGATCCAGAGGTCTGTCAACATCGAATACCACTGAAACCCGATGCCAGGCGAGTACAACTGCAGCGCTATTGAATGAATCTGAATTATGCTAAAAAGATCAAGGAAGAGATTGACAACCTTCTAAAAAGCTGGGCTCATTACTGAAGTAGCCAGTAGTGATTGGTTGTTTCCTATTATGGTTGTGCCTAAGAAGAATGGGAAGCTGAGAGTATGTATAGATTATAGGAAATTGAATGCTCAAACCATCAAGGACCCATTTCCATTACCCTTCACAGATATGTTACTTGATGAAATTGCAAGATATGAGATGTATAGCTTTATGGATGGGTATAGTGGTTATAACTAGTTAGACCTCCCAAAAATACCAGTTTTTGTTCTCATCCCATTTTTGTCTTGCTTCTCATGAGGTTACTGGGTACACCTTAAACCCAAAGTTTGACAGTGAACCAAAAACTCCATTTATTGGTAGCTAATTTTTTGCCCTACACTCTATCTGTTCAAGGGGAGGTTTACTATTATATCACTACATTATGGATACACCAAAAGTCTTTGGTTATGAGAGAACCTAAAACTCATGGGTGACGAGTACACCAAAAACGCGAGGTATCATGAGAGGGTCTGTCTAGTTCGAGCTTGAGGGGGGGATTGTTAGGTTTCAAGCCCTCGTTCAATTTTGGTATCAACCCATGGGAAACCCCCTTAGAGCATGCACATAAACTACACTTCTTTTAGAAGTGTGCATGGAAACTTTTAACTTTATATGTAAGGCTTTACAAACAATACAATAGTGTTGTGCCTTTTTATTACAGTGTCGAGTTCATCTCTCTCTCTTTGCTCTCGTTAACTCTCCTCTCTCTCCATGGCTATACTAAGGCTCCACCCGCCATAGCTGTGCATCTATCATGGATTACTTAAATGGACCGATCCTTAACATACCGCAACATCATTTGCATTTTTTGAATCCATTTGCGTTTTTAAAGTCTGTTTACATTATTTTACTTTGTTGTTAAAAGTACATTTGCATTTTTGAAGTACACAAGCTGTTTTGGAAGTGCATTTTCATTATTAAAGTTTGTTTGCATTATTTTACTTTGTTTGTCGAAGTCCATTTGCATTTTCTTAAGTATGCAAGCTGTTTTTGAAGTCCGTTTGTATCTTTTTTACCCTAAACAGTCAAAACATAGCCGTATCCTAGCAACTAAACCTTAAGTGTCTTTGTACGGCCAAACACATAAGCAACTAGACCTATCTAAGTAACAAAGAGGGTAGGCCTAAACATTTTGGCAAAGAGATCGTTAACCTAAGCGGCAAGCTGTAAGCGATAAGTCTTAAGCGATCTAAATAATGATTTCCCCTAAGCAACTAGCCTTAGTTAGGCGGCAAAACGGCTAAATAACAAAGCCGGTGGACCTAAGCGAGGCGGTTAAGAGACAAAATACCTAAGCAGCTGTCCCTAAGCGGCTAACCCTAAATAAGCGGTGTGAATACCAAGTAGCCCTATGCGACTAGTCCTAAGTGGTTAAATAAAGAAGGAGGTAGGACTAAGCGATGCAGCTAAGCAATTGAATACCTAAGCGATTGGCTCGCCCTAAACGGTTGGAGGCGGCTAACACTAAGCGGCTAGCCCTAAGTGTCTAGCCTTAAACGGCCTAAATACAGATTAGTCAAGAGAAACTAAGTGACTGAATACCTAAGTGGCTAGATTTAAGTGGCAAGCCCTAATAAGCCATCTGAATACCGATTTGACCTAAACCACTAGCCCTAAGTGGCTAAGTGGCTAAATAACAAAGCTACCTGAGCCGCGGATAGGACTAAGAGGGCTTGGCTAAGCAACTGAATATCTAAGAAGATAGCCTTGAACGAACTAAATATGAACCAGTTTTTAGCAGTGAAACGACTTATTACCTAAACGGTTAGCTTTAAGGGGCTAGCCCTAATTATACAAAAAGCCCAAAGCAAGCAACTACGTTTAATAGACAATATAACGTTCCTCTGTCATAAGTGATGGACATAACAACACTGATTGATGATTTGAAAAACAAATAAATTTAATCAAAGGTACTTAGAACTTAACACTATAAAGTTTCTAATTTATATTTACAACACCTACGACAAGTCATAATTTTAAAAAACAACATAATTTCTTAATTTCTACCGTTATCTTTCTTATTAAATGATGATTTTTAATTAATAAAATTTATAAAATAAGAAAAGTTATATTTAAAAAAAAAATATTGGTTTGAATTGAAAAATGTGTGTGCATCGTACATAGTGTGTTTGTATTGTTTAGTGTGCATTTTTGTTTATTCGTGTGCACGCTTATGTGAATGTGTGTGTGTATGTGTGTATGCAAGAAAAGAGAATGATAGAGCACTCACATGAGGACTATTTGAGCATGAAACAGTTGAAGAAATGTTGCCAAACGTGCAAAAAAAAACACACACGTACACACACACACACACACACACACACACACACACACACACACACACACACACACACACACACACACACACACTATGTTACACACACAGAAAGTGAACAAACCTACTAAGAATCTTGGAAGAAGCTCACCTTGTTGATGGGGAGGAGCATGTGAGTGGAAATCTCAAGTCCGATAAGCCCTACGACAAAAGATTTGCAACAAGTGAGGATGAGGAGGGCAAGAGAAGAGGAGAAAAATGAGTAAAATACATAGAGAAAACCCGTGGGTTTTGTTTTTGTAGAATTTGTTGGTACAAGCGACACTATAAGAATCAAAACATGCACCAGAATAGGCATCAGTATATGCATCGATATGGGCATTGGTATACACCTTGATAAAGACGTTGGAAATTTGATTTTTTGATAAAATTATTGGTCTCCCTTTGGATTTACCTACACATATACCGATGCCCGCCATTGATGTCGGTAGTCTAACGTCAAAATTTAGGCAATCTCTTGTAGTGCCATTAGATAATGAAGATCTTATTGTCCAAAAGGAAGCTGAGATTGGAGTGATGATGAGGGCACTTTCAATGAGTGGTGGATTGATAAATTCTACAAATATGAAGGAGAAAGAAACTGTCATGCAGGTGCTAAACTCTTGTATTACTAAATTGTTGTGAGCAGCTAGGCACTTGGACCACTTCAAAGTGCTTAGATAGTCAAAAGTTTTATAGCTGGAAGTGCTTGGCATCACTTGAGAAACTTAGAGCTCTTGAAGGTGATCAGAGTACTTCAAAGTGCTGAGACCATCTCGGACACATTACCAAGTGCATGAGGTCTAATAACATTTAGAGAATTTTCAAACACTTCATACCACTTTGAGGTAACTCAACGTGCTTTAAAGTACTTGTTAGTGCTTGAAAATGCTTCAAAGTGCTCCAAAGTATTTCAAAGTGCCTCAAAGTACTTCAGAATGCTTCAAAAGGCTTAAAAGTGTTTGAGATTTCTTGCTAATGCTTTTCTAGGAACTTTACATCACTTTGCAGTACTTGAAAATACTCTAAATTACTACAAAGTTCTTCTCATTATAAGTGTGTCCAAGATCTCTACACCACTTTGAAGTACTTGTAGGTACTTGAAAGTTTCTCTTTCAAAGAATTCCCATGCACTTTGGTGAAACATTGTGAAGTACTCGAAAGTGCTTCAGTATGCTTCCAAGTGCACCGAAAAGTTCTTAAAAGTGATAGTTCCTTAGAAGCCTTTAAGCTTCATGCTTAGTTGTCATCCATTTTTTTGTCAATTTGGTATAGATAATAGTTCAAGAAATGGAAAGGGAATTACGTGAGCTAGAAGACAAGCCTCCTTCATGAAGGAGTCCTCCAATTTCCTCAAGAGAGAGGGTAGGATCCTTCCAGTGCCTACTCCAACTTCCAAGTCTATTTTAAGTGATGATATTGTTATAATTGGTGGAACCTGTGTGGCTTGTGGCCAAGTGTTGTTGGAAAAATATTCCGCTGGGGTTTTTAACCTACCATGTGTCCACAAATATCATCCCTTCTACTTTTTTGTTGTATGCGCAAGTGAGCTCAAGTGTGTTGTATTAGACTGTCAATGGGAGATACCTAATTTAGCAAGATGTTGGGCACTTGGGAATCTATATGAGGAGACACAATATAGTATATAGGTGTTTTATCTTAGTTTTTGTTCATGTTTTTTGTAGTTAAGATCCACATATTTTGCTCTAAATCCCCACCACACACCGATGAGGTAGAGCACATTGATTACAAAGTTCTTTGCATCATTGATTGATTTAATAAAAATAGGGATTTGGCACTCATTGTTGACTTCAACAATGTACTTAATGTACTTTCAAACATGCACAATATGGGTAAAACAAGGCTTTGCTTGGATATATCAATGCTCTACTTTGCCAAAATAGATGGAGATGACAACATTATCTACTATCTATGATAAGTCGCAAAGGTTTTCTTATTTTCATTGAGCTAGGTAGTAGAGGTGTTCCTGTGGTCCTCAAATGCTCATCAAAATTTGGAAAATGCTATTGACAAGTGCCTAACTCCAGCCAAGTGTTTCTTGAGTGGTTAGCTCTCATAGAACACCTGCTATATTAGCAATTGGACTTTTCATTATCCTCCAAAGCTAGTGTACTTCAAAAGAACTAGAAACATTTTGGTATCGTTTCCCCTTGGGGGGTTCACTATATGGAGATCTTGTATAGCACGTGCATTCAAGAGGCATTTATTAAACCCCTATTCTACATTTTTTGAGCTATATAGAGACCCCTTATGTATCATTTTTCTCAATAAAACGATCCTTATGTACCAAAATTTTAATTTTTAAAATTTAAAACACCTTAATGTATGTATATTTTTTGTAAGTTCACAAGAGAAATTAACCCCTTTTGTTGAACTCACATGAGTTTATTTTTGGCATATCCCCCTAGAAATACATTCTAATGGACTACATATAGAGAGATAGCATCACTTTTCACTTTCTCTGACAAGTGTCTCCCATGCATGTTCTTGTTTAGCATGTACTAAAAACAATGTAGGCCAAAAGATGACATTACAAAAAAGAAGCCTCCACACAAATTCTTGTTATTTCTTAAATGCTGCACTGCATTTGACGATATATATACATCCAACAAACACATTACCAAGCACAATTTCTTTTCACAAAAATCCTCACCACATGAATTTGTTTTCCATGTAGTAGAGTAGACCTCATTTGGTAGCTTGTTGTGTGTGTGTGTGTGTGTTTGTGTGTGTGAGATATTTGGATCTAGGTAGTGGTTGTTCTTTGCTATAGTTCAGCTAGTCATGGTGAAGAAACTAAGTGAGATCACGAGGTAATCAAAGAGAAAGCAGTAGCTGGAGAATGAGATAATTTTTTAGCTGATGTGTATAGTGAAAGTGACCCACTTAGTAGCAATTCACTCAACTGAGAACGACCATTTGTGCAATCTCCATTCCTTTTGCAAGATCCTTGTAGATCCTTCATGTTTAATTGGTTGAGATTATCAAGTGCCACCTCATCGTTGTCTGTCAAAAAGGCACTTATGATACCACTCTTGACCTTTGCACCCTTGCATTTCCTTGCTATCTTGATTCTAGCAGTTGCAACTTAAATGATTGAGCAAGTCATTGTAGGGTTGCTTTGTAATTAATGCCTGGACTTCAAGAATTTCCATTCTGGAGATGGCCAATGTAGCCTCTACAAGAGCATCAACAAGTTTATGAGCCTTTTGATGTTTATAGATAGCTTTCAAGTGGATCAAGTCTCAACTAATCTCCTCTGTTACAAGAATCGTTGCATTGGTGATAGAGTGTTGACCATCAGTAATCTAGTAGTCATAATATTGAGCCTTGTCCTCTTTAAATTTAGTTTGTTCCAATGGAACTGCTTTAGCTTTAACCTCTTTATCATATTGACAAACTTAATAGGCATCATGTATGAACAAGAGCAAGGATTATTTTCTTTCTTTGCAAACCACTCCAAAGCTAGTTGAATCTTCACGGTGAGAGGAGGATTAGCAAGATAGAGCCAGTGGCCTCAACACAAGGGCTAACGCATGACGGCCTCACCATGAAAGGCAAACAATAGGGGCACCACCTAGCTTGAAATGCGGCTAGGGTGCAATGACAATACTACAAATCACACCATACACCATGTCACGCAGTTGAACATGTTATAAATTGTGGTATGAGGTGGTGGAGAAAGAAGTGGAGACAGATAGTGAGAGTTGTGAATGTAGGTGCGTGAATTACTATTCACACAATAGGTGGTGAACCTGCACACCAATACATGAATATCAAGAACAAAACAACCCTAAGGTGGTGAACCCACACACCTCTACATACAACACAAAATAAATAAACAACTATGTAACATAATCACAAATCCAGCACAATAGAAAGAATGACACACCAAAAAGAGTAGATTATTTGTGGGGAGAGATAATGGATAGAGAGGGACAAGAGAGGAAGGAGGAGACCATGGGTGCCTCGTCGATGGGTGGAGATGATGTCAAGGAGTGGTGTGAGGGTGACCTTCACTCTTGTTGAATGCCGAATCCTCCACTTCAAATTGCACCAAGGCGTGGCAGTTGATGATGATGGAGGTGGAATATGTGTTGATGAGTAGCTTGTGTGTGCATAAAATCCTTACCATTGTGGTGTGACGGTGTCTCCCAATGCTCTTTTACATGGACTAATACTTCTAGCTATATTAAAAGTGTGGAGGCATGGTGCCTACGCCTCAAAATGCTCATAACTTCTAATAACGTAGAGCTAGTGTTGTGGTGAGACCATTGTTGTTTTGATGATAGAGACCCCTCCTTATATAGGAAAAGAGGGTGGGATTTTCTTATATTTTATAGGGACGTGACCCACACAATGTCACCGTGGGTCGGCCATGTGTGATGAAATGATGCTTGTGATAGAGGTCCACAGAGAGAAAATAGTAGGGGGAAGAGAGAGATGGAGGGGAAAGGAGAGTAGAGGTATGGGGTTTTTACATGGTATGCTAGTCGTAGCTACCTTATTTGAGAGAGGAGAGAGGTTTTTTTACAAGAGGTTACCGAAGGTGGTTTGTAGTTGGAGAAGATAAATTTGCCACTTATAGTGGTAGTGGCTCTATCTTTGATCAAGACTTCATTTATTGTGGCTTTGTTTCTCTCACTCATGCCCTAGATTTCAAATAAGGTTGATGTTGTCGTTTGTAATTGATGAACGTAGGCATGGCCCACCTAGTTGGCGCTTCCGTAACTTGATGCTTTGCTTGCACAAGCCTCCCTTGCGTCGTGTCGTTTGTAGTGGTCGTAGTCGAATGCCTTTGCAGTTGTCACAATGGTCGTCACTTCATTGAAGCCGTTGGCACGAAACGCGTATATAAGAGAGCATGTGCATGTGTGCAAATTGATGGTGGATGTAACTTGACTATTTTGGGCTTATGGGCTTATTTGTGAGAGTGTTTGGTGGTGATTATGAAAGTGGGGTGTTTGTTGATGGTAAGTTGTGTATGTGTGTGTGTGGCTGAAAAACAGTAATTTTCAGTTATGGAGAGCTGGGGAAAGACATGAGAGTGAGAGAGAAGAGTGTGTGTGTGTGTGTGCATGTACTCTATGTGTGCTGAAAATTGGTTGTTTTCAGCTTTGTGTGTGTGTGGAGGGAGATAAAGTGTGTGTGTGTGTGTGGAGGGAGATAAAGTTTTTTTTGTTGGTCAAAGAGAGAGAGAGAGGGAGAGAGAAAAGGGACAAAAAAGTGAAAATTTCAGCCAAGAGAGAGAGCAAGAGGCAAAGAGAAGACAAGGAGAGGGAGGGCTCCATAGATGGAAGAGGACAAGGTGGAAAGAGGTGATAATGAGAAGGAGGTCCCCTTTATTTGCTTTTGTAAGAAGGTGGTGGCCATGGTTGTACAAACCATTGAGTACCCTCTTTGAAAAGTGGGGCATTGATGTTATGGGTCCTCTCCCTAGGACAAAAAATGGTAAACTCTACATTCTAGTGGCTGTAGACTATATGACTAGGTGGGTGGAAGCACAAAGTGTGGCAAAGGTAAATGAGAGGACAATGAGCAAATTTGTCTACACTCACATTTGTTGTAGATTTGGCACACCTTTGGAGATTGTTTCTGATAATGGTCCAGGGTTTAGAAAGGGCTTGCTCACAGAAGTCTGTGAAGAACTTCACATTCTACATCGTCATAGTACACCCTACTATCCCCAATCCAATGGTCTGGTAGAAAACGCTAATGGTGTCATTGCAAGCATCATTAGAAAGATGGTGAGAAACAAGACAAAGTTGTGGGATGACTTCTTGGATGGTGCCTTGTGGGCGTATCGAACCACATATAGGGAAGCCAAGGAGTTTACACCATTTCACTTGGTCTATGGTCAAGAGGCTTTACAACCAATTGAGCCCAACATTCCAACAATGCAACTTCATGGAAAAGAAGCACAAGATGATCAAGAAGCATGGATGGATTGACTTCTTACCTTAGCTAAGCTTGAGTGGAAAAGAGAAGCAGCATAAGAGTGCTACAAGAGGAAAGCTACGTAGGCGAAGGAGAAGTTTGACAAGAAACTAAAGGACAAAGGCATCAATGAAGGAGATCTTGTGCTAAGGTATGACAATCGACTCGATAATCATTTTGATGCCAAATTTGAAACTAGATGGCAGGGGCCATACATAATTAAGAAGGCTTTCAATTCAAGTTACTATCAACTTATGGACTTGAATGGGAAAGAGCACTCTAGGAAGGTAAATGGTTATCACTTGAAGCCCTATTTGAGTCGCCTTCTACCAAAGATCTGTCAAAGGGCAGCTGTCTCATGTAAGTATTGTTACATGAAGCATGAGTGTAACTCCAGCCAAAATTCTGAGGGGCCAAACAATGAAGATCTTGTCAAGGACTCTGAAGTACTCTCTTTGGAAAAGATGCTCTATGATGGTACATGAATGTACCATCATCTTGGGGGAGGGCTGCTGATAGCCGTTTTTCGGCTCTCCGTAATTGCCATAGTGAGTTAACCCACCCTACCAAAATCATCCAAACACTGTGGCTATCCCTACCATTTCACTGTATATAGGTGTGTGTGAGTTAGGGGACTTTTCCCATATCTTCTTAAAAACCCTTAATTAGTTAGTCACTGGGCTAGTTGAGCCAAAAAAATAAAAAATAAAAAAATATAAGTATATTATGGCCCATTTGTGTGTAAATATTTCATTGTATATAGGGCCTAAATAAAAGGATTTTTCATAATTATTTTGGTATTTATTTAAATATTTCTACCTATGGTGTGTTATTTATGCTATGTACATTGACTCAACATTACCATATTTTTTCTTACCATTTTGCGTACTCTTTATTCCATATAAAAATAATTTCATGCAAGCTTCTCTTATTTTTGGTGTAACTCCATCCCAACAAAAATCCAAAAAAACTAGTTCTATTTATATGTATATTTTTTCACTATTGTGATTTTTTCCTTCCTACATCTATTCTCTATTACTCTCATAAATTAGACCACCAAAATTATCCATCTTTTTATGGTAGACTTATAATGAGAGAGATTTATTTTGGCCCCTTTATATTTTTTCCACCTATTGAGGACAAGCTTTTTGAAATGGGGCCTCTAAACCCAAACCAATGGACCTACCCTCACAAAATGTTCGTAAAGAGGTACGCACACTACTTGGGGCACCACCTTCTTTTGGGAGTGGAGAAGGAAACCAATCAAAATAACACTTGCACTCACCCACTCGAGCAACACAGTTTGAAAACCCCCTTACTCTATATACACTTTGGACACTTGAACACCATCAACGATTATGCAACCCAATGCCGTGCATCAAAATGAAATATGCAATTTGTGGAATAGCATTCACCTTCTCCCCATAAGAATACCCATAATACATCCAAAATCTTCCTCTCTCAAGCACTCATCAAAAAAATCATGCGCACAAGACTTGCCTCTCAAACACACAAGAGAATCACTTACATCAAACTAACACACTTTGCATAGAGAGGTCATCTCCATCTATGCAATGCCATGACACAAATAAAATCACCATGAGAGGTAGCCACGTGCATATGTAATGAAGCAAAAGAGAGTTGGAGTGAGAAATTTCTTTAGACCAATTGAATAAGTGTGGAGAAACAAACCAATGGTAAATTGAGAATAGAACACTTACTTGATTTCTCGCACACCGTTTAAGGGGAGGACAGACGCTGGCTAACCATCACGAATTGCGACACTTGAAAGTTTTGAAGATGATTTCATGATCATTAACATAACCATGAGAGAGATCATGATGTATTTACAAGTTATTGAGGTGCTACAAATGATTTATTGGGTTGATGGAGTAAGAGATGGTAGAATGGAAAGAGTGGAGAATAGAGTTGCACTTCCTCCAAAGAGGAGGGTTAGGAGGGAGGATGTGAAAGAGGGAGAGTTGGGGTTTTCTCTACTATTGATCAAGAAACAACATGAAGTTGAAAATATAGGTGTGTGTCCTTGAGTCTCTCCAAGGGGGGCTATTTATAGTTGTGTAGGAGTGGGATTATGCTACAGTTAATTAGAGTAAGTGATTAGACCTAATTAAGTGTCCTTTGACCAATCATTGAATTTTGGACATAAAAGGGACTATTTATTCACCAAAAATATCATTTTAGATCGTGAAGGCTCCATAGGGGTGCATAATGTAGGTGGGCCCCACCATGAGGCCCTACGGGTGGCTCCTACGGGGTATCTCAACTTGTCTGTCTTGGCATTTAGAAAGCATCTTTAGGTTGGTCCCATCACATGCAAGTGACCTTGAACACTCATTGCTCTTCTAGAAGATGAGTAGGGGAAAAATAAGATCTCACCCTCTTGATTTACTTGATTTACAGTTCCCTTTTGCTGCGAATTTGACAGATTTACACTATTTTGACCATAACTTTTTACCTGTAGCTCGGAATGACATGCTTCAAAAGGAAAAATTGACCTTCTCAACATGTTTGATATGAATTTGGACTATTCTTCAGGCCCATGCACCAAGGAATTCGGTTTGGAAGGTCCACACTAGGCTAGGGAACCTTTTGCTTCCAAGTCTTCTTGTATGGGCCCTTTGCTTGTATGCATCCAAGGGGAATCATGCTTTTTCAAAAGGCTATGAGGCTTAAACAAATAGAGGAGGGCCCAATATTATTTTCTTGTGAAAAGAATATACAATTGGAGTCTTTTTGAAAGGAGAGAAACTATATGTATATTCTTAAGAGATATTGGGCCACCTATGTAGGGGGCATAGAAGACTTGTAGAGAGGGACCATAATCTTTGGTAAAGACAAGTGGAGAGTTGATTTCCATGGGAATTTATCTATATGGGGTGGAAGATGGATATATTATTTTTCTACTACTAATTCACAAGAGGTAAGAAATTTTGGGGGTATATAGTTGGTTATTGTATGCTTATTCTATTTACAAAGAAAAAAAGAAAAGGGTGGTAATATAAATATATGACTAAGGTGACATTTTTGGGAAGAGTATAATGTATGTGTCGCCACAAAGGTTAAACGAAGAGGGAGAATTTACTCTAGATAACTTAATAGCGTAGAAAAATATATACACATATGAGGAAGAGGACGTTAAGTAGGCTGACAAATGTTGCAAAAAGATGGTAATCATTTTATGCCACTCACTATATTCTTTATATTTGACATGTACATATTTTTTTAGACCCCTCAATATTTGATTTTTTTAGTTGTACTATTCACTTATATCATGATCTCAACAATATCTTCAACTATAGACCTACCAAATAAGGTCAAGGGTATGTGGCATGCATGCATGCACCATGGGGGTCTCACTCTTGGAGGTATTCAAAAGAATCTTCCAAAGAAGGACCTCACATGGACTTTGTGCAGTGGAAATAATAGTCGGTTTTGCTGAATTTTTAAAGATCACATGCTCCCCGAATTTGAAAAGGTAATATAAACAAAAGTTGTAGCTCGTGGGCTGAAATTTTATCTCAAATGTTTTCATATTTTTTTGAGGTACGAGCTGTGAGCTATGATTTTATTGGTGGACCCCAGTTTGCCCATGTTATGCAGCCACACTCCCTCTTCCACTTTATCATTTTCCTCTTTCACACACACTTCTCCACTCATCATCCCCACCTCTCTCACCACTCCTCTCTGCACCCTACTCACCTTCTTCTCAACCTTGAAGAATAAGAGAAACCATGGTGAACTCATGTCTCCTACACACACTTCCATTCCAAAATTGACCACCTAGTCTCATTTTTCCTCTTCCATATTACCCATATCTATCAAAAAAACCACAAAATTCAGCCTCTTCTCTTGAAAGACAGCATCATGGTGATTGATTACTCATGTTCACTTATCTTGGCTCTCAAGGAAGGTCAAATTGGAGAAAAAACGTATCGTCAAAGCTAGTGGACCGTCAACAAGCTTCAAAATTGACCCTACTCAAGACACTTGGAGCATCAACATTGTAAGAAATCCATATTTTCTTACCTATTAAGAGTTTTTTCTTTCTTATTTGTATCCTATATGGATACTTCCATTGTAAATATCCAATTCCATTTGTAAATTAATAAAAATACTAACTCTACTATTTTACTAACACTAACCTACTATGAAAAATCCTATCACCTCCACTTCACTCCTCTCTCTCTTCTTCATCTATCCCCACCAACTTCTAACTCTACTAATTTACTAACACTAACCTACTATGAAAAATCCTATCACCTCCACTTCTCTCCTCTCTCTCTTCTTCATCTATCCCCACCAACTTCTTGATAATTCGAAGCAAAAGAAAATAGATAAGTGCTGAAAATCTAACCCAACCATCGTTAGAGGAGTAACCCTAGCCCTCAAAATTGCTATAAAAGGAGAGTGTAACTAGCACAAAAAGGGGAGCCATAAGCAAGAGCACTATGCTATAGCTTGAGAATCCAAGCTCAACCTCTCTAGAAGGAGCTCTTGAGTGGAAGCTCATTGTCTTATGCATATGCATGTGTTGTATTAGGGGTGATTAGGAAGGGAACTCTATGCCATTGTAAGAGAGAGTGATCATTCAATTGAGAGTAGGAAATCTATCATTTCTCCTACTACTGTAAGCCCAACATTTTTTGAATCAAGGAGGGTGGATTTGGAGTAATCTTGGATACTTTATCTCTCTTCCAACGTGAAGTAATGGACAACAATGATGTGTAAGTGTCTTGGTGTTTTTTTTTTAAAGTTCTTGATAGCTTGTCTCAGGGTGTTGTCATCAATTTAGCCATAAATCCCACATACTGTAAGAGGGCGACAGGGTGGAGAGGACTCCCTTGGCTTTAAGACAGTGATTGGGGTGGCTTTTCTTGTGATGTGTTGTGGTGTAATTTACTCAAGCTATTTTAAACAAATACTAATCTCACTTTCATTGGTCATGACAAATTTGTAAGAAGGTATTAGTGCAACAATCACCCCCTCCCCCTTCCCTCTTTTTCTTACATATATAATTGTGTTTGCTTGATCACTGTTGAACATTTCAAAGCAGCCCGAGCACTCTCTCTCTCTCTCTCTCTGTTTACGCGTCCTAGTTCGCATCCAAAACTAGGTGGTGCCCCAAATTTTTGTAGGGTTAGGTTGCGGGTTTGTGTATGTGTTTGCTGTTTTTTCCAACCCCAACCCAATTGAGCAGCATGGGAGCCTAGAAAAGTTCTTAGAGGCCACTCTTCTTGTTGCCCGCCCCAGACCGCCTCACCGCTTCTTGCTTTTCTGCTCAAAGGACATGATGTAATTGTACAATTTGAAACTTCCCCAAAAGTTCCTTAACCTTTCACAAATGGCCTTGCAAGCTATGATTTTTACAAGCCCAAGTTCCTTGTATTTATTATATTAAAAGCATGGAATCACCAAAAACATTTAATCGTTGAATACCTTGAGTCACACACCATTCTAACCCAAGAGTTAAGGTTGTATATTCTACCTCATTGTTAGAGTGAGAATCCAAGAGATTCCCAATGGAGAAAACCTTATCCCCTTGCTTGTTGAAGAGGACAATGCCAGCTGTAGCTTTGTCCACCGTCCTCTTGTAGGCTCCATCAAAGTAAAGAGAGTGAGCCCCCTCTACCTTTGGGACCTCCAACAGAGGTGTAGTCTCTTGATCATTTGGCTTTATCTTCGTCTTCTTTTCATGGTGGAGATGAGTGAGAATACCTCCTAGACTTGCCCTTGTGGAGTTCTCCACTTGCATTGTGTAGTGAAGCTCTTGCAGCCTTGTGAGCCATTTGGAAATCCTAGAAGAAACATCCATGTGCTGCATTACATAAGGAAATACTTCTTCCATTGTTAAGATTATGAATGGTCTAGACAACAAATAAGAGCGAAACTTGGTGGTAGCAAACATTAATGCAAGCACCATGTGCTCCACTGCCATGTACCCCTTTTTTGATGGAGTCATCATGCGACTAGACAAATAAATAGTATGCATGAAAGAAGTTTGAGGATCCTTTTGTATCAATACTGCCCCAACTGTGTCACTGCCCACACTAGGATTAACATAAAATGGATCATCCCACTTTGGAGGTGCAATGGTGGGTAATGAGTGTAAGATTTGTTTTACCTCATTGAACTGTTGTTCATTTTCTTCACTCCAAGTGAAGATCTCTTGATGGGTAACTTGTTGTAAAGGGAGAACCACTTGGGAGAACAAGTGAATGAACCTGCTCAAATACCTTACCATTTGAAGGAATGAGACCAACTGCTTGGTCGTAGTGGGCGATGGTAAAGACACCAAAGCTTGAACTTTGCTTGGGTCAGCTTCAATACCTTTGGCCGAGATTACATGGCCAAGAAGAGTAACCTTGCTTTCACCAATGTGGCATTTCTCCACGTTGAGCTGGCCACCCAAAGCTTGTAACCTAGCTAGACCTTCATAAACTTTCTCCAAATGAAGAGAACAAGAGCTATAGACACAAAAGTCATTAATAAAAACACGAATTGATTTTCCAAAGAATGGCTGAAAAACAAATGTCACATAGCACTAAAAAGTGGTTGGAGCATTGGTGAGACCAAAAGGCATAACTCTGTAAGCAAAACATCCCCACGGTGTGATGAAAGTTGTCTTCTTTTGATCTTCTTCAGCGATGCTAATTTTGAAGTATCCTGAGTAGCCATCACATACCGTGTAGCGCTCATGTCCTGCTACTTCATTGAGAATTTCATATTGAAAAGGGAGAGGAAAATGGTCCCTCTTTTTGGCTGCATTAAGGGACTTGTAATCAACACAAACCCTCCACTTACCATTCTTTTTTTGTGTGACTACCACTGGAGAAACCCACTCTGAGTCTTCAACAGGATAGATGAAACCTGCTTCGAACAATTTTCTCACCTCCTTGAGCAACGCCTCTTGTTGAATCACTCCTAGCCGTCTGAGCTTCTGCACTACAGGTTTACTTCCCTCCTTGGGCTTGATTTGATGCTGAACTACTGTGATTCTAGTGATTTTATCATATTCATCAATGAACAAGGTGGTAAAATTACTGTAAATAATCGCAATTATTTACTTTTTTGCAAAATTGCCTTGAAAATCATCATCATGATTCACCTATCACTAGTACACATCTACCTCATGTCACATTTCAAAAATGAGCCCACAATGTCCAGTAATTCTCAGATCTTGTCAAAAAATGCACTATAAGCTCTTTAGTCCAAATTTTGAGTTATTTGTCACATTTTTTGATCCAAAACCTCCCATATCTCACATAGAGGGTCTATAGCATGTCTACATCAATTTGAAAGAAAAAGTGCTCAAATTGATGAACATTTAAATAATTGTGATTATTTACATTTTTGTCCAAATGATCCCAAATCTCATCTTTGACTTCCGATGGGACCAAAGTAGATGACGTGACAAGCCCACCAATCAAGTTTGATCACATTTGGATCTCAAAAACCCAAAATCCCTTCATATCTACTGTTTCACAGTTTGAAGACTAAATATGGTGCAATTTCCACTCTGTACACTGAAATGGGCTCACACTTCACTCAGAGTATCTAGATCACATGTTCTTCAAGCCTATGATATCAAAAGTGCAAAAAGATGGATAAAATTTCCTGCTATAAATAATCGTGGTTATTTACTCTTCTTGAAATTTTTGTCTGGAGTGAATGATGATGATCTATACATTATGCATCTATGCATGCTCCAAAATTGGTTTGAAGCAAAACAGACATCATTTGCCATCAATTCAGGCATAGTGCATGTTAGAGAGGAGTTTATGAAATTTTCTAAGTTTGACAATTTTATGACCCTCACACCTTTATTACATCTAAAACAAGTCCTAAAATGAGTTTGGTAAGATTTGATCATGTGGGCATCACTTTGTGCTCTTGTCGACTCTAAAATCACGGGTTTTTGTTACCACTTGGTGTGTAGAGATGTTTGGTCTCACTGTTGAAGACATGGACTTGTCCGTTACATAGTCATGAGGTTGCTCATCCAATTTGCACTCATTCGGAGTCAGTTTGACTCCATATGTAAAAATTGACACTATGTTGTTTCCTGCTATTAAAGGGATTTCCTTGACTCTTTCCTTGAAACCATCCAGATGCATTGTGTATGGGCCTTGTCTATATGCTACTCGTGGAGTCAGAATTTAATTTTGGCATGTGGCAAAAACCTAGATTGTCTACTTGGGGAACCCCTCAACCCCTGCCAAATGTTCATCTAATGATATGGAAGTGTTATACTATCTAGGGGCATGCTAGAGTTCAAATCTTGTCCAATTCGGTTGACTTGATAGGCCGCCATGGTTGTTTTTGTGTTCTAGGAGTCTGCACACAACTCGAATTCTAGGGTTTTCTCGGGAATTATACCGGCTACCCGACTGCATAAAAATGCTCTTTGATGAGTTTAGAACTTATCCCTCATGTCTCGTGTGAAACGGCGCTGAAAATAGGTGACTGAGAACTCTGGAAATTGCGCGCGAAGTAGGCCAAGAGCTCTCTTCTCCAAGAGTGACTAGTGGAAATGAGATGATTTTGGGTTACCTAAGATACCTATACTCGGACTTCCCAAACTACTTTTCCCCAAATTCCCTTGTTCGGCCTAATAGACCGTGAAATCTATACTAGACTAAAAAATTTCCTCAATCAGACTCTGTTAGCGCATTCTGCGAGAATTTGCTAAATCAGGCCATAGAGACCTAATTTAGACCTCCCGCTTTCGTTTGTTGTTTTGATCAAAAAAATTTATGCCTCTCCATCTTGTCCTCTTGATCATCGACATATTTTCAGTTCCTCCATCTGAGCTCATTTGCTATTTATTATTAAATTTTGACCTGTTTATTGAAAAAATCAAAGAAAATAATAAGATGCACTAAAAAAGTGAAATATGAAACATCAACAATAAAGAAAATCAACTAAAAAACACTATTATATTATTTTTGGTGTTTTTTTTCATTTTTAAGCTCCAATATAAAGAAAAATGAATAAAACTAAAAAAAAGTGTCATTTTTAATGTAATTTTTGATATTATATACAATGTTTACACTCATCGAGGAGATTTTATCAGCTCAAATTCCCTTGTTAATGATTTTTAAGGGAAGTATTATGTAATTTTGCAAAAAACCACACGTTAACATCCAACTTTTTTCTCCCTCTTCAAACATTTCCCTTAATTACTGAAGTTTTCTTCCACCCCTCCTAGATGGAGTACTCCGGGACGGTTGTGTGCATGGGTTGAACAATCCTGTCTATGCATAGACGTGGTTGGATCTACCATGCTTTGAAGCTCAATGAAATTCAAATAAGTATGCGGTGCAAGAGTTGGGTCTTGAGTAGTTAACTCAAGGGTTTTTGTGGTCGAGGTATCTGGTTGATGTTTCCTAAATAGAAGATTTTGTAATTTATTTTCTTTTTGCTTGATTGTACCGTCTAGATGCCTTGGCACACTGATTTTTTGAGATCTCGGTAACGATGATGATGGTTGTTGAGATTTAACTTTTCATTAGTATTTGGATTTTCAATTGATGAACTATTGTGGTGGAGTTTTTTGAGATTTAACTTTCCACTAATTCATTGGCTTTACTATTTGCGGAGAAGATAAAGGCTCCTTTGGTTTCCAAACTCATCTAGTGACAGTTTCTCTTTTGAAATATGTTTTTCTCTGAGTTGTTAGATATGAAACTTCCTTTAGTATGCTAGATGAGTTTTTGGACACCCAAATTTGAGACAAATTGTCCTTGAGTTGTGCTTTTGGTATGCTAATCTTCCTTACTCCTTGCATGCTTCTTGTAACATTTTCTTGTCAAGAGACTGACGTAGATTGATTATTCCCTGGTTTCTTTTGTGGGAGTGATAGCTTGAGTTGATTGTTGTCCCAATCTGGTACTGCCTTGTATGTCAGCATCCATGAGATTCCAAGAATCATCATTTCATTTATATGCTCATTTGATATGCATATAAATTGATGAGGGCATGAAAATCCATTGATTATCACATTCAAGTTAAGCACTCCCAATGCCGTGCTGGGTTTTTGTTGCATCCTTTGATAGCAAATATTCCCAATGCTAAAGATTAATTCATTTGAGCATTGATATCTACTAATGCATTTGTGCTATGATTGTTCAAATACTGTGATACGGAGGTCAATTCCATCTAACCATTCATCATCTGTTGATACTACATTAGTTAGTGATTCCCATAGTCTTTATCTGGTTCCAAAGTGTTGATGGGAATAGGTGTTTGTTGATTTTTGAAAGCAAATTTTCTCTTGAGTACTCAAAGTCAAGCTTCCTCTTGAGCTTTTTCAACAATATGCTATTTTTTAATCTTTCTCTGCAGCATGTCACATGAGGTATGGGAGTTTTTTGTTTGACATTGAAGACAGTTTTTCAAAAATGAGTGAACATCACTCCTCATGGTTGGCCAAAATACTCCAAGTCTCAGAATCCGTTGCATCGTTTGGTCTTCCGCAAAGTGAAGATTATGGTAATGTGTGCTTGATTTAGGTATTGGGTTTTCTCCTTGGGACTAATACACAAAAGAAATATTCCATCTTGATTTCTTTTACATAGCCTTCTAGCTAGTAATTGATACATAGTCGATTGCCCAATTAATATTGGTGTAATAGGAAGCGATATTTCAGAATCCACTTGAGCTATAGTCATCAATGAGACCATATTTTTTGACCAATCGGGTATCATCTCCACGAAGAATAGATATGCATATGGTAGACCATCGTCTACCCCTTTTGGTGATTCTCCTCAGATAATCCTTGATAAATGACCTACTCTTTGGTGTGTGGTGCCCTTTTCTCAACTACAACAAAATCAAATTCCAAAAGAATAATGAACCATCTCACTATTCTCCCTGTGTTTCATGGTTTGTTGACCAAATACCATAAAGCTTGGTGGTCCACAAAGAACACAAATTTGTTGGCTAATAGGTAATTTCTATACTTTTTTACGGCATAGATCATCCCTAATCCTTCTCTTTTGGTGGTTCTATAGTTCTTTTTTGCCACATACAACTATCTACTAGCATAAGAAATGGGAAAATAAAATTTTATGTCTCCTAGTTGAGATAATATACACCCAATGGAAAAATTGGAAGCATCAATATGTATATGGAATATCATATTCCAATCTGGTGCTTTTAATATTGGGGTTGTAGTGAGAGCTTGTTTAAGATTCATGAAAGATTCTTCATACTCATCAGTCCATACAAAGAGTGTAATCAGTCCATACATGGGTTTTGTGATTATAGTATATATATAAATGAATCGTCTATAATATCCACAATGTCCCATAAAATCCTGAACCTCTTTGACTGTTGTAGGTCTAGGAAATTCAATAATAACATGAATTTTATCCATATTGATCGCTATGATATGTTTTGACACTATATGTCCAAGAATTTCTCCTTGTCTACCCCTAAATGTACACTTTTTAGTATTTAAGTAAATCCTATAAAGTATATTTTTTCGAATACCTTTTTGAAATGTTTAACACTAGGTTGGTAATGGGACACTTTTATGTCCTATTTAGTGACCATTTTCCTTGAATTATGTCAAGAGTTTCAAAATGGATTTTGAGGTGCTATCTATCTACAAAGTTGTATCATGAGCTGAAAAAAAATCGACATTTTTTTGGAATATCAATTCCATCTTTAACATTGTCCTTGCACAACATTTCGCAACCTAACTGTGTGAAAAAACGGGTCCTGTTTTTGGCTTTTTTCAATTTTTTGCAACTATACCACTCTAGAATT
The DNA here is from genome assembly GCF_014529385.1 of Adiantum capillus-veneris. Lineage (NCBI taxonomy): Eukaryota > Viridiplantae > Streptophyta > Polypodiopsida > Polypodiales > Pteridaceae > Adiantum > Adiantum capillus-veneris. The sequence goes on from NC_140945.1 coordinate 75,619,212, forward strand.
CATGTTTGTGATGTCTATAATGATAGAGAACTATCTTTAGTAGTCCTCAATATGTCCTGATTCTTCTAGGGAGAAATAAATATTAAAGTTGTAAGTTGTGAACAAATTACAGAAATTGTCAAATCCTATGTTTTAGCCAATTTTAGCTTTTCTATGATTTTTTTGGTGGATTTCATGATATCCAAATGCATTTTTGATTTTCGATGTCACATATTGTAACATAAAGCTAACATTCCTTGAGTTTTGGGGCTCTTAATACCCTACTTTGCATAGTACACAATGATGGTTGATTTTTTCAATTATAGAAGAAAACGAAACATTCTAGTATATCAAGTATAGCTTTTTCAATATTGTTAGTTTCTTGTGACAACTACATGCATTTTGTAGGTAGTAACCATATCTAGTCATAAGGATCAAATTTGGCTAGATATTGAATAGTTTCTATGGGATTCTATAACTCATAATGTTGAACCGAGCTTTTTCATGTTTGCTGTATTTAACACTTCATCTTTGTCCCCAAGATTCCCTTTGGTAAGAGATGTATTATTCTTTTGACATGCTCCATGGCTCCTTATGAACATAAAGGACAATAGGGAACTAAGAAAACATGCATATATTATTTGTATTGAGTGTGGCTATAGAAACTTTGATGATAGGTTTGTAGAATGGTGAAAATTCAACTTTTTTGTACCTATTTATTTTGGCAAAACAAAAAATAGTGAGTGAGAAGAAATCATATGTTCTAATCACCAACCCAATGAAGTTAACCAGGGAATTTATCTCAAGTCCTACAAAAATCCCTAATCGTATTTTTATGCAACAAAACGTAAGAAATGACTGTTTTGATGAAAATTCAGTGGTCCATCAACTTTGGAGGCTTGGTGTGACCAAAAGATAAGAAATTTTATAAGTTTCTTATTTTTTCCATGTTTAGTAGGCGTTGAACTATAACCTCATGAAAGGATTTTACAAAATGAGTGGATCTATTATGGTTTTGGAGGTTTTTTTCAAAACCCTGAAAGGACACTTTTATGTCCTGTTAGGTTACCAACCTAGTGTTAAAATGGTCAGCTCAGATTGATGAATGTACACATCAATCATCCATATATACTTCCAAGAAATTCCTAAGATATTCTTTGAAAGCATGGCTCATCAATATTTGAAAGGTGTTAGTAGCATTAGTTAGCCCAAAAGGCATCACCCTATAGGCAGAAATACCCCAGTTGCAAAGGCAGTTTTATGCTGATCTTTTGGATCAACCAAAAGTTGATTGTACTCCAAAAAGACATCTAGAAAGCTGTAAAGTTCTTTTCTTACAAATCATTCTAAAACATGCTCGGTGAATGGAAGAGGGTAGTTATCTCTAATGGTGGCTACATTCACTTTTTTGAGATTGACATATACTCTTAATTTTCCATTTTTCTTGGGTACCACCACAATTGGAGACACCCAATTGGTGTGTTCAATTTCATAAATGAATTAGACTTCCTTGAGCTTCTCTATCTCTTCTTTGATCTTTTTGGCAAATGTTTCATTATAAGTATATGGACGTTGTCTACTTGTTTTTGCATCATCTCTCATAGGTATAGTATGTTGATAATTTGTTGGATCAACACCCTTGAAATATTTATAAGACCAAGCAAAGATATCTTGGTATTCTTTCAATAAACTTAGCAAAAGCTCTTCTTCTTCTTTAGTCAAGTCGTTCGCAATGTAGGCAAGTCTCGGCTCTTCTCCTGGTTCAACTACATCTATTTTCTTTGCATTTTTAGGTCCATCATATGACTCACCTTGCTTTCTTAGCCCTTACAGGTTGTTTCACTATGAGATTTTGATCTTGAAGAGTATATTTACTGTAATGGGATGGAACACTCATTACATCTTTACTCTCTTCCTCGGTTGTTTCCATTTCAGTGTATGCACCTCCTTTAGAATTTTCTTCCACTCTTGACATGTTTTCTTTCATTCAACTTGTGTCATGGAAGGAATGATTCATCATCCTTTCTCATTTTCCTTGATGGTTTTGATGCTCCTTGCTTGTTGTCTAAAGGATATCTACTGGTGATCTTGTCTTTGACACAATCATGTGTATCTATTTGCATCACAAACTATGTTCTCCCAGAAATTGAAATATCTTTTCCTTCTATATCATTTTGTCTTCTTGGTTTTTGGTTTGGAAAGTCAAAAAACTTTCTCTCTCCTCTTTTTAGGAGTATTTGGGCTCTCACATGTTCTTTTTTTGATCCACAATCATTGGATGTAGCTGAATGTTCTTCAAGCTCATCAATAGCATCATAATAGAGCTGTGAAAGGACTTGTTGAGCTTTCAATAAGTCCTTGGATTCATGAACTTTATCTTCAATTTGAAGGGTTGAGATCATTTGTATGGGAATTATGTCATAACCATCTTCATTGCAATATTGAGTATGCATAGACGTATTCACACACACATCCATTGTTGCCAAAATGTGAGTCTATTTGAATGGATGAAACAAATGCTCCAGAAAGGGTTCAGGTATATATGCTTCATCTGTGAAATCCTTTCTAAGATACGTTCTTCTTGTTTTAAACTCCCATCTTTTGAGGCTCCACATATCCAAATAGGCATGTCTTTGTTTAACCAAGATGGAAGCTTTGATTCAGCTGAACAGATTGAGAAAATTTTTAGAATGGGTGTTTTCCTTACATCTCTATAAGAGTGATCTTTCAAATTAACCCTTGTGATTGATCCCACTTGCTTCAAGTGCAGGTAATTGTTTTCCCAATCTTGAATGAGTTGTATTGGCTGCATGAATAGCCCTTCGAAGATGATTTCATTAATCAAGTTTCTTTCCAAAGTCCACTATTGCAAAAGTATGTTGATAATCAATTCCACAAGAACAAACTATCACTTTTTCAAGCAGTCTTAGAGCAATTGCACAGTACAGCTCAAGAATGAAGAAGAATATCACCATAATGTCAAGGAAAAGCAAGATAAATAGATGGAAGAGTTAGATGAACTCCTCATGCAGTTATTAGATGCCTGTAAAAGCAAGGAGCAACATCTAATTAAAGTGATAAATGAACTTATGAGCACTACTAAGTCAGTACAAAAGCTCCAGGTACAATTGAATGTAGCAAAGCTTTTGTGCAATACTGAGAGCATAGGATCAATGACCAAGTGGCATGTCTAAAGAAAATATTTAAAAACTAAGCAGTAGCTTGACTCAAGGGGACTGATGAAGTTTACAAAACTTTAGAAAATAAAAACAAAGAATTGGAACTTGAGTTGAATCTAGAACAAGAACAAAGAAGGGACATCGCTCTAATACCCATGTAAAGGGAAGAAAAATTGCTTAAAGAGATAGAAGAATTGAAAAAAGCCAATCAGTTTGCTGAGAGAAGAGAATGTGGAAACTCAGGAGGAGGCAAGTACATTTGAACAGCCGAATCTAGAGATACTATCAATCTCTTGTGCAAAAACAAAAACACAACCAATTGAAGAGGAGATAGAAAGTTTTCAATTCTAGGTACCAATCACAAACAAGGAAGAAGTGCCAATGGTCCAGATATCTAAAGCTGAAGAAGATGCACTTACAGAGCAGTTTGTTCAAGAAGAGGACGTTGAATGGAAAGCGCCTATGGATTGGGAGTTGAGAGTCCTTCACTCTATGAAGGTAACTCAGCTCACTCCCAATCAAATCAATTCTCAATGAAATCAACAGTTACTGCCTTATCCTCTGATAGAGGTGGAGCTATTGCAAGTAAAAAAAAGACTCTACAAGGATATGCAAGAATAGGGGTCAGATGCTCTCCACCCCACATGGAGGAAAATTGGGCTAAACAAAACTCAAGGTATCTCATATTGTTTACAAGGGCACCGCCATCAATTCAAAAGGACCCAACATTTTGTCTTATACCAAGGGTAAGGACATGGCAAGCACATGAAGCACTAAAATAGAAAATGATGACTTTGCTTAACTACCCAAAACTGCCAATTTTAGAGCAAGGATCGGCAATTGAAGAATACATGGTGAATACCCTAGCGGGTGCCGTTGTCGAAATGTGTGCGGTCTAGCTGGGAAGGTGCAAAACCTCTGGCTGTGAGAGTTTGTGATGAGAGTCACAAAAACTTTGTGAAAAACATTTGTGGAGAATCGTGAACCCTCTTTCTAAGGGTGATTGAAAATCTAAGAGCGTTTGTGTAACAACAAAGTCACAAACCCTATTTCCTATCGTGCTTGGAAATTGCTTGTTTTCGTAGTTGAGATTATGATGAGAGGATCACCAAATCACATTCAACTTCACTTAAAAAGACCATTTCAAAAAACTAAAGTTTCAGCCATGAGACCTCAATGCTCATACAAGCAAAAATCTCAATCAAAACCCAAACCTCTTTCATGGTATCATGTAGCCTCGCCCCCAATTACATAGTCATAACATCAAACAGTTGAAAGGAATACTCGAGCTTCCTCCTTCATGGCGACCATTTTATGAATTTTTAGAGATTAAGAGCTTCTAAAGTGAAGCCCACACACCATTTTGATAGGGGAAACCCTATTCACTCCCTCACAAGCTCAGATACAAGATTATGAAGAGGCGAGACTGCCCTACACATAGATTGAGCAACCATGGAAGCAATTACACAGTAGAGAAAAATTGATGGTTTTTCCTGTAAAAAGCAGCCCTCTCTCTCTTACCCATGGCAGTATGAGCTGATGTGTCAATTTATGGGCCCTTTTACCACTTTGGACAGAAACTAGATCATTTTCAGCTCATTTTTGACCCAAAAAATGCAATTTTAAATGCAAAAAATCCTAGACAGAGTAAAAAAAAATACCTTTAGTTTGTGGGATCACTTTCGTAAGCATAAAAAGCATAGATAAGCATCATTTTTCATCAATACAACATTTTGGGTCATTTTCCATACAATCCTGCAACGACGCCTGTTAGCTGCTATTTTTGACAGATTTTGCCCGCATTAGTCTTTATAGGCAAGAAGAGTGTGCCACCATTAAACACTTGGAATATATAAATTGTCAAACAAAATTAGCAATATTATCAAGTGGGAAAGCACGCAAAGGTGCCACATCCAGGGCCGCGAATCCCCAGATTGTTGGGGTATAAAGCCCAATGTGGTCGCCCAGGTAAGTGGGCGGGCCACCAGGTATGTACAAATATTCTTTTGTAAAAACCTAATAAGAACTCACTATGCTCTACACATTACAGTAGAGCGAGTTCACCATATCGTCGTGCTCTTCTTCTCGCACTCTCTCTCGCGTCGCACTTCCGCTCGTACTCCTTCAACTGGTATCAGAGCTCAGATCGAGGCTCGGGGCAGCACTGCAGGAGGCTAGAGTCACCAACTCAGATTGGAGTGAAATTCGACAGGCGAAGACATGGCGCCAAATCTCGTGGGACTGCCCAAAGGGCTTGGTGTTGTCAGAATTTCATTCTGAGGTCATCTCGGCCACCGTTCGGCTTCGACAAAGGTCTGCGCATGCCATTTTCGACTACGTGGTCTCAGCAGGTGCAGATCCGACTCTGCAAATTTGGGGTTTTCGGCCTACGACTGCAGGTGCTGAGGATATCGACACTCCCAGAGTGTTTATTTGTGGCTGTCTACACATCGAAGGACGGCTCACAGTTCTTGGAGACGTGTCACATACGACAAAGAGCGAGTTCACCATATCGTCGTGCTCTTCTTCTCGCACTCTCTCTCGCGTCGCACTTCCGCTTGTACTCCTTCATTGAGTGTTCCATTGCCACCATATGTGAAACTTAGCAAACAAGATTGTCCTGTGTCTGAGGAAGAACAGGCTGAAATGGATAAGATTCCATATGCGTCTGCAGTGGGTAGTTTGATGTATGCAATGATTGCTACTCGCCCAGACATTGCATTTGCAGTGGGAGTAGTAAGTCGATACATGTCAAACCCAGGCAAGAAACATTGGGAGGCAGTGAAAGGAATATTGAGATACCTCAAAGCTACAAAGAGTATGCGTATATGCTATGGGAGTCAGGAGCTAAGTGTAAAGGATTTTACAGACTTAGATTATGCAGGTGACTTAGACAACAGAAGGTCTACGTTAGGGTATGTCTTTACATTGGCTGGTGGAGCAGTATCATGGCGTTCTAGATTACAAGATTGTGTTACTCAGTCTACTACAGAGGCTGAATATGTTGCAGCATCAGAGGCATGCAAAGAATCAATTTGGCTTAATCGACTAGTAACAGATTTGGGAATCAAAGAAGAGATTCCTGTGTTATATTGTGATAGTCAAAGTGCTATACAATTGGCTCGCAATCCAATTTATCACTCAAAGACAAAACATGTGGATGTGAAGTATCATTTCATCAGGGAAATGCTCGAGGATAAGCAACTTCAGCTTGTCAAAGTTCACACCATAGAAAATCTTGCTGATCTACTTACAAAAGGACTTCCCTCAGAGAGCTTTGCGCATTTTCGCAAGCAGTTAGGTGTAGGGTAGTACATCACTTCTCTACATCTCTTGTATATTAGCTTGTATAGTAGCTTCTCTCACACTTAAAGTACCACATTGGACTTTAAGTGGGAGGTTGTTGGGGTATAAAGCCCAATGTGGTCACCCACATAAGTGGGCGGGCCACCAGGTATGTACACATATTCTTTTGTAAAAACCTAATAAGAACTCACTATGCTCTACACATTACAGTAGAGCGAGTTCACCATATCGTCGTGCTCTTCTTCTCGCACTCTGTCTCGCGTCGCACTTCCGCTCGTACTTCTTCACAGATAGGTATGCACATGATAGCGACTGCAGTAACCGCTTTAACATATATCACAACATGTACTTTATTTATTTTCTTTCCATTGATTGAGAAGTGTCAAAGGTGAGGTGAATGTTTTTATTTCCCACTATGTACGTGCCACAACACAACACCCAAGTTTTTCATGAGCCTGAACAAGGAGGAGTGCCATGGATGTCCTTTTTAGAAGGTAACCAAGGCTTATGCTATGATTTAAGTGGGCAACCTTTAGAAGAAGTCCTTTACGACTTCTATGCAATATGTTGGTATTCAGAGAAATTTTTTCACCACGCAATATGTTGGTATTCAGAGAAGTTTTTTACACCGGTTTCTTCATGTGGCGTACAAAGATTTGTAGACCAGTGATCAACAATTTAATCGCAATGTTCATGGGATATTCAGCCATAGAACTAAAGAATAAAGTTTCTATTTAGTTTTTGCAAGTCTCTGAGAAAGAACGGTGTATCCGATATCAAAAAGCACTTCAAACACTTAATGATTGCCTCGCCAGCTGTCAACATGAAGACTACTTCAGTCCATGAATTGTGTCAAGGGACGACATAGTTGAGGAGGGGGGGAATGTTAGCAGCAAGCTAGCTCATGTAACATTTTTCGGGAGTTTCATTGTAAGACACTTATTCTTTTGATAAATTGGGAATATTGTAACTCATATTTGACGAGTGGATATTGTAATCTATAAGCAGGAGCTATAAGCTTCCAAATTGTATCATTTAATCCTTGGTTAGAGCTCCTAGATGATTAATTTTTAACCTAAGAAACCTTGACTAAGGTATACAAGACAATTTTATAAAGTTAATATTAAGTTTTTGGATAAGAAATACACAACGTGAGCTTATGACACTCTCTTCTCTCCTTCTCATGCTTCTATCTCCCTTTTTGGTTGTCACATTGTAGTGTCATATATTGCATTGTAACCAGAGGTAAGAGCTCTATGCATTGATGTAAACATATCATGATAACTAGTAGCATTTGACGTCATCGACCTACAACCTAATTGCATCATAAGTAGGAATTTAAGCTAAGAAATGACAAAGTAGGTATAGGTGAGGTATTGGGGCACCATTGCTAAGCATTTAGATGCATTTGGAGTCAGAAACAACTAGGTCAAAATCTCAATATTTTTAATGATTGCATTTTTTCCCCATCATTGAAGGTGAGATTTGATACCATAAGCATGTGTGCTTAGATGTTATATACTTTTCCTAGAAGTTTCATAGCATTTAGATGTTGTTTGATGCTGTAACAATCATGGTTTGCTTGGTGATTAACAACTAGCTTTTGATTACTTAGGTCATTTGAGTGCAGCTTGAGTTAGATGCAAGTTGGTTGTTGTTTTCAAAAATATTGACACCCTCTTGTAGCCTTCATGCACCAGCTGAGTCAACTTCGTCCCATGGATTGAAAATTATGTTTGTGGTTATTGCTATGTCTATAATAAGATAAGAGTGAGGTTAGGAAACCCATCCACAAGAATGCCAAATAGTGCATCAAGAGAGATGGAATCTCTTAAGATTTCAGCTAATAAAAAGTAGGAAGAGCCACTAACCAAATTTCTTTAAGGAACATATCACCACAATATTCTATTAATGCTCCATGGATTTCGTTGTAATGGCCATGTGATATGCCCCTACACTAAGCATCGACTACCTACACTAATGCTACATGGATTTCGTTCTGATGGCCATGTGATATGCCCCTACAATAAGCATTGATTACCTACACTAAAGGGTTGATCGCACGATAAAGAGTGTAAGAATGACATCTTTGAGTATGCTTGCTGAAGGAAGTGATTCTACAATTAATCTTGAAAGAGACGCTATTAGGTCTCCCAATCTCGAAAAATTAAAAGGCCTTGAGAAACATCAAAATGAAATAAGTGAAGGCCCGTGAGTTTAGGAAATGAAAAGACCCATGGAAGTGGAAAGTCAAAAGACTTTTTTTGTTTATATAAAGAGAGATGGTCCATTTCACATTACTACATTTTTGTTTTTCTTTGCTTAATTTTTCTTTAGCATTTTTTTCTCTTTAGAGTGTCTTTTCATTATGTAAGTAGTGAATATCTTTATTTTGAAGCTATTTTGTCTACTTTTTAATATCTTGAAAGGGATGCTATAGTAAAATACATTTTCCAAAAATCTTTATCAACCTATTTTGGTCTACAATTGGAACTTTAATTATTTGGACAGTTCAAAAGGAAAGAGGCCTTTCTATCATTGTTGTCTTGTTGCACATGCCGCCCTCGCCCCTATCCTTGCCATCACTAGCTCTATAGATTTCTTGATCCTCCTAGAATCTCTCGCTCTGCACATAGTGTTGTCCCACCCACCCTAGTCATATCTTTCTCTCTCTCTCTCTCTCTCTCTCTCTCTCTCTCTCTCTCTCTCTCTCTCTCTGCCTTTGCCCTTAGAGATTGCTCTCGATTTATCAAAGTTGATGATGGATAAGAATAGAGAAATGGGGAGAATACATGAGAGAGAGAGAGAGAGAGAGAGAGAGAGAGAGATAAGAGAGCGCGTTAAACCAACCAACCTAGGCAATGAATTAATCATTACACAATAAGGGCTAAGAGTACTTACATAGTCACCGTAGCAAGTTTCCCTACCTAGACTTTGACAAATAAGTTAAATAAATATCTAAAGACAAAATAGATATTGGGATCACATTTGACAATCTTGAGACAAACAAAGCGGCGGCTTCCTTGAGAACTCTATGCGTGCATAGTCTAATAACTAGGTGGTTCCACTACTAGCATTGGAGTGAGAAGGATCCCTCATTTTACATCCCTCACACCTTGGATTTTGTATCATCATGCTCACATTTACCCTTTAGAGATTCCAAAAAATCACTTTGAAGTTTTGTGAAGAGAAGAGAGTTGATCTTGGGCATGTGACTAAGAGCATCATCCTTCGAATGAATATATTTTGTAGACCATTTTATACCTTCATGGTTCAACACAATTCCATATTGAGTACCATACAAATAATGTCGCCTGGTTTTCAAAGTGGACAGAGCCCTTTTTCGTAATTTTGCTACGAAAAATCAAATTTCTTTCTTTCAAATACAACTTTCCTTCCTTCTTGTAGAAAGCTTCTCCACATTGAAAGTTTTTTCCCTTGGCTTTTAGTTGGTTCGCCGTAGGAACAACAATTCAAGCATAGTTTTTTAAGAGCCTTTTGTAAAAAATTGCAAATCCCAAAAAAATATGAAGCTCTTCATGGAGAAATTTAGAGCCATTTATATGAAGGTGGGCAACAAGATTAATATGCTCCAAATAGTGAATTTTCGCTTTCAAAAAGTCACAGTTGGATTTTTTGGTGTATAATTTCTGTTTTTGTTATAAATCAAAGACTTTCTTCAAGTGATATAAGCGCTCTTCCTTAGAGGTACTATATACTAGAATTCCATTGAGAGAAACAATGACAAGTTTGCCCAGATATTGTTTCAAGACACTATCCATGAGTGTCATAAAAGTAGTTGGCATAACCAAAAACTTATAATTTTCAAATCTTGTTCAAAAATTAGTTTGAGATATATTAAAAAGCCTAATTCTCACTTGATGAAACCCTAACCACAATCTAATTTTCATGAAAATATTAGCAAGGGTGAGTTTATCAAACAAATCATCCACGCATGGCAATGGACAATTATTCGTAATAGTGACCATGTTTAAACCACAATAATCTATCCACATGTGAATACTACCATCCTTTTTCTTCATCAATAGGATGGGAGATGCCCATGGTGAAGAACCGGGTTGAATAAATCCTCTATTTAGGTAGTTAGAAAGCTATAACTCCACCTCAATATCCTAAGATTGACTCATTCAATAGGGTGGTTGTGCCAACAATAATCCTAATGGAAACTCTTCTCAAAACACATCATTGTATTCCATTCAAAGTTCTTATAGTTTACTAGAAAATTTTACTTTTTCTAATGGAAGAGAAGTAGGAACAAATAGAAGAGAAGAGATAGAGAAATGTGGCATTGAGGAATCATCAATTATTAAACTGTTATTAACATTTGACAAGAAATGACTCAGAGAGTAACAAAAAAAGAGTTCTTCTATTTCATCTTAGAAGAGAGCTTCATAAGCTTAATTGTACAAATAAGTGGTGAGAAAGGAACATCGGTTTCTCCCCATAGTAGCACCTTAACACCATTGGATTCACACGTTAAGCTATTATGCGCATAGCTATCCTTTAATGAGGACTCTAACCCATACCACTCCCAACTTAGTACCATACCTTCTTGATCCATATTCATAACTTGAAAGTCCAAGGATACCCTTTAATCTCTAGAGATACACCCTTTACTTGTATATCCCACACTTCAACATTATGTCATCAATTGATCCATTTTACTAACTTATAGCTAATAAGATTATGCACAATCGTCTACCAGAATTCTCATCTTGTGACCTTGGATAAAGACATGCATTTGCATGAGCACGTGTGGACCAAAGTTCGGTTACCGCATAGATTCCATAAGATAGAACTTGTGAACCACTCCAATATGTGCTACTTCCACATTGGAAAAACAAGAAGAGGATTCTAGGGGAAGAAATTACACCATGTACACAAATTTTTTGAGGCTAAGCGCCAATGTGAAGCAGCTCGAGGGTTGCTTATAAGTAGGCATACGGTTGGGCAGAGAGCCATGCTTCACAACCCATAGCCTTAAACGGATATTTTAGCTTGACATGCAAGCTATCATTTTTGTGACCTTTTACCCTTGATCAATAAGGATTTAATCAATGCAATGATTTTGAAGTGTCAAGTATGTGTGTGCTATGTAATCTGTTCTCATTTTGATCAAGATGGATATTAGCCAACACTATAGATTTTTCAAGCGTCTTGTGATCCTAGGATTTAGCATGCTTCTTAAGCTTTTGGTGTTAGCCCATGGATGAACCCATGCACTTGTTGTAAGACAGCTTGACCCTCTATCATTAGGATCACTCATGATAGTGTGAGATATAATCAAGCAATATCTTATGCTGCTGCATAGATAACTTATCCCATGCAATCCAATTTCTATCCATTGGTGCAGCCAAAGTCGGTCCGAGCCCCGAGGGATTAACTCTATATACAAAACGGGACGCCACTTGCGAGTAGACAACTTTGATAAGATCCTATATACGACTCATATTAGGGAATATGACCCCCCCTTCTACGCTTATATGACATTCAATGAGAAAAACTATCATACCCCTATCTTACATATAAAATATAGGTCTCACATTATCTAACTGAGTAAAACTAGTCAAAGAGTGTGTAGCGTAGTGACTGGCAATGTACTAAGAAACCATTTTTGTTGATAACTAGACGTACCCTCAATGTGTCTTAGTTTGACTTTCAAACTATGTGTCCAATTACTGGCTATATTGGTTCATTTCTCACCCATCCAAAGTTGGTGACCTATTCCAAATCAGCCCTTATCTATGATTGGCTTGATGAAAAATTTAATGTGCGACTGATAAAAAGCCTCCCCAAAACTTGTTCGAGTTCGAGTGCACACCGGTGACCAATCGTTACAAATAATCAATTCGGGTCAGGTCCCCCACCCCGCAATAAATATGATACCCCCTTCCTTATTTTTATTCTTGGGAGATAAATTATTGGGGGCCTACCCCTAACTTATATGCTTATGTAGATTTTTTAAACCCCCCCCCCCTCCCCTGCACTTACGTGGTGTGGTAAATTTTCCATGGTGAATCCCCCAGGGTCCTAGCTGGAAAGTGATCTATGCCACACAAAGGCTGCAGGTAGTGTAGAAGGCTACAACAGGTATGGAGTCCCTGGGCAGATTGGTGGCAGCGAGATTATATGCTTAAAGCAATTTTTTTGGGCCAAAAGGGCTAAAGGATGGTCTAGATGGGATAGAAAATGAAGGTTCCCAAAGTGCTGAGTAAGTGCTCTAAAATGTAGTGTTCGATGTGCTCTAGAAGCCGGTCGCATGGCTTGTCAAACGGAGCCCCTGTGTGCAAGATACTGAAGTTCAAATTTGAAAGGTGTTGGAGATCCCTGACGAACATGGAAGCTGTGAACAGGTGGCCCAGGCAGATATCAGCAGGTAGATGTGTAGTGCTCAAGTTATGAAGCATGCCTGTCTTTTTGGATTGCGAATCAGAGCTCTAGATAGCAAGTTATGGCTAGTTGAAGTTTTGGCGGGGGCTAGTTATGGGCCGAGTTGATCGCATGGGGAGTCATGCCATTTGGAATCTTGTGGTTCTCGTTCAAGTTTCCATACACACAAATTGTGCCATTGCCCCAATCTTGCACAACACCAACAGCTCTCAACTAAGGTCGTCCCAAAATGAGAGGAAAAGCTCCCAGGCCAACTGGCACAGCATGAAAGTTCACTATAACATTCACATTAAAGACCTCAACTTCCAAATTCTTAATCAACCCCAAACACTTCACTTTAGCATGGTTTGCTACTGGAATCCTGAACCTAGAGCTTCCGCATGTAACTAAACCCAATCTCTTAACACATGACTGGGTGATCACACACACTTAAGCACCTCCATCAATGTAGGCCTCTCCCATTCCCACACCTTTGTGCTGTAACCATCTCTCCTCTTGGTCCCCTGTTGAGATAAGTCTAGAAGCACTTATTGCACATTGCCCTTTGGTAGAGTCCTAAAACTAGAGTAGTTCTGCTGAAGTAATTAGGTAAATTAATTATCTGAGCTTGACATAATTATCACGATTTTCCTAACATGTAATTAACCTATCATAAATAACTCAAAGCAATTTGAATCAATTTACTAATTTCCCCCTTTTAATTTGTCCTAAAAATAGAGTAATTCTGCTAAAGTAATTAGGTAAATTAATTATCTGAGCTTGACATAATTATCACAGGTTTCCTAACATGTAACTACACTCTTCATGAGCAATTACAACCATTAAGGTTGGCAGTCCACGGGACCCTTCTATTACATAAGCTTGACAAAAACTACATTGTTGCTTGGCAATAGAGGTTGTTGACCCAAAATTGGTTGAGTTTCTACAATCCCGTCGAAGGTTTTTACATTTGAGCCATATTAGGTGGATAACTATACAAAGGTTTCCCTTACGGTCTTAGTGGAACATATTGCATATTCCCCTCATACTTAGGTCTATAATAGCACTTGTGGGTCTAATGGCTTTTCCATTTTCCTTCAATATCACACCATTTTGTCGTTTAGGATGCCCCATTGGCTATCATATAGGAGGTTTTTATTGCACTATTCTTAAATTCATTTTCCTTTCCACAATTTCTATCATCTAATTCATTCCTTTCGGCATGTCTTTATATTATGCTACAGGAGGTTGATATTTGACTAGCAGTCCCACTTGAGTAGGCATTGTAGATGTTGTTATTTCACTCTTTGTGTCACCCTCAGTCTCTTTCTCACCATAGATTTCATAGTTATCCCCCAAGTCAATTGTATCTAAAATGCAAGATTTTATAGTTGTCCCCCAGATCAATTGTATTTGAAATGCAACATTTGAGTGTCATATGTTTTATGCTATACAAGTAGCATCATGCAATATTTTTTTCAAGATCCCTTCCAACAATAAGAGGCTAAACTCACTTCTTCTGGCTTTTCCCAATCTTTCTTGCTACATATCGTATCATGCAGCTAGCACAATCTCTTACGACTCCTTATTTTTTCTTGGAATTATAGATTTGACCTAAATATTGTGTTTGAACCCAATTTCAAAAAAGGCACCTAAAAATATTCTCACAAGTGTTTGAAGATCTACTGCACTTCCTATCCTAAGGTCTAAAACCAATATAAAGCTTTAACTTAAAGGCTCATTCCAAAACCTTAGTATTGTGTATGGAGATCATAGATTCATGTAGCTCTCTATAGTTGGTTTAAGCTCACCAAATGATCATTAGGATCTCCATTTTGATTATAATTTTTAACCCATTTCTTGAAATCTGTTGGCCCAACTATCCTTGAGTCTATTACTACCCTTTGATGAATTGCAGGTGCTAGTCTCATAGATTCCATCGGTCCCAAGTCTTGGAATAAAATGCTATTTCATTATGAATCTCTTTGTCTTTAGTTGGCTTGATTGACACCCATTTACATGGATTAGAGGTTTCAACTCCCTTGTTGATCTAATCTTTAGGGAATGACAATTGTTTTGGGTTGGAGCTTTAGAGTCAGATGTCATATTGGACTGAACTGAAAGTACAAAGTCAGATGTAGGACACAAAGTATTGGAGTTGATATATCCAGATGATTAAAAAAAAGTACAATTGGCACTAAGTGTTGATTACAACAAAGCTTGATGACAATAAGAGCAAGCTTGATGATTACAAAGACTCAAGACAACCCAATAAAGTGACAACAATCCCCAATGAAAGTAGTGGGTCCCATTTATAGGTGCTCGTACTGGGTTTTGATTGATTATACACTGATACCATTACTATTTGTAATTACTATTGGTAAATACTAAACCCGACTATGTACAAGTGCCTGTATAGAGGCACTTCTCCCTATCTACATTCTCCTCTCCTTTCTTTGAATTTTGGTGTACTTCAAAATTATACATTGTGCACCAATGTCATGCTTCTGTTTATCTCAATCTTTCTTCAGAGTGGCCTTCTCAAGGGTCTAAGGTGGAATTTGAAGTGTCGCATGTTGGTCACTCACTTGAGAACTTGAGGCGGTATTCTCCTTTTGGATAATTCAATAAATGGTATACTTCTATAGCTACTTCTTCTGTCATGTAGCCACTGTATCCATCTATGAAAGTGTACATCTCATGGCAAGGAATCTCATCCAATATCATATTAGTAATAGGAAAAGGAAACGGGTCTTGAATGGTTGAACATTCAGTTTTTGATAATAAGCATGAACCATCAACGTCCCATTCTTCTTCAAAACAGCCCGTATGGAAAAAAACCAGGCACTCCTCGCTACCTCAGTGTGATGAATCTTGCCTTCAACAAGTTGTCAATTTCTATCTTCATTTTTAGAATCTTAGCATAATTTGGATTCATACTATACCTCTGGAGGATTACTACCCATGCATCTAGTTTCAGTGGTATCCAATGTTGCCACACCTCTGGATCTACGCCTTTCAGGTCCGTATACTCCCATGTGAATACACCTTATATTTTTGTAGCAGTTGCCTGCATTTCTCCTTTATCTCCAATTTTAGATGTTCATTGATTTTGACCATCTTTGGATTTTCCTCTAAATCAAGATTCCATTCTTCAATTTCTTGATCATCTTGCAACACCAATTTGGTCCGCCACCTTTTCCTTTTTCCAAAGATTTGGCTTCCTTATCAGTCCTTATTCCTGCTCCATAGTCATTAAAGGAATTTCCCAATCTTGTTGAATCTATCTCTCTATATTTGATTGTATATTGTTTTGATTGGGTATGTCTACTATTGGCTGCATGTGTTGCTCATCTAGTTTGAAAACCTCTACCGTCTAACTTAGTTCTTATGGCAATTTTCCATTCAGATTCACTAGTCTTTTTCCTGGATTGGACTAAGTGAAATTCTTTGGATATTGCTGCCTTTGATGTTCTACTCTCTCTTAGTCCAAAAGTACCTCATTCAAGTCTATCTTTGCTATAGAAAATATGTTCATAGATTCTAACATTCATTCGATCTTCTTTGTACCATATTTTCTACACAATTTCTTTGGTCTCATTGCTCTCTTCCAACTTTTGGTATTATTTGTATTTACCTAGATTTTCCTTTTGGGTCCTTGAATTGTTAATGTCTGGCCTACATAATTGTAAATAGTTCTTGCAGTTTGGAGCCACGGTTGTCCCAATAGCATATTGTAGGCTCCATGTACATCTAGTATGAGAAAACTGGTTTTGAATTTCTCAAATCCCACTCTAAATTGCAAGTTCTCAAGTAAGCCACTAGCCTGGTCTATTCTCTAATCCGCTGTCCTAATTTTGAATAGATCTGGTTTCATCTCTTGAAATCCCCATCTTTTTTTTGACATGCTCCTTGAGGATGTTCACTCAAACAGATCCACGACCATCACATCTAATGTCTTTTTCCTTTGCCTTTTGATAAACCTATCAGCCCCTGGTAAGGTCCATCTGATAACATCTAGATCCATGGTAAGCTTTTGAATAATTTAACAGACCTTTACATAGATTTGATCTTATTTATTCCGAAAGTTGTTGTCAAAACTAGAGGATCTTCCCTCCGGATGGTTGCCCTCATAGTGCCATGCCTCTACTAGCTTGTTGCATCTGATGGATGCTTTTGTGGGAAATTAGATTGTTTTTGTTGAACATTTTTCATCCCCACATCTATTTTATCAACTTCTGCTCTAACTTGTCAAACATCTTCTCCTAGGCACTCCTTTGAATAATTTCACTAGTTCCTTAGTTCCCTTGACAACTTCTACCTTACCAGTCTCACTCTCTAGGAGTCCCTTCTTTGTAACCTCTACAAGATTTGGCAAAAGCCTTTGGATACTCCTATCCATTTAGGATTTTGTGGTATCTTTTGATCCAGATCCTCTGTGATCTTGGCTGCCAAAGTCCTCTGCTCTAGCCATTCATTTATATCATTGGCCTTTCCATTAGCCTTCAAGATGGCTCTTTGCTTCTTCCATCTATGAACCTCTTTAGTTTTCCTTGTTTCTTTGACTATCTCATCTGGTAAATCCTCAGTGAGACAACCCTAGCACTCCTAGTGATCACGTGCACCAAAACTGGGTCTGCCATTTTTCCTTCAAGCACTTTAGCTTTAACATTTTTGGACAATGAGCTGTAAAGTGTCCATACTTACCACATGTGTAGCATCTAGAATTATGCCTTGCAAATTTAGCTCTTCTTGATCCCCTACCAACAAAATTTTGATATCTATCTCTTCTTGGCATATTGGTCGTACTAGCCTCATTTTTCATAAACCACCCTGTAAGTGCCAGGACATGCACGGCTTGCGCACAGTCTCACAAAAGGTTCTAGAACACTTTCTAAGCTGACGTGAATCCTAGACTTGAGATAGCTTGTCCACATGCACATAGAGTTAGATAGCTTGTCCACATGCACATAGAGTTAGATATGCACGTGACATCCCCTCCTTTTCAAAGTGAGGTATTGGTACCGAGCTGTATGGCGTCGAGGGAGAGCGCTAACAACTCTTGGAATCCTACGAATGTCAAAAAATGGTGATTTAAGTACTCAACTATGCAACTAAGGCTAATAGACGTGTAGTTGCAAACCACAACAAAACTGTCAATGCTCTGGGTTGCATTTAAATGCCCGTTTAAAAAAAATTATACATATAAAAAGCTATTACATGTCGTATTCCCAGATAATGTTTGAATACCCGTATTTTTGTTTTTTATTCAAAATTTCTTTTGATAAAAAAAGACTTCAATTAAAAAAAAACTTATGAAAGAGATAGTCGCCAATTTTGATCAAAATTAATGACTGACTCTTGCGTTGTCAAGTCTTGAGAGACTAGTAGTAGGAGATGTCACTTAAGTACAGTGCGATCACGGTGTATCCATGCCAATGTAAGCGTGCACAACACATATATCAATGGCTCACCTGGTTGAGATTTTCATTCCAGCCACGGGATTATTCTTCTATTTTTTGCTATGTATGCACGACCTACTAGTCCACTGGACGTATGACACTCCATCATTGTATACACTTCCGCTATAACATTAAATACTCTGTCATGGACAAGGTAAGTAATTGATATCTTAAAACATTTTCTATGCTATTCCCAGGAAAAGTGTCCTATTTCCAGTTACCCTTGTACAGTCACACTCCCATACAGGGTCAGTGGGTCAAGATGTGACTTATGGTACCTCTCTCTACAAGAGCGTGGTACAGGTACACTGTTGTAGGCTTATAGAATAATCTAAGCCTCTCTCTACGAGGACGTGTAGTTGTACGCTTATAGGGTAATCTAAGTCACAAACATGGTCTGCACGGGATCATATGCAAGGGACATGCAATACATTCAAATAAGGGGTTTTCCTCAACCTAGCATTCTCTCTCTCCCTCTCTCTCTTCCCAACTTCTATGCGGGAAAGGTGAAACTAGGCATGATTTTATTGACATCTTTCTATGTCAATACCATAGCCAGAAGGGCTACGAGACGACATGAAAGGCTAAGAGCCATCTATTACCACCTAGTTTGGCATGGCTCTAAGAGCGTTGGCATGTCTAAGAGCCATCTGTTTGTAGTCTAGCAGTGATTGATTTCAAGATCGAACACTTCTATCCAGTTTAGTACCCACTGATTATAATGGACAAGCAAGAGTCTTTCCATTAATGATTTTTTGGGCATTATTTTAGCACTACACACTTTGAGTGTGAAAATAAAGTTGCATTTTTGAACGTCTTAAACTCGTAAGGTCTTATCTCTACCAAGGTGTTTAAATGACACAGCATTTCAGACAACACGATTGCTCACAAAACCAAAGATTATGGATTTTTGGGTCCAACAAAGATCTAGTTGTGAATACGATTCCAACTTCAGTGGTTCTCGTATTTTATCTCTAGCACTATGAGTGTTTATATGAGTCCAATTTTGGGGTAAGACCCAGCTCGTGATTATTAAATCACTTATTAAGTGTGATGGTCAATTTTGGAATCTTCACACTTGCACTTTCAAGGAAAGAAGTCCATAAGCTGCCAAGGGCTTGTGAATAATTCTAGCTTCCAAAGTTGAATTAAGATACTATCAGCGCTAGTTGAGGAGTTTTCCTGCACAATTTAACCAAGGGGTTTAACAATGTTGATTTTAACCAAGGGGTATGGTTTGCAAAGGAAACACCCAAGGTTACATGTACAATACTACTTGCATTTCACTAATTTTTAATTAGTGTTTCTAAGCCTTTGCCGACAGGAAATTTGGGCAGGTGCTTTTCACTCCGCTACATGTACGCATCTGTTTTGGTTTGGTTTCTTTTGGTTTTATTTTTTTTATATAGGATTCATAAACAATGTTTTCTCTTCAGAGAAATGACAAGGTCATGTAAGAGCCACGCAATTTGGGCTATGGTGTCCAAAATACGTTTCTGCATTATACAGTTATAGACCCACTTGTAGGGTTTATTTGGCACATGTTGTCACATGGGATGCAACATGGTCTAGGAACTCATGGCGTTCGGTCTAGCGACTGTGGAACAAGGCTAATGAAGGTCCCTCTCACTCCTATTGTGGAGTGTTTGCAGCTACCTCCACACACAAGTACATCTTGTACTTGTAGTATGTTCTTTTTTCAGACATCCTTAGTTGAGACATATTCCACATGTGGCGAATATGAGTCTCTAGGACTTACACTAGCGTCCACTATTTCAAGTATGTGCCATGACAAAGTCCCTAGGTGCTGGTCAATTTTGTTTTCTATACCATATTTAGGACAACGTATCAGGAGCACTTTCAGTGGCCAAAATACTTAGAATGGCGTTACGATACACGTGCTGCTAAACAACATTACACCTAGCTGTTTATACATATAGCAAGGCTATGAGTTGTTGATGAAAAAGTTTCATTGTTTGTACCTAGAAGTGACTTCTGTTTCACCTTCTATTATGGTTCAAACGTTTCAGTTTGGCTTGCAAATGATTGCAACAAAAGTATTTAGTTTCTTTCCAGAAATATTTACATTCCTCTTTAATGTGTGCTAGGAGCATCACATTCTCCATCAGTTGTTGCAAGGATGATCATGGATATACATGTTTGGATATGTTTCTTACTAAATGCATGCACAGTAGGTGTTATGGGGTCTAATGTTTAGCAAAGGCTGATTTGGAGTGGCATGCATATTCATGACATTAGTTGCTTATGAAGCATTTTGCATTCTATGTGCAGTCTCTCTATGAGATTATGTTTAGATCTACTAATACCCAACAAAGGTCAGGACTTGGTTTGGGTGCTTCTTGATCTTTCAAGTTATGAAAGATGGTTATTCATTTCATTGATGATTCCTCAACAACCTTGTACGATATTGTGATCCATGTTTATCAGTCATTTGGAAAGAATGTTTGTAAAACGTTGTCGAGAAATTTGCGGTCTTGCCAAGAAAGCACCGGGCTTTTGGCTGTGAGAGTTTGTGACAGAACTCCAAAAACTATATGAAGGAGTTAAACCATAGATGCCATGAAGTATAAGGTTTGGAAGAAAGTGCAATCAAAGAAGCTTCATTCTTTCTCTCTTGTACTCACATACACAAAGAAAGAACACAAAAGAGAATATTAAAACAACACAAAGATGAAAACATCAAGGCTATGGTCATATCGTATCATGGGTAATATGAAAGGGTTAATAGATGAGCTAATGTTGTTTAATCTTTGCCGATCGAACAGGCTACAAATTGTTCTTTGGAATTGTATTTTTGTGCTCACCATAATATATATGTTTTGTCTAGTGATTGGGACTAATTGTGTGTACAAATCCTCTTGGTTCATAGCAAGATAACTACACTTACATCAAAAGAAAAGTTATAGTCTATAAGAGGTAGTATGATGGGATCCGGTGAAAGAAGTATTTCATTGAGCCTTTCTGGGCCAAAGAGAAACACTATACGTTGTTGAAAGTGTATTTTACGGCTAATCCATACGTTAATTCTAATAGACCGCACAGAGTGGAGGCGATAGAAATTCTCATCATGTGGATTACTCATCTAGGATAGTATATGCGAAATGTAGATATGAGAGAAGTGAAGAGATGATAAGTTTCCCTCCCAAGCCCTATTCTGGCCCGTACGTAATAAGGATACTACGGAGAGAGATGCACCTGCAGCAAGAAGAACCTAGAATTTGTAGAGAGAATGAATTTTTAAGAGTGAGAGAGATAGGTTTGGTTAAGGAGGTGAGATTAGGTATATATATGTTGGATTAGAGATGAAAAAGAAAACAACAAGAAATAAAAAAAGTATCAATGTAGAACACATCTTACTTGTCAAACCCTTCAGCACCTTTTTGATGGAGAGAGAAGAAGAGGGAAGAACTCAACTTTGATTGATACACCAAATCCAAGACCTTCTTTTGATTAGAGTTGATCTCCCAAGGATAGCTTACAAGAATGGCTAGTCTTCTTCTAGAAGAAAGTGTAGGCTTAGGTTTATGTTAATAACTAAGTACGATTAAGCATTACTACTCACTCCCTCATGAATTCCTCTCATCAATGGCTTGAATGCTTCAATGCTTTTCAAGGAAGAAGAGTTTCCCTTTTATAGGTGAAGAGAACCCCAAGGATTTACACAAGAAGAGAGGAGCCAGTGTGAACAGAAACAGGAAAAGTTGGAAATGAGTTGTCCCTGCATGATGTGGGCACCAGTATTTTGATCATATCTCCTCAACCGTGGCTCCAAATAAAAAAGTAAAAATATGGGAAGAAAATTCAGCTCATTACCTACGACTTCCATTTAATATGTATTTTCCAATTCGGATTGGAACCTTGTGTTAAAAAAATCATCAAAATCATTAGGAAAATTTTGAACTCATTTTTGGGCCTTTTAAGAGTGCCACATCATCAAAGTTGTACAAAAGAAAGCAACCCGATAGACCCCTCTAAATATTGCTTAGAACCCCATGATATGATCTATCATTGGAAAGTTCTTGAAAAATGGATTCTAAAGAGCCAAGGTCCGAAAATTTTGGATGACTTCTATGAACGTTATGCCATTTTTTTTCAATCAGCCAGGTTTTGTTACCCACTACTACATTTGCCCCCCTATAGCGACGGCTACAGCGACGAATTTTCGTCGCATTAGCGAGGGAAAAAGGCGTCGTTGTAGCCGTCGCTACTGTACATCGCATAAACGAGGCATTTAACGAGGGCTATAGTGACGAGTTACCGTCGCATAAGCAACAAAAATAAGTGGTTTACTTTTCGTCGCATAAGCGGCACGTGGCAAAATGCGTGGTATAAGCGGCGTGTGGCATAAGCGGCGAGATGCTTAAGCGACGAGTTGTTGTTTTTTTTTAAAAGACCGCATCAGTGACGCTTTGAACACGCAACGACTATATGACGTGCAGGGTTTCATAAGTGATTTCTCTCCGCTCCCTCTCTCTCTCTCTCACACACACAGTACATACAACAATCTAACTCTAATGCTCTCTCTCTCTCTCTCTAGCTCTCTACACACACATACAAACTCTAGCTCTCGAGTGGAACACACACACCCACAAACTTTAATTCTCTCTCGCGCGCCGGTGTTCTTGCAATTGTGATTGCTCTCATTGCTCATACATTTGTTGGCATTTCGCATAGTAGTGTGGACTTTGATCGGACCGGTGCGTACGTAAGCGATATAAATTTACAATTTCGGCTTCAAGATGAATTATGGTAAACAACTCTCTCTCTCTCTCTCTCTCTTTGCTAATTTTTTAAGTTAGAACTTTAAATTAAATAAAAAATAGACGATCATGTTTGTTTATTAAAAATATATATTAAAATAAAATAGTAGGCCCTCAAGCCAATATTAAATCTCAATCCCATGATTTCTGTCATGTAGCAGACGTTTCTATAAGTTCTAAATCGGCTCCCTTTGTTCAGTTAAGAAAAACGTTCTTGATGTATAATAGAAATAATTCTTGCGAACTTCTAAAATGATCCATTGGCCAGCCGCTTCAGATCTCGTGAGCCATATAGCCTGCCAAGATGCCTCGTTGGCAAGTGGACAAGCTATGTGGGCTCACGAGATCTCAAACGGCTCGCAAATGGGCCATAATCAAAGTTCAAAAAAGCTGTATAACTTGTTCACATGCCTCATTGGCACGTGGGCTCCATGCGTTAAAGCTCGCCGATCGACCATTTCTGAAGTCCATGATAAAAAAACGCTCGCGGACTACTTTGGACGGACTACTTTGGAAACGGCCCATTGGCGAACCATTTAAGATTCTGTGAACCCACATAGCTTTTTCGCGTGCCAAAGAGGCATGTGGGCAAGCTATAGGACTCGCCGAGAGCTCAAACAGCTGACCGATGTATTGTTTCTGAGCGTTTTTTGCTTGAGGACTTTGAGAACGATCCATATATCAACGAGTTGTTTGATCTCTTAGCGAGCCGTATAGCTTTCCCATATGCCTCATTGGTACATGGACATTCCATGTGGACTCACAAGAGCTCCAACGGCTCGCCGATGGACTGTTTCTAGAGTCCACAAAACAAAAACTTCTCCCTATTTCATACAACTCGGGACATGTGGGTTTAACATGAAAATAAAGAAAACTTGGTACATGTCGGTACTTGGTACTTGGTCCTTGCTTTCATTTGGTTGTAGGTTCCATAATGAAACTTCGTACTTGCAATTGATACATGGTCCATGGTATTAATTGGTCAATGTAACTTTGTGGTACTGTAATAAATTAACATGAAAACAATAAAACCTCTTTAGTGCTAGATTTGGTATAAGGTACTTGGTACTTGGTACTTGATTTGGTACTTAGTACTTGCAACTTGAAACTTGGTACTTGATTTGGTACAAGATATGTAGAATCTGACACTTAGCGTAAAATCTGCTACCTTTACAGAAAAAATCAAAATCAAAAGCTTGTTAATACTAGAGCCTAACATAGAAACCAAGAAAACGTGTTAGTGTTAGTGTTAGATTTGGCAGTTGATTTAGAGTTTGGTATCAGGTTCCATAATGAAACTTGATAGTTGTCATTGGTGCATGGTACATGGTACGTAACTTGAAACTTGGAGCGTATAAAATCATCTTAAAAAAACATTGGAAGCCTTTTTAACAATGTGTAAACCGACCGGGCGAAAAGCCATAGGCGGTGACCCAAACCAGGACAACAACAACTGAACAGAAAGACTAACGTCCCTAGCGATATTTCTTTTATATTCTTAAAGACTTGCACAAGAGTGCTATAAGATCAAAATGCCTTAATTTTGAGAAGTAGAGCAACTAACAAAAAACTTAGGACTAGGTTTTACATGCCACATCATCATTTGGTAGCACAATGACCATGATTTCAATCCATTTTTAAAAAATATATATATAAAGACAAATAAATAACATTGAGATGGTTACTTAGGTTAATTATCTTATCGACAAATAATTAATTGTTTGACAATAGACAAATTCAGTGATGCAACAAACACATGTCAGTATATATCATCAGTAAGTTTATGTACATGTGTCCAAAATGTGTGGTGATCAATCCTCACATATACAAAACAAATCTCATCATCACATACGATGTAGCAATGCACACTGAAAAATACATATATAACGATCCCAAATATGCAAAAGAAATCTCTATGCAGGATCACTATGTGATCCATCACTACTAGAAGATTCACTATCATCGGTCTCATGATCGCTAGTGCCACCACCACTAGTCCGAACCGTGGGACTACGACTGTCCCCATCTCTGCGATCATCACCATCATGGTTAGTGATTGGGCCGCTGCTCCTCTCAGCCTCTCGACGTCTCCCCTCGGCCTCCTGTCGAGCCACCTCTGTCATATCAGCCTCCCCATGCTACTCTTGTATTAGTTAGTGAAAGAAAAAAAGAATATATTACAGTTACCATGAAAAAAACTACAAAGCAAAACAAAGATACATACAAGTGGATCTGGAGTGTCAGTAAGTGTCTGACACAAAGCACGATAGCCGGAGTATGTGGCGTACTCTATCTCCTGTGCCGTCGGTGCACGACCATAGTCTTTCGTCTACATTAAGACACAACCAAAGACTTATTAATTTTTGCATTCAATAATACTACCTTTAAAAGTTAAAATTAATACTACCTTTAAAAGTCACCTTCTTGTTTTCTCGACCGCCATCTGGTCCAAGCTATTCGCAGCCATACTGTGAACACCATTTGCTGAGGGGTTCGGCCTCATGCACACACCCCAACTTAGCGGTATACCGTAGGTTATACGCATATCAGCAGACCCTGCCTGGCTCACATCCTTTATCTTCACTTCACAATCAAGCATCACGACCACAGTGCCACATTCCAGGTTCACCACATCTCTCAATTCTTTGCATACGAATGGCTTATTGCCATGGATTTCCACAATCCCCTTCTCGGGCAATTCGAAGGTAGCAACCTGTAGGTCGCTGCGTGTCGCATGCTCCAGCTCTCCCCTCTCGTGTGGGAGATAGAAGTCCGCAGGGTTCACCTGGTGCTCCTCCTCAATTTCTTCACTGGTACAATACCCACCATTTAAGTATGGCTCACAAGCCAACAACTCCCCATCCAACAGGGTATGACTAGCACTACTTCCGGTTTCATGCAATAGTTTTTCCTCATAATGGGCATCAACATAGCCGGGAAACATTGCATCCAATTTCTTCGTCAACTCTTCCTCACTCATGCATTCTTCTCCTTCGTCCACACAGGGGACATCCATACATTCTTCTCCTTCGTCCATACACGGGGCATCCGTCTCCTTCTCTTCTTTTGCTTGTTTTTCCTCTTCGCTCAGCTTGGCATGCATCATCGACACCTTTTCAAAAAACTAGGTCATCACTTGCTCTTGCCGACGGAACTCAGCATCCATAAGCATTTTATTTCTCTCCAGCTCTTTTCTCGCTCTTCTACTTTCCAGCCGCATCTCCTCTACATCCTTGTAGTAACTCTCAGTCGTCCTCGAGAGTGTCTGAGTCGAGGTCTACATAGCCTTTTGCACCGCATCCCAGTCATATCTTGGTTTTCCTTCTCTCCATCCAGCAAAGCGTTCCCTCACGCGTTGTATCGCTCTTTCAAAGCATAAGAGGGCAACCTCCACATTGAACCATGCCTTCAGTGAGGCCATATCCAAAAGCTTGAAAAAACAGATTGGCCCTTAAAATAGTAGAATCGGTCACGCCACTTCTCCTACGCAATTGCAGCTATGAAGTCATTTAGTGTAGATGCATATCCATCGACAGCAGAAGCTCAGCAACCATCGACAGAAGAAGCTCAGCAACCTAGCATTTTTGGAGACCCATCACCTAGCATTTTTGACAATTTTTAGCATGGCGTTTTTCAGCAATGAAAGACCAGCAGATTGAGCCCCTAAAGAGTAGCACATTCAGCCCCAAGAAACCTCAGTTTTGAGCCCTAAACCTGCAGATTTTCAGCGCCAAAGACCTACAGAACAATCCCAGAATCAACGTTTTTGGACATAGTCGTAGATTTCAGCCCATAGCGTTTTTAGACAGCAGATACAAGATTGCAGATTTCAGCCCTTAGGACGGTGTCGTCATCCCCTTCGCCATTGCCAACATAGCCCCAAGAAACCTCAGTTTTGAGCCCTAAACCTGCAGATTTTCAGCGCCAAAGACCTACAGAACAATCCCAGAATCAACGTTTTTGGACATAGTCGTAGATTTCAGCCCATAGAGTTTTTAGACAGCAGATACAAGATTGCAGATTTCAGCCCTTAGGACGGTGTCGTCATCCCCTTCGCCATTGCCAACATAGCCCCAAGAAACCTCAGTTTTGAGCCCTAAACCTGCAGATTTTCAGCGCCAAAGACCTACAGAACAATCCCAGAATCAACGTTTTTGGACATAGTCGTAGATTTCAGCCCATAGCGTTTTTAGACAGCAGATACAAGATTGCAGATTTCAGCCCTTAGGACGGTGTCGTCATCCCCTTCGCCATTGCCAACATAGCCTAGAATTGCATCAGTTCCATGCATTCAGCTTGATCCAGTTGGTGCTCTCCTACGCGATTGCAGCTATGAAGTTACACCTGCCTCCATTGGGTTACTAGCATGGGAACTTTTGATGGACCAGAAAAACCAAGTTGATCTTGTTCTTACGGAGGTCGTGATGCCCTGTTTATCAGGCATAGGTCTATTGGGTTGAATTATGAACCATGGGGCACTCAAGCACATTCCGGTTATCATGATGTCCTCTCATGACTCCATGAATTCCATTTTCAAATGCTTGTCAAAGGGAGCTGTGGACTTTCTTGTGAAACAAGTGAGGAAAAATGAACTGAAGAAGCACTTGCAGCATCTTTGGAGGAGGTGCCATAGTTCAAGGACCTGAGCATTGGAAAGATAAAGATTTTGATCTAAGAGGAGTGGCTACTGCAACGAATGCACCTTTTCTAGACCTTGTGCCATCAACACATGAAAATTCTAGGACAACTGGAAGCGTTGAGGATGCTCATTTGACTGGACACCATGTACATTTGATTTGTCTCATATGGTCCCAAGCGGCGAGCATGATAGAAGAGAGGAAAAATCATGCACCCCAACAGTGCATGGTGCACCCTTGAGAGAGTTGCCTACAACCTGCCTCTACTATATGCCACACTTACTCAGAGAGCAGCTCCGACCGATTTCCACCTTGACAGATCGAGAGTCAAGAGACGAGAGAGAGAGAGAGAGAGAGAGAGAGAGAGAGAGAGAGAGAGAGAGAGAGAGAGAGAGAGAGAGAGAGAGAGAGAGAGAGACATAGATGTTAAAAATATTTCTTTCTTTCTACTTACCGTGCTGCGTCACGTCGATGACCCATGAGATTGCACATTTGCTTGACCATCCACCTGGGACTCCATCCTGTCCCATACTCCACCTCTAGTGTGTTGAGAACATATTTCTTGTCATCCTCATGCTGATCACTACAGTGCAAAATAAAGCTGATTAGTAATTCAACTAACAAACTAAAATTTACATTTTTTATGTTAATTAATACTTACTCCCATGGTATATGAACTTGCTTTAGATAAGACGAGCAGAGGTCTCCCATCTGACGTTTGAGGGCGATGCCGGCCCCGAGCTGGAGGATAGCCCCGTTAGGCAAGATGTCGCATGTGACACCCAAGCTGCCAATGCACGTGCGCATTGGTGGAGGTGGAGACACTGATGGGGGAGCTGGCGGCAGCTGAGGCGGTGTCTCACGAGTCGATCGCCCCGGTGGCGTGCTACTCTGCCGGTGATGCCTACATGCAATATAAACATACGGCAGATTAGATGAGAGTTCTTAAAAACTACTTGATATTTAATTCATAATCACCATAATAGATATAGAGTCCGAGACTGACGGCGACTAGCTTGTGAATCAGGTGTCAACTGAGTACTAGGAGGTACATTATGAGTAAGCCGCTGACTCTCATGATGTGATGTACCTGGAATAGGAGTCCTAAGCAAACAAAGACATCAAGGGAATACATATATTAAGATTTCTATATTAAAAAAAAGAATGACATTACTACTTTATCAATCGAGAAGATTACCAATGTGCTATGGTCTGATCTGCATGAGAGGAAGTCTCCACTCCTGCGTGTGGCTGGGAGGATGTACCCTCTCCAGGACGTACGGGCAAACTGAATCGCCCAAGAAACTCAATGGAGCTGTCTAAACTGGCCTCATCCATCTCCATATAATCTGACATAGCCTCCGTCAAAGCCTCTCCTGATAGTCCAGTGGTACGTAGCAAAGTCTTGGTGAACGTCAACTTCACTCTATGACCCTGGTCACTCATCCTATCTGTATATTTAAAACAAACCATATGTCCAACTAACACAAACATCGTATCTGAATGTAACATCAATTCAAGTAAAAATATTAATAGATCAAGAATCTACAGATGAGGTCGAAGCAGCCATGAATGGAGTGGACTACAACAAAATAGATCAAACAAAAATGTTACAGATGCTTCAAAAGGTTATGAATCAAATGCAAGATCAGGTAGAAAAACTAAAAGAGAAACACGCTCAGTAACAAATTCAATGCAAGAGTAAGCTACATGAGAGATTTGATGGTTTGTGGACGAATGCAGCACGAGCTTATAACCATATGGTAGATGTGGACAAAATGAAGCAGACCTGGATGTATTCTTGGAAAGGACTCAACATGAACTATATGATGTTGTTGGCAGCGCTTTCGCTTTACCTTTCGCTGCCTACTCTCACATGGTATCAGACGCTGAGGTTCTTCTCCCAAGCCGACGATCCCCTGTTGATTGCTTTCGTAATGAAAAACTCCCTCAAAACTGAGATCGCTCCCCTTGGTGGCTGTGTTTTCTACAAACAGCAGCGTTTTCACCTCTCAGGCTGCGTTTTCTCTGCTATGGAGCCAGATCAGCCATCGCTACTCCCTTCTCTCTCAGCCCTGAAGGGATTACCCTAGCCATCGCTACTCCCTTCTCTCTCACCCCTGAAGGGATTACCCCAGATCAGCCGTTGATAAAGCACTTGCAGCAGCGTTTTCAGCATTAGACACAGTACCAGATCAACCCCTTGAAGCATTGCAGAGAACCCCCATTTTCAGCCATAAAAACGCAGCAAAACAATCATTTTCAGCCACCTGAAACAGCCCAAAGATTTGCAGAATTTCAGCAGTTAATAGACCACAGATTTCAGCCCTAAAGTCGTCATCGTCATCACCGTCATTGTCATCGGCAGGTCCCATGTTGCATCAATCCATTGCATACACATTGTACCACTTTGTGCAATCAAAAAGTAGACCACTCTCGCCAACGAGAGTGGGGCCTTCGGAGGAGGGTTTTACAACGTCTCTAGTGTCATTGACAAAGTTGTTGCCCCCGCATCTGCTGTGCTGAAAGTTTTTGATGCCATGCATGACCTTGAGCACTCTCTCTTATGTGATCCCCAACATGATCTCATCGGCTACATTAGTCTCATCTCCCGCCTTGAGGAGGCTATCTGCTTTCTGTCTCAAAATTGCCCTATGGCCATTGAATGGCTTAAGGAATTTGTTGATTTTTTAGATTATAATGAGGTCCTTCAAGATGCACCCATGAAAAGAATTTCATCTCATCTCAAGCTTCTGCAAGCGTGTCAGTCCAACGGAGATTGGGCCAAGCTTGATGGAGGACTTCACTCCGTGTCCCTAGACAGGCTGGAGGGTGAATTTGAGAGAATCCTTTTTGTTGATAGCTTGCTAGTCCCTCCTCTTTGTACTGAAGTGTTAAGGAAATCTGATTCTGGAAGCGACAGAAAGCGTCAATCACAGAATTTGAAGATCTTGCACCTAATCATGCAAAAGCTGGTCTCCAATGGAAGGACCCATAGAAGTATGGAAATTTTCATTGAAACTCGCGTGCGAGTTTTTAGAGAGAGTATGAAGGCTCTACCACTTAATTATCTACAAATTAAGTCTGGCTCAAAGGTTGATTGGAAAAGCTTAGGAATGTACATTGGCCCATGGACACAACATATGGAGGTAGTTGTTAAGTCAATCTGTGAACCAGAGTATCAGCTTTGTAGTCAGGTTTTTAAAAAGCTTCCCTTTGAAGATTGGGAAGGCAGCTTTGGCAAAATTGTCGTGTCTGGAGGTTTACTGGAGCTTTTACATTTTGGGGAAGTAGCAATAAACAGTCTAGATGAACCACAGAAACTCTTCAAGCTTCTTGACATGTTTGAAGCCATGACTAACTTGAGATCATTGTTTGGAAGGCTCTTTGGGGGCCCAGGATGCAAGGATGTTCAACAGAGGATGAAAGGTTTACTGAAGTTGATAGTGCAAGGTGCTCATGCCATTTTTTTGGAGCTAAAGCAGCAAATAGAGAATCAGAGAGGCTCGAAGGCACCCATTGATGGCAGTCTGCTAAAGGTTTTGAGCTTTGTGATAGGATATGTCAAGCACTTGGTTGGAGATTTCTATGGACCGATCATGACCAAGGTGCTTATAATATATCGAAGTTGGAAAGATGATGTTCAGGACAAGACAAGCACAGAAACTCTGCTTTCTAAAGCGGTCCTAAGTGTGATGAATGCACTTGTGCTAAATGTCAATGAATCAGAGTTCAAGGTTCTTCTGGGTGAGTCTTGGCTTAAAGAGCAACAGCAGCAAGCTGAGATTAGTATCTCTATGTATATGAAGGAGGGCTGGGAAAAGATAATTCATCATCTGAATATACCAGGGGTTATGAACTTGACAGGTAGTCGTGCCGCGGCTCGAGACCTCCTCAAGACCAAGCTCAAGGCATTCAATGCAGCATTTGAGGAGCTTTATCAGATGCATGTGAAGTGGATTCTTGTGGATGCAGAGCTGTGAGAAAGGATCAGTATAAAGGTGGTGAAATTAGTAGTCCCACCTTACAGAACTTACCTTCAGAACTATGGACCTTTGTTAGAACAAGATGGCACTAAGAGCAAGTATGTGAAGTATTCTGCACAGAGCTTGGAAAGGATACTTGGAAGCCTCTTTCAAGGGAGATCCGAGAGAATTCTCAGTGGGTCTGATAAGAAATTGAATGGGTCAGCTGCCATTGCACACCCAACCACTGTTAGTGTTGTATGATTTTTACTTGACTGAAATTAAACCTACAACATTAGTGTTAAGCATTGGTATGGTTGTTGTTGAGACTATCTTAGTTGAAGGAGTTCACTTATTTTAGATTTCCCACATTTGTGTGTGTAGCCATTGCCTTGTTGAGCAGTTGCCTCCAAGGTTGGGGCATAAAGGTTGGTGACGGTAGCAATAGTAGTTGCAGGTCCGGTGGCTAATCAAACTTCCTGAGCTGAGAAGGACCAATTTTCCATGCATGCAGGCCCTGTTTTCTTGTGTTGACAAGATTGTTTAAGCATATTTTGAGTAGCACATTTTGTCACCATCTGGGCTTCTCGGCTCAGTATTAGTTTCTTTTGCCTTTCTTGTTTTTGGGTTATCGACAAGCTTGATTGAGGAAAGCTTGAGTAGCATACTTCGTCACCCCTTGGCTTCTATTATCCAAGTAAGTTACTCAGTCCTCCTTTCTCAACATGGAGTGCTGACAAGGTTGTTTGAACATATCTTGTTCTCATTTTGATCATCCCCAGTGATGGGGTTAGGGCTACACATAATGTAGCTACAGCATAGCGGCCAAAAAATTGAAGGCGGATGCGGTGAGCCCATTAACCCAGGCATCGGGACAGTGGGTGAACTCCCCCTCTGCTAGCATAGCACCCCCTAATTCCAACTATTTTTAGGAGACCATAATCAATCTTCAAGACCCAGATTCATAGATCCTCTCCCTCTCACTATCGTTAACAGAAATTCCTCTCTCCTACCCGTTTGGTCACACCTTTGAATTACATAAACCTACAGTATTGCATTTTTCACTAAAGAGGCAAGTGATGAAGAAGAGGGGGGAGGCGGGGGAGTACCTCCTCTTCTCTTGCGTATTTTGTTGTAGCGTTGCTGTGGAGCTCGGTAATGTCTATAATTTCCCGCGAGTCACATTTCAAAGGCTTTGCAACAATAATATAGAAGTGTCTCATCGCATGAGAGAAGGGGCAATGTGCAGGCGTCGCTAGGAGCCTCGTTTTGTTGCGTCGTTTAAGCAAGGACCAATTTGAAGCGTCGATTATGCCACGGCTACAAATTCAAGTCGTGGATTATGCAACGGCAGTGGTTGCTTATGCGACGGCCGATTTTTTTTAATATAAAATATCCTTGCTTATACGACTGAAACCTCGTCTATGTGATGCGTTCGTCATCGGTTAAACGACGCTCGTCAATTATTAGTCCCTCACAAACCCCCCCTATGGTTAGTAGTGACCGTTACGGTAATCTAAAATCACCTTTTTCTAGATCTACATGAATGCAATGTCCGATACATGCATGCTATATATCAATAGATAGCATTTGAAGAGTAGATTCTAAATATCCAACCTCCGACAAGTTTGGATCTTATTTGCAAAAAAATTTACCGATCCCCACTTTTTGAAAGCTATGCCACATCAACAATTCTTACAAGGCCCATTTTTTAGTCCAAACTTTTCCTAATGTAGGGTACAGTTTTGGCAGCAAAAGTCTTCTTGTGGCCCCCTTAGCCTAGACTTTCATTTGATTCCAATGGACACCTCATGCAATATGAAATCATGACATTGCTCTTTGACAAAGTTTTGTAATCATGCTTGCAATAATGCATTAAAATAAGTGTATTGTTGAAATCATGCCACCTAGTGTCCCACTAGGATTTGATTCCCTCCTAGTAGCTATTTAAAAAGAAATATAAGAAAAATACATAGAATATATATATATATATATATATATATTGGAAATTACCCTAGATATAGGATCTAGCTAGGGTGTGAGATAATAATGAGATGGTAGAAAGAAAGAATCAATGCTTTTTGCCCCAAGTTAAAGAGGCGGAGCTATTGACGCTTTTCCCATAGTACTTTTTGATTGGTAAAGTAAGAATACGTTATCCTCGAGAAAAATAATAGGATGAGATAGAAAGCTTATTATTATACTTAAATATGCATATGTACATTATAAAAATATAATTATGTAATTAAAAAGTTACAAGATAGATCTTGTAGCCGCGTTTTCACTATGTAAGTGTCACATCACGACATCCACCCCCTCTAAACCTGCACATCCTTCGGTATGTGCCACATTCTCTCTTTGATAGATCAGCCCTCCTGCACATCTTCCTTGCTTTCTTCTTCACTGGATGATTCCAAAGCTTCATCTTCACTTTGCTCTGCACTTGTGTTTTGTTCTTTCTCCTCGTCAACATCTTCTGGATATTTGTCTCTTCTTCTCTTAAACATTTTGATCCTTTTTTTTGTGATGGGAATCTTTACTTATGTACCATCTAGTTCTGATAAGTTGTAAGTAGCATTTTCATGCACACGCTTTACAACATATGGTCCAAACCATCTTTTCGAAAACCTACGCATGAATGTGTGCTGATTATCAAGGCTACTATCATATACTAAAACCCAATCACCTTTGTCAATTACTTTGCTCATGAGACGATGTCGCTTATCAAAGTAGTCCTTGTTTTTCAACCTTGCATTTTTGAGTCATTCTTTTGCAGCCTCAATGTCTCCAGGTCTTCTCTCTAGTTGCCTTATGCGCAATGAAAGGAGACCTTCCCTGCTAAGCCCCTCTTGCCAAGGTAGTACATTCCATGTGGGAATTGTTTCTTCAATCGGCATCACTGGATTTTGACCATACATTAGCTCCGCAGGCATGTAGCCAGTTATTGAGCTATGTGTTCTACGATCAGCCCATAAATCATATGGTAACAGTTTTGGCCATTCACCAACTCTTCCTTCACAAGCCTTGGCCAAATCTTTGATGATAGGAGGATGCCCTCTTTCACTCTTTCCATTGCCTTCAAGGTTGTAAGCTATAGTAAGAGAAAGCTTGATTTCTAATCTGGAAAAGAAGTCCATTGCTTCCTCAAAATCCAGGTCACCTCTATCTGCAGTGATCTTTCCCACACAACCATAACGGCAAATCACCTCATCAAGAAGGAATTTGCACACAGCTTATGTGGTTTTATCTCTTAATGCTCTTCCTTCAACCTGATTAGTTAGGTCCTCTCGTGCAAGAACCAAATACCTCATCTGCCAGAGTCCTAAAGGCATTGTGACTAGATCCACAATCCATTTATAGTTCATGGCCAGTGGATATGTAGGATGCAATCCATCATGATGTCGGACATTTGAATACATTTGACAAGTTACACATGACTCTACAAATTGAGATACATCTTTATACATACCCTTCCACCAATATTTTTCTTTCAACTTGGAGAAGGTTTCCCACACACCCTTCTGTCCAGCCCATAGACTCTCATGAAACTCCTGCATGAGCTTTACTTGAGTCTCTTGTTTACATATAACCCGTTGTGGTGTAGCACCCTTTTGTTTAGGATGCTTCCACAAGTAACCATCCCTCAAAAAGTACCCATATGCTTTCCTACATATCCTCCTGAATTCTTGTTGAGACCAATCATCCTGTTTTGCTAGAGTACTCAAATAGCTTCCAATAATAAGCCAATGACCTTCATGAAGATCTTTCAAGAATGATTCAAGTAGATTAGTCATGGAGACATTGTTACCTTTGACATGAGAGATAGAATAGAACTTTGTGCCTACATCATCTCTCTCATCAATCATCTGTGACTCATCTTCATACCTTTCCCTTGATAGCATATCTTCCATTGTATTGTCTTTACTTGCAATGTGCTTAAACTCAGGATTTAAGGACTTAATGTATGCAATCCACCTCATCATAGCAATGTCTGGCGTTGAGCAGATCATAATTATCCCAAGAAGTGGTAGACAATCTGTTTCTACAACTACACATACACCAATTAGGTACTCTTTCCCACTTTTCAAGTCTGTAACCATACCCCATAACTCTCTCTTTATCTGCGGATAGTTTCTTTGGCGAGTACTTAGTACCTTTGCTCCAAATATTACCACATACCTGTGTCCTTCTTTGTCATCTTGCCCTATTGCCCATCCAATCCCTGTAGAACTGGTGTCTACTGTCCCAATTACTGGCCTTTAACACTCATAGTCTACCTTTCTCAAAGTTGGTGATGATTGAAGCAACTCTTTTAGCTTTCTCATGGCTTTTACATGTGCTTGTGTCCATTTAAAATTTTGATTCTTTCTACGCAAATGATAAAGAGGATCAGCTACATGTGCATAATGTGGAATCCAAATAACATAAAAGATACATGCTCCCAGAAACCTTCAAACCTCAGTGATGCTAGTGAAAGTTTCTTTCATTCTTTGGATGGCATCTACCTTTGTTGGACAAGGTTTCCTACCATATGGTCCGCACATGTGCCCCACAATGAGCACTTCATTGACACCAAACATAGACTTTTTTCCTAACAAAGTAAGTTTCACTTCCTCCAACCTAGACAAAATTTTATCACAATCATTTATGTGATTTACCACAAACCTGCAACATCCCTTGAGATCCAAAGCTTCATCTTTGTCACTTTCTTCACATCCTTTTATAGGCAAATCATCAATGAAAGGCATTGTGATTTGAGGAATAAAGTCACATAAGACCTTATTCATTCCATTCATCATATGTGCAATCAAGTTGGTTGCTCCCTGTGGAAAGGTACACATCCTTACCAAACCCAAAGGTCTCCTAATGGTTGTCAAGTCTGTGCTTTCAATCGCAAGTTGAAATTGATCATACCCTGAGTAGAGATCCCCCATTGAGTAGATTGCCCTCCCTGTAAACACCTCTACAAACTCATCCACAATTGGACCTGTACCTACATTTCTGATTGTCACCTTGTTCACTGGTTTCATATCTTGGATGAAGCGTAGAGAACCATTCTTCTTTGGAACTGTGAACCACCTATTTGAGTATGGGGCACAAGAAGGCTCCAAAATTTTCATTTTGATTTTCTCATTCAGTACTTCTACTAACTTTGGCAAATGAGCCTTTGAAACTGGAATAGGCCGCAGATTTCAAGGCACATGAGGTATTGTGAAAATTACCATAGGAGCTACAATAGAAGGATCAACAGATCCTATCTCATGTGGCTCAAATGCAAAAGCCTTACCATGCTTTGGAATCATTCCTTTGAAGCACTTTGTCTCCTCCTGTGTTAGAAACTCCTCGCGACCAATCTGCAACTCTTGGAAAGACTCCTTTGTGAAGGTATGCCCAGTCTTTTTAGGATTCCTCAAACTTGGTTGTAAAGAATCCTGCTCAATCTTTTCCCTGTTGTTGGGTGGTAAGGGTGAGGCTACTGGTTTCACCTTCTTTGCTACACTCTTGTCTTTAGTTTCAACATGGACTTCTGGGCCAACTGTTTGGTTTTCTTTAAAGGATTCTATTACTTGATACATTTCCATAGAACAAACTTCCACAACTTTATTTTCAAGATGCAAATTAGACCCCATTATAGCATCAAGCTTACCCATAGTATCTACAAAAGAAACTTGTTTACACAAACCCAAAACATTTTCAATAGGCTTTAGCAACCCACTCTCTTTCATGCCTATTTGTCCATTATTTACATATTGCCTCTTACATCTCTTCAAATCTTCAAGTTTTGTAAAACATACTGATCCATTCCTTGTTACCAAGGAGCCCGTTGAGAAAGTTTCACCTATTTTTTGGATCAGACGAGACCCTTTTCTTTCTGTACCACAACAATTCCGCTTTACAATGGTACTTGGCCAAAACCCATCATTTCCCTATGGTCATGAAACTCTTTGCTCACCTTTGGCAGAGGATGTTCTCTGAGGTTGTCACGATTTCTTTCATGGTTTACACAAACTGTGAGAAATTGGACAGCACGTTTATCATCTTTGTTGCGTATCATAGCATATGCTGAACCATCGTCCATTACCTTTGTTTCCATTCAAACTCCCACAATGTAGGGATGTTCAAGGATGAGATGATATGAAGATGTATCCTATACAAAGAAGTTCTGGTCAATATTTACATCACCTATTGTCACCTTCATACCTGGACATGCTGCATACAATTCACCGAATGAATTGTTTGCCACTTTTACCATACAACCATGATCTGTTTCCATCGGTCATTTGCACTTGTTGTTGAGACTCTTTGACATTATGTTTATTTCTGAACCATGGTCAATCAAGGCAACAAATGGATCTTCAAGATCACCTACCTTGACCAAAGTTTCTGTAGTAGCCCTTGCCCAGTGACTTCGTGAATAGTAGCTCCTAGGAATAACTTCAACTTCTTCATCATCATTTGAGAAATGCACTTTCTTCACTCTCCCACTAGATTAGTAGCATCCTACCACTGCTCCATCATCCTCCTTATTTTGCAACCGCATCCCTTGTGTCTTCAAGGTTTCTCCGTCAACCTGTGGGACGAGCAAAATCAGCAAGAGTTTGCCTCTTTCTCTTGATGATGTCAATGATTTCCTCGTGGAATTCATGCTTTGCAATGCCAAGGACTTCTCCCAGAGTGAACTCAATCTTGCTATTCAAAATCCTTTCCTCCAAGACTTTCTTTAAATCTGTAGCAACCTCAATATCAGATTGTAGTTTATAAGTTGGGCCTTTTGTCTTACATTTTGTTGGCTCTTTCTTCTTTCCTGTTGTAGACTCCTCCATGAGTACTTCACGTGGAGATGCTCCTTGTGTTGAGGGTATTTGAGAAGGCATTGAGTCGCTTCACTACTAGCCAAGGGGGTGGTTAGCGACGGTTGTAGCGATGGATAAACGTCGCTTAAGCAAGGGTCAGATGCGTCGCTAGAGACGTCGCTATTGTACGTCGCATATGCCACGACCATAGCATGGCTTTTTGCATCAACTTATCGTCGCTTATGCATCGGTTGTAGCAGCACCTTTTGCATGGCATGTAGCATCGCTATTAGCATTGTCTGTAGCATCGCCTTTCGATGCTTATGCCACGCTTGTAGCATCGAATAAAGCATCGATTATTGATGCTTATGCCACGCTTGTAGCATTGACGCATTGTCTCTTATGGGACGTCTCATTTTTTGTTAATAAAAGTGCGTCGCAAGCGACGGTTCAGGAGTGTTAAGAAAAAAACGACCATTTTTTATAGCCGCGAGCTTGTAACAGCTTGCGCTGCTATCTTAGCTTGCTCTCTATCTATCTCCATCTTTCTCTCTCTCTTTTTTTGTTTGTTTAGCTAGTAGTGCTCTCTCTATCTCTCTCTCTCTCTCTTTTTGTTTAGCTAGTAGTGCACTCTCTCTCTCTCTCTCTCTCTCTCTCTCTCTCTCTCTCTCTCTCTCTCTCTCTCTTTGACATACACATACATACACACGCTCGCTTTCTTGAGTTCGTGATTGCTTATGGAGTTTTTATTATTTGCAAAAGTTGATTGGATCAGTGCGCAAGGAATTTCAGATAACTACTTCAATGGCAAGGATGAATTCTGGTAAACACACATATCCCACTCTTGTTGCTTTGTTATTTGATGCTCGACTAGATTGGGATATTAGAATGCGTAGCGTAGAATCCAAAACTTATGAAGAAACTAGAGAATCATAAGCATGTTAAAAGTAGATCATAACATAAAAACAACGCTTCTGGACTTAAAAAACATGGACATCTATTAGGGTTGTAGAAGCACCCCCCTCGCGGATGGGCACGTTTGCATACTATGGAGCTCGCCAATCGACGAAGGTTGTGAGCTCTCAGCGAGTTGTATCCCTTGGC
Organism: Adiantum capillus-veneris; assembly: GCF_014529385.1. NCBI lineage: Eukaryota > Viridiplantae > Streptophyta > Polypodiopsida > Polypodiales > Pteridaceae > Adiantum > Adiantum capillus-veneris. The sequence continues at coordinate 75,658,809 of NC_140945.1, forward strand.
CACACGGTGCATTGATCAATAAATTAACAAAAAAACAAAGAAAACCTTTAGTGTTAGATTTAGTACTTGGTACTTGGTGGTTTGGTACATGGTACATAGAATTTGATGCGCCGCGTATGTTCTGACTCTTTGTACTTGGTACGTAATATGTATTCTGATTTGGTACATAGAATTTGATACCTGATAGTTCAAACTCGATACTTTGGTACTTTGTACTTGGTACTCGACTTTGTATGTGATACGTAGAATCTGATAGGTATCGTATATTCTCAAATTTGTGCAGAAACTATGGAAATCAAAATCTTGTTAATATTAGAGTGTGACATAGAAAAAGATTCCTAAAAATTAACCCATCGACCAGCCACGTTTTGTTTTTCTTAATGTAAAAACGAATAAACTACGATGCTAATTTTTGGTGCACTTTTGAAGTACATGGATCAATAAATTAACAAGAAAACAAAGAAAAAATTTTAGTGGTAGATTTGGTACTTGGTACTTTGTGGTTTTGGTACATGGTACGTAGAATTTGATGCGCCGCGTATGTTCTGATATCTGATACTTGGTACATAGTGATAGCCGTTTTTCGGCTCTCCATAATTACCATAGTAAGCTACCTCACCCTACCAAAATCACCGAAACACTATGGCTATCCCTACCATTTCACTGTAAATAGGCGTGTGTGAACTAGGGGACTTTTTCCATATCTTCTTAAAAAACCCTCAGCTAGCTAGTCACTGGGCTAGGTGAGCCAAAAAAAATAAAAAAATAAAAGTATATTATGGCCTCTTTGTGTGTAAATATTTCATTGTATATATGGCCTAAATATAGGGATTTTTTATAATTATTTTGGTATTTTATTTAAATATTTCTACTTAGGTGTGTGTTTTATTAAACCTATGTACACCTTCTTTCATCCTCTTACACCATAATTATATTTTTTGCCAATATGTACATACTCTAACCTCATATTTTTCCTTTATACAAATCACTCCCACATTTTCACCCTCACCCTCGTGAAAACAAAAAATTGATTTCTACTTATTGGTTACTTTTATTATATTATTTACTTGCATACCTTTTCCTCTTTCACCCAAAATAATTCAAGGAGGGACCATATCATATGATTCCAATATCTTTCCATATCCATAACTCCTCCATATTTTTATTATTATTTTTACTCATTATTCTAACACCATGTGCTTATTGAGCTAAAGTCCATGAATAGTCCATACACTAGTCCCACCATGTATATATTTCTTATTTCACCAATAATCCTCCTCCATGCATGGGTCAAGGGCAACTTGAATGCCTTGTATTATAATATGACAAAGGAGGGGCTCACTCTTGGATGCATTGTACAAATTCAACAAAGGAGGGGGCCACTAAAAGACTTTTGCAGGCATAAAAAACAGGCTTTTTGGTGAGAATTTTGGCACCTATCTCCACTCCGAATTTGGAGCGGTGGTCAAAAGAGAAAATGTAGCCCACGCTCTGAATAATCACCTCAAAGTTTTTCATGATTTTTGGAGCTACCAGCGGTGAGCTATGATTTTTTGAGTGGACCCCAGTTTGCCCACTTTTCTCACAAGTAGCCCTTAGTCTTCTCTCACCCTTCCACACACCTACTCACTTTTACACATCCCTCCCTCTCCTTCCCTCACTCAAACCTGCAATTTCCATGGCTTCTCCCACCCTCTTCACCATTACCCTTCTCTCTCATCCCTATAGTTCTTTTATGAACCTCTACATACATACACCCTCTCCATGTCTCTCTCTATTGCTTCTATGTTACAATTTCATTTACCTCTCCTAAAATATCTAAAATTCAGCATCTTAACCATGATAACTTCTGCAAATTGAGGATTTGCATCAACAAATCCTCTTTTCATCGTGGTGGTCAACCGTGGCTGCGGCGTAAAGAAGCGAAGAAGAAGAAGAAGACCAACGGTCATTTTTTCCACAATCTACACAAGGGTGAGTTCAAGCTTCTTAAAAGCTTCACCATCTCAATGATTCTCTTTTAATTCACCCCTCTTCCTTCATCAAATCAACTCACTCTACCCATTGTAAATGTAACATTAACTTTCTAGTGATTACTAACGACTAACATACTAACACAAAATAGCATTGACCTAACCATAAAAGACACCTCACCTCAAGACATGTATAGTAACTCTCTCTCTCTCTCTCTCCCCTTCCTTAAAACTTACTTTCACCTTCTCTACCATCAATAATGCTCTCTTTTGAGCCCACACCCATGACTCAAGCAGACAAAGAAGGCCCGCAATGTTTTGATATTCAAAAAAATCATAATCCTGATTTGTTAGCTTGTAAATTAGGATTTTCAATAATCTTAATGAGGGGTCTCCAACCTATAAATAGGCCCCTCTCCTTCTTGTAAAACAACCTCCAACATCTCACATAGCACCCCAACACTCTATGCGTGAGGAGAGACTTAGGTGTAGCAACCACTTGTGAGCTTCACTCTTGGTGAGAGAAGCCTTCAAGCTACACATTGCAAGTGAGAGAGCGTGAGTTCCACAAATCTCAAAACCACTATTGTACATGCTCCTTCATCATCAATAAATTGAGGTTTGGTGCATCAAAGGCGTGATTCGACGTTTAAATCTTCGTCCTTCCATTTGTGCAATACGGTTTGGTGAATTCAAGGTGACTTATGTATTTTGAGTTTTATCGGTTGATCTTGATTTTAGAAAGTGTTTTAGTGTGTTTTTCATTGCCAGTTTTGTGTCCATTGTAAGAGGGTATTGTGGTGAGAGGCCTCCCACACCCTAAGACAATGTGTGTGTGTTTTGGCAATGATTAGCAATCACTAAGCATTGAGTGATTTTTGTACAAGTTCTACGATAGCATCATAACGAACCATCTCCATTTGCAAGTCACAAATAAGGTATTACGCAAGATCCTTTCCTCTCTCTCTTCCCTTTGCTCTAGCTCTCTCTGGTCCATTTCATGTGTGTCTTGGTGTGAGGTTGCTTGTGTGTGTTGTGTGGTGCATCTTCTTGGTTGTGCCAAAATCTCTCTTGCGTCCTAGTTCGCATACCATAACTAGGTGGTGCCCCTATCTTGTTTGGGTTTGGCTGTGGGTTTGTTGTTTTGTTGTGCTTGTGTTTGCCCCAGCCCCAATTGAGCAGCACGGGAGCCTTGAGGGGTGTTTAGAGGTCGCCTCTCTTGTTGCCCGCCCCGGACCGCCTCAATTTTGGTGCCCCCACTGAGGAGCGATCGTGTACTTATTGTTGTTGTATTGCATGAATGCTTAAATTTCAGCATAATCAAGTAGATTATATGAATCATGGAAACATGTATGACCGATTTTAATTTCAAGGAAACAAAAATTGATCTAGAATATGGTTCGGATTATGCATAACATAAGAAAGGAAAAAAACATTTTCACATAAGAATCTAGAATTCATGCTGAAAGACCCTTCAAAACTTTGTGTAGTTAGTTGATGATTGTTTGGAACTAATCTTTGTGTGGTTGTAGCATTGAGAGACTATGAAACGCTATACCTTTGATGATATCCCAATCTTCTTCGGAAATCTAGAAGAAGATGTTGATGATTTTCTTGCTGATTTTAGAATGGTTTGTCATATCCTTGGTAAAAGGGATGACATTGAAAAAGGGGATTTTCTATTGCTATGCCTTAGAGGCAACGCTGAGCAATGGTTTTGGAGTATGTCTTCTCAGATTGAAGATGGATATACCCAAATTTCCAAAGCTTTGAAGGCCAGATTCTCTAAAGTTCCAACAATGGAGAAAGCATGGGCTTCACTACGGAGACTTCAACAACATGGTGAAGACTACTATGCTTATGAGGATATTTTTTCTCGTCAATGGGAAGGATGTGGATTTAGTTCTACATTTCCAGATTATGTAAAAATGGATCAATTTATTTCGGGTTTGTCTCCTTTCCTTAAGACTAAGGTTACTTGTAGTGGACCCTCTACTTTTGAAGAAGCGGTCACTATTGCCCGAAGGAAGTTTCACAAGTACTTCTACATCAAAAATGGTTTCCATCATGCTAGAAGAACCAACCACCATGAAAGTGTTTCTATCAAGGAGTCATCTCCTTTGCCATACTTGTCTCCTTCTACTCCGACAAATGTTGAAGAAGTTACTTACATGCTAGCTGATTATTCAAGTGCTAAAGTGTGTGGCCAAGATTCAACTGTGGAATCTCTTTCTTCTACCTTTATCACAAGCATGCGAAAATCAACACAAGATATCTCAAATGGCATTGATGATTCAATAATGGATATATCCAACCCTTTGGTGGAGGATCAATTTCTAGTCCGAGCAGACGAAGCTTTTGTGCAACATGACTCGATGGAGAATGAAGACCTTGAAGGTAACCTTGATCTTATGGAATGTTCTGAGAGTGTATCTTGTCTAAAAGAAGAGAGTGAAGAAGAAGATGAAATCATAGGTGGAGAGATCATAGACCACATTGATCATAAAGAGATGATTGTGTACATGGAAAGCCAACTCCAAAACGAAGTAGAAGAGTGTGAGTTGAATCCATGTGAGTATAATCTTCAAGAAGTGTTTGAGGATGTTGAAAAGCATTGGTATGACCCATGTATGTTAAGCATAGAGGAACCTATCATGCAAGAAGCCAAATGTTTCACAAAATCAAGCAGTATTCCATCAACCTTTGAGGTGGTACAATGTGAGGAGTTACAACCTTGCCAAAGGGGGGGCTTAGAAGGGGATGAAGAACATGGGAGAGTAGTAAAAGATAAAATCATAAAAGGAAACTATCAGAAGGGTATCATTCTCTTCAATGGTGTTTTAGTGGGTGGCTCTTCATTCATGGGACAATCTCTTAGCAAGGAAATCCAAGCTTTTGAAGCCCCAATCATCTTCATATTGGGTTTCACCTCTTCAAAGTCAACTTCTCCTCTCTTCACATATACCTTTCATCGAGGGCACCATACCTTCTTAAGTGGAGGAGGACATGAATACTTGGTGATAAACGGATGTTTCCAAATCTTATTCACTTGGTTCTTTGTTGTATGGAGGTCGCACATTGTGATGCTTCTGGTCTTCATCATAGATGAAAAACTTGTTGACTGCTACATGTGGATATCTCATCAATCAGTACCAAAATCTATTCTCTTCCAATGTGTTGGAAGCAATAGAAACCTTCGTCTATTATCTACTTATGTGGTAAACTATTTGCAATACCTTCCAATAGCAGCTGGAAGCATGGATCGAGCTTTCCTAAATCATGAAGGCCATATAATTTTTGACTTGGTGAGCCTACCCAGGTTGAATGAATTTTATGAGCTACAGTTCAGGAATTCGCTCATACAAGCTCTTGAAGATCGTAGCAGATACATCAACTTTACACAGGAGGAAGAGCAACCAATCTTTTATATCACATTCATAGTGATAGATGCAATGATGGACAACAGTAAAATCTACAAGTTTCTTCAACCAAAATCAGTAAGTGATTCCATACCATACATCTGGCTTTGGGAAAGATATTTCAAGATCTTTGATCCTGGGGGGTGCTTATGGAAACTTTCTCAATGGAGGAGGTTTACTCCGTCACTTCATTTCATCTTGCTATTGGCTCGGAGAACCTTCCATATCACACAAGGTTTTTTAATCATACAACAAAGGTTCTTCAAAGATAAGAGCAGACAAAGACAGACGTTACATAATATACATGTTGTATGATCAGATAAATGGTACATGAATGTACCATTATCTAAGGGGGGGGCTAATGATAGCCATTTTTCGGCTCTCCATAATTACCATAGTAAGCTACCTCACCCTACCAAAATCACCGAAACACTATGGCTATCCCTACCATTTCACTGTAAATAGGCGTGTGTGAACTAGGGGACTTTTTCCATATCTTCTTAAAAAACCCTCAGCTAGCTAGTCACTGGGCTAGGTGAGCCAAAAAAAATAAAAAAATAAAAGTATATTATGGCCTCTTTGTGTGTAAATATTTCATTGTATATATGGCCTAAATATAGGGATTTTTTATAATTATTTTGGTATTTTATTTAAATATTTCTACTTAGGTGTGTGTTTTATTAAACCTATGTACACCTTCTTTCATCCTCTTACACCATAATTATATTTTTTGCCAATATGTACATACTCTAACCTCATATTTTTCCTTTATACAAATCACTCCCACATTTTCACCCTCACCCTCGTGAAAACAAAAAATTGATTTCTACTTATTGGTTACTTTTATTATATTATTTACTTGCATACCTTTTCCTCTTTCACCCAAAATAATTCAAGGAGGGACCATATCATATGATTCCAATATCTTTCCATATCCATAACTCCTCCATATTTTTATTATTATTTTTACTCATTATTCTAACACCATGTGCTTATTGAGCTAAAGTCCATGAATAGTCCATACACTAGTCCCACCATGTATATATTTCTTATTTCACCAATAATCCTCCTCCATGCATGGGTCAAGGGCAACTTGAATGCCTTGTATTATAATATGACAAAGGAGGGGCTCACTCTTGGATGCATTGTACAAATTCAACAAAGGAGGGGGCCACTAAAAGACTTTTGCAGGCATAAAAAACAGGCTTTTTGGTGAGAATTTTGGCACCTATCTCCACTCCGAATTTGGAGCGGTGGTCAAAAGAGAAAATGTAGCCCACGCTCTGAATAATCACCTCAAAGTTTTTCATGATTTTTGGAGCTACCAGCGGTGAGCTATGATTTTTTGAGTGGACCCCAGTTTGCCCACTTTTCTCACAAGTAGCCCTTAGTCTTCTCTCACCCTTCCACACACCTACTCACTCTTACACATCCCTCCCTCTCCTTCCCTCACTCAAACCTGCAATTTCTATGGCTTCTCCCACCCTCTTCACCATTACCCTTCTCTCTCATCCCTATAGTTCTTTTATGAACCTCTACATACATACACCCTCTCCATGTCTCTCTCTATTGCTTCTATGTTACAATTTCATTTACCTCTCCTAAAATATCTAAAATTCAGCATCTTAACCATGATAACTTCTGCAAATTGAGGATTTTTCATCAACAAATCCTCTTTTCATCGTGGTGGTCAACCATGGCGGCGGCGTAAAGAAGCGAAGAAGAAGAAGAAGACCAACGGTCATTTTTTCCACAATCTACACAAGGGTGAGTTCAAGCTTCTTAAAAGCTTCACCATCTCAATGATTCTCTTTTAATTCACCCCTCTTCCTTCATCAAATCAACTCACTCTACCCATTGTAAATGTAACATTAACTTTCTAGTGATTACTAACGACTAACATACTAACACAAAATAGCATTGACCTAACCATAAAAGACACCTCACCTCAAGACATGTATAGTAACTCTCTCTCTCTCTCTCTCCCCTTCCTTAAAACTTACTTTCACCTTCTCTACCATCAATAATGCTCTCTTTTGAGCCCACACCCATGACTCAAGCAGACAAAGAAGGCCCGCAATGTTTTGATATTCAAAAAAATCATATTCCTGATTTGTTAGCTTGTAAATTAGGATTTTCAATAATCTTAATGAGGGGTCTCCAACCTATAAATAGGCCCCTCTCCTTCTTGTAAAACAACCTCCAACATCTCACATAGCACCCCAACACTCTATGCGTGAGGAGAGACTTAGGTGTAGCAACCACTTGTGAGCTTCACTCTTGGTGAGAGAAGCCTTCAAGCTACACATTGCAAGTGAGAGAGCGTGAGTTCCACAAATCTCAAAACCACTATTGTACATGCTCCTTCATCATCAATAAATTGAGGTTTGGTGCATCAAAGGCGTGATTCGACGTTTAAATCTTCGTCCTTCCATTTGTGCAATACGGTTTGGTGAATTCAAGGTGACTTATGTATTTTGAGTTTTATCGGTTGATCTTGATTTTAGAAAGTGTTTTAGTGTGTTTTTCATTGCCAGTTTTGTGTCCATTGTAAGAGGGTATTGTGGTGAGAGGCCTCCCACACCCTAAGACAATGTGTGTGTGTTTTGGCAATGATTAGCAATCACTAAGCATTGAGTGATTTTTGTACAAGTTCTACGATAGCATCATAACGAACCATCTCCATTTGCAAGTCACAAATAAGGTATTACGCAAGATCCTTTCCTCTCTCTCTTCCCTTTGCTCTAGCTCTCTCTGGTCCATTTCATGTGTGTCTTGGTGTGAGGTTGCTTGTGTGTGTTGTGTGGTGCATCTTCTTGGTTGTGCCAAAATCTCTCTTGCGTCCTAGTTCGCATACCATAACTAGGTGGTGCCCCTATCTTGTTTGGGTTTGGCTGTGGGTTTGTTGTTTTGTTGTGCTTGTGTTTGCCCCAGCCCCAATTGAGCAGCACGGGAGCCTTGAGGGGTGTTTAGAGGTCGCCTCTCTTGTTGCCTGCCCCGGACCGCCTCAATAGGATATATATTCTGATTTGGTACGTAGAATTTGATACCTCATAGTTCAGACCCGATACTTTGTACTTGGTACCCAACTTTGTACATGATACGTAGAATCTAATAAGTATCGTATATTCTCATATCTGTGCAGAAACTATGGAAATAAAAAGCTTGTTAATATTAGAGTGTGACATAGAAAAATATTTGTAAACTTGAAAAATGACTCATCGACCAGCCACGTTTTGTTTTTCTTAATGTAAAAACAAATAAACTACGTTTCAACGCTAGTTTGGTACCAAAACAGGACACTTAGGTGTCCCTTTTTGAAAAATTTATATTAAATGCTACTTGCATTAGACAATGCATTTAAGAAAACCCTCTTAATGTGATCAAACATATCAACTAGGGGATCTTTTAAAAAATATAATCTTGCATTTTGGAAGCTATCATGGTCAAGAATTACAGTCATCAAGTGGACCCTTGTAAGACTATGGTTGATGTTTTCAAAACATTGACTTTACAAGCTAAAATAAAAATGAATACACCTTGTAGAAAACTATGACAAAAGTTTGATATTGACATTTTGAGACAAACACATTAAAATCCTCAAACTTTGAACGTAGATCAACTAGAATTGTTAAATGACATGGTATGGACACAGTTGGAGCACCTAGAACCTTGGTTTCAATGTGCTTGTATAGGACTTAAAATTTTCAAGAGATTTTGCACGACAAAAAAATCAAGATTGGGTTCAAGCAACAAGATTTAATTGAGTTAGGGATCTAAAAAATATCTACTGTCGTGGTTTTTACATATAGAACAAGTGTCTCATCTCCATCAGCTCATATACAAAATGCATGTACAAAACGAGTCTCATCAGCGCATATACAAAACGTGTCTCATCAGCGCATATACAAAACAAATATCTACTCTCATCAGCCGCATATACAAAACAAGTCTCGTCTCCATCCTCAAATATACAACAAACAAATCCCTAGTCTCTATCACTATATGAGCCGTGCTCACTACCAGAACAATCACTAGCATCTGTGTGGTGACCAACAGTGTCATCTCCATCAGCATCACCCGTGGCACTACGATTGTGGATATCTCCAACCACGTCCCTAGGTCTGTCATCACTGACCGGATCGCCGCTCCTCTTAGCCTCTTGGCGTCGCCCCTCTGCCTCCTGTCGAGCCACCACTGCTGGATCGGCCTCGCCATGTTGCTCCCTTATTAGTAGTGAAATCAAATAGCAGCATATTACAATCTGCATGAAAACAAAGTACAAAATAAACAATCATACTCACAAGTGGATCTGGCCTGTCAGAAAGCGTCGCGCACAAAGCCCGATAGTCGTAGTACGTAGCGTACTCTATCTCCTGCATCGTAGGTGGATGACCATAGTCTTTGGTTTGTAGTAAGACAGAACCAAAGACTTGTTGTCAACTTCATTTGCTAATATTAGCTTTGAAAGTTCAAATTTGAAGGGTCTATACTCACAAATGTGGCCACGAATCCATCTCGTCCCATCCGGCCTAGTCTAGATGTGTGACCACTAGCCACTCTCTTTCGTGCTGCCTCTTATGTAGATCTGATTATATAAAATAACATACATTAGAGAATCGTATAATAGATAAGTTTCTAATAATTCTAGTATATGTTGGCAAAAACACACACCTTCTACTGAGGAAAAGTGATGCGTAAGCGCATCTCCTTGTGGTAGTTCTGCCATGTCTCCATGCAAATAGACGCCTTCCTCTTGTTTGTCTCCACCAAATAGTAGCGTCTGCTTATTTTTTCATTAGAATAAGCGTTAGAGTATACTGTAAGATTTGTTAGATTTCAACGTTATGTTACTTTTATTGAGTTCTTATTTTGTTTTTTTGATAAATGTCTCTTGTTTTTATGTTAAATGTAAATTAGATTCGGATCGGTCAGAGGGTACACCGCCACCCCCAACTACTCGTGATTGGGATGCAAATGAACCCATTTATGATGATTTGTACTACGACGAGTCTATTATATGTTGGTGCACTCGTTGTTGTGGCACATATCGGAGACCTAGACGGGAGTGTTTTTCACATCAGATGACTTATGGTACTTTTGAGCGAGCACCACCTCCTGAGGAGCGACATCGACCTATGGTATGTGATTGATCTCTCTTATTTTCATATTGAAATTTTATTAACAAAAAATTGATATGTAATAGAACCTATTATATATGTAGGTTCCTTCACTTGATGAGGAGGATGACTTCACTATTAGTGGTGCACATGTCCCTCGCACACGACACGGACAAGTCATTTATCAGCTGTTGCAACTCGAGGTTTCTCGGCAGCCTCTACCTCTTGCTTTGGACGCTGAGACGAGTGGAGATCACCTCTTGCCTACTCATTTGCAAGCTCTAGTACAGACGTACGATCGAAGGCGATACGGAGGATGGTAGGGAGGATCACTTCCTTTAGATGGAGTTGTTTTTAGCTTTTGGGGCAATCGCTACATGATTGCTCCGTCCACCATCAGTGGAGCAGGACGAGGCCTCTTTATTGCACAGGATTTGCACGTTCCCCCTCATTCAAAGGTCACCCTTATGTCTTTTTGTGGACCTATATATGGATGTGTTCCATGGCATCGGCTTGCTCGTTACATCCAGAGCATGAACACATATGGTTTATGTCTCAATGCAGCCTCTCTTTCTGATAGAGGGATTATACATGCAGAAGGACAAAGACTCTATGTTGATGGAAGACCTTACTCTCAAGGAAACATAGCAGGTTTAATCAACAGTAGTCGAGGGATGAGTGCAAGAACCAATTGCACATTTGTGGAGTGTGAGAATAGTCATGAACCAGGACATATGAGTAGGGTTGTACCACGATATATTGTTGTCAATGCTATCAGACCATTACGGGCTGGTGATGAATTGTTTGTAAACTATGGATGGCGTAGACCTCCGTGAGCACCCTTAACAAATTATGATTAAAAACTTCATTGTATACAAATTATTAATGTTATTTTGGACTCTTGTATCCTAATTTTACACTTTAATTTACATCTTGTTTCTTTTATCTCGGATTTATTGTGATGATCGTCTTGTCTTTTATTTTAATGTTTGTACATGTGTAACAAAGTGCAATTTGAATTATAAGGAAAAGTGCTACTTATATGTGTGTGCCTGTCTAAACATTCTAATGATACAATCTTCTTTGCCTATGCAGATTCCGGATTATGACATTGATAATGTCGCAAACCAACATCCACATGGCGGATCTCACATGTCTATAGAGTGCATGAGGATCCTACGCAAAAGTGATCCTCACACGTATACAAGACTTAAAGAACAATATTCAAAGGATTTTAATGGATGTGCTGATATCTTTGATAATGACGATGGCATGGCTGAATTTATTGAGGATTGGTATCAAAATGATAATACAAATATTCCTAAAACTGAGAAATATCTTCAAGAAGAAGCTCTAAAGCATATCTACACAGGAAGCCAGCTAACACGACTAAGTGCAAGCTTACTTATACTTAATCTTAAGAATCATTTTGGATGGAGTAATGTATCTACTTCAGCACTATTGAAGTATGTATGAATACAACATATTTTTTTGCTAGAATTCTAAACTTTTGTGATTTTTATTGATCATAGTTTTTGTTCAACTTGCAGACTACTCTCTTAGAAGTTCTTGCCGACAAGCAATATCCTTCCTACATCACATGATGAGGTGAAAAGGATGATAAGTAGTCTTGGACTTGACTATTCTTCTATACATGCATGTCCCAACGATTGCATTTTATATAGAGATGAGTACAAGGACGATATATCATGTCCAAAATGTCAAACGTCTCGTTATAAACAGAAGAAAGGTAAGGTCCGTAGAAAGGTGTTGAGACATTTTCCCCTCGCTCCACATATAAAACATATGTTTCAAAGTCCCGAACTAGCTAAGCTTCTGTTATGGGGAGCAGAGCACAAAAGCAAAGATGGAGTAATGCGAATTCCAATGGATAGTCCTGCATTTGAGCATATTGAAATGCTATGGCCAGATTTTACAAAATAACCACGCAATTTAAAGATGGATGTAGCATTGGATGGTGTGAATCCATTTTCTATGAAATCAAGTAAATGGTCTACATGGCCGGTGGTAGTTATCAATTATAACCTACCCCCATATCTCAGCATCAAGAAAGAACATCTAATGCTCACTCTTGATTCCCGAAAAACGACAAGTTAAAGACTTGAATGTTTATTTAGCTCCTCTTATCGATCATCTTCAAGAATTGTGGAGAGGGATTGATGTCGTTGATATGTCTAGAAGCATTCATCAGAGAAAATTTACTTTTCGTGGAATTTTAGCATGGACTATCCACGATTTTGTAGGATATGGATTTTGCTCAGGTAAATGTGCTTTTATATATAAATTATATCATATGCTAGGATTTTTAATGCGTTAATCACCTTCATTATTTTTTTCATGCAGGGATATGTACGAAGGGTTATAAAGCTTGTTCTGTTTGTGGTGATTGGTTAAAATCGATTTATAGAAAAAATCTCAACAAAAATATATATCTTCTACATAGACGATTTTTACCTGAAGATCATCATCTACAAAACAGAAAGCAAGCCATACATTTTAATGGTTTGGTAGAAGAAGGAAGATGTCCAATACCAATGACACCAAAGGATTGGTATCTAAAGTGGACTGTTGGACCAGCTATTGATCCGGAGTCTGAGATCATAAGCGACGACGACGATAATGGTGTGAAGGCGCGAGGCAGAGAAAAACGTTCCTTAGCTCAAAGTCCTTCGATATGGTACACTTTGGAATATTGGAAGGATTTGAAGATATGTCATCTTCTTGATCTGATGCACATATTCAAGAATGTTGGTCATTCATTATGGCAACACCTCGTTGGCTTAAAAGACACAGCGGCAGTAAGACATGACTTAAAAGATCAAAACTCAAAGCCCAATCTATGGCCACTTTATGATGAAACTCGAAATGAGACAACTTATGAGCCTGCTCCATGGGTACTTACAGCAGAAGAGTTGCAGGCAGTTAACATGAAGATTCAGTCAATTCGTACACCCACGGGATATGGAGCATCTTGTAGAAACATGTTCACTTTAGATGACAAGAGCTTGTCTGGTTTAAAAACACATGATTGGCACAACTTTGTGAAGGTAAATCTACAACGATCTTTGTAAATAGTTAGTTTCTTGTATATTTTCTTGATTGGATGAATCATGTATGCAGCATGTTCTACCCCTTATTATTGATGGGTGCACTACCCAAGGAGTTCGAGATGTAATTTATCGTCTTGGATCGCTTGCAAGGTATATATTTATGGCTCTTTAATTTTCAATGAGAATTTTTAGTTGATAACTTATTTGAATCATTCTCTAATGTCTTCTTGATAACTTACTGATAGATGGATTACAGCTAAAGAGATCGACAAACAAATAATTCCACAAAAGAGGCGTGAATGTATAGAGCTTCTTTGTTTGATGGAGAAGGAACTTCCAACATCCTTTTTTGATATTCAAGTCCATCTTCTAGTCCATCTAGTGGACGAGATAGAGCTCGCCGGTGTTGTTTCTACTCGATGGACGTTTTGGGCCAAAAGATTTATGGGCGTACTTAAAGGTTATGTACGTCAAAAAGCAAGACCTGAGGGTTCAATGGCAGAGGGATGGATTCTTGAAGATTCAAGAATGCATGTATTACGTTTCAGAATATCTTGAACAAACGGACTCTAAAGCTCCGCGTGCGTGGACAAATGAGTCTTCTTCTATCATGTCAGACGAGGTACTGTCTGGTAAGGGAGTCTGTTTTCGACTTAGCATCCAAGATAATTTGGATATTTCTACTTTCATTGTCTATAATAGCGAATGCATGCAACAATTTGTTGATGAGTATGAAGAGGAGCTTGCAAACCAACGAGTTGGCAGATGTAAAAAGAGAAGATCTAGATGTCAAACTAATGTAAATAACAAGCAGAATGTATCTTCTTTCACGGATTGGTTATACACCCGTATGCAACGTGCGGTTAGTGATCATGAGTCAATCTCAAGGGAACAACGAGAGTATATGATCGGGTGTGAAAGAAAGGTAACTTCTTGGGTTTCAAAAATTGAACTAAATAAGCTTCAATCTTCTCTTTTTTCTTATATAATTTTTTATTGTTCTAGGCTCGAATGTATACCAACATGTGGGCTTATGGGCAACATCTTCAGATAAAAGACATTGACAACTTACGTCTAACTCAGGATTCTTGCGTTGTTGCCTCTTTCAAGCAATTATCACGTGCCAGTTCAAGAGACACAAATCTTGTAGACAGTGAACTTGGTTATGTGGGAACCATTGTCGGTATTTATGAAGTATCGTATAGTATCTTCAAGCAGGTAAAATGAAATCTCTCTTCATGAATCAATAACTTGTAGTTTCTTGAAGCTATGCATAAGTCTAAAGTTTTGATTCGTGCATTTTGACAGGTGATTTTGAGGTGGATTGGTTTCGTGCCGAGTATAAAGGCAATAATGCCACAATGAGACGAGAACCATCCAGATTTTGGTCCATCGACTCCTCAAAGTTAATGCATGCAACAAAAGAGCCTTACATTCTGCCACCTCATGTTGAACAAGCATTCTGTTTCAAGAATACAGATGCTCATCCATGGTGGCATGTTGTGCATGTCCAACCCAGGGGTCGACACTTGTTTGATAGCGTTGATCTTGAGGAAGAAAATCAAGAAGAAATTGTTCCTTCCCCGAATCTAGACACATTGACTTCAGAGAATTGTAGAATTTTCCTTGCAGATCATGATGACATTGTACATGATGAGAACGACAATGATTCGTGCTCTGACACTATAGACACTAAAGAGGAAGACATGATGGATGTCGAGCGGACAATGGAAATGAATGTAAACACAAATTTAATGGCGGAGGAGTTTGAGGAAGTCCACAAGGATAATGAAGACGAGATTCTATTGACGATTAATCTCAAAGATGACAATGAGGACTACTAGTCTTATTAGATGTCAACTCACGACTCAACTTATGTTGGGTAAGATTTTATCTCAAAGAAATTTATTGTATGTCAAGATTTTTATTATTTTGAAAATCATACTAATAAGGGTGGGTGATGGGGAGTCTCTTGGTGATAGCCTCATATGGCTAGTGTCGGGGTTCGATTCCCCTCAGACTCGTTTTTCTTTCTTTGGTTGTATACACGGTGGCAAGGGTACCTTCATAGTGAACCACCAAACAACATACTAGAAGATTGACTCCCAAGCTAACAGGAAGGCAAACACAGTGATGCACAATACATTCAGAATTTTCTCAATGACTGCTGTTTTTGGACTATTTTGCAGCCATATGGATGCCTGGAACATTGGGAATAGTGCCCAATTGTCAGAGTACACTTTTGGGAATGGTTGGGGTTGGAAATAGGTGAAAAACCAGAAATCTAGAAAGCTGTAATTGCTCTTTTTGAGTTGGAATTAGAGGTTTTTTGTCAAAGAAAGTGAGTTCTTGGTTGGAAACTTGTTTGGGACTAGTTTGGAGTTGTTATGCTGCCAAAATTTGGTCAATACAGGTCAATAGGGTGGTGCATGAATCTCTGTCATAACCTTCTGTCGAAGAAGTCGACAAACGCAAAGATTTCCACGAAACATCAGAAAATGAATCAGGATGTTCGCCACGAACAAGAGCGTCATAGGGCTCAACAAAATCCGCATCTGTATTGTAATGATCTTGCATCTCATCCAACTCGGTCGCTACATGTGGACGCCTAGACAAGGTATCTGCTACCACGTTCTCCTTGCCCGCAACATGCACAAGCTGAAAATGAAACATAGACAAGAAGTTGGCCCATGACAAATGCTTCTCACAAAGCTTGGCCTGAGTGAGAAAATATCGCAATGACTGATGATCAGTCTACATAGTAAAATCCGCACCAAGAAGATAGTGCTTCCATGACTCTAGAGCATGAATAACGCCAAGCAACTCCTTCTTGTAAATCTACATATGCTGCTCTGGCCCTCTCAATACCCTGCTCTTATAGAAAATAATAGGTCCATCTTGCATCATGCAAAGGTGTTGCTATCTCTGCGAAGAAACGAATAGTCATAGTAGATGTATATGCAAGCCCTATCTCATTCGTCTTTACTCCCATCTTCTCAGCTAGCTCTGGTGTAATAAAACTGGCCCTTATCCCCGGATCGAAGAAAACAAGCAATTGATGTTCTCGGACCTGACCCCATGCTCTGCAGCTCTAAACTCGCATCCGCATCCCTTGATCCCGGATTATCAGGTACTAAACCTGTAGATGGATGGGATCTACTGGAAGACGATCTCTGGTTCTGGTTCTGGTTCATCAAGATCAGCCATAGTCTGGGCTGTCTTGGTATACATAGAGAAAGCCTGTCGACCAATGTTAGCTGATGTATAGTGCGAACCCGGGACTTGATACAATGATTCCCGAGTATCTTTGGCAATCCTATAACAAGTCACTCAACTTGCTCCTTAAGAGTAACATTCCGAAACGAAGTCATCGGCAACTGTGCCTTCCAAAACTTTGATATGTACTATTCCATAGTCGAGCAACCAAGATGTGAGTGTATTCCAAGTTGCTATCACATCCGCTTCAAAAGCCACAGCCATAAAGATAGCTGCAAATGTTCTCTTGAAATCCACCCATGTCCTCGGCTGAATGCGGTTGTTCATAAGGCCATTCCACCATGAGTGCGTGTCGTCCTTCAAAAAGTAGCGACTTTGCGAAGTTTGGCAGCCTCTGCAAAATTCTCACCATTAAAGGCATTGTCGAGCTAGTGGATAAAGGCTAAGGCCTTTACCTCATCCATCCCACCATGGAAAGTATTAAACTTGATTGACTGGCCATCGTCTTTGTAATATTTTGCTGGTCCCACAAGAGTAAGGTCATCGGGGATTGGAGCAGCAAAAGTCCTCGTCCCTCCAATGTATCCACCATGCTCTTGGCCTTCTCTCAAAGTGCCATCATGTGATGGTATTCCTCCCACAAAACTACGTAGAGTTCTAAAATCATATGCGTATCTACCAAGTCAGCCTCCTCCGTTCACTTCGAGTCTATGCTTTAATGGCTTCCAAGAGACAACGTTCAAAAGCACACTCCACAAGCATTTTACGTGCTTTCTTCAGTGCACCACATTTGGCATATATGTCAAAGAGATAGATAACGGCTTTGATCAATCTTTTAACTTAATATCTCCACCTGGATGTACGACATCGGACTAGACTACCTCCTTGGCGCCTTTCCTTGTGGGCTAGAATCTGCTCAGGGTGTAATACTTTGTCGAGCTCATCAACCTCGGGTTGTGGACTGTCCTCGGGTTAATTCCCGCAATTCTCCCATGAACTGTCGAAGAAGACTCACATGGAAAGCGTTATGAATCTTCCACGAGGCACTCTCGCCTTCTCAAATCGAAGCAAAACCCAATCACCTTCTCTAAAGTACAATCGGCATCTATGCTTCTCTTGAGCTTTTTGACTGGCTCATCAGATTGATAATGTACAATCTTGTGATTTTTGATGCTTTGCTGCTGAGGCAAGAGCCTCCCTATATAGGAACATGTGAAGTTAATTACCTCGCCAAGCAGGTACAAAAATCAGCACTGTTTGGCTGCTGCTTTTGAGCTATTTGGGGGCAATTTGGTGCTCGGAATCATGCCGGAATCAAGGGACACATGGCCCAAGGTACAGAGAACAGTATAAGGACACTAGAGAGGTGAAAACAGGTCAAAAACAGGCCATAACCAGAAAATACAGCGGCCTGAAATTGCCATTTTTGGACTGTTTTGCAGTCATATGGATGCCTGGAACATTGGAAACAATGCCCAATTGTCAGAGTACACTTTTGGGAAGCGTTGGGGCTGGAAACAAGTGAAAAACCAATTCCAGAGAGCTGTAATTGCTCTTCTTGAGTTGGAATTAGAGGGTTTTTGTCGAAGCAAGTGAGTTCTTGGTTGGGAACTTGTTTGGGACCAGTTTGGAGTTGTTCTGCTACCAAAATTTGGTCAATACAGGTCAATAGGGTAGTGCATGACTCTCTGTCATAACCTTCTGTCGAAGAAGTCGATAAACGCAAAGCTTTCCACAAAACATCATAAAAGGAATCACGATGTTCGCCACGAACAAGAGCGTCATAGGGCTCAACAAAATCCGCATCTGTATTGTAATGATCTTGCATCTCATCCAACTCGGTCGCTACATGTGGGTGCCTAGACAAGGTATTTTCTACCACGTTCTCCTTGCCCGCAACATGCACAAGCTGAAAATGAAACATAGACAAGAAGTTGGCCCATGACAAATGCTTCTCACAAAGCTTGGCACGAGTGAGAAAATATTGCAATGATTGATGATCAGTCTGCACAGTAAAATCCGCTCCAAGAAGATAGTGCTTCCATGACTCTAGAGCATGAATAACGGCAAGCAACTCCTTCGCGTAAATCTGCATAAGCTGCTATGACCCTCTCAATACCCTGATCTCATAGGCAATAACATGTCCATCTTGCATAGGAACTGCACCAATACCGCTGCCACATGCATCACACTGCCCTTGAAAAGACTTTCTCGAGTCCGATAAAATAAGGAGTGGCTTTGTAGTAGGCTTCTCTTTTAGAAGCTTGAATGCTTGCTGTTGTCTCTGGCAAGCCTTGCAGATTGTCAATGTAGAGCAAATTGATGGAATCCCCTCCTCCAAGGAATGCCTAGCCGCGCGCTATAACATCGCATAGCTAAGGTGGACAAACCTAGCATGCCAAAGTGTAGATGAAACCGCGCCCTGTGAGAGTAGAGCCTTGAGCTTGAATAACCAGCCATCACGCTCCCCTCTAGCAAGAATTGGACCTGTAGCACCATCTTTAATAATCACCTTACCATCCCCAAAAGTGACAAAAGCTCCCAAGGTGTCCAAGGAGGAAACTAAGAGAAGGTTGAAGGCTAAGTCGGGGACGAAAAGCGCATCAACCGCACTATACTTGGGGTCTACTAAAGAGCGGCAGATAGGAATCCTCCCAGTCCCAGCCACTGGAATCAAGTGAGAATCACCCAAGGTAATGTATTGATCTGATGAAGAGGTAAGAGAACTGAACCACTCCCGCATGGGAGTCATGTGAGTGGTCCCACCGCTATCCACAATCCAAGCACCGGACTGTGAAGAGGTCAAGGCAAGGTCCTGTGAGGCAATCAAAGAGACTCCAACACTCACCTTCACCTCCGGCATAAAACTCCGCTCGGCTCTCAATCTGCATGAGATGGGAAAGAGCCTCCTCCCAAGTGGGTTGCGTGGTACACCTTGACTGAATGAGACTCTGGTAGAAAGAGTCGAACCTGTCTGGAAGTTTGAATAGGAGTTGTTGTGCCATCCGAGTAGAGGTCATCTCGCCTCAAACCGCAACCAAATCATACCATAGCTCTCGCATCGTGCGGGTCAACCCTGAGAGAGAGTTGAATTGGATATACTGGTAGAGCTCCTTCTCCAATCTCATAATATGGCCAATAGACTTGTCTACGAAGAGATCTGAGAGTCTCTTCCAAAGACCATGGGCATGTGACTCCGTTCTGACTTCCTGAAGGATAGAATCAGAAAGGTTAAGCAAAAGGAAAGTAAACACCGTGCGGTTTATCTTTTGCCACTCGTCTGCCATTCCATGTGTATAGTCCTCCTCCGCTCGGTGAGGCATAACCGCCTATGCCGCATCCTCGAGCCAATCCCAAACTTCGTTGTACATACATATAGTACGCACCTTTGTCTTCCATATGGACCAGTTAGCACTGTCCAACTTGGCACTCTCTGGGAACATGGAGAAGCCGTAAGGTATAATTTGCAACTCCGATTAGTGTCCTCCTCAGAGGGCAAGGTACGCCACATACGAGAGATGCAAGACTCCAAGATCGAATAGGCACAGAAACGCAACCGCAAGTGGACTCCTCCTCAAAACAGCTCGAGAAAACAGCCTGAGATGCCTCCAAAACACTTTCGAGAAGTGTATAAGCCTCCGAAATGTCGATGTCATCCAAAAAACCCAGTAAATCCGTTGCTGTCCGCCAAAAAATAGCAAGTGCAGAGCACTGAAAAACACAAAAAACAATGATTTTCAGCGACTTACGCGCACCCATAAACGTCCAAGACGTGTAGTGCCGATGGGGAGAAGCCAATCCTTGCGAGGTAGGCTGAGTTTGGGACCTCTTAGTTTGAAATATTTAAACTAGATCTCTCTCTCTCTCTCTCTCTCTGTCTCTCTCATAATAGAGCCACTACACTGCCTTGTTTTCAGAATAACCTACACTCAGAGAGCTCATGGAGTCCAAAGACTAGAGACAGCTTGGATGTTTTCTTCTAGAGATGTAGAGACATAGAGATCTGATGCTACAGTCACCTAGTGGAGATAGACAGTCCCAGTTTATAGATTTTTTTCATCGAGCGACTCTAGCACCCCCTATTACTACCACACATAGAGGGGTCACTCTATAGCAGGAAGAGGTGGTTAGAGCTAGGAGACGACCTAGAGTTGTGGGATACCGGACCCGACGAGCACACCAGAGGGAGATCCACCAGATCCGGGCACACCATGAGCATGACAAACAGAGTGCGATACAGCGAGTCTACTCCGACCCTGCCACCATACTACAAGGACTCTTCACACCCTACCGACCTATGCATGATATCCTACACCCCCAGTTTGGTACCGGATGGAGCAAGTTTGCATATCATGGTTGTATCTCCTGAGCATATAGCTACTCATCCATTATAGATAGAGCTCCATCCCCTCATTTTACATGCACATGTACTCACCCTACCCTTGAGGAGATTACTCTAGCCTTGTATCACCTTTTTTTTAGCAGTATGTACCACTTTACTTTAGTTTTTCAGCACTTTAATGCTTTTTGGTTACCAAAGGATACACATATGTACATGGTTTTGTCTCATAGTCCGACTTCGGCCTCTAGAAGAAGATGTTAATAAAGCTTTCTCTCTCTCTCTCTCTCTCTCTCTCTCTCTCTCTCTCTCTCTCTCTCTCTCTCTCTCTCTCTCTCTCTCTCTCTCTCTCTCTCTCTCTCTCTCTCTCTCTCTCTCTCTCTCTCTCTCTCTCTCTCTCTCTCTCTCGTGCATACCGTGTATTGTTTCGTCGATGAGCCATGAGCTTGCACATTCGCTTAAGCAACCATTTGTGGCTCCATCCTGTCCCATACTCCGCCTCGAGTGAGTTGATGACATATTTCTTGTCATCCTCAAGCTGATCACTACATTGCATCAAAAAGTAATTTAGTAATTCAAATAAAAAACTATAAATCATACATTTTGATGTTAATTAATACTTAGTCCCATGGAATATGAACTTGCTTTAGATATGACAAGCAGAGATCTCCAATCTGACGTCTGAAGAGTAAGCCGGCTCCAAGAGGGAGAATAGACCCATCAGGCAGGATGTCGCACGTGACGCCCAAATTGCCGGTGCAAGTGTGCATCGGCAATGGTGGGGGCACTGGCGGCTGAGGCAGTCTCCCGCGAGTCGATATCTCTGGTGGCGTGCTACTCTGTTGACGACGCGAGCTACATGAATACAAACATACGGCAGTTAGGATGATAGTTCTTAAACACTACTTCATATTAATTCCATAATCGACATAAAGAAATACCTCCGAGATTGACGGCCACTAGCCTGTGACTCAAGTGTCAACTGAGTACGAGGAGGTACATCAGGAGTAAGCCACTGACTCTTGTGATGTGATGTACCTGGGATAGGGATCCTAAGCAAGCAAATATAGCAAAAGAAACAAGTTTTAAGAGTACTTTACACAAAAGAAGACTAACATTACAATTTTATCACTCCAGAAGCTTACCGAAATGCTCTAGTGTGATCCTCTGCTCCTACATGTGGCTGGGAGGACGTACCCTCTCCCGGACGTACGGGCATAGTAAACCTCCCAAGAATCTGGATGTCGTCATCTAAACCTACGGCATCCATCTCCACATAATCGGACATAGCCTCCGTCAACGCCTCTCCTGAAAGTCCAGTGCTCCGTAGCAAAGTCTTGATGATGGTAAGCTTAACACTACGACCAGGGTCACTCATTATATCTGTACATTTTAAAATAGCTATATGTCAAACTAACACAAACATATATAATACAACTAGCTCTCTCTTGACTCTCCCTCCCTCTCTCAAAAATAGCCATAATCAGCCTTTTTTACTCCCCCGTTTTGGGAGCGTTTCTGTGAGTCAGGCCCCTCCGGTTGCGGTTGCATTTGGGGCCTCTCGTTTCCATTTACCATTTCCTTTGCATGTAACTAATGCTATAGATAGCATCTTCTCCAACTTATTGAGAATGGTCTTGTGATGAGGCCGAGATACCCAGACACCCACTTATCTTATGGGATACGATGTACTATCTTCCATGGAGTCTACAACTCCAAATGGTTCTCGAAAAGCCAGGAAATTTGAAAGTCGTTGATGAAATAGAGGCAAACCCTACTGTAACAGTTGCAGGAAAGCCACCTGCCACCTAAGCAGGCATTGATGCTTGTAATAAAAAGGACCTTGAAGCACGCACCGAAATTATCCTTCATCTTGGGGGCAAACAACTACAACTAGTTCGGCAATCTCCAATAGCACATGAGATGTGGAGTCTTCTAAAACAACAGTATCAAAGAACCACTGTGGTTTCACGAGTTCTTTTACACAAACAACTAAATGAACTCACTATGAAATCTTTTCCTTCTACGAATGCTTTCCTAGAGCGCTCACAACGCCCCACTTTCTTCTTCCAAGCAGGCAATGCCCCTCTCTCTCTGTCTCCATCAATCTCTCTCTCTCTCTCTCTCTCTCTCTCTCTGGACACAAGGTTGAGAACCCACATATTATTATGCTATCCCGTTTGATACACGGGAAACCCTCACTGCCACATGACATCATCAGAGCAGAGCTAGACACACCACCTATGCTAGTAGAGGCTCTTTTTTAGACAGTATGTTTTATCCAGCGAGTGCGACAGCTTCCCCCAGATCATAGATATCACATGGAGCACTTGAGGAATCCCTCCAGCTAGCTGAGTCTGGAGAGAGTGGATCATGGTATGCACAGGTGACATAGTGGTTCAACACCCATGGTTTGGATATTCAGCAGCTACCATCCTTTCAGTACAACCCCGAGTCACCACTCATTCACCTTTCCCATGAGGAGAGGAATCATGTGCTCAAACATGGTGTTTGGCAGCTATATATCAGGGAGACATGGATCACACCTAGACAACATCTTCCACCAAAGATGTTGTACTACAAGGATCAATTCATGACTATTCTAGAGGATGGCTTCATCGAAAGGCCTAGATACATGGATGTTTATATGCCCCACAACACTAGAGTAGCCATTGGACAGATTCGAGTCTCTTCACACACACTGGAGATTGAGGTAGGGCGAGCAACTCATATCCCTAGAGAGCACAGGATATGCAGGATATGTAGAGCAGAGGTAGAGAGCGAGGAGCATTATGTTTGCAGCTCTCGAGCCTACCATGATATACGGAGCCACTACACTGCCTTTTTTTTAGGACAGCCTACACTCAAAGAGCTCATGGAGTCCAGAGACCAGAGACAGCTTGGACGCTTTCTTCTTGAGATTCAGAGACATAGAGATCTGATGCTACAGTCACCCAGTGGAGATAGACAGTCCCAGCTTACAGATTTTTTTCATCGAGCGACTCCAGCACCCCCTATCACTACCACACAGAGAGGGCCACTCTACAGCAGGCAGAGGTGGTAAGAGCTAGGAGACGACCTAGAATTATGGGATATCGGACCCGACGAGCACACCAAAGATAGATCGACCAGATCCGGGCACACCATGAGCAGGCCAGACAGAGAGAAATATAGCGAGTCTACTTCGACCCTGCCACCATACTACAGGGACTCTTGACACCCTACCCACCTATGCATGATATCCTACACCCCCAGTTTGGTACCAGATGGAGCTAGTTTGCATATTATGGTTGTATCTCCTGAGTATATAGCTACACATCCATTAGAGATAGAGCTCCATCCCCTCATTTTACATGCACATGTACTCACCCTACCGTTGAGGAGATTACTGTAACCTTGTATCACCTTTTTCCTAGCAGTATGCACCACTTTACTTCAGTTTTTTCAGCACTTTTATCCTTTTTGGTTACCATAGGGTACACATATATACATGGTTTTGTCTCATAGGCCGACTTCGGCCTCTAGAAGAAGACGTTAATAAAGCTTTCTTTCTCCCTCTCTCTCTCTCTCTCTCTCTCTCTCTCTCTCTCTCTCTCTCTCTCTCTCTCGCACACACACACACACACGCCGGCTTCGGCCTCTAGAAGATGTTAAAAAATTTCTCTCTCTATCTCTGTCTCTCTCTCTCTCTCTCTCTCTCTCTCTCTCTCTCTCTCTCTCTCTCTCTCTCTCTCTCTCTCTCTCTCTCTCTCACACACACACACACACACACACACACACACACACACACACACACACACACACATATGCCGACTTCGGCCTCTAGAAGACGTTAATAAAGCTCTCTCTCTCTCTCTCTCTCTCTCTCTCTCTCTCTCTCTCTCTCTCTCTCTCTCTCTCTCTCTCTCTCTCTCTCTCTCTCTCACACACACACACACACACACACACACACACACACACACACACACACGCACATATGAACATTGGCAAGAGAGGGTGTGGGAGGGAGGAGAGCATACCTGAACTGCGTGACAAGTGTTCGCCAAGCAACACAGAAGGAGCTTCGTTTGAAAAGCTCGGTGAATTTTGGGAGCCCACGGGTACTGAGAATTCCCGAGCGTCCCTTAAGGGACGCAATCCAGTCTCCAAACGTCGCAAAGGCCGTCGTTATTTACCGTCGCATAAGCAAAGCTTAATTATGGCATCGCATAAGCAAGGCTTGGTCGTCCCATAAAAGACGCCAACTTTTTTTGAAAAAATTTTGCGATGCTTATGCATAGGGCACAGCTTTGCTTATGCATCGCCTTCGTCATTGCTTAAGCGACGCCCGTAGATTTTAGGCCATCGCTACACACCCATTGGCTAGTAGTGCTTCTTCCCCCACTTCTAGAAGCTCTTTTTGATGGTCCTTCATCAACATTCTCACGTCTGCGCTTCTCTTCTACAATATCTTCATTTTGTTGGCATTTTGTAATGTAGGCATGCACTGACAATGATTCCACTAAATCATTCCATTTTGTTTCTAGACGTATACAATGACCTGCTTCATGTAGAATCTCTTTTGTAACCTTTCCTTTTTTAGCTAAATGCATGAAATTTGGCCAAATTTGACCATGATGGTCACTCACCTCTTCATCACTAAGATGCTCAATTTTTACTCCATAAGTAGTTGTCTCAACTGAAGAGGTGGCATGGTTAGTTTCCATATCTTCAACTAAGGTTTGCATTCCCCCTTCCCAAAGTTAGTTCTCAAGGGTAGACCTATCTCTCTTAAGTGTATTTTACCATCCTTAAAAAAGACAAAATCTTTTGACAAAGCATCACTAAGATCATCACAATCCCTTCTTACATGGTTTGTACTATCACACCAAATACATCTATTAACAAACCCTTCTTTGGGTTGTTGCCTTTGCCTAGGAAGTGGCCCTGACGGTTGACCTTTTTCTTCAAGCTTTGCAAGCTTCACCTTCAAGTCACGTATTCCCTTCACAATTAGATCATCTAGCATGGACTCATCAAACTTAGGAGCGATAAAAGTAGGCTTTACCATTTTGTTTGAAGTTGAGGTGGAAGGACTTGTAGTGTTTACTAGCATCTTGTCCCTTCTTCTTTGTCGTTTGGCAAGCAGTGAGACAACACCTTCAACTTCGTTCCGGTCGGTCTTTAGTCCTTGATCAACATATTTATCTTCAAGAAGAAGCTCCAAATTTTCTTGAAACTATTTACCTGCAACTTGTAAGAAAAGATCTGTCTTCTTTGCATCTAGTGTGGCCCTTTCTGTCCTGGTGAGTTGTGCATAGCGCCACTCAAATTCCCTAAGTAGCTCCATTATTGATAGTCCTTGCTTTGGCTTGACTACCCATTCTAAGAATTTCCTTTTTGTCACTCTCTCTGAGTCCTCCATGAAATATTCCTCCTTTAAAGCTATTTTGAGTTCTTCCTAGTTTCTCCCATGCCCATCTTTAATTGCCATAACATGTGCCCTAATTTCTGGAGCAACAACTAGCTCAAAGCTTTGAATCATCTCACCTTCTGACACACGATGTAGCTCCATCTCCTTCACACACTCGCGTAAGTACCTGGTTACACCTTTGCCATTGAACTGATCCATTCTGTTGAACGACCGCTTGTATGGCCTTGGTTGCTGAAATTTCCCTTCTTTCAGTGGCATGTTGTTGTTGCATGAACATTGCAAATTCTTGAAACATTTGCATTGTTGCTGGGTCAAAATCGATCTCCTGTTGCTCAACATGATCACCCATGGTTACCCAAAAACTCTCACCCTAGCAGATTCGTGTCGGGTTCACCAAAAATATGTCGAGAAATTTGCGGTCTTGCTAGGAAAGCACTGGGATTTTGGCTGTGAGAGTTTGACAAAACTCCAAAAACTATATGAAGGAGTTAAACCACAGATGCCATGAAGTATAGGGTCTGGAAGGAAGTGCAAGCAAAGAAGCTTCATTCTTTCTCTCTTATACTCACACACAAAGAAAGAACACAAAAGAGAACATCAAAACAACACAAAGATGAAAACATCAAGGCTATGGTCATATTGTATCATGGATAATATGAAAGGATTAATAGATGAGTTAATTGCGTTTATTCTTTGCCGACCAAATAGGCTATAAATTATTCTTTGGAATTGTAGTTTTGTGCTCACCATAATATATCTGTTTTGTCTAGTGATTGGGATTAATTGTGTGTATAAATCCTCTTGGTTCATAGCAAGATAACTACACTAACATCAAAAGAAAAGTTATAGTCTTTAAGAGGTAGTATGATGGGAGTAGTTGAGAGAAGTATTTCATTGAGCCTTTCTGGGCCAAAGAGAAACACTATACGTTGTTGAAAGCATATTTTACAGCTAATCCATACGTTAATTCTAATAGACCGCATAGAGTGGAGGTGATAGAAATTCTCATCATGTGGATTACTCATCTAGGATAGTATGTGAGAAATGTAGATATGAGAGAAGTGAAGAGATGAGAAGTTTCCCTCCCAAGCCCTATTCTTGCCCGTAGGCAATAAGAATACTGCGGGGAGAGATGTACCTATAGCAAGAAGAACCTAGAATTTGTAGAGAGAATGAATTTTTAAGAGTGAGAGCGATAGGTTTGGTTAAGGAGATGAGATTAGGTATATATATGTTGGATTAGAGATAAAAAAGAAAATAACAGTATATAACAAAGTATCAATGTAGAACACATCTTACTTGTCAAACTCTTCGGCACCATTTTTGATGGAGAGAGAAGAAGAGGGAAGAAGTCAACTTTGATTCTTTGATTAGAGTTGATCTCCCAAGGATAGCTTACAAGAATGGCTAGTCTTCTTCTAGAAGAAAGTGTAGGCTTAGGTTTATGTTAATAACTAAGTACGATTAAGCATTACTACTTACTCCCTCATGAATTCCTCTCATCAATGGCTTGAATGCTTCAATGCTTCAATGATTTTCAAGGAAGAAGAAATCCCCTTTTATAGGTAAAGGGAACCCCCAAAGATTTACACAAGAAGAGAGGAGTCAATGTGAACAGAAATTGGAAAACTTGGAAATGAGCTGTCCCTGCATGATGTGGGTAGATTGGGGTCCAGTATTTTGATCATATCTCCTCAACCGTGGCTCCAAATAAAAAAGTAAAAATATGGGAAGAAAATTTAGCTCATTACCTACGACTTCCATATAATATGCATTTTCCAATTTGGATTGGAACCTTGTGTAAAAAAAATCATCAAAATAGGGTACAGTTTTGGCAATATGAAAGCATGACATTGCTCTTTGACAAAGTTTTGTAGTCATGCTTGAAATAATGTATTAACATAAGTGTATCTTTGAAATCATGCCACCTAGTTTCCCACTAGGATTTGATTCCCTCCTAGTAGCTTTTTAAAAAGAAATATAAGAAAAATACATAGAATATATATATATATATATATATTGGAAATTATTTTAGATATAGGATCTAGCTAGGGTGTGAGATAATAATGAGATGGTAGAAAGAAAGAATCAATGCTGTTTGCCCCAAGTTAAAGAGGCGGAGCTATTGACGCTTTTCCCATAGTACTTTTTGATTGGTAAAGTAAGAATACGTTACCCTCGAGATAGATAATAGGATGAGATAGAAAGCTTATTATTATACTTAGATATGCATATGTACATTATAAGAAATATAATTATGTACTTAAAAAGTTGCAAGATAGATCTTGTAGCATGCTTTCCCACTATGTACGTGTCACAACACGACAACGTGGGGAAACACACCTCAATCCTGTCAGTTACCCTAAGGGGATAGGTAGATTACATAGTGTAATTTAGTGCTAAAGGATATGCAAAGTTCGTACATTAGCACCAAGCAATCCGATTAGTAAGCATTTGTTGCTCTACTTGGAGTTTGCTTACCATAAGTTAAAGCATGTTTGTGACTAGGTTTAGTCTCTTCATTTATAAGTCAGTTTCTCAACCTTGAACACTAGCTATGGTTGGGTTGTTTACTAATGAAATTTGAGAACAAGTCAAGGACTTATATTTTGCTAATAAGTTCCATCAGCCCCAGTTATTTTCATGGAAAGTGAAAAGAGGTACTCTTTTGGGTACATCTTTTTTGTGATAACTCGTTTCACATGCTTGTATGCGTTCTAAATGGAGGCTACACACTATGTTGGATAGGAGTTGGTAACACATAATGGTTGCAAATGGAAAAAAATGTTGAAAATAATAATGTTACTCTTGGTTTCATTGAACCTCCTACTGAACTAGGTTCAGGCTAAATGCACAGCTGGATCCATGAAGGGTGGCACTGTGGAACACATTAGTGTATCACCACTCTTGTTTTCTAGGACAAAAATGCTTCTCCAAGGGGGGAGTAATTTCAGGACAAGGATCCTAAGGAGCAAGGCTCACGGCCTAGGGGGTCAGGGACCTGAGCCACGGGCTCGAACAGGACCAGTGTGGACTGGGGATCCATATTGTGGCTAGGGCTAGGAGCCGGCCTATATATAGGGTGATAGGGTGGTGGATCCAGAATCTTAGTCTCCTAGGTCTTATAAGAGGTAGAGAGAAGGTGAGTTCAAAGGCCTAGATGACATTCCCAAAGGGCAAGTGCAATGAGCAAGTAGGCGGCGGTTGAGCCGGGCAGTCGAGTTGAGCATACAAAGGGCCAAGCAAGTGGTGCACCATATAGAGGTTGCCAAAATGGTTTATGCCAAGTGCAAGCAATGAAAAGCTAATTCTAAAAGGAGCTCAAAGAGAAGTTCACAAGATGAGAACTCACCCATTTTTTATGTTTTAGGTCTCCTAGACACACCCCTATAAAATAATGTAAACATGATATTTTTGGGCCTTTTTGCCATTATGTCTTTTGGCCATTAGTGGTTTTTGCTTGTTTAGGCTTTTGATCCATTGTCCTGTTGCCGAGGGTTGTGCCGAGAGAGGGTTGATTATATATGGTGTTGTATATGCGAGAAGGCTATTCACTGTTGTCTCTGGGCATAATTTCCCGTTTTCCGTTTTCTTCTCAGCTCGTGTGCGTGTGTTTCCGGGTGTGTGTCAGCATGTGTGCCCCCCCAAAGTGTGTCATGCAAAGAGAGATAGAGAGAGGTTTTGTGCATGTGGAAAGCTGTGAATTGAGTGGACCAGAGTGATGGGGTCTGTCTAGAGCATTGCAAGGCATGTGTGTGTATGGTTGTGTGCAAGCGGTGGTTTGCTTGCGGGTAGTGTCGAGTTTTGAAGGTGAACTCTAGTGGATTGGGGCGCTGTGTATACCCTGGGATATAGTGAGGCATTATGTTGTGTGCTAGGTGTGTTTCCCTTTTCCCCTCTCCATCTTTTGGTGCCCCCACGGAGGAGCTATCTGATGATCCAATTTGAGGTTGAAAGCGGTGTTTTTAAGCCGACAAAGCGGTTGGCTAATGGTTGAGGTGTTTGATGATCAGGTTTGAAGCTAGCAGAGATGGTGGAGCCAGGATTTGACCCCATATTTACGAGCATTGAAGATCCCAAAGATTGGTTAGCAGATTTTGAGTTATGGCTGTTGTTGATGCATATGTAAAGGAATGCAGAAAATTTGGAGACGGTGCCGTTGTTCATGGTCTAAAGAGCAGTGATCGAGAATCATGGTAGAGATTGCAAAGCCAATTTCTGGATCAGTTTTGAGAGGTGATTACGCTGGAGGAAGCTGGTGCAAGGCTGAAGGTGATAGGCCAAGATGTGAGTAAGGATTTCTCTATTTTTGTTTAGCAGTTTGAAGCTTGTTGGAAGCAGTTAGAGGTGGCTACTGGGATCGAAAGAAATCAATACTTGAAGCTATAAAAGCTGCTAGAATGCTTGCATTGGAGGATTAGAGAAAAGGTGGAAGACGGTGTGTATACCTATGAAGATGCGGTCTTTCTGGCAAAGAGGAAGAGCAGGAAGGTAAAATGGAAGATGGAGTTGGGCGTGTTAAAGCTAACAGACTATATGCCTGTTGTAGAGGTAGCAAAGTGCTCTTTGGTTTGACGAAAGGGGGTTCCACTTGTTGGAAGTGTAGAGCCTGTTGAGGTAGGGCCTACTATTGGTTATGTTCATTGGAGGTTTCCAGTTGGTGATGTGCATGTGCCAAGGGTGGATGGGCTTGGTAACGAGGAGAATCTACATATTGAGGTGAGAAAAGGTGCAAAAGCGGTAGCAAATGTGGAGTTTCCGGTGTGGATTAAAGAGGTAGAGTCTATCCTTGTGGAAAGTTTGTATGAAAAATAGTATCATGCAATTGGATTGCAGATATCAAGGGTTCAGAAGCTGATGAAGAAAGTGAGCAAAGTCATGATGATGGTCAAGCTTTTGTGGAGAAGCAAGCGGATGAAGATGCAGATACGGAGTCAATATATGATGCTAGTGATGATGAGGATACAAGCTCGAGTTGTTGGGAGACAAGCGAGGACGATAGATCGGTTGAGTCCACATCCTATGACAAGGAGACAAAGTCTGACGAACCAGAGCTGGTAAAGGTAAAACTACCCTCTTATGTGTTTGATGATATGGTAGTAGCCCATGTGCAAGAAGATCAGGGAACAGAGCAAGTTGATATACATGATGAAGACCAAGTGGAGCGGTTTAGGCCTACAGGTGATGGTATGCAGGTAAAGGTGGTGTGTGGTGCCATGCTAGTGGCCATGCTTATGAAAGTGGAGGTGGTGTGCCATGGTGGTGCAACAGGTGTAGAATCTTGTCAGGAGAGACGGAGCAACCTGTTAAGTATGGAGTCTTATTTAATCCTTGTAATTTTTTGTGGTAAAAACACACATTTGTAAGGCCCCCATTATGAGGAGAAGCCATCGTGCATGAAGAAAAAAAACTCACCGGAAACCAAAATTTTCACGGTGGCCACGTCGGAATATTCCTTTTTGTCGGAATATTATGGCCGGACAACGGTCAAAAAGTGGTCGGAAAACGATCGAGCGGTTGGTCGGTTGGCTAGTTGGCCGGTGGTCGAAAGTCATTGCCAGTGGCCGAATTCAAAAGCGGATTTGTCTTCTCAAGGGCGGCCACACATGGGCGGATTGGAGGATCCAATTTGGACTTATCTACACCAGGGTAGCTACACATGGCCGTCTCTCATAAGAGAGGGTAGCCCTTTTGGCCTATAAAAGGAGGCCATTTCTACACACATTTCATAGTGTGAAGTTGATGCAACAAGGTGGGTGTGAGGTGGTGAGAGTGAAGCAAGGCAAGAGCTCTATTAAGGGTGTAATCCCTTTGTGACCTACTGTAGACACCATAATATGTTTACATTTTGTACCAAAACTGGGGTAACTTGGGGATTTGCACGGGCATGTTAGGTGCATTAGCATGTTAATGATTGCCATAATGGATGCATTAGCGCTAATGTTTGTTAGTGTTTATGATTGCTTGCTGATAAGTTCTTACTTAAGGAAGTTAGTCCCTCGGTGGCTTGAGTTAGTTTTAGGGATCTTGTCGATAGCTATCTTAAGGACTCCAAATTCAAGCTATGGCCATTAGGTATCTCATTTTATGCTGTTAGTGACCGCCATGGGGTTGCGAGCTCGAGATTAGTGAGAATGGATTCTTTAAAATTTCTTATAGTTGCTTTATGATGTAAACAAATTCTTCTTTTAATGACCAATTTGGTAGGATAGATGAGTCGCCCCATGCCTAGTCCAAGTGAAGTGCAATAATGAGGTCTTGAATCCAATCTTAGCCAAAGTAGATGTTTGGAGTCTTGTGAGTTTTCCCTTACTTACATTAATGCATGTTAGTCGGTTGAAACAGTAAAACCCTAGTTAGATTTTGAGCTTGCCTTTGAAGAAACGGGAAAGTTATACAAGTTTTAGTGTAGCTATCGGGAAAAGCTTTAAATTTTGACTTAGAATCCGCGAGGGACCGTGAAGTTCAAGAGAGCAGGGAGAGAGAAGATGTGAGCTCGATGCTCATTGTCATGATAGAGATCTTTGAGGTTTTGGGGATTTTACCCCTTTTTCAAGGTGGGAGCGAGGTCTTAAAAGACCAATACTTGACAATGTTTAGAAAACTATAACAAAACAAAAACAGAATTACGTTTTGATTGGCCAGCTCTGAATCACCATGTAGAGAGGAACCGCCAGGAGGTGAGGAAGCCAGAAGACGAGAGAGGGAATTGTCGCCAAGTGAGTGGGGAAGAAGGGAGCCCAAGAGGGCTACCCTTGCGTGTACTGTGTGTGTGCAGACGAGATAGGAGCCACCAAGGGCCGCTAGGTGTGTGAGGACGTCATGCA
Organism: Adiantum capillus-veneris; assembly: GCF_014529385.1. Lineage (NCBI taxonomy): Eukaryota > Viridiplantae > Streptophyta > Polypodiopsida > Polypodiales > Pteridaceae > Adiantum > Adiantum capillus-veneris. The sequence continues at coordinate 75,692,187 of NC_140945.1, forward strand.
AGCCCGAGAGGGCGCTGTGAGAGGCGAGCCCATGAGGGGCCGAGAAGGGATGCACTGGGTGTGCAGAGCATGAGGAGAGAGATAGGGCACTGAGGAGAACGCGAGCGTGAGAGGAGGAGGAAGCCCAAGTGGGCTTCCCTGTGTGTGTGTGTGTGTACTCATTCGGGAGAGAGCCAAGAACCATAGCATGTTGTTGAACAGCTGAGGAGCCCCAGAGGAGAGGTGGGGTCGCCGGAGAGAAGTCGGGAGTCGCAAGAGCAGAAGTTGGTTGAAGAGATAGAGTTTCTTGCCACAGAGTTAGCCTGAGGGTAGCGCTGTAGTACAGAAGTAGAGAGAGAGTTTTAGTGCTGGGAGTTTAGTGAGAGAAAGAGAGAGAAAATGGTTATGACTGTGGGCGTTCATCTGTTCGAGAATGCATGCGTGTGTGTGTGTTATTCTTGCTTGCATAGTATAGCAATACAGAGAGCAAAATAGTGAGAGAAAGGGGTAGCGCTGAAGTTAAGGAAGAGAGAGTGATTCCGTTTTCAACTTCCTGTGTGTGTGTGTGTGTATCCATTTGCTTGACTGTGTGTGTGTATTAATATTTGCCTGCATAGTATAGCGCTACACAGAGAAAGTAGAGAGAGAGAGAGAGAGAGAGAGAGAGAGAGAGAGAGAGAGAGAGAGAGAGAGAGAGAGAGAGAGAGAGAGAGAGAGAGAGAGAGAGAGAGAGAGAGAGAGAGGGTAGAAGAGGGAGGCCACAGGGGAGGTAGGATGCAGTCTAAAGAGAGAGAGAACATGAGTTCCTTCCTGTGTGTGTGTCGTAGGCAGCCTGTGCGAACTGTGTGTGTGTGTATGTGTAGCGTCAGTGTAAGAGAAAGAAAGCGACATTAAGTGAGAGAACCGAGGTGGCCGAGGCCCCTGACGAGGATGACGATTACCTGTGTGTAGAGACATAGAGAGAGAACGAAAGAGAGGGTTGCCTTCCTGTAGCGCAAAGCATAGTAGAGATCAATTGCAGCAAGTCATTGTGTGCATGGAGTTCAAGAGATAGAGAGAGAATAAATACCTTGCTGAGTGAGAGTGAGAGAAAGAGAGAAAGAGAGAAAAATTTGGAAATAAAATTCAAAATCTTGCTGCGGAGTGACTCACTTTCAAGTGAGAGGAGCCGCTACTCGATTTCGGACGGAGACGGAAAGCAAAAGTACATTCAGAAGTGAACGTTAAAAATTCACTGGTTAGTTTTTGTTGATGTCTAAACGATTTCATAACACTAAAAAGAAGTATTGTTAGTTTATTATTTGCATTGCTAGTTTCATAATTGAGAATAAATCTGATCGTTTGAAGATGTATCTGCATTAAAAGAATGTTTGGAAATGAAATGTTGCATATTGTTGCATGATTGATGGCATTTGGGAAAGGAAATTAGGTTAGTGACAATTTTTTGCAATTGCAATGGAAATTTACATTTTACAAGATTATTTTGGTGTTTTTGATTGAAAAGTGTGCAAATCTATTCAATGATTCTAGTTGCAATGTTCATGAATCTAAAATCCAATGAGTGATTGGTTTGTTTTGTGAGTTTTGAAGTGTAGTTTTGAACTCTAGCGGTCAAGTAAATGTCTAAATGATTGCGTTTTGATAAATCTTGGCTAAAAACTCCATTAAAAATGTATATGAGAACTCAGATATGCTATTTTAACCATAAATAGCATATCTAGAGATGCATACATGAGAAATAGTGCATATTAGAGAGTTGGACTACGAAACTAGGAGGGCAGATATATTTGGACTACGAAGCATAGCAAAGTAAGTAAAATACGATCGTATAATCAGAAAATTGCTAAAAAGAACTTGAAAGCCGCACAATTATGGAAAATTAGTGCAGTTCTAGGTTAGTTAGGGGACCGTTGGTTTAACTGAATGCTATTTAGAAGACTTGGAAGGCGACGTTCATTTGGTGCATCCGCCGAGAGCCAACTAGCCAGCTGGCTATTAAAGCTACGGGGCACCCCGGTGCATATATTTTGCATGCTGGTACCTAAAGTTTTGGCCAATCAAAAAGAGGCAATGTCTGTGTAGTAACGCTGAAAAGAGCGAGTCTTAGATTGACTTGGGATTATTTCAATATTATATATACTTTTCATGCTTGTAACCTTGGACAAAATGAATTTAGCTAAAGTTGACATGGTGTGAGTAAAGCTCAAGATGTATCTTAGGTGATTTAGAGAATATTGCTTAGGCTGATTCAGTTTGGTCTAAAGGGACTAGAGCAATGGAGCAAGAGAATAGTGAAGGCTATAATGTGGATAGTGTGATCAAAGATTGTTTGGCAAAAATATCCATATTAGAAATTGAAAAGAACCAAGCTTTGCTTGAAGCTAAACATAACAAGGACCTAGTCAGGATAATTGATGATTGTTGTAGTAGGGATGTTATAACATTAAAAGAGGAAATAGGAGAGATGTGTGAGATGATTAACCACGAACGTAAATCTCATTTTGAACAAATAGCATCCTAGAGAAATGATGTTAAATCAATGAGAGGGGAACTTGAAAAGTATAGAAAACTGGCATTAGGTGGTGAAGTGACAAGTGGCCATAGGGGAGATGAGAGTATAGTTGCATTAAGAGAAATGGATAGTAATAATTATTGTGTCAATCAAACTGAAGAACTCAATACTTCATGTTCATTAGAAACTAGCAAAGAGCAAACTAAGGAAGGGAATGAGTCGAAAATTATCAAACCTAAATATCAACCGAAATGTAAGCATTGTGGTATAGCAGGCCATATTGCTAGATCGTGTGAAAAGAAGAAATTATCCCAACAAACACTGGTGCAAGATAGGAAATAATGTGCGTAGTGGATAGGGCATTTTATATGTAGGACACTACATATTTCGAGTGGAAAGTAAGTATCTGTAGCATGTATATATGTTTGGAATCCATAGCACAATAGAAGAAAGAGGATAGGGTTTCACATACATGTAGGGAGCTGTAGCTTTTTGGTAAAAGTAGGTTTCTGAACCTTATATAGATGCCTCTAACTAGGGCATTGACTACAAGTAGGATTTTGAAGCTTTTACTGAGAGTAGGCAACTGGACCATGTGTGGATATCTGTAGTCCATAGCATATAGCACCTTTTGGCTTAGCCAATGCACCTGCACTATTTCGTCATATGTAGCGAGAGGCTTTCAAAAAAAAATAAAAAAAAATAAAACAAAACCACAAAAATACAAACAAATAAAAAATGTCACAAAATCCAAAAAGAATCATTTCTTTTATGATTGATTTTCTTTTTTATTGAAAACAAAACACTAAAAAGAAAAAAACAAAAACAAAACAAATAAAACAAAAACCCATAAAAATTAGGAGTAGGATATCTACATTCCTTTAAGGGGAGTGTAGTCTAATCTTTTTGCAGAACCGGTCAACTTTGTGCAGAGAAGTACCTGTTACAAATTGGAGCTGACTGCCAAAGCTATCTCTGGGGATGTAGCTCTAAAGTGAAGCATTTTCAAGCAGATTAACCAGGTGGTTTACTTCTAACTATACTTTCAGTTATTTAGTTTTGATTATTTGTGTGCTTGCTATAATAGATGAGTCAGTCACAAGTTAGTACAACACTATTCATAGTTATATTAGACTTGTTAGCTTAGGGGGTTTATATGTTCTTTTTAACTTTCCTTTATCTAGACTTAGCAATCAGTGACCGGTGACCAAGCTGTTAGTGGCTGAGAAAGGTAGTCAAGGTGATTATTTAATAGAATCACTTTAGCTAAACTAGTTTTGGGCAATATATTTATGCTCTTAATGGTGATCTAACGATCCTTAGAAGTGATGTAGGTCTCTGTGGTTGGGAGTATAGACCTTTAAACTCTAGATTATGGGCGATATGATAGTTAATTTACACTAGTGATGAACCAAGGGAAGAATAAAACAAAACTTATATGTTATATGTTGTGTGACCGTCGTCGTACAAGTTTGGTAGGCGGGTGGATCCACTTTGTCTCTAGTGACAGAGCCACGAGCCGTAGGCAGGTTTTGTACGAGGTGGAAGTGTAAGTGTTAATAATTCCTGCTCGACGCAATAGTGAGAGTAGAATGTGTGCGGGAAAAAAAAAACAATCAAGTCTGATGTGACTTACTAAAAAACAAAAACAAGAAAAAGAATGCATGGAAAAAAAACACTAAAAACTTGGGAATTCAAAAGAAGGGAAATAGATTAAAGGCGATGACTTCCACTTAGATGTGAATACTGTATAGTTTCTATAATATAGGGCTCAATTGGTTTACCTCTATAGAGATCTAGCACCATGGAGGGGGGTCGTTCTTGCTATTAAACAGTAATAAATTTATGGTCTTGCCTAGGGCGGTTTATAGTTATTCCATTAACTAGTCACTTTATTATTAATTTTAGTTGCTATTGGTGAGGTTTAGGTTTGTGATTTTTAAATCTTTGTAAATGCTAGTTAGTGAGGGTATATACGTTTCCTGGGCCCAACATGTTTATATAACTATGTCTAGTGTTTATTAATTTGTCACTAAGTTGTCACTAAGTTGTCACTGACTGACTGATTAATGGTTTTATTGTTGAAACAAATCCTTGTTTTAAATCAAGTAAAAATGGACAGACTACTGGTGTTAGTGTCATGTGTTTCAGATTTTATGCTCACGAGGGCATTCGCAGTTAAGGAGGGGAGCCAGTTATTTTTCGAAGTGTAGCTGCCAAGCTGGGGAGTTGTAGCAGTTCAAGAAGTTCATACGAGTGTAGAAGACATTTTTGTTCGTCGAGGATGACTTCATAATTCAGTGAGGGAGAAATGTAGACACTAGAATATTTTTACATTTTGTGCCAAAACTGGGGTAACTTGGGGATTTGCACGGGCATGTTAGGTGCATTAGCATGTTAATGATTGCCATAATGGATGCATTAGTGCTAATGTTTGTTAGTTCTTATGATTGCTGGCGGATAAGGTCTTACTTAAGGAAGTTAGTCCCTCGGTGGCTTGAGTTAGTTTTAGGGATCTTGTCGATAGCTATCTTAAGGACTCCAAATTCAAGCTATGGCCATTAGGTATCTCAGTTTATGCTGTTAGTGACCGCAATGGGGTTGCGAGCTCAAGATTAGTGAGAATGGATTCTTTAAAATGCTTTATGATGTAAACAAATTCTTCTTTTAATGACTGATTTGGTAGAATAGATGAGTCGCCCCATGCCTAGTCCAAGTGAAGTGCAATAATGAGGTCTTGAATCCAATCTTAGCCAAAGAAGATCTTCGGAGTCTTGTGAGTTTTCCCTCATTTACGTTAATGCATGTTAGTCGGTTGAAACATTAAAACCCTAGTTAGATTTTGAGCTTGCCTTTGAAGAAACGGGAAAGTTATACAAGTTTTAGTGTAACTATCGGGAAAAGCTTTAAATTTTGACTTAGAATCCGGGAGGGACCATGAAGTTCAAGAGAGCAAGGAGAGAGAAGATGTGAGCTCGATGCTCATTGTCATGATAGAGATCTTTGAGGTTTTGGGGATTTTACCCCTTTTTCAAGGTGGGAGCGAGGTCTTAAAAGACCAATACTTGACAATGTTTAGAAAAATATAACAAAACAAAAACACAATTACGTTTTTATTGGCCAACTCTGAATCACCATGTAGAGAGGAACCTCCAGGAGGTGAGGAAGCCAGAAGACGAGAGGGGGAATTGTCGCCAGGTGAGTGGGGAAGAAGCGAGCGCAAGAGCGCTATCCTTGCGTGTACTGTGTGTGTGCAGAGGAGATAGGAGCCACCAAGGGCCGCTAGGTGTGTGAGGACGTCATGCAAGCCCGAGAGGGCGCTGTGAGAGGCGAGCCCATGAGGGGCCGAGAAGGGATGCACTGGGTGTGCAGAGCATGAGGAGAGAGATAGGGCACTGAGGAGAACGCGAGCGTGAGAGGAGGAGGGAGCCCAAGTGGGCTTCCCTGTGTGTGTGTGTGTGTGTGTGTGTGTGTACTCATTCGAGAGAGAGCCAAGAACCATAGCATGTTGTTGAACAGCTGAGGAGCCCCAGAGGAGAGGTGGGGTCGCCTGGGAGAAGTCGGGAGTCGCAAGAGCAGAAGTTGGTTGAAGAGATAGAGTTTCTTGCCACAGAGTGAGCCTGAGGGTAGCGCTGTAGTACAGAAGTAGAGAGAGAGTTTTAGTGCTGGGAGTTTAGTGAGAGAAAGAGAGAGAAAATGGTTATGACTGTGGGCGTTCATCTGTTCGAGAATGCATGCGTGTGTGTGTGTTATTCTTGCTTGCATAGTATAGCAATATAGAGAGCAAAATAGTGAGAGAAAGGGGTAGTGCTGAAGTTAAGGAAGAGAGAGTGATTCCGTTTTCAACTTCCTGTGTGTGTGTGTGTATCCATTTTCTTGATTGTGTGTGTGTATTAATATTTTCCTCCATAGTATAGCGCTACATAGAGAAATGAGAGAGAGAGAGGGAGAGAGAGAGAGAGAGAGAGAGAGAGAGAGAGAGAGAGAGAGAGAGAGAGAGAGAGAGAGAGAGAGAGAGAGAGAGAGAGAGTAGAAGAGGGAGGCCACAGGGGAGGTAGGATGCAGTCTAAAGAGAGAGAGAACATGAGTTCCTTCATGTGTGTGTGTGTGTCGTAGGCAGCCTGTGCGAACTGTGTGTGTGTGTGTGTGTATGTGTAGCGTTAGTGTAAGAGAAAGAAAGCGACATTAAGTGAGAGAACCGAGGTGGCCGAGGCCCCTGACGAGGATGGTGATTACCTGTGTGTAGAGACATACAGAGAGAATGAAAGAGAGGGTTGCCTGCCTGTAGCGCAAAGCATAGTAGAGATCGATTGTAGCAAGTCATTCTGTGCATGGAGTTCAAGAGATAGAGAGAGAATAAATACCTTGTTGAGTGAGAGTGAGAGAAAGAGAGAAAGAGAGAGAAATTTGGAAAGCAAATTCAAAATCTTGCTGCGGAGTGACTCACTTTCAAGTGAGAGGAGCCGCTACTCGATTTCGGACGGAGACGGAAAGCAAAAGTACATTCGGAAGTGAACGTTAAAAATTCACTGGTTAGTTTTTGTTGATTTCTAAACGATTTCATAACACTAAAAAGATGTATTGTTAGTTTCTTATTTGCATTGCTAGTTTCATAATTGAGAATAAATCTGATCTTTTGAAGATGTATCTGCATTAAAAGAATGTTTGGAAATGAAATGTTGCATATTGTTGCATGATTGATGGCATTTGGGAAAGGAAATTAGGTCAGTGACAATTTTTTGCAATTGCAAAAAATTTACATTTACATTTTACAAGATTATTTTGGTGTTTTTGATTGAAAAGTGTGCAAATCTATTCAGTGATTCTAGTTGCAATGTTCATGAATCTAAAATCCAATGAGTGATTGGTTTGTTTTGTGAGTTTTGAAGTGTAGTTTTGAACTCTAGCGGTCAAGTAAATGTCTAAATGATTGCGTTTTGATAAATCTTGGCTAAAAACTCCATTAAAAATGTATATGAGAACTCAAATTTTAACCATAAATAGCATATCTAGAGATGCATACATGAGAAATAGTGCATATTAGAGAGTTGGACTACGAAACTAGGAGGGCAGATATATTTGGACTACGAAGCATAGCAAAGTAAGTGAAATACGATCGCATAATCAAAAAATTGCTAAAAGGAACTTGAAAGCCGCACAATTATGGAAAATTAGTGCAGGTCTAGGTTAGTTAGGGGACCGTTGGTTTAGCTGAACGCTATTTAGAAGACTTGGAAGGCGGCGTTCACCTACATCTTGTTTGAAGTACTAAATCCATTAAGTGGTTGCTTTTCCATAGATGTAGCCCACATTGGTTGAACCACGTATATCGTGTGTACTCTCTCTCTCTCTCTCTCTCTCTCTACTCTATAATCTCTTGTGTGTGAAGATTATCTCTCTCCATTAAGTAATCCACTCAATTATGTACCTAGCTACATCATATTTCCCAACACAACCGTACCTATGGAAGAAGACAAAGATATGCAATAGAGAATGAGTTTCTCTCTTCCTTGGCGGAGCATAATGCAGCAGTAGAAGAGGTGCTTGAAAAGCAGTTGATTGAAGTTGAAGAGCAAATGGTGCTGATCGACCTTGAAGGGCCGGTTGAAGAGGAAGGGCTTGATGATGCTGGAATTGAGTGCGTGGCCAAAGTAGAGACTGTGATGCCAAAGATGGTGAAGGTTCCAATGCACCAGACATGTCTAGAGGTGGAGAAAGGAGAATCTCAAGCAGTGGATTTGCTTCCATTGAAGGTATGTAATGCATGGTTGATGCATATGGTGGTAAATACATCTATGAGGAGGATGGTTCAGCCGGTACATGGGTCTAGTCTTGAGGCCTCCACTTTATTTGGTTGGGGGGGAGGGTCATACATGTGTTGGAGTTCGTTTCCAGGTACATGTGCTTTTGATGTTATGCTTGGTGATGCTTGGTATGGAGTAGATAGTTTATAGAGGGATGCATGGGGAGCTAAAGGTAGGCTATGGGCAGCCTACACACATGATGGTCTATGTGATGGGGTATGGAATTATGGTGAGCAGGTACAGATGGGTGGAAAATACAAAAGGTAGGTGTTTGATCTAGGCAGAAGCTATGCGATTCAAGGGGTGGGGCAACCCACTTGAAGGTTTGGCAGTAGACAACATAAGACTATGTAACTATGGTTTTGGTTTTCTCATAGTGTGTGCCAGGTTTTGCAGATAGGAAATGAATAAACCTCTTTTTTGGTTGAGCATAAATGCTCAACTAGGGGGTGGGAAATGATGGTACAACCAAAGTGTCTCGACCATAGAAGATGGCATGGGCACATATGTGCAGGCTAGCAGAAGCATGGCAAAGGCTGGAGCAGCTAAGAAGATCATGGACTAATAGGTAGCAGTACAGATGTATGACTGATGCGGTCTATAGGTTAAGGAAGGCTCCATAAGGGGCTAATTTGGGGATCATGTGAACGACATGCAAGGTGCAACTTTTGGGTCCAAGAATGTATAGCTTGAAGTGCTAAAGGAGTAGGTCCAGATGGCTCATCAAACAGAGATATGGAGCCCAAGATATCCAAGGTTGAAGGTTTAATGTAGATTCTTGCCGGACAGGGCACTTGGGAATAGGTGACCCAAGTGGATGTCAGTGTACAAGTGGGTAGTGCTCCATTTATGGAACCTACCCATCTTTTCAAATTACAGATTAGAGCTACGGTTTGAAATTTATGGCTAGCTGAAGTTTTGTCGAGGGCTAGGTTGAAACCACGTGACCACATGGGAAGTCGTGCCATCTGCATTTTTTGGACCGCGATAGAGTTCAAGGAGGCTGTGCAATATGAAGTTAGCAGGAGTTGATTGCTGGTCAAACGGAGCTCAGAGCAAGAAGTTACAAAAGCCAAAAATTTGGAGGCATTTGTCCAAAGATGACCACAAATGGTTTTCTCAATTTTTGCGGCCTCAGTTTGGGGGCTTGGGGAATCTCAAAGTGCCATGAGCACGGGAAGGTTTGAAGTCAAGAACCCGCTTGATCAGTCGAGCTTTGTAACAGGAGCACCGGATGCCTAGGTGAGAAGTTGCAGGAGTTTGAAGGTGTCAGAAGAATAAGATTTTGTTTAAAGGGGAAAAAAAAAGTTAAGTGGGGAGTTTTCAAAGGGCTCAATGGGCAATCAATGAACAGCTGCCACGTGGCAGGTAGCAATCCCATATGCGGTGTGTGGTGACCAGCAAGCGGAGTATAAGGGGGCCACCATAAGCCCTTTGTAGAGCATGGAGTAGAGTGGGCGCTCCCCTTGAGCATGGATATGGCGGCCCACCTAGGGCGCTGTGTTGCGGTTGCGCACTGGTCTGAGCGCGGCGGCGCTGCCGTCTTGGCGACGGGTTTTGGAAGAGAGGGCAGCCCCCGGCGGTGGCTTGCGGTGGGTGGTGGAGCATTATGATGATGTGGCAGTTTGTAAGGGCTTGTGCCCGCACAGATTGGGACCAATTTTTTGACGGCAAAATGCCCCCTCAATAGTGACGTCCCTATTGCTCACTATGGGAAGGGGTCCTACAATGAGAAAGAAACACTTTGAGAACTTTCCAAAAGGGACTATCCTGCCAGTGGGAGAGCAAGAGGGAGAGAGAAGGTGAGTTCAAAGGCCTAGAGGCCATTTCCAAAGGGCAAGTGCAAGGAGTAAGTAGGCGGCGGTTGAGCCAGGCGGCCTAGTTGAGTGGACAAAGGGCCAAGCAAGTGGTGCACCATGCAAAGGTTGCCAAAATGGACTATGCCAAGTGCAATCAATGCAAAGTTAATTCTAGAAGGAGCTCAAAGAGAAGTGCACAAGATGAGAGCTCACCCATTTTTCCATTTTTAGGTCTCCTAGACACACCCCTATAAAAGAATGTAAACGTGATAGTTTTGGGGCTTTTTTCCATTATGTCTTTTGGCCATTAGAGTTTTTTGTTTGTGTAGGCTTTTGAGCCATTTTCTTGTTGCCGAGGGTTGTGCCAGGAGAGGGTTGATTGTATATGATGTTGTATATGCGAGAAGGCTATTCAATGCTGTCTTCGGGAGTCATCCCCCTTCTCTTCTCTGCTTGTGTGCCCCCCCTAAGTTTGTCGTGCAATGAGAGATAGAGAGAGTTTGTGTGCGTGTGGAAGGCTGTGAAATGAGCGGAGCGGAGGGATTGGGTGTGTCTGGTGCATAGCGAGGCATGTGTGCGTATGGTTGTGTACAAGCAGTGGTTTGCTTCCGGGTAGTGTCAAGTTTTGAAGGTGAACTCTAGTGGATTGAGGCGCTGTGTATACCCTGGGCTATAGTGAGGCATTGTGTTGTGGGCTGGGTGTGTTCCCCTTTCCCCCCTCTCCAATGGGTGTGGGAGATATTATTTTGTTGAAAACTGTGTTAAAAACCCGGACAATCTTGGGAAAGCATATATTAATGTCAAGAAGCTGTGAACGATCAATCGATAGTAGATGATATAAAACTTCCAAAATAAACCAAATTTGAGAACGGATCAATTATAATTCAAAGAAAATCTTGGAAATCCAAACGATACAGAATGTAGTGATTTTAAGTGTGAAATGTGTCAAAGTTTGAATGTTTCCTCATCTCAAAGGACTTTATGTGTCAATGTGAGAAAAGTCGGAGTGCAGAGTACAAAATTTGTGATTTTGAACAAGTTGAAACGATAAAGGAGATTTGTGTACGTGGTTTGACCAAAGATATGCTTAATAAAATGCTTAAGAATGGACTCCAACTTGCCAAAGAGCACAAAGTGACTGAACAAGCTCCAAATCAAATACAACTCATCATGTAGCTGGGGTTGGGGTACATCTTCAACTTCAAATCATCAACAAAGCCAAATTTCAAGCTGATTGATCACAATGAAGGATCTAATGTGCCATCTAGAAACACTTATGGCAAAGTTGTACCAAATCAAACCATAACTTGGGAAACTAGGGAAACAAGAGATAAACTTGTCCAAATTTAAAAAATGCTTAAGAATGGACTCCAACTTGCCAGAGAGCACAAAGTAACCAAACAAGATCCAAACCAAATACAATTCATTAGGTAGATGGGGTTGGGGTACATCTTAAACTTCAAATCATCAATAAAGACAAATGTCAGGCAAATTGATCATAATCAAGGATCTAAAGTGCCATCTAGAAACAATTATGGCAAATTCATACCAAATTAGACCATAACTTGGGAAACTAGGGAAATAATATTTAAACAGAACTTCACCAGTGTGTTAGGATAGACTATATCCCAAAATGTTGCTCAACATGGATTGTGATCCATGACCCCCTAATGGTTGACCAAGCACAAACCACATCACCTGATCCCAAACATCCAGGATAACCTAACCCTAGAGTTTCAAGTCATTTGGATTTCAAAATCCTTGCCAAAGTGCCAAAAATCTCTAAGTCTGAGAAAAATTTCAAAATTTGACATAAAATCCCAACGGATGATCCAAATTCAAAAAGAAGTGAACCATAGCATCCCCAACTCATGCTCAATTAGATGGTATCACCATAACTCCAAAATGTTGTTGAGCAAATTTGACACGTAATAGTTTTTGCTAGTATCTATAGCTAGCATAGATGCATTGGTGAAGTTTGGACCACATTGGGCTTGTTTTGATTAAGCTATACTCATTTTTCAGTTTATGGTCAAAATTTGCATTTTTTGACTCTTGTCAACAACTTGTTGGCTAACTTTTGGAGGTAATTTCTAGAATGTTAGATCACAAAATTCCTCGCAGATGACCGGGGAAGCAACGGGAAGCCCCACCCTACCAAGTCATACAAATCGCATCAAATGAGAAGGACACGCATCAAATAAGGAGCTGCCACAAACTTGAAGATTTGATGTGGTTGATTGTTCCAAAGTAAGATTTGAATATCTTTATTAGAAGATTTGTAGCGGCCGATGGCACCAAAGTAAAAAACACCATATTTATGAAGGAGCTTTGGAATTTACACCCATAGCAAGAAGTGATTGAGGGACCAAGATGCCTCTAGATGGACACATGTTTCTGACTACAACCATGGAGAACGAACTTTCAGCAGGCCCATGAGCTAGTGTCCTCAATCTAGTACAATAGGGAGGCAATACTAACTGACAAATATGGAGCCAAAGTCAAGACCACCCCTCCTCCGACTCAAGAATCAACTGATGAGGAAGTTGATAGAGAGAAAGTTGAGCAGACAACAGATATGACAAGGAAAACATCTGAGCAAGTGTTGCCAAAACCACCCACAAATCAAGTGGCCGATAAATCAAAAGGAAAACTTGGAGATGGAGCAGGCTCCACCACCACCTTAAGAGCAAAGTGATAAGGATAGGAAAGCAGCGGCCAAAGGAAAAATAGAAGCCGACACCTGCAGCCAACCTCAAAGGACACAACCAAAGAAGGGGTCACCACGCTCACATGCCATAATACAAGATGGAAGGTGGATGATATACTCTTTCGACATTGACAATCATCTGGAACAAATCAAGCTACAGTTCCAATGTCAAAGAGCACAACCTACGAGGAGTGGAGTTGGGAGATACCAAGGAAGAAGTAGCTAAAGCACTTAAGGTCAATCAAGAACTACAAAAAAATATTGAAGATTTACAATGCATTCAACAAGAGCTTCAAGCTGAGCTACAAAGGGCTGCTAGGTAAATGCTACTCATTCCTACCACAAACCTCAATCCTTTAAGGAGGCTAACACAAATTTATAGGTCAAGCAACAATTTCTAGAAGAAGAGATGGGAAAAAAAAGGTAGAAGAGTCCTATGTGGTTGTCAACAGAACACTTACACAACACCTGGCAATGCAAGACACCCTAGCCCCTGCTTCTTATTTAGCGATGTCGGAGGCTCATTGATACAAGACTTGAAGGATCTCAAGGCAGTCCTAGCTAAAGAATAATATGACATAAAAATCATGACAGTTGGGCACAAAGCCATTCAAAAGAAAAAAGAGGATGAAATTGCAATGCTACAATGGAAAAATAAAAAGAAGAGTTGACTGCTCAAAGTGCCGCATGTCATAAAATCTAATATCTAATGAACCCAAATGATTTTCTCATATTAAATTGATCATTTGATATGGGAGAATAAACGGGAACAAGGGTTAACACTAGACTTGTAATGAGCCACAAAATTGGCTGAAGCCACAAAAATGGTTCACATCACGATTCTAGTAGATGAACTATAACTTTCGTATATGAATTCAAAACTACATGAAACTTCTTAATCATGAGTTCAAGATATGAAAAACATTTCTACATACACAATTTGCATGAAAATATCAAAACTAAAAAAATATACTTTTTTAAAAATAACAAATTTTACGTAAAACTATACTTCACTACTTAATTCGGAGAAGTAAAAAATATTGGTAGTCTTTGTAAATGGGTTAAAAAATCTTGGTACATCTATCATATACCAATTGAGGGTTTTTTCAAAGAAGTTTGGGCCTCATCAACAATGATTTGATTCACTTTCAAAAGAAAATAGAAAAAAATTGTCCATCCGCACAAATTAGTCCTAGAAGATGGCAATTGAAAGACACCTTTATACCTTCATTTAGCTTTGTACTATTTTTTATCAACTCATATCGAGTGTTGGTCATAATTCCCTAAAACCATTTTCTATTTAGATAACTAACATAGTGTTGGAGAATTTTTTACAAAAGTGGCTAATTGTTTACAGGACTAGTGTTAAGATATAGACATGTTCTTATAGATCCATCTCAACAAGGGGCCAATGTTAAAGGGGCCCAAAATGAGAGATGGTCTATCAAAGAGAAAGGCTAACCAATGGAGCATAAGACCTTAGGGTTAGCTTCATTGAAGACCTCCAAAAGTTAGTATAAAAGTCCTTTAACCTTAGGTAAGCTAGGGTTGAGCTTGAGGTGGGAACCCGACCCAAGCTTGAGGTGCTTGAGGCGGGAACCCATCCCAAGCTTAAGGTGCTTGATGATTGAGGTGTTTGAGGTGATTGATGATTGAGATGCTTGAGGTTCTTGACATGCTTGAGATGCTAGACCTGTACTTGAGGTGAGAACCCAGCCCAAGCTTGAAGTGCTTAAGGGACAAGCTTGTGTTGGGAACTGGCCCTAAGCTTGAGGAGCTTGAGGTGTCAAACGTCAAGATTAAATCCCTACAAGGAGGGGTTGAGCCCTACAAGACGGGGGATGAGAGAGAACACACACACACTCACACAAGGCATACTTGGTACAAAGAAAGCATAAGGGACACTTGTCAAGACTCAAGTTCCTCCTCATGTTGCCCTCATGGTGTGCCTGAAGCCTATTGGTTGGCCACCCAAGGCGTCCAATGATAATTTAAGAGATTTTATTAATTTATTTTTCATTTACCAAGTCCAATCTATCGAAGGGGAAAGGGGGAAACTTGTTCCAAGGATACTCTTGTTGCTTGTAATGCCTCCTTCTTGTGTTTGGTTAGGCCGGGAGGGGTCCAGTGAGCTTCAAGAATTAGCTACAAGGGGGGGTCGACCAAAGAAATCTAGGGGGTTGCTTAGGGGTTATACTCTCCCACACACACTCACACACACTCTCATTGTGCATTGTGCAAAGTGCAAGAGGGGGGGCTCCCTCTCTTTCCCCAAGCAAGTATAGGTTGAGAACCTACACCAACACTCTTGGATATGGAGTGCAAATCCAACCGAGAGCCATGCTTCAATGCTTAAGCTTTCCATCTTCTCCATCTTTATTTACTATGCTATTATTATACTAGTAAGAAGAGTGATATTAAGTGAGGGACTAATTCTTTCTCTATGAAATGTTTCTTCTTCGTCTTCCCTACCCTCATTCCCTGCTAGCTCTCTCCACCTTTGAAGGTGTTTGAGCTCTTGGGATTGAGGCTTGGGATAGTTAAAGCTTTCCACAAAGTTTATGTTATGCTTGTGATGCATGAAGCTTTCCATATTCATTGCATCACCTAGGTCACAAGGAACATAAAGACTGTATTGTAACAAGTCTCTCTTAATGGGAGAAATCATAATACATATACTATTGGAGGGGGGACCGGCTCCACATAAATTCGGTCCATAACTGTTGTCATGTTCTCCAAATTCTCTCTCTTGCAAAAGTATTGTTCATTCCAAGTTAACCAAATTCTATGTTAATGTTGCTACTATCAACTATGTTCACCTGCTATGCTCACAAAGTAATTTCACAAAAGTATTCTCTTTAATTTCCTCTAGTCTCAAGTTAATAGGCCAATTCCATTACATTGGTATTTGAGCATTTGGTTTCTCTTTTCTTGATTAAGAATATAGGTCCTTAAGTAGCCTATAAATGGTTGATGTTGTTAATTATATTAGGGTAAGTGGAACTGGGATCTATTATCGGTTTTGTTGAGCCCACTATGTGGGATATGGTGCACACCTCGGGAGCTTTGGACTTAATAAGGGAGTCCTTTTAAACTTGCCTATGAATTTATCATTATTGACCCATAAGAAGTCCGAAAGGAGCTAGCCCTTGGCTATTCTCCTATGTTAGACCTACTCCACTACTCTCTATAATTAACCACTTCGAGCTGTGGGTGTATATACTTAAGAGCCAATTTCCAAAGGCTAAGTGGAGTGGCAACTAAGGTTTTGAATTGCCAAAGCATACACTAAGTACATACATAAATCTTGTTAACATGGATAACAATAATCAAGAGAGTAGAATGAACATTGATAGCTTTGCTTTTGCACATGAAGGTGCTTATGATGATGCTCCCATGTTCATGAATTATCTCGTTACTAGGTTGCAGCAAGCTATCGACAACCCTACTTTGCAAGCCAAAGTTACTCAACAACTTCATGCTTATGGAGTTTCCCTTCCTCTCCAAGAGGAGAGAGAGCCTAGGAGGCCTCTTGAAGAGAACCCCAAAACAAGACTCTCTCCCATACAAGAGGAGGAATCCAAAGAACAAGAAAGCACTGAACCTTTAGATTCCTGTGAAGATGTGGCTCCACGAAGGCGGTAGTCTAGACGATCACCCACTCCTCCCAAGAGAAAAAGATCAACACATAGTCATTCTCCTCATCATTCCAAAAGGGAAGAGAGGAAACAAAGGAAGAAAAGGGCTAAAAAGAGGTCACCCTTTTCTCCTTGTTCTTCACCTTCCTCCTCTTCCAACAAAAGTTATGGCTATTCTCCTAGAGAATACAAGAGGGGAGGACATCGCAAATCATAACCTGCATGCCAAAGGTCACAAAAGCTAAAGAAGTTCAAAGAGGGAGGAAAGAGTATGTCTTTTCTCACCTATGATGGCACCTTTGGTGCTACTGACAAAGTGTTGGCCTTCATCCAGCAATTTGATGCGGCCTTTGGAGACGAGGGCTTCACTGAGTCCTCCAAGCTACACCATGTAGCTATGCACTTCCAAAAATTAGCTGATCAATGGTGGGCTAGCCTTTGTGGAAATTTCAAAGCCCCAAAGACATGGAAAACTCTATGAGTTTTCATCATGAATCAATTCCTTGCAAGTGATGCAAAGGACAAAGTGCTTACTGAATGGCACATCTTGAAGAGTCTATCTCATGCGTCTATCCACAAGTATGTAGACACGTTTTGGGATTTACATCTCAAGTCTACTATCTTTCAAAAGATAGACTTTGCCAAGAAAAAGCACCAATTTTGTGTGGGATTACCTGAAGAGATGGCCGAATACATCAACTCTCAAAGGCCTGGTTCTATCACCGAAGTAATACATCACACCGTCAATACTTCACGCATCAATTTCCATCAAGGGGCTAGATGGAATGTCAAGCCCATGGAAAACAAAGACAAAAATGATGCTAAGGGAAAAACCAATCCTCAAAATTCTTCCTAAGGAACTTCCAACAACAACAACAACAATCGATCCAAGGAGAAGGGAGTATACAAATGCAAAAACAAACTCTCTCCTGAAGAGCTTGAAGCTTTTTGCAAGGACCATAAGTGTTTCAAGTGTGGGGAGCAAGGACATGGTTATCGTTCTTGCCCCAAAAAGAATTCTCTCAATGAGACTCCTAGGGCTTCCACCATCGAAGCTCTAAAAGAGGATGTTCATTGCAAAGAATCATCACTTTCCTATGCTTGGGGAAAGTTAAGAGAGAATGATGCCTTCATCTTGTTTGACCCTGGCTCTACTCACAACTTCATATCAATGGAGTTGGCCACCAAGTTGGGCATTCAAGCTTTCGAGATGGGAGATATCGTAACAGCCGCCATAGCTTTCAAGGGACAGCAAGCCTCCGTTACTCCCTTGATTGGGAAGTTGAGGCTTCATGTCCAAAGCTATGTCAACAAAGGAGACTTTTTCATCTTTTCTCTCCAACATGAGGATGCTATCCTAGGGGCTCCATGGTTCGATTGCATCTCTTCCAATATGAAGTTCCCTGAAAGGAGAATCTACTTTACCTATAGGGGAAAGAACATGTATATAGATGCTAGTGAGCATGGTCGCACTATTCCACTTCAAAATCCTCCTTCTTTTCATTAATCAATGAAGAGCTCAAATTTTGCGCACATGATTTTTGTCAAAGAGTCTCTAAAAGATCCTAATGTTTCATCAAATGTAAATGGTAGGGATCAAGACAAGTTATACTTGCCTAATTTTCTAAAAGGATTCCAAGATGTGTTCATCGATGATATCCCTATGGACTTACCTCCAAAATGAGGGGATGATGATCATCATGTTGAGGTCCTTCTAGGAAGCTCACCGCTTAACAAGCCTCTTTATTGAGTCTCTCAAGCTCAGCAAGAGGAGATCATGAGGCAAGTACATGAATTGGTAGACAAAGGGATGGTGAGGCCTAGTTCATCTCCCTTTTGTTCTCCAATCCTTTTAGTGCAAAAGAAAGATGGTACATATCGTATGTGTGTGGACTATCGAGAACTGAACCATATCACTATCAAAAACATATTTCCTACGCCTCGGGTAAAGGATCTGTTTGATAAGCTACAAGGCTCTTCCTACTTTAGTAGGATTGACCTTAAAAGTGGCTATCATCAAATAAGGATAGTGGATGAAGATATCCTAAAGACCGAGTTTCGCACAATGATTGGTCTTTAAGAATATCTAGTCATGCCTTTTGGCTTGACTAATGCACCAGCTATGTTCAATCATCCAATGGATAAAAATTTTAGACCTTACCGTAAATTTAGTGGAGTGTTCTTTGATAATATCATCATCTACTCCAAGTCTTTGGGGGAACATAAGCAACATCTCCAAGTGATTTTTCAAGCATTGAGAGAGGACAAGCTTTTTCTCAACCGAAAGAAAAGCAAATTTTTCCTTCAAGAGATTCAATATCTAGGTCATATTATCTCTCAAGATGGTATCTATATGGATCCATCAGAGTTAGAGGTAATAAAAGCATGGCCTAATCTAAGGAATCTACATGAGCTAAGAAGCTTTATTCGTATGTGTGCATACTAGAGACGTTTCATAGAAAATTTCTCTCAAATAGCAGGACCACTACATGACTTAACTAAGAAGAACGTTAAGTATGTATGAACTGCTAAGGAGAAAAACTCTTTTGATAAGCTCAAAGAAAATCCTACCTCCCAACCAGTCCTCATGCTTCCAGATCTCTCAAAGCCATTTGAGGTCCAATGTGATGCTTGTGGTGATTGCCTTGGAGCAGTTTTGCTTCAAGAAGGGCATGCCATAGCATATGAGAGCCGAAGGCTCAATACCAATGAACGAGTCTTGGGCATATATGAGAAATAGCTTTTAGCTGTTCTACATGCCCTAGACACATGGAAGCACTACTTATTGGGGACTCCATTTATTCTACGAACCGACCACCAAAAGTCTCAAGTATTTCATGACGTAAACCAAGCTCTCCGACAAACAAATGAGGTGGGAAAATTTTATTTCGCAATTTAATTTCCATATTGCTCACTTTATTGGTAAGCACAATCAAGTGGCTGATGCACTTTCACGACAACCAAAAGTTAATGCGGTGGTTATAGCTACTCACAATGATCTATCATCTATGATAGATGATTATCCTACTGACCCTGACTTTAGAGACATAATGTCAGCCCTTGCTTTTGGGAACAAAGAGGAACCATTTACTTTGCAGGATGGTTATCTTTTCCACGGAAATAGGCTATGTGTTACCCATTCCCTTCGTGAGAAAGTTATGTATGAATCCCATGCTCCTCCCTATGCGAGGCATAGAGGCAGTCAATCTACTCTCCAAGGAGTAGAGACATATTTCTATTGGCCTACCATGAAAGTGTATATACAAGAGTATGTTTCAAAATGTGTAGTATGCAAAAAGACCAAGTATGATAGAGGGAAGAAACCTGGATTACTCCAGCCATTGCCTATCCCAAATTCACCATGGGAGAGTATGTCCATGGATTTGATCTTTGAGTTACCCAAGCCTATCGATGGGAATACAAGAATATGGACAATAGTCGACAGGTTCAACAAGCAAGCACACTTTATTCCTGTCAAAAAGACTATTAAGGCACACCAAATGGCAACTCTCTTCATATCTCAAATGTTCAAACACCATGGATTACCAACATCCATAATGTCAAATAGAGATCCTAGAATGACCATTATTTTATGGAAAGGTCTCTTTGAAAATCTAGGAACAAGATTGAATTTCTCTTCGGCCTATCACCCACAAAGAAATGGCCAAAGTGAGATAGGAAATCTTACGATACTCGATCTACTAAAGAGTTATGTTATAGAAGTAGATCAACGCTCACAATGGGAAAAGTACTACCCTCTTGTAGAATATGCCTACAATAATATTGTACATACTTCTACGGGAAAAGCGCCTATTGAGATCATTGAGGGAAGACCTAAAAGTCCCTTTCTACTCAAAGTACATGGGAAGATCTTTGCCGTCGACGAGTATAGCCGTGACCTACAAGAATGTTTTCAAAAGATTAAAGAGGCTATATCCATCTCTCAACAAAGGCAAAAAGATGTTGTTGACAAGCACAGAAGAGCCTTAACGTTCAAAGAAAATGATTGGGTCTTACTTAAGTCTCCTAAAGCTCAATCAAGGCAAACAACAGGCAAAAATCCTATGGGCCATCAATAGTATTATGCTAAGTTAGCAAAAAGATACTATGGTCCTTTCCAAATCTTGAAGCCCATCAATGAGACGGCTTACTAGCTCAAGTTTCCCAACCATTTTCTCAAACAAAATGCCTTTCATGTGAGCCTACTTAAGCCCTACAAAGGAGAGCCACCAAGTGAACCAATTATCAAAGACCCTCCCGAAGTCGAAGACCAAGAAGAGGTGCTACAACGCAAATCTATCCTTCAACATGAAGACAAGGTACTACGACATGGTAAGAATATCTGACGGTATCTTATTAAGTTCAAAAATTATCCTTTTGAAGATGCTAGATGGATGCAAGGAATACAGCTTAAGGATAGTATGAACCTTGTCAGTGCTTACAATGCTACATTAGAGTAAGCAAATTCACAAATTTCTTTTAAATGACCCATGTTATAAGGCTAGTTCTCTTTTTGATTGTGCACAAATTTAAATAGTATGCATGCTTAGACTCGTGTTTGTGATGAGGATGTCTCTCAAACACCAAGTAGAGTTTGTCACTCTACTTTGGGAGAATGAAATGGACTAAAGAGCAAACATGCTTGTGGTAGCTATTTCTCCCAAACACTAAATGGATTAGTCATCCATCTTGGAAAGATGTCGTATGGTAAAAAGGGATCCTCTACCCGCTAAGTTAGATTGACTAAAGACTAAGGCTTTATCTCTTCTACCTCATAGTTGAGGACGATTATGATTTCAAGAGAAAGGTAATGTCATAAAATCTAATACCTAACCAACCCAAACTATTTTCTCATATTAAACTGATTATTTAATGTGGGAGAATAAATGGGAACAAGGGTTAAGATATAGACATGTGCTTATATATCTATCTCAATAGGGGCCAATGGTAAAGGGCCCAAAATGAGAGATGGTTTATAAAAAAGCAATGCTAACCAATGGAGCATAAAACCTTAGGGTTAGCTTCATTGAATACCTCCAATAGTTAGTGTAAAAGTCCTTTGACCTTAGGTAAGCTAGGGCTGAGCTTGAGGTGGGAATCCGGCCCAATCTTGAGGTGCTTGAGGTGGGAACCCTGCCCAAGCTTAAGGTGCTTGAGGTGCTTGATGACTGAGGTGCTTGAGATGATTGAGGTGCTTGATGATTGAGATCCTTGAGGTGCTTGACATGCTTGAGATGCTAGGGTTGTACTTGAGGTGAGAACCTAGTCCAAGCTTGAAGTGCTTAAGGGCCAAGCTTGTGGTGGGAACGAGGCCTAAGCTTGAGCGTCTTGAGGTGTCAAAAGTCAAGATTAAATCCCTATAAGGAGGGGGCAAGCCCTACAAGAGGGGGGATGAGAGAGAACACCCACACACTCACACAAGGCATACTTGGTATAAAGAAAGCATCAGGGACACTTCTCAAGTTTCTCCTCACGTTGCCCTCATGGTGTGCCTGAAGCCTATTGGTTGGCCACCCAAGGGGTACAATGATAATTAGGAGATATAATTAGTTGATTTTGCATTTATCAAGTCCTCTCTCTCAAACAGGAAAGGGGGACACTTGTCCCAAGGCTACCCTTGTTGCTTGTAATGCCTCTGCTTGTGTTTGGTTGGAGGGGTCCAATGAGTTTCAAGCATGAGCTACAAGGGGGGTCGACCAAAGAAAGATAGGGGGTTGCTTAGGGTGTATACTCTTCCACACACACTCTCATTGTGCATTGTGCAGAGTGCAAGAGCTCCCTCTCCTTATCCAAGCAAGCAGAGTTTGAGAGCCTGCACCGACACTCTTGGATTTGGAGTGCAAATCCAACCAAGAGCCATGCTTCAATGCTTAAGCTTTCCATCTTCATTACTATGCTATTATGTATGCTAGCAAGAAGAGTGATGATAAGTGAGGAACTAATTCTTTCTCCTATGAAATGTTTCTTCTTCCTCTTCCTTACCCTCGTTCCTTGCTAGCTCTCTCCACCTTCGAAGGTGTTTGAGGTCTTGGGACTGAGGCTTGGGATAGTTAAAGCTTTCCACAAAGTTTATGTTATTCTTTTGATGCATGAATGTGCGCTCCTTGCCGCATTGTCGAAGCAAGGGACTTGCCAATACACCGTATGCGAGCCACAAACGGCTCCAAGCACACAACAAGCCTAAACTAGTGATAGCCGTTTTTCGGCTCTTTGTAATTGCCACAATGAGTTACCTCACTCTACCAAAATCACACAAACACTGTGGCTATCCCCACCATTTCACTGTACATAGGCGTGCGTGAGTCACGGGACTTTTCCCATATCTTCTTCAAAAACCCTCAATTAGCTAGTCATTGGGCTAGTTGAGCCAAAAAAATAAAAAAAATAAAAAAAAATAAATAAATAATAAAAAATAAAAGTATATTATGGCCTCTTTGTGTGTAAATATTTCATTGTATATATGGCCTAAATATAGGGATTTTTTATAATTATTTTGGTATTTTATTTAAATATTTCTACTTAGGTGTGTGTTTTATTAAACCTATGTACACCTTCTTTCATCCTCTTACACCATAATTATATATATTTTTTGCCAATATGTACATACTCTAACCTCATATTTTTCCTTTATACAAATCACTCCCACATTTTCACCCTCACCCTCGTGAAAACAAAAAATTGATTTCTACTCATTGGTTACTTTTATTATATTATTTACTTGCATACCTTTTCCTCTTTCACCCAAAATAATTCAAGGAGGTACCATATCATATGATTCCAATATCTTTCCATATCCATAACTCCTCCATATTTTTATTATTATTTTTACTCATTATTTTAACACCATGTGCTCATTGAGCTAAAGTCCATGAATAGTCCATACACTAGTCCCACCATGTATATATTTCTTATTTCACCAATAATCCTCCTCCATGCATGGGTCAAGGGCAACATGAATTCCTTGTATTATAATATGACAAAGGAGGGGCTCACTCTTGGATGCATTGTACAAATTCAACAAAGGAGGGGGCCACTAAAAGACTTTTGCAGGCATAAAAAACAGGCTTTTTGGTGAGAATTTTGGCACCTATCTCCACTCCGAATTTGGAGCGGTGGTCAAAAGAGAAAATGTAGCCCACGCTCTGAATAATCACCTCAAAGTTTTTCATGATTTTTGGAGCTACCAGCGGTGAGCTATGATTTTTTGAGTGGACCCCAGTTTGCCCACTTTTCTCACAAGTAGCCCTTAGTCTTCTCTCACCCTTCCACACACCTACTCACTCTTACACATCCCTCCCTCTCCTTCCCTCACTCAAACCTGCAATTTCCATGGCTTCTCCCACCCTCTTCACCATTACCCTTCTCTCTCATCCCTATAGTTCTTTTATGAACCTCTACATACATACACCCTCTCCATGTCTCTCTCTATTGCTTCTATGCTACAATTTCATTTACCTCTCCTAAAATATCTAAAATTCAGCATCTTAACCATGATAACTTCTGCAAATTGAGGATTTTTCATCAACAAATCCTCTTTTCATCGTGGTGGTCAACCGTGGCGGCGGCGTAAAGAAGCGAAGAAGAAGAAGAAGACCAACGGTCATTTTTTCCACAATCTACACAAGGGTGAGTTCAAGCTTCTTAAAAGCTTCACCATCTCAATGATTCTCTTTTAATTCACCCCTCTTCCTTCATCAAATCAACTCACTCTACCCATTGTAAATGTAACATTAACTTTCTAGTGATTACTAACGACTAACATACTAACACAAAATAGCATTGACCTAACCATAAAAGACACCTCACCTCAAGACATGTATAGTAACTCTCTCTCTCTCCCCTTCCTTAAAACTTACTTTCACCTTCTCTACCATCAATAATGCTCTCTTTTGAGCCCACACCCATGACTCAAGCAGACAAAGAAGGCCCGCAATGTTTTGATATTCAAAAAAATCATAATCCTGATTTGTTAGCTTGTAAATTAGGATTTTCAATAATCTTAATGAGGGGTCTCCAACCTATAAATAGGCCCCTCTCCTTCTTGTAAAACAACCTCCAACATCTCACATAGCACCCCAACACTCTATGCGTGAGGAGAGACTTAGGTGTAGCAACCACTTGTGAGCTTCACTCTTGGTGAGAGAAGCCTTCAAGCTACACATTGCAAGTGAGAGAGCGTGAGTTCCACAAATCTCAAAACCACTATTGTACATGCTCCTTCATCATCAATAAATTGAGGTTTGGTGCATCAAAGGCGTGATTCGACGTTTAAATCTTTGTCCTTCCATTTGTGCAATACGGTTTGGTGAATTCAAGGTGACTTATGTATTTTGAGTTTTATCGGTTGATCTTGATTTTAGAAAGTGTTTTAGTGTGTTTTTCATTGCCAGTTTTGTGTCCATTGTAAGAGGGTATTGTGGTGAGAGGTCTCCCACACCCTAAGACAGTGTGTGTGTGTTTTGGCAATGATTAGCAATCACTAAGCATTGAGTGATTTTTGTACAAGTTCTACGATAGCATCATAACGAACCATCTCCATTTGCAAGTCACAAATAAGGTATTACGCAAGATCCTTTCCTCTCTCTCTTCCCTTTGCTCTAGCTCTCTCTGGTCCATTTCATGTGTGTCTTGGTGTGAGGTTGCTTGTGTGTGTTGTGTGGTGCATCTTCTTGGTTGTGCCAAAATCTCTCTTGCGTCCTAGTTCGCATACCATAACTAGGTGGTGCCCCTATCTTGTTTGGGTTTGGCTGTGGGTTTGTTATTGTGTTGTGCTTGTGGTTGCCCCAGCCCCAATTGAGCAGCACGGGAGCCTTGAGGGGTGTTTAGAGGTCGCCTCTCTCGTTGCCCGCCCCGGACCGCCTCAATTTTGGTGCCCCCACTGAGGAACGGCTTGTGTATTTTTGTGTAGAATCAACCTTTAGTATAGTCAAGTAGTTTGCATGAATCACGAAGATTTGTATGATCCCTTCATTCCCATTGCAAGGCAAAAGGTACACATAATTGTTAGTACTAAGTTGCAATTTCAACGTGTCATTCGTAGAATTTTAGGTCCTCTTAGGTTGGCCGAGATAAACGCTTCAGTAAATCCTTTTATTTTGCCTCTTATTAGGTACGACCTTAGTTTGGACGTCTATATTTTTGTTTTCTTTTAAGCATTAGAACATGCATAGGCCATGGATAATGGCCCAGGAATAGAGGTTTTCCCCTTCCATTTCACTCCACACATTAGAATAAACATTGCAATTAGTAGAAAAATCCATTTTCAACAACGTATGGTATTCATGTTTGGTGCCCAAAGAGTAGGAGAAATTCTCGCATCACCAAACCCTGTCATTCTACCTCTTATTGATTATCATAGGTCATTTGATGTGAATATTTTTATTTTGTTGTAGAATAGATTGCAATTTAGAAAATATTATTGTGTAAATCTTTTAAAGAAAGAAAAAACAAAAACGCGTCACTTTGAAATCAATTCAATGGAGAGCCAACGCCAAATGTCTGGATATCCTCTTTTCTTTGGAGAGCCGGGAGAGGATGCAGAATTATTTCTAGCAAATTTCAAGATGTCTTGTCGTATCAAGAGGATAGTAACTGATCAAGAACGTGTAGAAATGTTTGAGGTAGTCCTTAGGAAAGACGCTAGCACTTGGTTTGACTCTTTGCCTGAGGAAGTTAAAGAAAATTACATGGAAGTTGTCAATCATTTCAAGAGATACTTCTTTGATCCCCAAAACACTCAAAAGCTATGGCAAGACATTGTTTCTCATAAGCAAAAAGACTTAGATGACTACTACTTGTACAAGCAAGAGTTCCTACGTCTTTGGGCTCTATGGATACGAAATGTTGCTAACCCTGGTGATGGTGCAGAATTTCTAAAGAAGGAGAGGTTCATAGCCGGACTCTTTCCTGACCTTAAGGTAAAAGTTGAGGCGGGTGCACCTGCTACCTTTGATGCAGCTGAAACTAGGGCTGCTGAGAAATATAGGAAACTCAAGTGCTTAAGGGGGGAGGTTCCAATAGAAGGTCTTAGACCCAAAGGTAAGTCACAAGCATCAACATCTAAGGAGCTTCCTGAGGTGACGGTTGAAGTGATTGAGAAGTTAAATGAATCCTTAAGCAGCCTGTCAATTCACCTTGCACAAGCCGTAGGTCCAAAGGGACAAGCAAAGAAGTCTGAAGAGCGAGACCCACGACCTAGGAGAGTCTTGCAATGTTGGAATTGCGGAGAGTCTGGACATGGGATGTATAATTGTCCTTGGCCCCGTGGAGAGCCAGGGAGACCTAACTTGAATTACCCAGTGATGAATGCAGGAGAAGGAGCTGGTCAACAACCAAGGCTTCTACAAAGGCCAAATGGACCAAGACCACCTCCACAAGGGGTAGAAGGAGTTCCACCTTTGCCAGATCCAAATGTGCATGTGGTAGAGGTGACAAATTCAAATGAGTTTGACATGGAAGCCAATGGCATTAAGCGTGGCCGAGGAAAAGGTAAAGAGAAAGAGGGTGTCCCATCAAAGAGTGACCATGGACAAGGCAAGAAGGCAAAGGAGACCAAGGAAGCTAAGAGGACTCGACGTCGTATCAATCTCCAAGACTTCCCTCTTGGACATGGTATGGCTCCATACAACCTGTTGGAAGACATGCGAGGTAAGGGTCCTGATATCTCATGGCCTCAGTTTCTTGCATTATGCCCACAAGTTAGGAGGGATTTAACAAAGGCAGTTAGCACTAGGAGAAAGGTAAAAGAGAGTTTTCCTGTTGTAAAAATTGCACATGCTGAAATGAACGAGGATATTACACCTGTGCTAGATTGTTACATAAAAGGAAGATTGGTTAGGAAAGGTCTAGTGGATGGGGGTGCACAAATTTGCATCATGACAGAAGGGCTCATGCAAAGACTAGGCATGCACATCCATGAGACACCTGAAATCAAAGTGAAAATGGCAAACAATAGCAAGGCTAGGTGCGTAGGCATTTGTAAAAATGTTTTTGTGGAGGCCTTTGGCATTAAGAAAGCGGTGGATTTTTATGTTATGTCGACCAAGGGAAGTGGTTATCCATTTATCCTAGGAAGACCATGGCTAATGAAAATGCGAGCTTTGCAGGATTGGGAGAGTGGGAAATTAATTTGCAGGAATGACAATCATAAGAAGGTTGTCTTTGACATGAAGGAGCAACGCCAAGAGGAGCTCCATGAAGAATCATCTCAAAGTGAGACGGAAGAAGGTTGGACCGATAGCACTTCAGAAGAAGAAAGTAGCGGCAGCATTACTGAAGAGGAGTCTTCCATCGAAGTCATGGGGGTAAGGTTTAAGCCAAGCAACCAAGAGACATCTTGTCAAGGCTTGGAGGAGGTAGGTACTCAAGAGAACGAAGGTGATCAAGATGAAGGGATGCTGGAAGGTATGCTATCAACAACACTTACAAAGGATGAAAGAGAGGAGTTCAAATGTGTGCTAAGGAAATTTCCGAGTCTTTTTGCTAAAGACTACACCGATGTGCGTGGAGTAGATGTTGTTCAACACAAGATTGAGTTGAAGCCAGAGGCCACACCTAAGGCTCAAAAGCTACGAAGGCTAGGAGTCATTAAGGAGCAAGCTCTTTTCAAGGAGGTAAGAAAGCTTCTAGCAGCAGGTTTCATTTATCTAGTGGAGAATTCAGAGTGGGTCTCTCCCGTTGTTGTCACTTCTAAGAAAAACGGCAAGTGGAGGGTGTGTGTGGATTACCGTCCACTCAATGAGGCAACAAAAAGAGATCACTTTCCCCTCCCATTTCAGGATGAGATACTAAATGAGGTAGCTGGTCATGAGAAGTACACTGTGTGTGATGGCTACTCAGGTTACTTTCAAATAGGGATTGCATTGGAGGATCAATTGAAAACAACCTTTATCACTCCTTGGGGTTGTTATGCTTTTAGAGTCATGCCATTTGGTCTGACAAATGCTCCTGCAACATTCCAACGTTTCATGAACATGGTGTTTCAAGCATTCTTTGGAAAGTCAATTAGGGTGTTCATTGATGATTTCTGTATTTATAGCTCAAAATCATTGCATCTACAAAGGGTAGAAGAAGGTTTAAAGAAGCTCTATGACATGGGAGGTCAACTCAACCCCGACAAGTGTCACATAGCTGAGGATGAAGTGATCTTGCTTGGTCACAAGGTTTCCTATAAAGGCATTGAGGTGGATCCTTCAAAGGCAAAGGCTCTTATTGAGCTACCATCACCCAAGAGTCTTAAGGAGGTCATCTCTTTCATTCAGAAGGTGAAGTATATGTCACGCTTCATTCACTTAGCCTCGGAGTTGCTTCATCCTTTGCAAAAGTTAACACAACAAGTAGAATTTGCATGGTCTGATGAGATTGAAGAGTATTTTTGTAACATTAAAGTCATTTTGTCAGAGCTACCAACACTCATGCCTCCTTGTTGGGAGTACACATTCTTTGTTAGCTCTAGTGTTGGAAGGGAAACAATTGGTGCTGTGTTGCTACAACAAGATCCCCACAGTACAAGGATGCAACCCATCTACTTTGCTAGTAGGGTCATGAATGCTTTGGAGAGAGACTACACAGAAGCAGAACTCATGATGCTTTCTCTCATGTTTGCGGTGAGAAAGTTTAGATCCTACCTGCTACCAAGACCTTTTGTAATTCTCACTGCAGAGAATTTGTTCCCTTGGGTGTCATCTCAAATGAATCTTAGTACTAGGATCTCAAAGTGGATTATGGAGTTGCAAGAGTTTCAATACTCTTTCAAGGTAGAAGATAGTGTGCGTGCACAATTGGCAGGGATTCTCACTTATAGGGTGCATGAAAAGGAGATTAAGGTGCCTGAAGTAAAGACCCTACCATTGCCACCACCAAAAAGTATTCCTAATGCTTTTACTTTGTTCTTTGATGGAGCTTTTCGTCAAGCCACAGGAAAAGCAGGGGGAGGGCTAGTGTTGCTCAACCCAAGTGGAGAGGTGGTCATGAAAGAGAAGTTCAATCTACCAAGTTCAGCTAGCAACAATGAAGCAGAATATGACACTCTACTTCATGGTTTGAAGATGTGCATTGGCCAAGGGATACAACGCCTCATGGTAAAGGGAGATGCACTTCTCATTGTTAAACAGATTTTAGGCATTTGGGCATGCAAGAATGAAAGCTTACGGACAAAAGTTCATGCCATTCGTAGATTGTTTAATCAATTTGAAGAAGTGCAACTATATCATATTCCTAGGAAACAGAATGAAGATGCCGATTTACTTGCACAGCAAGTAGTTACATGTGTTGAGAAAGAAGTGCAGGTCATCATGGTGGCAGCAATCGTCAAGCAACCGAGATACCAGGGATTGGAGTCATTGACTCCCATTATTAGCTACATTTTGGAGGGCGAGTTTCCACAAGACTTCACGAAGTCTCAGAAGAGGAGACTCATGAAGAAGGCAAGCGTATATCTCTTCCTAGAAGGCTCCCTCTATCAAAGAGGGAGGGATCAAGTATGCAGAAGAGTACCAACTATTGAGGAAATTCCGGCCATTCTAAAGGTTTGCATGAAGAAGCATGTGGTGGTCATTTTGCCCAAGAATTAACTGTGAAGAAGATTTTGCTTGCGGGGTATGTTTGGCCAAGTCTGCATGTGGATGTCCAACATTGGTGTAAAAGTTGTCACAATTGTCAGGTAAATGGGAATAGAAGATTGGTTTATGGTCCAAGGCAAATCGTGCTTGCAAATGGACCGTTTGAAAAGTGGGGCATTGATGCTATGGGTCCTCTGCCTAGGACAAAAAATGGTAAACTCTACATTCTGGTGGCTGTAGACTATATGACTAGGTGGGTGGAAGCACAAAGTGTGGCAAAGGTAAATGAGAAGACAGTGAGCAAATTCGTCTACACTCACATTTGTTGTAGATTTGGCACACCTTTGGAGATTGTTTCTGATAATGGTCCAGGGTTTAGAAAAGGATTGCTCACAGAAGTTTGTGAAGAGCTTCACATTCTACATCGTCATAGCACACCATACTACCCACAGTCAAATGGTTTGGTGGAGAAGGCTAATGGTGTCATTGCAGGAATCATTAGAAAGATGGTGCAAAACAAGACAAAATTATGGGATGACTTCTTGGATGGTGCCTTGTGGGCATATCGAACCACATTTAGGGAAGCCACGGAGTTCACACCATTTCACTTGGTCTATGGTCAAGAGGCTTTACAGCCAATTGAACTAAACATTCCAACAATGCGACTTCATGGCAAAGCAGCACAAGATGATCAAGAAGCATGGATGGATCGACTTCTTACCTTAGCTGAGCTTGAGTGGAAAAGAGAAGCAGCATACGAGTGCTACAAGAGGAAAGCTACGCAGGCGAAGGAGAAGCTTGACAAGAAACTGAAGGACAAAGGCATCAATGAAGGAGACCTTGTGCTAAGGTATGACAATCGACTCGATAATCGTTTTGATGCCAAGTTTGAAACTAGATGGCAAGGGCCATACATAGTCAAGAAGGCTTTCAATTCAAGTTACTATCAGCTTATGGACTTGAACGGTAAAGAGCACTCCAGGAAAGTAAACGGGTATCGCTTGAAGCCCTATTTGAGTCGCCTTCTACCAAAGGATCTACCAAAGATCTGTCCAAAGCCCGCTGTCTCATGTAAGTATTGCTACATGAAGCATGAGTGTAACTCCAGCCAAAATTCTGAGGGGCCAAACAATAAAGATCTCGTCAAGGACTCTGAAGCACTCTCTTTGGAAAAGATGCTCTATGATGGTACATGAATATACCATCATCCAGGGGGAGGGCTAATGATAGCCGTTTTTCGGCTCTTTGTAATTGCCACAATGAGTTACCTCACCCTACCAAAATCACACAAACACTGTGGCTATCCCCACCATTTCACTGTACATAGGCGTGCGTGAGTCACGGGACTTTTCCCATATCTTCTTCAAAAACCCTCAATTAGCTAGTCATTGGGCTAGTTGAGCCAAAAAAATAAATTAAAAAAAAAATAAAATTATTTTGGTATTTTATTTAAATATTTCTACTTAGGTGTGTGTTTTATTAAACCTATGTACACCTTCTTTCATCCTCTTACACCATAATTATATTTTTTGCCAATATGTACATACTCTAACCTCATATTTTTCCTTTATACAAATCACTCCCACATTTTCACCCTCACCCTCGTGAAAACAAAAAATTGATTTCTACTCATTGGTTACTTTTATTATATTATTTACTTGCATACCTTTTCCTCTTTCACCCAAAATAATTCAAGGAGGAACCATATCATATGATTCCAATATCTTTCCATATCCATAACTCCTCCATATTTTTATTATTATTTTTACTCATTATTTTAACACCATGTGCTCATTGAGCTAAAGTCCATGAATAGTCCATACACTAGTCCCACCATGTATATATTTCTTATTTCACCAATAATCCTCCTCCATGCATGGGTCAAGGGCAACATGAATGCCTTGTATTATAATATGACAAAGGAGGGGCTCACTCTTGGATGCATTGTACAAATTCAACAAAGGAGGGGGCCACTAAAAGACTTTTGCAGGCATAAAAAACAGGCTTTTTGGTGAGAATTTTGGCACCTATCTCCACTCCGAATTTGGAGCAGTGGTCAAAAGAGAAAATGTAGCCCACGCTCTGAATAATCACCTCAAATTTTTTCATGATTTTTGGAGCTACCAGCGGTGAGCTATGATTTTTTGAGTGGACCCCAGTTTGCCCACTTTTCTCACAAGTAGCCCTTAGTCTTCTCTCACCCTTCCACACACCTACTCACTCTTACACATCCCTCCCTCTCCTTCCCTCACTCAAACCTGCAATTTCCATGGCTTCTCCCACCCTCTTCACCATTACCCTTCTCTCTCATCCCTATAGTTCTTTTATGAACCTCTACATACATACACCCTCTCCATGTCTCTCTCTATTGCTTCTATGCTACAATTTCATTTACCTCTCCTAAAATATCTAAAATTCAGCATCTTAACCATGATAACTTCTGCAAATTGAGGATTTTTCATCAACAAATCCTCTTTTCATCGTGGTGGTCAACCGTGGCAACGGCGTAAAGAAGCGAAAAAGAAGAAGAAGACCAACGGTCATTTTTTCCACAATCTACACAAGGGTGAGTTCAAGCTTCTTAAAAGCTTCACCATCTCAATGATTCTCTTTTAATTCACCCCTCTTCCTTCATCAAATCAACTCACTCTACCCATTGTAAATGTAACATTAACTTTCTAGTGATTACTAACGACTAACATACTAACACAAAATAGCATTGACCTAACCATAAAAGACACCTCACCTCAAGACATGTATAGTAACTCTCTCTCTCTCCCCTTCCTTAAAACTTACTTTCACCTTCTCTACCATCAATAATGCTCTCTTTTGAGCCCACACCCATGACTCAAGCAGACAAAGAAGGCCCGCAATGTTTTGATATTCAAAAAAATCATAATCCTGATTTGTTAGCTTGTAAATTAGGATTTTCAATAATCTTAATGAGGGGTCT
The DNA here is from genome assembly GCF_014529385.1 of Adiantum capillus-veneris. Lineage (NCBI taxonomy): Eukaryota > Viridiplantae > Streptophyta > Polypodiopsida > Polypodiales > Pteridaceae > Adiantum > Adiantum capillus-veneris. The sequence continues at coordinate 75,725,141 of NC_140945.1, forward strand.
CCAACCTATAAATAGGCCCCTCTCCTTCTTGTAAAACAACCTCCAACATCTCACATAGCACCCCAACACTCTATGCGTGAGGAGAGACTTAGGTGTAGCAACCACTTGTGAGCTTCACTCTTGGTGAGAGAAGCCTTCAAGCTACACATTGCAAGTGAGAGAGCGTGAGTTCCACAAATCTCAAAACCACTATTGTACATGCTCCTTCATCATCAATAAATTGAGGTTTGGTGCATCAAAGGCGTGATTCGACGTTTAAATCTTCGTCCTTCCATTTGTGCAATACGGTTTGGTGAATTCAAGGTGACTTATGTATTTTGAGTTTTATCGGTTGATCTTGATTTTAGAAAGTGTTTTAGTGTGTTTTTCATTGCCAGTTTTGTGTCCATTGTAAGAGGGTATTGTGGTGAGAGGTCTCCCACACCCTAAGACAGTGTGTGTGTGTTTTGGCAATGATTAGCAATCACTAAGCATTGAGTGATTTTTGTACAAGTTCTACGATAGCATCATAACGAACCATCTCCATTTGCAAGTCACAAATAAGGTATTACGCAAGATCCTTTCCTCTCTCTCTTCCCTTTGCTCTAGCTCTCTCTGGTCCATTTCATGTGTGTCTTGGTGTGAGGTTGCTTGTGTGTGTTGTGTGGTGCATCTTCTTGGTTGTGCCAAAATCTCTCTTGCGTCCTAGTTCGCATACCATAACTAGGTGGTGCCCCTATCTTGTTTGGGTTTGGCTGTGGGTTTGTTATTGTGTTGTGCTTGTGGTTGCCCCAGCCCCAATTGAGCAGCATGGGAGCCTTGAGGGGTGTTTAGAGGTCGCCTCTCTCGTTGCCCGCCCCGGACCGCCTCACTAGCAAGCTCAATAAAACAAAGGGTGTGTCACTCACCGCTCTACGCTCGCCTTCGTGGTGGATTCCTCGCCGCGATGAAGAAGAAGCTGCAGTCGTGCCGCGCTCAACCGCTTCGCCGCCGTCGTGCCTTCGTAATGCTCGATCGCACACACACTCTCCCTCTCTCTCTCTCTCACACACACACACACACACACAAGGAGGTGAAGAAGAAGAAGATTGAGATGGAGCAAGAGCACTCTTCAATTGCACAAATGAGAGAATGAGTAAAAATTAGGTTTAGTTGGCTTTTATAGGAGCTCACCCCATTCACACTTGGGCGCCCATCCTTAACCAACTAATCCCTTGAATGTCCAAGTTAAAGTGCGCCTCTCATCGGCGATCACTCTACCTTTCCCTATTGGTCCGACAAGCCCGGTACCTGACTCTAAATCATACATAATACACGTCCGTCGTAGGTGATGGGGTGTCCGTGAGCCGTGAGGGTTAACATGCCCCCCTTCCTGATGTAGATTCCGTCCTCGGAAGCTATTGAGTTGAAGCTGGATCGTCGAGGTGGAAGAGCATTTGAGATGAATGTCCTTAGCCTTCTTCAGTCACTGCAAAATCAAACAACATTGGCACAGTAATGGCATTCTCTTAAAAAGCATATGCAGTTTTAGGTAGACACATTGATTGGTAAAAGAATTTCAAACAATTTGTTAGCAATGAACATTAAATTGCAATGTAATCAAATGCATAAACAGATGTAAAGGCAAAAAATTAAACAAGTCTGGGGTCACTAATTTGACGGTCGAAAGGCACTAGAGATCGAATATTAATACCATGGGTAAGCTTCTTAATTTTCTGTGGTCAATTAAGTTGTTTAATCGCGAGAGCCAAGTATTCATGTTCGAGGGCTGACTAGAGGCTATACCTAGAAAACCTTGTAGTTAAGCTACCATAAAAGGAATTTCTCATGAAATCATCGCCTGACTGATTACTTTTTCTTTGACCCCTCAAAGTCTTTTCACATTGATTCAATTATGATGTGTGTGCTTATTTTGTATGCCTTGGGTTTTTTTCTTCTCAAGGAAAAGCGCCCACACTGGGAACCTCTAGGGCTCTAGTACCATAGGCAATACATGTGAGTGAAGTACCAAATCAAGCTGAGATTTCTCTTCCAGCTTAAAATTTTACATTGTGGCACTTTGATTTTTTGTTTGTTCATTTTCAGCATTTTAATTTTGTAACTTTGGGAGGTCATATAACACTGTTACACTCCCCAGGCTCATCACATTAGTAAACTCCCTTTATAATACTTAAGCTAAAGGTCAATAGGGTTAAGCCCACTAGAAAGCCCTAGTACATTTCATACAATTCTGCCTAAATCGGATTAAGAACCTAAGTAACCATTGTTTATTAGGAAGGCATTCCCCATGGTATTAAGAGAAGATCTCTAATACCTAGCTTGGTCAAACTAGCTTAGTCGGACTGCTTGATTTTTAAACCTAGACAAGTGATTATGACAAAACATTACATTGAATTAAATGTTTGATACTAAGCCAATGCGCTGAATATTATGCTACCAATCACAATCAAAGCAGACAAACATGGATGCAAAAAAGATAAGGGCAATGCTAATGGATAAGAAACACCTGTTTGTGTCGATGGTCGCGCTTGATTTGAAGGTTCCATGAAGGTCCAAATCCTATCAATAGCAACACGCTCCTGTACACACTAGGAAATAAAAGGAATACCTCCAGGAGGCACATTAGTGGGAAAAGAGAACTTTGCTAATCACTCAACTCTAAAACAGAAACACTCCTATCGTACTAATCTTACCTACCCTCCATCACTCAAGTGATGAGGATCAAAGGTGTTTTATGGCATAGGTTTCTGTTTCACTGTACCAGATGTGACATGTGTAGGTCTGAGTCAATGTTTTGACTTTAATGTGCATACTCGTTTGCTAATTGCTCTTGCTCTTTATTTTTTGTTTTTTTGTGAGTATAAAGCTTTATATGTACATTCCCTAAGATTGGAGATTAAGAGGTCAGGAAAAAAGGTTGAGAGGGAAACAAATGAATGATGACTGTCAGCAAACACTCCCCCCTTCCTTGGGTAGATCATACCGTTTGAAATGAGCTTGTCACCCTTTGAAACCAATTGTTCCAGTTGGTAATAGGTGAGGATTTTTGCCAGTAGTTTGCTATTACCCTAGGTGCCTCGTCAAGTTGTAAGGGTGGTAAGGTACTCTCCCAGGATCGAACTTGAAGTGGTTCATTAGGTGATTCTTGAACACTGGGAGGTGTGGATTCTTTTGTAGCTTCATTGAGGTCCACTACTATAGATGGAGGCGGTGTAGAAGCTTTTACATCTATGGATGTATTACATGAGGAGCTAGAATCTTCATGGGACTCCCCCCTTCCTGAGCTAGGTGGAACAAATCGTTCTTTCTTTGGTACCCAAACTAGCTCGGGAGCGGGTGTGTAGCATTCTGTGATTTTTTCCTTTCCACGATCATTGATTCGTTTTGGAGCTACGGGATTGGGCTCACTTGGGTCAGGTGATAGGTAAGAGCACAATCTACGTTTTGGCACCCAGATTTGATCATTTCCTTGATAGTATCCTTGGGCTTCCAATAGTCGTTTAGGAATCCAACGCAGTGTTTCTTTACATTTCTTGGAGTGAGTGGTACGGTTCTTACTAGGTTTCCGTTTTTTAGCACTAGCTATGGTCACTAAAGAAGCTTTAGGGACCCACTTGTATGTTTTCTTCGTTACATTAGGATGAGTCTTGTCAGAAGCGATATGCATTGCTTGTAGCATATTTAAGGGTATAGGAATTTCATCCCCCTCAGGTGTTACCCAGGTCGTCCCCCTATTTCCCCAAGTGTCTATGGTTGATGCTAGGTGTACCCAATCTACATTGTCTGATTCCGTCATACCCGGTAACACATCCATGTAAGGAGAATCTTGGCCAATGTCTGTATCCTTCTTACAAGTGTAACAATATTGTAGTGGGGCCGAGTGAACTGTGGTGTCAGAGCGATGATCAATAATGGTTTTACTCCCTAAGGGGTGTACCTTACCAGTCACCAAATCCACTCTAAGGACAGAGTCTTGGAATTGCAAATAGACATGATTTTTAGACCAATCGTGAACCATTTGTGCTTCCCTCATGAATGGTCGTCCTAAAATCATTTCATATGACATAAGGTGTTTAGAGAAATCCATTACAATGAACGTATGTCGAACCTTGTGTCCTAGAACTTTGATCTTAAGATCCTTGAGCATCCCCATAGGTTTGGCTATGGTACCATTTGCCATCTTTACCACAATGTTAGTAACACTGAGGCGGGGTTTTCCCATGGATTCCCAACAATCTTTTGTAACGATGCTAACTCCCGCACCACCATCAAGAATTCCCTTTATAGTTAATCCCTTGGTAGTGATGGGTAGGGTCGCATTAGACTCGTCGCCTTCAAAATACTGCCCTAATTCGTTAATGGGTACCTCGATCACAGACTCGTGTCCATCTAAGTCAAGTGATTGCACATGATTTTCCTCATCAATCATAATCGAGTCAGGCCTATTTGGTTGTGCAAACTGCGGTAATCCCGTTCGTAGCTCTCCGTTAAGGAATGCTCGAAGTGCAAGGAATAACTCAGGATCTCCATATAGCTTTGCTATGATCGTGGTTCGGACCTCAGAAGACATGAAGTCCACTAGTTTGGCAACATTCATTGGCGTTTTGCAGGGTGTAGGTCCTTGACTAGGAACTGGTGAGGATGGAATCTCATATTCCTCAATGGGATCAGGTATTCCTTCGTTAAACATCCTTTCCAACAAGAAGGGTGTATGCTCACTTTCTGATGTCCTGTCCTCACTCCCTTCTTGGATGATACTAGATATGGCTAACGGTCTATGGTTCATGTGGGGTGGATGAACTTGCGTGGGAAACACTGTGTCATGAATTTTTACATGCATGGGTTCTAGTTCTAGTTTCCTTTGAGTCTCCTCCACTAAATCTCTTAGATGTTTCACCTGCTTAATCTCGTCTACAGGGTTTGGGTACGTCCCAATCTTCTTTTTACGATTCTTCCCTTTTTGCCCCTGCGGTTTATCTTGGGGGTCTTGGATTGGATTTGGAAACACTTGTGGTGTTTTCAGAGGCTCTTTATGGTTTTCTCTTATTCGGTTTTCATTTGGTTCCATGTTACGGTTTTCTTTGTCGGTCTTTCCCTTTGTGGTATTGGTTCTAGTCTCCATTGTCTCGACTGAATCTGAATCATCCTCGAGGTCATTCATATACACGGGGTCATCTCCTGTTCCTATGTTTGTTTTGGAACTTGGCTTTGAATTTTCCGTATTCTGCGACTTCTTCCTTCGTGTCTTCTTTTTCTTTGCTTGGATAACTGACGCGGTATCTCTCTCTTCGAGGATATGTCCTGGCCCTTGAAGCATGGACCGTGTAATCGCATAAGTGGGTGCAACGGGTGGTATTGGCGATGTCACACTAGCAATTTCAACCAAGTTCAGGGGTGTGATTTTAGGCGCATTTGGGTTATAGGGGCATTGGGCAATCAAGTGATCTATGCCACAACGATTACATGTGAGTATTGGCATTGCAGACGTGCTCCCTTGATTCACTTGCATCTGTGCAGCATTCTTTTGCAGCCTAATAGGGCACTCCGCTACTCGATGTGGTCCACCACACTCGTAGCATTGAAGAGGTGGCCTCCTAGCCTGGGTGTTGATATTTTGACCTCTGGATGCGAGAGCAGCAGCTTGATAAACCGGCTTGACTTGCCCCCAACAATCTTCCATGTAGTATATAGGACATTCTTCCAATGTATCAAGTCCGTAGGCAATACTAGTGTCTATTTCCTCCTCACAGCCATCTGCATAAGCATTTGATGGCTCGCAACCCACTTGGTTCATAGGGGCGACTCTTGGATGCGGGGGCTGCGGTCCTAGCACAGGAGGTGGTAACGGTGTAGCTTGTACAACATTTTGAGATCTAGGGACCATGTGTTGCGGTAGTTGCTCAACAGGTGGAGTAGGCATCAATACAGGAGCTCGAGGTGCATCCGTCCAGGCTACAGGTGGTCTATTTGCCATCATACGTTTGATCATTAAACAATCCTTAGCTTGGTGACCATACCTACCACATGCGTTGCAAGTTCCATTAAATTTTACTCTAAACGTAGGGCACTCACTAGTGCTATGTGGACCTAAGCAAATGGAACACCATTGTTGCTCCCTTCTTGGATACATGTGACTATTTTGAGGGGGTCGATTATCCTTAAGAGACTCTTGGATTGCCTTGGTGAGGTCTGTCAAGAATGTCTCAAATACCTTTGGCTCATTGGCAATGGGCTTTGCAGTCATGGGTTCATACTCAATGGCTTGTGAGCTAGTGGATCTCGTGTCAGTAGACACCCTCATGCCTGCTATCATCAAGTTGTCCTCTAGTTGGATTGCATTGGCAGTGACATCTTCCCAGGTTGTGATACCTCTAATCACTAGTCCATTATAGATTCCTTCATTCCTCAACCCTCGAATGAATCGATCAAGCAGTTGGTTATTGTTGAAGCGCTCATTTACAGGGCAACGAGAGTTTAAGTGCTTTAGACGACTAATGAAGTCCCTTACTGACTCTCCTTCCTTACGTTCGGCCTTCTGTAGCTGAGATGCTACACCCCAAAGCACACCTTCTCGTATGTACTCCTTTAGAAACAACCTTCGAAGGGTAGGGTAGATTGTTTTCTCGTCCACCCTTAGGGTCCTATACCAATCTCCAGCCTTCCCACTTAATGTCAAGCTTAAGGCATTGCACTTATGTAGTTCGTTGCGTTCCCCTATGGAATCACATACTTGTTCAAACACTTCAATGTGTTTTCTAGCATCTTCGTCCCCATTGAATTTTTGCGTGAGTTTGGCAATTTGTACTGCCTTACTTCTAGGCTCTCTATCAGATGCATGACGCATATTTTCCGCGATAGATCGACCTATGGTTTGAGCAAACGCTGCCAAGTCACCTATGTGAGGAGGCAGGGCCGGTGGAGGTACTCTTGGAATCATATGTGGGAGAGGAACGGGTACCGGTCTTGGCATATGTGTAGATGATGCAGGATATGGAACATAACCGGGCATAGGTCCACTCGGATAAGAGCTAGGGAGCGGCACTCGAGGAGCATAAGAAAGTGGTACAATTGGAGGTGTGGGGGCCATGTGTGCATAAGGGGCTAGAGGCACATATGGTCGAGGCCCCATATTAGGTACTACGACACTAGGTAGTGGCACTGCGCTAACCGTAGATGTCATCGGTACATTCTCTGTTAGGCTTATCCCTGGAGTGAGCACTGTGTTTTCCTTAATAGAGGGTTGAGCCAAGTTAGGGAAGCTAAAGTTTTCGCTCGGAGGCTCAGATTGCATAGAGACCCCAGGTGAAATGACGTAAGATGGGTCCATGGGGCTCATTAGAGGAGTCTCCATTTGAGATAGAGTAGGCTGTTGAGCCTTGCTCGTATCCAGAAATCTCATGGGGCCAGTTGAGAGTATATTTACCCCTCGGTTTTGCCTTTCTGATTGAATAATGCCATGGATAACATTACATATCATTTTCTGTTGATCTTCGATGCTCGTGGCACTAGAGGTGGATTGTACAATCTCTATCCATCCTACATGGTAGGCGTGGCCAGAGTGTAGATCCGTCAACACCTCAGTGTGGAGGTCGTATGTCCAATGATCATTAATGAACAATCCTTCTAGAGTCGACGTGTTAACGGTTTCTTGTGAGGTAGAAGCAATGTTGCTCCCCGTGGTTTTACTTGTCACCAACGGTACTCTAGAGGGAACTTCTGAAGGAGGCAGCTCAACAGGGCCTTCTTGGTAAGAAGTTGGTAGGATATCCACATGGACACTCTTTGGGGGTGTGGGGTCCACGTGCGATGTGAAAGGAGATTCCACTTCCCCACCCCCTTCGCGTGCTTCATCTGCATCAGGTTCCAAGCGAGTAGCTCTACCTAATGTTTCCATGAAACGGCTAAACATACTAGTACTAGGCTGTGGAGCTTCGGGAGGTGCATGGCCTTCTCTCTCAGTGTTTTGGGTAGGGTATGCTTCCATGATTTCTGAGTCGAAGGAGGAATCACTAGCGGCTATTTTAGGGTCTTGGGTGGTGCTACCTTGTGTCCCCGCTGAGGGTCTAGAGCTTATCGTGGATGGGTAATGGGTGTCCGTATGAACAGAGGCACCCTCAATATGCTCGTGTTCTAGCACCCGCCCAGAGCATAAGTGCATGTGCTTTTGATACCCTAAGGTGTCAAAAAGCTGCTCTAAGAGGCCTTGTGACTAGTTTTTAGCGTGTTTTTTGTTTGTTTTTTTGCTAGATTTTTTAGAGCATGTTGTGGAATGGGCCGTGTGATAGCTCGAAACGAGCGTATCGGTCAGAGGGTCGTGCCGTGCTTTACAGCCCTCCGTTTGGTCACTCTATACCCTCGGAATCCCTAAATCTGTCAATTTCCAGTAGGGAACTAGGCCCAAACTAGAAAGTCTAAGGGTGCAAGTGGGAAGAGAAAGGAGGAGAGTGGAGGACTTGTCCCACATGCTCTCATTCTCTCTTGAGGGAGTAGGGTATATATATAAGAGTGAGTCTAGTATATATCATAGGATTGAGGCCTGGGCCTGGGCCTGGGCTTGGGCTTGGGCTTGGGAAAATGATCCCGATCTATCTTTTATACAAACCAACCCGTCCGTTTTAAGAGTCACGTTTTTTATTTTCGAAAAATTTCGCCGCCCGCTCACTCGCGTTTTTTTATTTTCGAATTTTTATTTTCTTTTTTTTTTTTCAAATTTTTTTTATTTTCTTTTTTTTTGGTGAGAAAAAATAAAAAACTTTTTTTTTTTTTTTTGTGCAGAAAATACAGAAATTGAAAACGCAGGTATGCAAAAAATGCAGAAATTGCAGAAAATTGCAGAAATTGCAGGAGAAAACGCAGAAATTGCAGGAAAAAACGCAGAAATTGCAGAAAATGCAGAAATTGCAGAAAATTAAAAAAACGCAGAAATGCAGAAAATTGCAGAAATTGAAGACGTCGAACTTGAAAATGCAGAAATTGCGGAAATTGAAAAACGCAGACAATAGCAGAAATTGGAACTTGACAGCAATTGCAGAAAACGCAAAAAACAGAAATCTCCACACACTCCTTCCCTGCCTTTCCTATGATAGAAATTGCACCACAAGGAAGCGTAAAGTGCTAACCGAGCTTAGTGTAGGGCATATCCCCGGCAGCGGCGCCAAAAATGTGCGCTCCTTGCCGCACTGTCGAAGCAAGGGACTTGCCAATACACCGTATGCGAGCCACAAACGGCTCCAAGCACACAACAAGCCTAAACTAGCAAGCTCAAGAAAACAAAGGGTGTGTCACTCACCGCTCTACGCTCGCCTTCGTGGTGGATTCCTCGCCACGATGAAGAAGAAGCTGTAGTCGTGCCGCGCTCAACCGCTTCGCCGCCGTCGTGCCTTCGTAATGCTCGATCGCACACACACTCTCCCTCTCTCTCTCTCTCTCTCACACACACACACACAAGGAGGTGAAGAAGAAGAAGATGGAGATGGAGCAAGAGCACTCTTCAATTGCACAAATGAGAGAATGAGTAAAAATTAGGTTTAGTTGGCTTTTATAGGAGCTCACCCCATTCACACTTGGGCGCCCATGCTTAACCAACTAATCCCTTGAATGTCCAAGTTAAAGTGCGCCTCTCATCGGCGATCACTCTACCTTTCCCTATTGGTCCGACAAGCCCGGTACCTGACTCTAAATCATACATAATACACGTCCGTCGTAGGTGATGGGGTGTCCGTGAGCCGTGAGGGTTAACAATGAATCTTTCCATCTTCATTGCATCACCTAGGTCACAAGGAGCACAGAGATTGTATTGTAAAAAGTATCTCTTAATGGGAGAAATCATAATACAAATGCCTATTGGAGGGGGGACCGTCTCCACATAAATCCGGTCCTCAATTGTTGTCATGTTCTCTAAATTCTCTCCCTTGCAAAAGTATTGTTCATTCCAAGTTAGCTAAATGCTATGTTAATGTTGCTAATGTCAATTATGTTCACCTGCTATGCTCACAAAGTAATTTCACACAAGTATTCTCTTTAATTTCCGCTACTCTCAAGTTAGTAGGCCAATTCCATTACATCGCACATGCCATGGCTTTGCAGCAGAAGGATTTGGCCATTAATGCCATAAGGGTCCAGCCAACCTTAGTGGAAATCCATCAAACAACCGGACAAGAGAAGATAGGCATGGATCTTCCACCTATAGAACTACCAAGCACATCTACAAAGGCAAAATTATATGATGTAAAAGAAAAAGAAGTTCAAAGAGATGCTCAAGAGGAGATTCAAAGGTGGATCCCAAAAGTGTGTGATCCCTCTCATAAAGAATATATGCAGTGCAAACTAAAGGTACTAGAGTTTGTTGCACTTCTAATGATCACACCTGATGAAGTGGTCAAGAACCATGGTCATCAGGTATTTAATATTTACGTAATTACGTCAAATTTTGTGTGATCACAAGGTCTTATTGACACATTTACATGATCACAGTAAACATGATCACACAGAACCCGGTTAATGGTGACCTGCAAACCCACAAAATTTCCGTCGGGCTTTTCAATATCCCCGGAGGGCCCGCCAGGGTTTATCATTCTTCCTGTGGCCCGTCGGGGATACTAAAAAGCCCGGCGGGCTGTCAGCATTATATATACCCGGGCTCGATCGCGCCCGCTGGGTGTATTAGCGTTGTGAGGGGGATGGAAACACACAGGACGCCTCTATAACGACCCGACACACACTCTTAGAAAGATACACACACACACTATGGGGCACCACTCGGCTTACACAACCCACCTGGCCGAGACAGGGAACACACCGATGGAGTGAGAGGAGAGAGACTATCCACTTACCCACTCCACACAGAGACACACACACACACACACACCCAAAAAACTCAGCTCAAAAGAGGAGAACTTCTGATAATTAGATACAATAGAGCTTCGGCCAACACCAATGGGGTAAACAGCTCACACAATATGGGTGAAATATGCCAGATACAATCACAAACTGGAGCAGAAGATTCGCTCATAGGAGAAACTTACACAGCCAAAACAGCAAAAAAAAAAGTGAGAAATTTGGCAAAATGGACAGCGCCATCGCATCCGGAATGGCCCAAAACCCCAGTCTACAATGTCAAAGTGCTCAAATCGGATGAGCAGTTTACGGCCAAAACAGGCTCCAAAGCCCCAAAAAACACACCTGCGACTGTTCCTCCTCCCTTCTCCATGTTTTTTCTGGTCTTCTCTCTTTTTTTTCAGTTCCCACACTTAGCTTTATTAGTTGGGCATCCTTGGCCTTTTAGATGACCTCAAACGGACCCCGAACAAGCCAAAAACTGACCTCGCAGTGCATAGTTGTCACCCTACTGCATCTATGCGCACACCTGGCACTCAAATTTTTCCAATAATGCATCCCGCCACCATGTGAAGTGGCCCCAAAATATGGTCATCATGATGACCTTTCTGCATAATTATCACAAGAAAACATCCACGTTGTGTCCGTACTCATCCACGTGCAAGTATTGACCCCGTTCGGCCTCCTGACGCCACTAGATGCCATCTGACGCACCTGCTTACCTCATGTCGTCGGCCCGCGGATAGATTCCTCGAGAATTTTTAAGCGCTACCAACTCCTCATTATTGTAGAGATAACACACTGGTACTGGTAATAGTGAAAATCGATGCACTATGTACATGGTGTCCTACCTATACACATGTGGGCCCCACGTAACCACCTGGCTAAGGAAAATGGGAAATCCTTTATTGGATGCACGATGCATGTGTATGTACATATGTTCAATCCGTTGCTCCAAAAATCTCTTGACATAATTTGCCCATCCCCTAGCCTGCTAGATCATTCATGATCAGCAGCAGCAAAAAGTGATATGAGACTCACAGCGTCACAAGTCTCCTCATCCTTCACCAACACTGCTTGATCCATAGACAGCTCATCTTGCTCCACCATCATTAACCTGGCATGATACAATTACCCTTGACTTATGTAGAACCCCATCTAGGTTAGCCAACTGATATGTACCATTCGGAAAACACTCCACTACCTTGAAAGGGCCTTCCCACTTAATATGAAACTTCTTTTGGAAGGTGTTGTCCAGCTTACTGTTGTAGCGCAAAACCAAGTCATTCTTCTTGATACCCTTACTTTTGACCTTTTTATTTATCTTTGCCAAAGCATTATCCTGCATCTGTCCATAATGCTCCAATGTGCTCATCCTATCCAACTGAACCTCGTGTAACTGCAAGAGCCTCTCTTTGAATGCATCACTAGGAGGCCCAAGCAACTTTTCTAACATCTTGACTGCAGGAAACTCCACTTCCACAGGCAATAATGCTTCCTTTCCATATACCAAATGAAATGGAGTAAACCCTGTACTCGTCTTCACTGAAGTACGGTAAGCCCATAATGCACTAGGAAATTCCAAATCCCAATTCTTTCCTTGGTGCTCTGTCACTTTCGAAAGAATTTTCACCAACTCACCATTGAATCTTTCATTTAAGACATTACACTGTGGGTAATAAGGAGTGGTATGATGGTGCCTAATCTTCATCTTCGCGCATAAAAAGTCTAGCAGTTTAGCTCTAAATCCTGGCCCCTTATCTGAAAGTAGCTCTAATGGCACCCCAAACTTACAACATATTTCATCATACACAAATTTTTCCACATCCTTTGCAGTGATCTATTTTACTGCTATAGCCTCTGCCCATCTAGAGAGATAGTCCAATGCAGTCAAAATATATCTTTTGCCCCTACTTGTGATAGGTAACGGGCCTATTGCATCAATCCCCCACTTTTCAAACACATCAAACGCCATAATGGTTTTTCGTAGCTCTGGTTTCAACACTCTCTTCCCAAATGCTTGACACCTATTGGAAGACCTACACCAATGGTGAACATCCTTGTGAAAACTAGGCCAGACATACCCTTCTTGTAAGATCTTATGAAAAGTGATCTTTAGAGCAAAATGGCTGCCACATGCGCCTTCATGATTCTCTTCCAACACTCTGTAAATATCCTCCCTCCATGGTACACGTATCAACACGAGATCAGCCCCTTTCATGTATAAGACATCACCGATTAATTTGTACCTGTATTCTCTACACACAAAACCATACTTCTTAGACTTCTGAATCTCCTTTGGAATGCTTCCTGTTAGCAAAAGCTCCTCTTCTTGAGCCAAACTTTCCCGGCCATGATAAAGAGGTAAAGTGGTCCTCAACACAAATAGCTCCCCAATTATGCTTTGAGTTGCTTCATGTGCCTCTCCATTTAGAGCACGTTCAATGTGTCTGATGCTCCATGCTTCAAACTTTTTTAACAGGCCTTTAATTCTAAAACATATTTCCTTCAATGAGGTGTTCTTGCTCTTCCACGCACCCAGCACTTGCTTCACAACTAGCAAGGCATCACCTTTTATGCTCAACCTTCTAACCCCTTGCTTCAAACAAATGTGTAATCCAGCTTCCAATGTAGCATATTCAGCCTCATTGTTACTATGAGCATCCAATTTGAACCCTCTCTTGCATACTAGCTTCCGCTCTGGATCATAAAGTGCTATACCCCCTGAAGCTGCATCATGGCTCTTTCTATATGAACCATCAAAGAACAACACATGTGCATTGCTGATCTGTGGAACTTCTTCAACTACCTTTCTCACCACCTCTTCCTTAACAATAAGGGGATTCTCCTTGTAGGTCAACAAATCAGCTAGGGTAGCCCTTGTACTGTCTTCCACTAGAAAAGAGAACTCAAACTCTTGCAGCTCAATTACCCATTTCTTCACCACATTTGACATGTTAGTGCCGTTAATTAATTGTGGAAAAAAGGAATAACTCGTCAAGAAAACAAAAGGTCGTGGTAGCAAGTAATGACGAAATCGTCGACAAGCAAGTATTACACTGGCCATCACTAGCTCAACTTCTGAGAACTTTCTCTCTGCTACCAACTTCACTCGACTTGCACAATACAATGGCCTCATATAATGGCTACCCTTCCCCTTTTGCAATAGCATGGCTCCAGCGGAATCATCCCCTACTGATGGATTTACATAAAACACTTTCTCCCAATCAGGAGCCTGCATGGCTGACAACCCCCCTAACACCTCTTTCACTTCTTGAAACACTTCTTCACATATGTCATCCCATGGCAATGGATCATGCTTTGCCAATTGTTGTAATGGATAAAGGAGCTGTGAAGACAATGGAATAAACCATGCCATGTACTTCACTTTGTTTATAAAGGTTGCCAATTGCTTAGTACTCGTAGGTGATGGGAGAAGAATAATAGACTTCACCTTGTCTAGATCAGCCTCAATGCCATTTTCTGACACCGTATGGCCCAATAGTTTCACCCTTGGCTGTGCTAGATGAAATTTCTTTGGATTAAGTTGTCTTCCACATTCATCATATCGAGCCAATACCATCTGTAGCTTCTCATGGTGCTCAGCCCTACTACTGTAGACACAGAAGTCATCCATAAAAGCTTTAACACAACTACCAATGAATGGTTTCAATACCCAATTTGCTCTCTCTTGATAGAAAGATGGTCCATTTTTCAACCCAAATGGCAATACTATGTAGCAATAGCAGTCCCATGGCGTAATAAAAGTTGTCTTTGTGCGGTCTTTAAGAGAAATCTTCAATTGAAAATAGCCTGAAAAACCATCACACAGACTGTACCTCTCATAACCTGCCACTGAATCCAAGATCTGATCAATGAATGGAAGAGGATATGGGTTCTTCTTAGTGGCTGCGTTTAAGGGTTTAAAATCTACACAAATCCTTCACTTCCCATCCTTCTTTGGACTGACTACTACTGGACTCACCCATTTTGTGGTCTCCACTGGAACTATAAACCCTGCCTTCAATAACTTGTCCACCTCTTCTCGCAACGCTTCCATCTGCTCTTGACCCATCCTTCTTAGCCTTTGTCGTACTGGATTAGCACCTTCTTTCAGCTCTATATGCATCTCTTCGCCCTTGAACCCTCTGATCTCTTCCTATGAAGTAATGAACAAATCAGGAAAACTAGCTTGCATGTGCAAATATATCTCCTTCTCCATAGCTAAGAGGTCCCCACTGATCATTTGTGTCATCAATTCCTGCTTCTTTGACAACTCAACCTTGGTTTGCATCAGCCCTTCAATCAATTCATAAGGCCCTTCACTTTCATCTTCAGCCTCATTTGTAAATGCGACTAAACCATACTCCTGGATTCCTTTGTCCATCAAAAGAAACGAAACATCAGCATCCTCATCACTGCTCGTAGTGCTATCACTATCCTCATCACTCACTGTGGAATAGTCTTCATCACTAGACTCATCTTCATCTTCATAAAGTTCCTCCAATTGTTTCCTCGTGTCCATATTGTATAGCTTCTTGACACCTATCTTTCCATAGAGGCTAATAGTACCACGTCGCCAATCTTGAACGGCTCCCACTACACGTAACCATGGTCTGCCTAATATAATCGGATATGCTCCCAACCCCGCTGGCATCACATGAAAATCAAACACTGCCTTTGTATCATATGCTTCCACTTCTAAGCTCTTTACAACACCCAAACATTTTACTTTCTGATGGTTTGCCAATCTGATCTGGAAACCTGACACCCCAGCCATTGTGAGACCCATCTTCTCAACGCATGAGTGTGTTATGACGCATATTTGGGCTCCGCCATCCACATAATCTTGTCCCAAATTTTCCTTTTATGCCACACATCTACTATATGGACAAATGTCTGGTAGCTCATCCATTGCCAACACCTTTACTGAACCTCTCTCTGGCTCTTTCTTCATTGGGTTAACCATCCTCTTCCACTGTCACTTTAGCTTAGGCACCATCTCTATAAGCTGCCCAAAAGTAGCATCTGCCTTCCTGCTCGTCAGATCCTCCTTCAAGTCATAGCTTAATTGCCCATCCCCTAGTGGAAAATCTGAAACATGAAACTTGCGACGAGCCCTCCTTTTCCTCTTGGCCTTGACATCCTCGCCTTCATGACTCTTTCCCTTCTTCTTACTAGTACATGGGGCACTTCTTCCTTCCTTTTCCTCTGTGGTCCTCTTCCCAATAGGCATCACTAATGTATCCTCTCACTTTGATGCCTTCTCCAAGGTGACTACACTTAACACTTTTGTCTTTCCCTTTTCCTCTTGGGTTAATCCACTGGTTACTTCATCTCCCTTAATTTCTATGCCATAATCATTCGACCTAGTTAGCACCTGTCTTGGCAATGGATACATGTCTCCCCCCATCCTTGGTGGCTTATCACATTGCGGGCTGATGTGTCCCAACTCTCCACAATTATAACATGTGGGCGTCCGCCTCCAAAACCTACCATTGCTTTGTCCAGCACCATTCCTAGGTCTTTCTTCACCTCCTGGCTGATTTGCAAACCTCCCTCGACTTCCATTATTTCCCACTTGACCTATCATGTTTAGGCTGAGATTCTTCATTAAATCTACCACTTGTCTTAGCCCATCATCTTGCACTGCTGTAGTGACCACTGCTGGCATAACCTGAGTAGTAACAGGAAGCACTGGTTCGTGATGAACCCTTGGCATGCGACCTTGTAAAGAGTCCATAGGCTGAAATTCAGACCTCATGGGCAAAGACTCCACCTTTAACTGGCTCATTTTCCTCAACTTCCACTCTTTGTTCCTTGCTACCTCCAATGCATCTTCATATGTCCTAGGCTTCTTTAGCTCCACTCTCCAACGTATATTCTCCGAAAGACTAGCCAAGAACCTGTCCTTCTTCATCATGTCAGGCGGGGGTATCTGTGGTGCTAAGGCCTTGCACATTTGCTCCCATGCCAATGAAAACTTATGTATGTACGCATCTACTGGCTCACCTTCCTTCGGCACCAAACCTTGTACTTCTTGCCACACTTTGTCAGGATCTTCTATCTTCACAAACTCCACTTCCAATCCATGCCTTAGATTGTCCCAACTCAATCTTACGGGTGGATCAGCCACACGCAACTCCTCTTGAAATGCTTTGGACCAAACTCGTGCATCACTCTTCAAACAGATTTGAAGAAGACGTAGCATCTGCGCAGGGTCAAGAATCTAGTTGTTAATGCAGACAACCTCCATCTTTTCCAGAAAGTCTTCCAAATCTTCATCACTTCTTCCATGAAACTCCGGATAAGAGAAAGCCATGGCTACCCAAGTTTCAATGCTTTGAGAACCCCTTTGAACACACGTGCAAGAACCCAAAACTTTTACTGACTCAATTCCCAGAAACTTCAATGGAGCTCAACTTTAGATAAGGACAAACACATGCACATCAAATGAGTTTTCATAGTTGATCATCGGAATTACAACAGGCAAAGGACATTCTAGGATCTCTCTTAATCTTCTTGGCCCGAACATAAAGACTATGCGCCGCTGGAAAAAAATCTTCCTGGACACATGAACATTTATCTGGATTCTTTGAGTTAAATGAAATGGAGTGAATTGAGGGCCATTTTGATCATCCATTAAAGCCAACCATGCAGCTCCCAAGAAGGCACACCTGACTTATCCTCTGATTTTGCCAAAATTTCAGCAGCATAACAGCATAAATGGCTCAAAAGACCAAGAAACCAGCCATCATAACTTGGAAAAATTTTGACAGAGTTTCCCCAGAAGTAGAGCAGTAGGAACCCAAAATATAGACTGTATATGTATGCATAAACTGTCAACAATAGAACCCGAGCATCAAATCGGACTCACTAGTACATAGCCTATGGCGAGGTCAAGAAAAGGGTGCTCCATCTACCTGTATCACCGAAAGGATCTCCACATTTGAGAATCCCCCATCTCAATAAAAACCTCACGCTATCAACCCTCACACGAAGGCAAATCGCGTATAGTCAAGTCTCAGAAATGACTATCTTCCAGAACAAGTCTCAGAAATGGCTGGGACTGCCAAATAAAACCAAATATGGCTCCACAAAGGCGTACAATGGCAGTTTCCACAAGTAACGTACAATCCAACAGACAATGCGCTCAAACAGGCGCCAAATGATGCATACCCACAACAGCTGCAAGTGACACCATTGCTAGGATATCACTGTACTCCAGCTACCTGTACCTGTGTGAATCTCCTGTACCTGTACCTGTCCCTGTAACATGTAATGTGCAACCTGTAATCCCGAATCTCGAATCTCAAAGCTCGAAGCAGAAGGTACTCGAAGAAGATCCTCCGTGGGGACGCCAAAAGAATGTAAGTGGGATGGAAACACACAGAACGCCTCTATAACGACCCGACACACACTCTTGGGAAGATACACACACACACACACACTATGGGGCACCACTCGGCTTACACAACCCACCTGGCCGAGATAGGGAACACATCGATGGAGTGAGAGGAAAGAGACTATCCACTTACCCACTCCACACAGAGACACACACACACACACACACACACACACACACACACCCCAAAAACTCAGCTCAAAAGAGGAGAACTTCTGATAATTAGATACAATAGATCTTGGGCAAACACCAATGGGGTAAACAGCTCACACAATATGGGTAAAATATCCCAGATACAATCACAAACTGGACCAGAAGATTCGCTCATAGGAGAAACTTACATAGACAAAACAACATAAAAAATGTGAGAAATTTGGCAAAATGGACAGAGCCATCGCGTCCGGAACGGCCCAAAACCCCAGTCTACAATGTCAAAGTGCTCAAATCCGACCTCGGATGAGCAGTTTACGGCCAAAACAGGCTCCAAAAACCCCAAAAAACACACCTGCAGCTGTTCCTCCTCCCTTCTCCACGTTTTTTCTGGTCTTCTCTCTGTTTTTTCAGTTTCCACACTTAGATTTATTAGTTGGGCACCCTTGGCCATTTAGATGACCTCAAACGGACCCCGAACATGCCAAAAACTGACCTCATAGTGCATAGTTGTCACCCTGCTGCATCCATGCGCACACCTGGCACTCAAATTTTTCCAATAATGCATCCCACCACCACGTGAACTGGCCCCAAAATATGATCCTCATGATGACCTTTCTGCATAATCATCACAAGAAAACTTCCACGTTGTGTCCGTACTCATCCACGTGCAAGTATTGACCCCGTTCGGCCTCCTGACGCCACTAGATGCCATCTGACGCACCTGCTTACCTCATGTCGTCGGCACGCGGATAGCTTCCTTGAGAATTTTTAAGTGCTACCAACTCCTCATTATTGTAGAAATAACACACTAGTACTGGTAATAGTGAAAATCGATGCACTATGTACATGGTGTCCTACCTGTACACATGTGGGCCCCACGTAACCACCTGGCTAAGGAAAATGGGCAATCCTTTATTCGATGCACGATGCATGTGTATGTACATATGCGCAATCCCTTGCTCCAAAAAACTCCTGACAGCGTCTTGCTTTCGTCTTTTGAGAGAGAGAGAGAGAGAGAGAGAGAGAGAGAGAGCTTGCGACCACCTTTGCAGGTACGTTGAGAGGAGAGAGGAGGTCGTGTGGGAGCGTGATCTGCGTCGCTGTGCGCGACAACAAAGCAGAGTACCTAACCACACAATCCGGGTATGTGTTTTGTGTGTGTGTATGCGATGTGTGGTAGCGTGCCTTTTGTCGTAGTGCACGACAGTAATAAGGTACCTTACCACACAATGGGAGTGTATGTGTAAGCTATTCTACGGAACAGTGCTTATCACGGGGGCATCACCTCGGTGACGCGGGGAAGATGGTGTCCTTGTGGTAAGTATTGGCTTACTGTCTGGGTACCACGTCGGTAACGCGGTGAATCTAGTATCCTTATGGTAAGTCAACTTCCCTTCCCCTTTCCCAAAAAACATATGGACATCGGTCAGTAACGCGGCTATATGATGTTCGTATGTAGGCCATTGTTTTTCTTTAGATTCACGCGGCACTTGATCGGTAACGCGGCTAATAGAGTGTCTTTGTTAGAAGCATATGTTTTTGCATAAATGTGGCGTTCAAGTCGTTAACCCGACCATACGAACGTCATATAATTTGTATGTGCATGTGCAATTAATTTTTGAAGTATTAAGTATATGAAATACTTGGTCGGTAACGCGGCTGTGAAGAGTATTTCATATACAAAATGTATGAATTGTTTGATTTTGTTGTTTTTAACTATCCATTTAAAATTATATACAAGCTAATCATATTCAAAAGAATACTTTATTCATCAATCATCGCTATTTTGAATGTTCCATTTATATAGAATACTTTATTCATCAATCATCGCTATTTTAAATGTTTCATTAATATAGAATACTTAATTCATCAATCATCGCTATTTTAAATGTTCCATTTATATAAATTACATGTAAAAAAATATTTGCACACAAATTGCATGTTTAATATTCTTTTTTAATCTGTTTAAAGGACTCTCAAGCATTATCGCTATTTTTAATGCTTCATTTACATAAATTCTCTATAAAAAATCTAAATGCACACAATTTGCATGTTAAATATTCTTTTGTATCTTTTTAAAGAGCATCAATTATCATCGCTTTTTGATTGCTACATTTACATAAATTCTATGTAAAAAAGTGTGTGAACACAATTTGCTAGTCCAATTTGTATACTTTCAATGTTTTAAATATTCTTGAAGTTTTTAAGTCGGTGTGTGCTTTGTTTGAATTAGTATGTGCGCACGGAGAAAAATATAAGTTAAAGATTCAATATATGCTGAAATGTTAAAGACTGTTAACATGTATTGTTTGATCTGAATTAAGTTCTTATAAACCACTTGTTTGAACTGCTTTTTACACATGTAACAGATTGCAATTTTAAGTGAAGATTATATTCAATTTTTATCAATATTTCCTTGCACATTTGTTAACGTCTTCAAGTGGTGGTTAAGAGTCTACCTAAGATAGTGTGAGAGTGTTAGTGTCATTTGCAACCATGAATTTGTATTTGATATGCTTTTTTGTATTGTCCAATGCAAATATGACGCCTGATCAAAAGAAATGTATTATGTGTGCCATTCGTAAAGAATGTATTTTGGCAATCTCATCATGTACAATTGATCGCATACAACAGCTTAGTGAAAGCGATGTCTACATCAAAGACATCACTAGCGCTATATGGGAGAACACAGAGCACAGGTTGCAACTTGAAGGCCAATACGAGTTGTTGCGTCCAGCTAGGATCCGAGAATTTGATCCCCACTACAAGGTCAGGACAGTGTTGGGCAATATGAAAGTATGTTGCAGAGACTTAAAGAAAGATATCCCACCTGCTTGCAACATGTCAAGTTTAGAGCTCTGGGATAAATTGTGGGAAGAACAAAAGGTAAAGATGAAGTGTGTGAAAGCGCAGGACCAAGCAACTTTACCCAAGAGATTGAAGATGGCCCAAGATGTGCAAATAGCTTTGGGAGGTCGATCCGATGCCAGCGGCACTGGCACAATCATGCACACTGCTTTGAATGCAAAGTGCACTCATCTTGTCGGCATCCCTCACGAAGCCTTGGTAGAAGGTATGAGGATTGGAGCAGGCTCTTTCGGTGTGTGCACATTGCACACCATCAAAGGCATCTCATTTTTTCCAAACCACATTACATATGTGGAAAAATGTTACAAGGGAGGGAGTGAGGCAAAATTTGACAGCTTTCAGACAGAGCAAGGAATGTAAACGCTTCACCCCTCCATTGTAAGGTGCATTGGGTTTACTACAGAAGCTCCTTGCATCACTACAATGGAGGTACCCTGGACGACATGATGTGTCGCTTAGCGTTTGCTCACAGATTATTCAGACGACACATGAACAGGCTACAACACGGCTGGAGGTTATTATTGCCTATAGCAAACAACCCTATAAGAGAGATAGACACTGTGTGGATCAAAGAAGTGATCGAGCAGATGTCGGTAATTTTTCATGCCTTAATCAACGGCGTTGCGGCTGCCCACTACTCAACCGGTATAGTGCACAGTGACCTGCACCCGTTCAATGTAATGTTGGACTTTACTGGCACCAATAAACCCCGCGTCAGCATCATTGATTGGGGTATGATGCTGAGAATACCTACTAAGCGCGTAGCAAATAATTATCTATCTCCAAGCGCACAATCGAACGAAGCAGTTTTGAATGCACAGAGAGCAGGGAATGCCGAGATGGCTAAGCGACCGTGGATTGCTCCCGAACTATACGATCCACGATGCACAGATGCATACACAAAAACGAGCAACATTTATGCATTGGGCTAGCTATTCAACATGCTAGCAGATTTTTGGAGTGCTGCTAGAAAAGTTTATTTTCCAGAAGAAGTTTTTCACCACCCGGACGAAGATGTTATGAGGGCTATTCGAATTGAAGTAGATTGTTGGATGAAGTTAAAAGAGCGGGACCAAAGAAGGAATGCTTCTGACGTGTTGATATTTTTTCAAAGAACATTTAAAGACAAACCTAACCCTGTCCAACGTCCACTTGTTGAACTTGCACCATCATTTTATCCGATTTACACATTTCTATGATATACATGTTTTGTCAAGTGTATTCTTTTTTTTATTGGAGTGTATTATCTGGTTTGAAGTGGTTCACTTAATTGAGTCAATTATCTTTAGTCATTTCAAATTTGTCATTTAACTATCAATATTTCAAATTTGCCTTGTGGTTCAATTAGTCGCGTTTATTGTGGTTTGATTTAGTGGATTCCGCGCAGCGTCCCAATGAGTGAGAATATATATTTGCCAATGATATTGAATATTTTTCTATTTGTTGACTGCAGCTCTAAGAGAAAATGGCCGATCAAGAACAAGATATTGGCACCCAATCATTGCCTGATGATCAAGAACAAGTGGCTGTTAATGCATTTCAACGCATGAAGTCTCTGGCACACGGCATGTCAGCACAACAAGCAACACGTACTGCTTGTCGACTCTTAAAGTGGGAAAATCCAAACCATATGCAATGGAAAGATATCAATAAATAAGTGACAAAGGACATGATCAAGACAATACAGCCATGTGAGAATGCAGAGATCAAGAAAGGAAGGTGGAAGGTTTCAAAGTGCAACCATGACGGTATCAAAGATAACACTTAGAGGATTTATTTGGAGGTTTATGGCCATCCCCTACACAATGCAGATTGTGCGCTATATTTTGCAAAAATTTTATATGTTCACTTTGTGCAACAGCGACCAGTAGACTTCTCGTCAAAGGAGAAAACTGTTGCACTCATGATTTAAGGGAGAGTTGTGTCACTTTCACACGAGATGAGCTGGCATTGATAGTGGAAGGCACCGACCTGCAGTTAAAAAGAGAGAAGGATATTTACACGACACTGTTGGCAGAGAAAGATGCAGAAATAACACGTATTTCTATAGCCACTCAGACACCACAACCCTCACAAGTCCGGATGGAGAAAAGCATTCACCACTTAAGTCAGGACGTTCAAAACATGACACAGCGAGTAAATCCAACACATGTACAAGAGACAGACATCAGCCACCTTGTCTTGCATCCGGAGTTGGTCCCCTCGTCTACTTCAGATGCATACTCATCTTCCCAATGTCCAGTTTGCTACAAGAATTTTGATGGATGGAGCGAATATTATACATTGACATGTGGTCATTATT
Organism: Adiantum capillus-veneris; assembly: GCF_014529385.1. Lineage (NCBI taxonomy): Eukaryota > Viridiplantae > Streptophyta > Polypodiopsida > Polypodiales > Pteridaceae > Adiantum > Adiantum capillus-veneris. Next base: position 75,748,684 of record NC_140945.1, read on the forward strand.
ATCATTTAGTTTGTCTTATTTTGTTTGATGCAAAACAATAGTCGATGCGCAATCTGTTCACAAGATATTCCACAATGAATATATATTATGTTTGGCATGGCAAACGGATATAAATTCAAGCAAGCATTCCCAGATACCCCTAGCACAATTAGAAATCTATTTGATGAGCAAGATACTGCTTCAGGGCAACACAATTGAGATTGACAAACTATGTACTATCGAGAATATGAAGCATTGTAATTACTCAAAACACATTTGAATACAAGGTCTTTTACAATGGTTTTTGACATTTACTCATTCTACTCTCAAGCTATATTGAATCAGTTGAGTTGTTATCTGGTTCTAAGTCTGAGTGTTGTGGTTCTCCTTGTAATTCAACCTCCACATCTATTATCAAATTCTCTTCTATTTCGTCTACAGTGCATTGAGATACACCAACATTGAAATCTTCTTCATCTTCGTTTTGCTAGTCATACAACCAGGTTGGCATTTCCTCCTCGTAGCCAGCACTTTCGATGTGATTCAGTATCTTTTCGTTGCAATACATATACACTAATTTCTCTACTCTGTCTGCTAATAGTCTGTTGCGAATAGTACTGTGAACATACTTGTACATACTCCAGTTTCTCTCTGAACTTGAATTTGTTGCACATTGTGCGAGTACTTTCATTGCAAGGGGATGTAAGGTAGAGTAATGCTCTCCACCATTCATCATCCACCACTTCGATGCAGGTTGCTCTTTTGCCATTACCTGTACAAAATAATTTGCAAAAGGACCTTCTTTTAATCTAAATGCACTCATTTCTTTGATGCATCAATTTGGTCCTGAACGTTGGAGTAGAACGTGTTGACCACATGATAGAAATCGCCTACCACCTCTGTATTGGACATCAGATCTAAATTCCAATACTCTGGATCGAGCATGTAAGCCACGCTATGGAGTGGACTATGAGCGCTCTTCCACCTTGCATGTAAATACTTAGTCTTAACAATTAACGTGATCACGTGATTTTTTTGTGTAAATACTAGAGTTATTTACGTAATCACCCGATCGTGATTACGTTAATGAAATCCCTGAATTGATCATGATATGATTTCATTGCCGTTAATGAGACAAGAGGAGGAAAAGAGGCTCTCTTATGGAAAAAAGAAAATGTTGCCTATTCTCGAGCCCAACCACAAGGGGGATTACAAGGATGTCCCTATAACTACTACATAAATTTAGACAATCCTTGACAACCAAACCCTGTGGAGAAATAAATGGTTTGAAAAGCACCCAATCAATGATACATATTATACAAATGCACCGCAACATCTCAGGGTCGATCAGACTTACTGCCCAATCAATAGAAGGCAATCCTGGGATAGCTTCTTCAACTGGAAAGTAAAAGATCGTCATTGCTAAATTATCTAGTTCTCACATATCCAGTAGGAAACTTCTCACCAACTGAGAAATATATGGTCAATAATCTAAGAGGCATCATCAAATGAAGGATATTTCAAAATTGGCTTGTCAAATGCACCTGAAAATTTCAAAGATGATTATCATGTATCACAACATTTGAAGACATAGAAGCAGCAAAACATCCTTGGTAAGTAATTTTGGAAGGAGGAGAGGGATATGCTAGAATCTAGAGATAGAGATTCCAAGTGGAAACATCATCATAGGGTTGTACATCTGCATCATATTTATTCCCTCTCACTACATGCAAACATTTTAAGAGGCGTTCATGACCGGGTTCTTTGAATTAGATTCATCCATATTCAACCCTATGACAAAGAATTTTGCCTGCTCATCACATTGCATGTCAAAGAATTTTGAGAAATAATCCATTCAGAGATCACAAAACAAAAGTAGAGATAGAACCAAGAGCAAAGAAGTTCAAACAGCTCACACGGACTCTGGAAAAGCAAACACTAGAATATTGAAGAAGATACATCATGTAGTCCAATAGTTGTCCAAGCAAAGAAAACCACTCAGAAAAAAACCAAGGCAGTTTGCATGAGGGCATGCAGAGACTACGAAGGGGGAAATGTTAGCATTCAAGCTAGACGAGTAGCCTTCAAGTCGACCCCTTCTTCCATGAGCCTAAAATTTCGATGTATGTTCATTATTATTCCGAAAGCCTTGTAATTTTTTTGATCATCTTTGATTAAAGATGGAAAATATCTGAGAAGCCGAGTTATAAAGTCTGTAATGGGTCTAAGCCCTATACGGTCGACCATTGGCCAAGAGAGCCATAGGTATAAAGCCTAAGTTGTAAAGTGGGAAAACGCATTCTCATTATCAAGTTTGAAGTGCGTACGACTGAGAGTGACTTCTTTCCTACAGCTTGTAATCCTCATATCCTGAGCTCTGGTAATGACATTTCAATTTTGAAACTTGCAATGTGTTCCTTGTTCGATGCTCTTTGATTCAGGTATACTCATAGTTGGTGATGTTGTGATTTTTGACTGCGCGTTAGAACTTAGAAGGCTAAGTCTGCTGATTTGAGTGCGTTAATGAGTGTTTTTTGGACCTCCGACTATAGGTGAGTGTTTCTAGACCCTAGGGCAACCTTTTTGATGTGTTATGTTGCAGTTTATGAGACCTAACTTATGATGGATCGGATTTTGGTACCTCATCCAAATGCAAACAAACTTGGTAGGTACTATAGTGCCCCTAAGTGTCCTTGACCTCCTCCTAAAGTTTTGTAGCATTTGGACTCCGTTTGAGTGCCGAAATGGGTTGATGATTGAGTGCAATGATGTAGGACATAAGTAAATTGTTAGATTTGAGAGTGAGAGATTTGCATGTGTAAAAAATAGAGTTATTCCATTGGTTCACTTCTCAAGGTTGACACCCTCGAAGAGAGTTTCTGTGCCCCATCCGAGTCACTTACCCGAGTATTGACATTGTGTTATTGCCGAAAGCTATACTACAGACATCCATCGTGGCAACCCTCTAACACACTCATACACGTGACTTGTCCATGGCTTCTTGATGCAAATCAAATCTTCTATGCTGGGGTTTATGGAAAATGACTATGGATTGTAAAGGGAGTGAAATTGACATAAAGACTATGCTTCATGATCTTAAAGTAGGAAATGTGTAGTATCCAGAGCCATATACATTAGGGTAATTTTGGACTCTCAAAGGGGGCCTATAAGGACTTTGACTGCATGGGTGCATGGTAATTTTTTTACAAATGAGATCAAAACTTGTTGGACCTCTTGGATTTACAATGTACTATTTGAGATCTATCCATTGATATATAGCATGCCATCAGATTCCTTATATTCCAAAAGATTCCATCTTTTGATGGACAACTCCATCTTATAAATGGAATCTCTCCCTACATTTCAGTTTCAATGGGAGGCCATAACTTCCTACAAATCAGCTCCAAATTTGTAGGAGTTTGGGGATTTAGAACCTACTTTTAAAGATCTTTCCAATGATATGTTGGTTGATACGGTTTTGACAAAGCGTTCATGTACTTCACTGGGTTGCCCACTTTGGACAAGAGAGACAAAATCAAACATCCTTAGGGCCCCGCTTAGAGTCCAAATTTTCCCTAATGCAAAAGTTACCCTTTATGACGGATGCAATAAGGTGAAGGTAGATGGGTGCTATAGACACAAAAATTGCTTTTGCATTTCAATTTTGGAAATCCATTTCAATGTTTTATTTGTGATAATTGCAAAGTCATTCCCACTTGTGCTGATTTTTACATGAGGATTCAGAGAGAAAGTGTTGCTATAGAGAAGAGAGCAGCCCAACAAACAAGTGGTGGACAGAGATTAGATTATCTCAGTGCGGTGACAAACTAAAGAATGTTGCACTTAAGTCAAAGAAAAACTTCAAAGAAAAAAAAAATTTGGTGGTTGAAAGCAAGAATTGATGTACTTTTTGTGCAGATTAGGTCTCTAAAAGAGTCAAATTTTGGATGTGTCGGTAGAAAGGATGATCAACGCTTTTGGAAAAACATATTTGAGGCCCATAGGCAAGGTAAACTTGGAGGTAAACCAGCCTTGTGGGACTTTTTTAAGATGTAGCAAAGAATGCACTGAGAGCTAAGCAGGCACAAAGATTCTCCGAGTCCACAAAGACAATGTTTGAGCTTGTGAAACTATGGGGTGGGTGGAGTCTACATGAATTTCTTAGTATTAACCTTGGAGGGCCATCCATGTCAACTACGAAAAGACAAGGAAAGAAAGAAACACAATTTACATCTAGAGAGCATGAATACATTTTTGATGCAATGGGCAAGATACTCATATGGATGCCAAATGTAAACATGGAGTTACATTTTTGGTTCCAATCATCATTTTTGAAGATGAGACAACCATAAAATGTCACATAAGGTAAGATTAGATAAACATCAAATCGTTTTATAGCTTGGAGTTTTTACTTTCTTTTTGGAAGGTAGAAATAGTATGTTAGAAGAATGTTTTAAGTGGGTTTTCCTTTATGTAGGTGCAATGCAAAGGATGCTACTCTTATTGGATTTTGTGGTGAGAAAGAAGAACAACACCATTGCTCTTCAAATGACATAATCATTGTAGGAGATGGATTGCAAGGTTATGACAAGATTGTGGATGCCTTTCAAAATCATGTAGTGGGAAACTATGCTAGACTTCTCTTAGTAAATCCTCAAGCTTTAATGGTGCAAGCCACTTGTAATCGTTTTGATAGCATTTTTATCAGGAACCAATGGAACCTTCTGGAGAATTTGTGAAATGAAAAGCTAAAAGGTGCAATAGGGCCAATAAATGGGCATGCTTCAGTGGAGACAGTAGGTGGCGCAAGCTCATGCTTGACGATTACCTTGGAAAGAGCCACAACAAATTCTTTATCGATTGGTGTGTATGGAAGCTAAGAGGGAGAATGAAAGATGGCCATGTGTATGGTTAGCATGATCAAGACTTTTTGCATGGTGGAAAGAAGCTTGGTAATTCGCTGTTGGAGTGCGTGCATCTTTGGGGGTCGACCGAGAAAGCGTCGGGGTTTTGGCTGTAGACGGAGAAGCAGCCGAGGTGCAAACCAAGGGAAACGAGTGCACTTAGGGGTAATTTTAGTGTTAGCAAGAAGATAGAGAGATGATTACAAAGAAATTTTGAAAGAAAATCACGACTCGAAACACAAATAGCAGTAAAAATTAAATTAGAACCATTTATCAACACGCAATTGATGCTAGCAATCAAAAGACGCTTCCAATAAACTGATATCTGAAATCGTGTTTACAAATTGGTTGCATACTCCATTGTCAGTATGCCTGTTGATTTTCAAACCCATATTCAAAAATCCCAAACCAACGGAAGCAATCTGTAATCGCCAAGCAAACCCCACCCTACACTGTTCCCCTGCTCTTTAGTTCCCAAATTTCCCTTTTGCCCTTTGCTCGGTCAATTTTTTATTTGCTCTCTATCTTGGAAAACACATCCCTTATGCACTGCTTGATCTCCGCGTTGACTCCAAGACTTCAAATATCCTCTCGATAGAGCTAAACCCCTGCTAGACATCCCTCTATTTGAGCTTTTGATGTTGTTTGTCAATCCTTATCACCTTAACTTCGCCTTTCTTGAGATATAAGATCTAGAGAGAGAGAGAGAGAGAGAGAGAGAGTTGTCTTTTTGTTCACAAGTTCCTATCCCCTTGATATGGCTTCTCCTTCCGAACTCAGGGCAACAGAGAGAGATTTTTCCTTTGATGAGAGAGAGAGAGTATGGAGCCAAGATCCTATCATTTGCTTGCCCTACGACCTCCTCCTTTATTGCTTCAAGGTCCACAGAGAGAGAGAGAGAGAGCTTATCAACTTGACAGAGCTCCCCCGTCGCCCTCCTCAACCCTTCACGTTCTATCTCTTCTGATGTCCCTCGCGTTAACCTCCTTCCCCTTCAGGTTCTTGCCCTCTTCTGCAATACCCTACCCTGTTGCCCTCCAAAATTCCCTAAAATTAGCCCCTCCACGACAGTTACAGCACCGTGACTAACGTGGCGTGGGAGCGAGCATGATGACATGGCAGTCGGCATGACAAGCTATGCAAAAGATGGTGTGAATAGAGCCAAAATGGAGAGCCTCAATCTGTTGAACCATTTTTGTTTCGTGACCATCGTCCTCCAAGCCATGTCCTACTCAACCCGAGATCATGCCCCCTTGCTCACTACTTCTGCCTTTTCTCTGCTCCATGCCATTCCCTTTCCCCCTTTATTTTCACACTTCTTACTTAGGGCGGCCTCCCTTGGGTGGCCATCCTCAAGCATACCACATTTGATTTACATGCCGACTAAAACAATGCCAAGCCAACCAAGTCCCTACCTCTGTTGGGCATTTCCTGCAATCAATGCACTCTAGGAGACAACATTCTGTACAACAAGCTCATCAAGGACTTGGTTCTCTTCGACAAGTAAACCACACTTCGACATACATACTAACGCATCGGCTAAATATGTGTTGTTTTCAAGTAACCCACTATCATGAATATAGCAGATATCTTGTTTCCTTGGTACACAAATCGTTGTTCTTAGCACAGCCTTTAAGTGATCTCACAAAAGAAACACCCGAGTGAGTTTCGTGGCACAATATATTTCTCCAATATCCATTTTTTTGTCTATACGTTCAATCAAAGCATTATCAAATCACCACATCGGGTATACATCTCGACCACGATAGTGTCGAGAGCCGATCCATCATCATACCCCACTTTCAATGCATTGCAAGAGATGACATTTTGGACAAGATGCTCCTCGAGAAATTATTGATCTATTATTATCACTGTATTCCGGAGCCTAGTTGAACTCCAAAAACTCCTAGTTGGCACGTTGACCAAGGCGACCAAACCAGTACAGAACTGGCCCCCGGTGAAACTTTAACCGCTCATATCTTGGCCGTTTGAGCTCCAACTAGCAATACAAAAAGACTAGTGCTCTCCATATGATAAGCACTTCAGACCCATGCACTCATACCATCCTTGAGCCTTTATCTGCAACTCTCCAATCCGACTTAGATCTGCAAATTGTCCTAGCTTCAAGCTACCATAAATTTCACACCAAATCTCCAATTGACGAGCTGTAAAGACAACCACAGAGAGAACTTCAAGCACTACAATTTTGTCTTATAAAATCACATTTTGGCAGTGTCACTTACAACTCGTCTTGCAAGCAATAACTCCATTTCTAGGCATTGAAACCCACATTTAGCATACATCTCCGTCCTTTTGCTGACATAACAGTTGTTAACATTATCCATAAGTTTGGAAAAACCTCAAATATATATGCAGATCTCCATCTTTCACCCTGTGCCCGCAAAGCGGCACGACACCGCAACCCTACTCGACAACTTTCCATAGGAAAGTTTGGATTACACTCAATCATGTTGCAATGGTCTATAATGCATTTTCAATTCATCAACCCAATCTATGAGAGGGGGACATACAAAGAAATGATCATCAAAATTGGGGAGCAACTCTAAGGATTGCAAGCCGACAAGTGCAAACTTGTTTAAAGAAACTTCAAAAGAAAGAGACAAGTATGCAAGGGACCAATGCATATTTGTAGATGGTGGTTGATTACATTGAGATATTTTTATCTCTATACATAGATTTGAGGGAGCGTGTGGTAGCGGCAGTCAAGGTCACTTTCTTTTTCAAGCTTTGTATGTTGTGGATTCATCAGCATCCAACGTACAGGTAGAATAAAAATTTCATTAGTAAAGAGGCCTACATAGATATTCAGCTTTCATGCCATTTTGTCGTGCTTCTCGTTAGGAGGATTCAAGACTTCTATCTTACTCTCAAGTGTCCATTACATCTTATAGGATCAGATGCATTTGAAATTTATTTTAGTAAGATTGGAGGCATGATATGACAAGCAAGAGCCTTCGGCTTTGGAGACCTTTTGCATAGTATTGGTAGTTTGAACAAGATCGCCATGCATGAATCCAATTCAGATGGGCTCACCTTTTCACGACCTCATAAGAAACAAGAACAAATTTGGAATTCGTTGAATAAGCAAGAAGAGGGTTTAGAAGCATATTTGGGTAACTATGAAGCAGTGTCCTGTGATGAAATAATAGTGGGTGCATTGAAAGAGGGTTTGCAGAAAGCCCAAAACTTGTGTGATTCATTGGGATTGAAACCTAACAAATTAGAGATATTCAAGTGGTGGGTACAACCTTGGGTGGATACAGATATTTCCTAATCAAAACTAGATGTTGCCATGTGAGATGTAGATGAGTATGATGATGTTCAACAATCACAAAGTGATTACCAGCAATCACAAGAAGGTACACATGGAGATGATGAGGTCATTGCTCTTAGTGAGATTTGGTATGAAATTGATGTGATCTTCATGAGTCCAACACTATTATAGACCAAAGATCAATCCAACTATAGAGGTTGATGGGAAGTACATCTCAAGTCTACATTAGTTAGCCAATTAAATGAGAATTCAACAATGTCAAAGGATAGATTAACAAGAGTAAAGCAAGGTGTTTATTTTGTTCACGAACCAAAACAACAACCTTCAAGAAATGTAAATCTCTTTGGGATAGGTAGTGATTGTGCAGTCTATTTTGTGGATGACACACAAGGATGGGAGAGTACTAACCATCTCAATCGTAATGGAAAGGCCACAAGCTTGAACCAAATGGGAGATTCTCATGGCGCTTGGTACTTGGGAAGAGTCCAAAAGATGAGGAAGAAAGTAGGAGGTAGGTATGTGGACTTTAAACGAGTCTGACCTAACGAACTTGAACATGGTTGACATACAGTCAATCATAGCATTAGCAAATCTCATGTATAATGCAGCAAGTAAAAAATATCAACTAGATGAAAATGATTTTAAAATCTTCAATGACTTTCTTAAATGTGTTGAGTAGCTCTTAAAAATTGTAATGGATTTTAAAGTATGTAGATTTATGTCTACATCAAGTCTTGTATTTTCTAGTGGAGTAAATTGATCATAGTCTATGAATTTTTTTACAAGCAACAAATCTTCAAGATAGCACTTGGCTAGATTTCAACTTCAATTTTGCAACAAATGACTTTTTGTGAGATTATATGTAGCTTCAATTTGGAATACATGACCTTTTGCTTTTTTGCAATGCTACCCTTATAGCAAATGCTACCTTGACAAGATACAAGTGGTGTGACTAAAGTACAAAATCAAACGTATCGAGGTTGCAGTTTTAAGTAGCATGGCTAGAGGACACATATTGTAGGTAGACACATATTGTAGGTAGAGGATCTGGTCTTTTTCTTTGAATTCTATATGTTCTATCCTACGTTAAGGCATGCTCTTGTTGAGAAAGTTTTTGAAAATAGGGAACTTTATTTTCACTGATTTCAAAGTAATCATGCGAAATTTGTTGATTTCATATCAATCATGCGGAATTTTACTTGGTTGGATTCTCAAGTGGCATAACCTATGGAGCGAGCAAAGCTGTGTGGTCTTGCATATTGTGTTTGCATAGCTAGTCCGAATAGGACCCTGATATGCTTTGGACATGTGTCTTTTGGGCATTTTGTATGAGCTTAAATGAAATATGAATTACAATATTTATAGCCTGGTAATTTTGGTTTGTAATATTTTTGTGTGAAGTGCTATGTCCTTATGCTGGTGGGACATGGTGGTTTGATGATGTGTTGGTGGTTGTGTGATTATTGTGAGTGGTTTTATTTTTTTGTCTTATTTTGATGTGATAAAGAACTCACAAATTTATATAAGATCACCTTCACTTCAATCCCCACAATCAATTGCATCAAGTTAATGAGCAGGATTTGCCAAAGTAGAGAGATGGTGATATGGTTGGACTTTTGATGATGCATATGGGCTTGGGGTTGCTTTGGTCATGTATGCCAAATTCACCATTCTCAATAAAAACAAAATTCATCTTTTTACTCAGGATATCATCACTTGGAGCACGTTGAAATCTAAGGATATGCCCAACGTAGTTGTGGCAAGGAATCTCTGGGCTATTTTCAATAGATATGAATGAAGACATGTTTCTTAATGCAATTGCCTAATGAGCTTGCACCTATGATGTCTATGGCATAGCTGTCGCTCACAATAATATTTGGACAAATTCTCACAATAATTCCCACATTGTGACTTACTTCAACATCATGAGCTTCTATGAGGGAGGAACATCATGAGCTTCTGTGAGGGAGGCACCGCATACCTAGCTAGGTACGATTGGGGGTAGGGGACCGCCGGCCTGGTGGGGGGGGCAGTGGTCCCCTGCCCCCCAATCGTACCTGGGGGGGCCCGGTGGTCTCCTGCCCCAAATCGTACCTAGCTAGGTATGTGGTGCCTCTCGAACAGAAGCTCATGATGTTATTCATTGTATGAAAAACACTGGAAAAGACTCCATTTTCCTACATGAGAAAATTTCTAAATCTTCTTGTGGCTAGAGATCTTTTTTTTGCAGAATATGCTCAATCTGATTGCAGGTATACTTAGCATGGCTGCGTCATGCAATCTCCGGTAGGTTGTTCTCAGAGGATGCGATTTGAGGGTTTATCAATAGAAGAAGCCTCTTGGAGTGCAGTTATAGGAAAATATTCCCAACAAGGTCTTGCTCCTAGAGTGACATGTACATACCTTGTTGTGTGGTGACTTGGTCAAGATGTATGCCAAATGCGACATCCTAATGAAAGCCCAAGAATGTTTCCTATCCAGACAAAGCGCTTTCGAATGCACATATACGAGGAAATTTTAGCAGGGCTGGCTCATAGGCAAGTGCTGTTAGCTAAAACCTATGCTTACACCTTGAAGGCCTATGGCCTTACACGAGATGTTGACATGGATGATGGGTGAAAGAATCACAATCAGATTGCTGCTCAGAGGCTGTTGGAGAAAAACTCCATGCTTGTTAATGCTTTGGTCGATATGTATGTCAAAGATGGCTCCATTCCTAAAGCACAAAACGTGCTTGATGACCTTTCTGTCCGAGATGTCATCTCATGAAGAGCGTTGATGCAGGATATGCTCAAGGAGGGTTGAAAAGTGTTGGGCTATTTCTAGAGTCAGGGTTAGGAAGTGCTGGGCTGTTTCTAGTGCTTGCAAAGTGAGGGAAGCTCTCCAGATGCAATCACCTATTCTTGCACCTTAGAGGCCTGGTCAGGGGCTGCTAGAGAAAGATGTGGTGTTTGGCAGTTCTTTGATCACTATGTATGCCAAATGAGGCGCCCTCACAAAAGCACAAACAGTTCCCGACGACCTTTTTGTTTGAGATGTTGTCATTTGAGCTCGTGTTTTTTAGGATATGCTCAACATGCCTATGGGAAGGATGTTGGGGTCAGCCCAACTTGGGCGGTCAATTGCGTGTGAACTCATTTGTAATGTCTTTATAAGGCTTACTAAAACCTAATGATAACTCTCCTTCATTTGTAAAGTTTGTGTGCATCTTATCTTCTCCCCTGTCCTCTCTTCTCTGATCACTATCCTTCATAGCTATGTCGGTTTGAGAAGCAATGCAACAATTGCTATCACAGTTGATGGTTCTTCCGGGACCTGACACGCGTGTATGAGATCTTCCCAATGAACTAAGGATTGGAAGGATTAAGGTGTCACAGGAAAGCAGCAAGTTGCACGTCATAAGTCGGCAGCAACAAATCAGATCTGTTGGCAAGGAAGCCAATGAAGGCAAAGCCAATTGAAACAAATCTGAGTTTTCAGAATGAGGAGGCATATGGTAAAGGCGCCAATAAAAGGGCGCGCTCCTTTTATAAACTTTAACCAAAACACCCCCCCCCCCCCCCCCCCTAAAAAAAAAAAAAAAAAACGCACACGAATCAGCGTGAGTAAGTGGACAGCACAATCCCACATGGCGTCGAGACTGATTGGCAAGGTACGCGTTCAATACTCAAGCGAAGTTGTACTAGTTTGGAGCACTGTTGTCCGGTTTGCTTCGACTTGCTGCTTTTGCACCGATTCCCACGAACGTCTATCAAAATGTTGTCAACTATCATCGCCAGTGACGATCACAACTTTTGATGGAAGATCTCATTGCCGCCCATACAGAGAAACCCCAAGTTGCTCAAATATGCCAAGCGTAGCTCGTCATAGGCTCTGCACAATTTGAGTGTCCTTAAGTTGGTACCTTTACCGTAATTAAGCAGCTCCTAGCTCATATCCATTTCCTCTTTGGCTCATTAGTCTCTGTCATCATGTGATGATGTGTAGTATGGCCTTTATCGGCTTGGCACCCAAGCTTTCCATTAAATCTGCAATTTGACTGTTTTGTCATTTTTCATTTTGGGTAGCGCTACATCTGTCTAAGGCCATTTGGGTCCAAATCAATTCTGCGCGAGAGTTCCTCTTTGGCTCCCAAGGTGCAGCAGGATGACGGTGCCAAGTCATGCATGGCCGCCATATACAGGAAAGGTGAGCAGAGGCGAGAGTAGAGGAAGCCCCAAGAATGAGCCTGGATGCTAGTGGCTGCAGCGGCGGGGACATCGCCCGCGCTATATGCGCATAGAAGAAGCTTTTCTTACGTCTACAACAGCTCTTCCAGCCCCTATGGAAGCAATAACAACGGAGGAGGAGTGCAATGTGTGCCACACAGCCTTACACCCTCAAGACATCCATACAGAGAGCTAAGGACCCGATCGTGGGATTTGAACGGAGACCCAAAGCTTCTCCGCAAAAAAGGGTTCGCCTCCTACAAGGTCTATGGCATTGAAGGCAGGGTCAAGTCTACTGTGAAGAGGAGCTTGCATTGGGTAAGGGGAAGGCGAGTTGGCATGCCGAATATAGGCACTAGGCAGGCAGAGAAGGGCAGCCTCCAGCGTGGTGCTGGCGCTGCCGCAGGTCAACGAACACACACACACACACACTCGGAGGTGTCCCGTGGAGGCGCGTCACGCGTGTATGACACACACACACACACACACACCCACAGACACAAGTCACGACACACACATCACACCCGCGGACAACGTGGGCCATGTTGGGGTATAAAGCCCAATGTGGTCGTCCACGTAAGTGGGCGGGCCGCCAGGTATGTACACATATTCTTTTGTAAAAACCTAATAAGAACTCACTATGCTCTACTCATTACAGTAGAGTGAGTTCACCATATCGTCGTGCTCTTCTTCTTGCACTCTCTCTCGCGTCGCACTTTCGCTCGTACTCCTTCAACTGGTATCAGAGCTCAGATCGAGGCTCGGGGCAGCACTGCAGGAGGCTACAGTCACCAGCTCAGATTGGAGTGAAATTCGACAGACAAAGACACGGCCCCAAATCTTGTGGGAAAGCCCATTGGGTTTGGTGTGCTTAGAAATTCATTCTGAGGTCATCTCGGTTACCGTTCGGCTTCGACAAAGTTCTGCGCAAGCCATTTTCGACTACGTGGTCTCAGCGGGTGCAGATTCGACTCTGCAAATTTGGGGTTTTCGGCCTACGATTGCAGGTGTTGAGGATATCGACACTTACAGAGTGCTGATTTGTGGTTGTCTACACATCGAAGGACGGTTCACAGTTCTTGGAGGCGTGTCACATACGACACGGGCGCATCTACACACAAACTGTAAGAGACATCCACTAGTTCATCAGGTAGCTTGTGTTTGCTGCTTGATATTCTAGATTTCTTCCTGACATTGAAGGTACTTCCACATGGGATGTATTGTCAGAGATGATGTATGTCTGTTGAGGGTTTGCTGACTGTGAGTCACGTAGCAAACAACCGCCGCAGCGATTACAACATATAGTGGAAAATTTGTGGATGTATGACTTTGTGGGAAGTCTATGTATTGTCAGATTTACTGCAGCCTTTGTTGAGGGTAGAGTGAGGTTTTATTGAGCTGGGGGATTCTCGAATGTTGAGATCCTTTTGGTGATACAGGTCTTGGAGCAATCCCTTGAGCACCCTTAGATAGGTAGCTAGGATGTATTGACTGTGAGTTAGACAGTTGGGATTGCATCTTTGCTTTACTGTCGTTGAGGCATTGTCGCAGTCTATGCTTACAGGACAGTGACAGGACAGTGAGAGACAGTACAGGTGCAGGACAGGTTAACCCGCAGCTTACAGTGTCAGAGAGACAGTGTTTTTTTTATAGCTATTTTTTGGTCTGTTTTTTAGTACACCATAGCCATTTTACAAAGGAGACTCTGCCAAAGTTTATGCAGAATCTGAAGCTTTCTTGGTTCATTTGACAGGTTGATATTGGTTCTGAGGTCAATTTACAGGGGAAACTCTGCTGAATTTTTCCCAGGAAAGTAAACTACTGTGAAGCGTAGCTATGGCTGGATCACAGGACACTGCTCTTTACAATATCAAGAAGCTGGATGGAACCAATTTCCCATTGTGGAAGCAGCTGATTTGGCACGTGTTGGTACAAAAGAAGCAGATAAAACCTATAAAGCTCAAGGGGATAAAACCAGAAGATATGGACGAAGATGAATGGAGCGAAATGGATGAATTGACACTTTCTACCATTATGCTGACTTTGGCAAAAAGCGTTTACTTCAATGTAGCAAACGAGATGTCGGCTTATCAATCACTACAAGAGGTTGTGTGCTCTTGTGACGCTGTTAGCGACGGAAATACATTGGGTTTTTATAACCCCCGGCGTCGCTAAAAGCGTCGCTACGAGCGTCGCTACGAGAGCGTCGCTATAAGCGTCGCTATAAGCGTCGCTATATGCGTCGCTATATAGCGACGCATATAGCGACGCCTATAGCGACGCTTATAGCGACGTTTACATAGAAGACTATAGCGACGCTACAGAGCCATAAATAGCGACGCTTATAGCGACGCCCGAGAGAATATTTTTTTGGTGGCAGGGCATTGAATGCCCTGCCACCCATCAACCATATTGTACTTGATTCACTTTTTAAAAAAAGTGCAAAGGTAGATAATAGACCCAAAATAGTCACCCACAAGACGCATTGTTTGCAAAATTGACAATTGTACACATCATAGGCAAAATGAATTGATTGGCAAATGTAATAATGACAATTGTACAACATCATAGGCATAAAGAATTGATTGGCAAAAGAAACTGCGGTGACAAATGTAATAATATACATGGTTCAAAAAGACGTATAAAATCCGTCTCATGATACATAAGCTATGAGAAACCCTAAACTAATGCTATCTAGCTACGGCTAAACTGACGTCGTCTAGTCAGACGTCTCATCGCGTCCAAGCGGCGTATCTGTCGGATTCTGCAAAAAAAGACAATAAGACAGCTTTCAGTAAGTATAAACATATAACGACATTTATAAAACAATACAAAAAATAAAAAAGAGTAAACCCTAATACTAACCATGCCGCCGCGAGAACTGAGAATGTCCATCAGGGCGTTTAAGCCCTTCCTGCCTGCGTACTCGCGCTCGTACGGTGTGGGATCACGTCCTGTCATTGACCACTGTCAAAACATACAAAGATCTCATTATGTTAGAACTAAAAAACTCATAAACCCTAAACTATCGAACATGCATAAAGAGCAATGTGAAAAGACTTACAAAATCGGCCTCAAATGATGCCCATCCACCGCTCCCCAAGTGGTGCGAGCTCCCTGCCTCTACTCGCGCTCTGGCTGCATCCTTTTGTTGCTTCCACTTGTCGGGATTCTCGCGCGCTGCTTTCTTCGCATTCTTCCAATCTTCTTTGGCCAGCCAATCTGGCCTATGTGGATATGAGCATTCCGTCGTCCTGTGTGTCGGCTCATATCCACCACCTCTATGCCAATCCACAATTGTTGTAGCTCTTCCAATAGTGGACGAAGATACACATCCATATTCCCCACTTTATATCGCCCTGGCACAATCAAGCTTAGCCATAGGTGCCCCTTCTTCGTAGTCAACCACGGGGGAATGTTGTAGTTGACGATGACAATGGGCCATACACTGTAAGATGTTGATCTTTGACCAAATGGATTTACGCCATCCATAGCCAGGCCTAAGCGCAAATTTCGAGCTTTCCTGGCAAAATCCGACCATGTTCCATCTATATGTTTCCAGGCTGCGCAATCTGCAAGAATTCGTAGCACACCATCCGAAGATTTATTCTCCTCATGCCATGATGCTAGGGCGGCCATGGACTTACATTCGAAGAAATGCTTGATGCGAGGAAGCAAAGGAAAATGTCGCAAAACCTTTTGTGGAATTTTTGTCCCGTGGAGATCTACTCGATATCTTTCGGAATCACATTTCAGACACTTCTCCATGTCTGTGTATTCCCCTCTGAAAAGAATGCAGTCATTAGGACAAGCGTGGATAGAATTGTAATCCATTCCCAAGTTTCGCAAAATCTTTCTTGCTTCATCTCGGGAATCTGGCATCACATTGTCAGCTGGTAGTATGTGCTCTTTCAGCAATCTACACAACATAAAAATATGATACAGTCGTGTAAAAATCTATCAGATCATTATACATTTAGAGTTCTATTAAAGTAAACTAACTGTAATAGATCACCTGAAAAGCGTTGTGACGCTAGTGTCACTCCATCCAAACTTTGCCTGCATGTTGAGAAGAACCAGGAGTGCTTTCAATCTAGACATACGTGCTCCATTATACAATGACGTATCGGCTTCACTTTTCATATCATCATAGATAAGCCTTTCTGAATCCATGATCGTCTCGATCATTTCATCAATCTCGGGCTCAAACATTGCCTCGTTGGGAATGTGCTCTGCATGATCATCCCCCGAGCTGTCAGAGGCTACATCTTGTGGCCTCACATATGCTGCTTGACCAAAGCGCCTGCGAACACGTCTATTGGGTTGCAAGATTGCTGCTTGTTGGCCAGCGTCAGAGTCCGACGAGTTATAATTGGCAACAACTCGATCTATAATAGATGGATCGAACTCGCCAAATTCGCGAACGTGCTGCAAAGAAACACGTCTTGTCCGTCGCACAGCATGCTTGCATTGATTACAAGGACATAAGACCCTCGTTGAGAGATAGGTGTTTCGGTTGGACGGTCCCACATCCTCGTCGCTACTCATAATGAGGATAAAAAACTTATAACCTGGACAACAAATTTAATATTCTATTGGCATTCTTCGTCTTATCTCTCTCTCTCTCTCTCTCTCTCTCTCTCTCTCTCTCTCTCTCTCTCTCTCTCTCTCTCTTTACCTCACATTCTCTAGTCATGTCCAATCCCCGCACACCTCGGTCTAGAGGTGCACGGAGATCAGAACCACCGGGTTATAATCTCGTCTTTATTGGTCAATACCTATATTTGTGGGTACAAGAAATCTACACACCCACGTCTACATGATACTGCATGTAGTGGACAAAATCCCTTTGCCTCTTCTCTAGCTGTAGCACTTCACTTCATCTTAACATCTTTTCACAGTAGATCTTTTCACTGTTCGTCTAACTCTATACCCTAAACCGTAAGTAATTCTTGCGTGGACTCGATCTAACGTAAATAAGCGTAAATCTAAATAAACGTAAATCTAACTAAAAATAAAGCTAAATCTAATTTAACGTAAGTCTAATGACTAGAGGTTGTCTAGATGGTCATTGTGTCGGGGATGTAGTGACTCTTGCCGCCCTGAAGATCCACCTTCTTCCCTATCTTCTGAAGACATTTCACCAGTACTTTTGGATCGACGGAGCCCACCATGAGTGAAGGCAGCAATACCCTATATTCCATTGAGGGCTTTCTTCACCCGCTTCATGCAGGCATCGCAGTCTATGGAGACCTAAATCTAATCTCATATAACGTAAATCTAAATCTAACTTAAATAAATGTAAATCTAGTTAAAAATAAACCTAAATCTAATTTAATGTAAGTCTACATATAACCTAATCTTTAACGTCTTTTAAGATAGTTTCCTACGACGTTATAACTCTCTTCTTCTTGTGTGTGTGCGCGTGTGTAGATGTATGTGCCAATAAAAAGAGATAAATGGTATAACCTTTCTATCACCCATGCCAAGTATGATAGATTGATTATGCCATTTCCCTCTTGAATAATAGGTCTTCAGTTCAACTCCTCGACGGCTAGATCTTTAGGTCTTTTAATTTTAATTAATTTCCTACGACGTTAAATTAGTTTCTCTCTCTTTCTCTCTCAATGTGTGTGCGTTTTTTTGGATCGTATGCATGTTTTCTCTCTCTTTTCCTCTCTCAATGTGTGCGTTTTTTGTTTATGCATGTTCTCTCTCTCTTTTCCTCTCTCAATGCGTGCGTTTTTTGTTTATGCATGCTCTCTCTCTCTTTTTCTCTCTCAATGTGTGTGTGCATTCTTTGTTTATGTATGTGAGTGTGCGTTTTTGTTTTTGTTTGTACTCTCTCTCTCTCTCTCTCTCTCAAAAACACTATGTGTGTGTGTGTGTATGTGTGTGTGTGAGAGAGGGAAAGAGAAAGAGGGGAAGGGAACATGAGAATGAGGAGAGGGAAGGAGCATACCTGGCTCTCCTTCCTCTCCTCGTGTGTGTGTGTGTGTGTGTGTGTGTGGAGAAGAAAAAGAGAGAGAGAGAGAGAGAGAGAGAGAGTGAGGGAGAGCGTTACCTGCTCCTTGCTTGAGGGCGCCGAAAAACTCAGATCTGAGATCTGAGTTTTTGGGCGCGCTCGGTTATTTTTTTACCCCAGCCGGCGTCACTATGAGCGTCGCTATAAGCGTCGCTATGAGCGTCGCAAATTTACAAAGAAATTTGCGACGCTCATAGCGACTCTTATAGCGACGCTCATAGCGACGCCGGGAATTTTTTTTTTGAGCGTCGCTGTGTGAGCGTCGCTAATATGAAGAGCCTCTTGTAGTGAATCATGGTTAAAGTTGAGTGATCTTTATGAGAAGCAGAGTGCAGCTTCACAGGTATACTGGCTTAAGAAGCTTGTTGACTTGAAGATGAAAGAAGGGACACCTATGTCTAATCATCTGAATGAATTCAACACAATCTACAGTCAATTGTCAGCTCAAGGTGTCAAGTTTGATGAACCTGTTAGAGCTATGTTCCTGTTGATCACATTGCCGGAAAGTTGGGACACGTTTCGCACAGCTTTGAGTAATTCTGCACCTCCAGATGGTTTGAACATAGCAGGTGTAGAAGGAAGTCTGCTTACTGAAGAAACCAATAGAAAGACAATGGACAAAGGCAAAGGAACAGCCTTAGTTGTCAGGGGAAGGACCAAAGAAAAGTACAAAGGTGGAAAGAGGAATCAGTCTCGTAGCAAGTCCCGCAGTGCTAAAGGCAAGAGTGACATAGAATGCTACCATTGTGGCAAGAAGGGTCACATGAAAAGAGACTGCAGAGAATGGAGAGCAGAAAAAGGCAAAGAGAAAGCTGAAGACCATGGTGAGAAGAACAAGTCCTCAGTGAAGCTTCAAGAAATAAATGTGACAAACACTGTTGCAGAGGATGACAGTCCACCAGTGTCAGGAGACATCTACTTCTTGAAGAATACAATGGACTCAGCTCTTCTTATAGCATCTGATGGAAATGCACTGAGTGACTGGATTATAGACTCAGGGGCATCACTTCATGTGTCTCCAAACAAAGAGTGGTTTACCTCTTATGTGCCCACTAAAGATCATGTTCGGCTAGGCAATGGGAAGACATGTGAGATCTTAGGTGTTGGAGATGTTCAATTGAAGTTTCAGAATGGCTCTTCTTTCACGCTGAAGAATGTGAGACATGTTCCCGCAATCACAAAGAGCTTGATCAGCACAGGTTTACTTGATGATGCTGGCTACGTCACCACTTTTGGACAGAACATGTGGAAGATATCCAAGGGTTCTATGACAGTAGCACATGGAGTAAAGTCTGGAGGACTTTACATGATTTATGTATCAAATGTCTCTAAAAATGTAATCAATGTAACCGAGCAGCCGAACGTTTCTTTGTGGCATAGCCGGTTAGGACATATGTCCAAGAAGGGAATGGAAATCTTCTCTCGTTCTGGTTATTTGCCTGGCTTTTCATTTAATGATTTTGAATTCTGTGAACATTGTCTGTATGGTAAGCAAACACAGCAGCCACATAAGCATAGAAGCAGTAGAAAAGATACACAGTTGGCACTTGTTCATAGTGATTTGTGTGGACCTATACCTAACCTATCTCTAGGGGGATCTTCTTACTTTATGACATTTATAGATGATTACTCGAGGAAAGTATGGGTTTACTTTCTCAAGCACAAGGATGAAGCGTTTAGTGTTCTCAAAACGTTTGTGACACTTGTGGAGAATCACAGTGGCAAGAAGCTTAAATGCTTATGCACTGACAATGGTGGAGAGTATGTTTCAAAAACCTTTCAGGACTTTTGTGAGTCAAAAGGTATAAAACATGAACTTACTGCTCCTTACAATCCTCCTCAAAATGGTGTTGCTGAGAGGATGAATAGGACCATACAAGAGAAGGTCAGAAGTATGTTGTCTAATGCACAACTGCCAAATGGGTTTTGGACTGAAGATGTATCAACAGCTGTTCATCTTGTAAATAGATCTCCTAGCAAGGTTTTGCAGAAGGATTCAGTGCCAGAGATGGTATGTTCAGGCAAAATGCCCTCATACAAGCATCTCAGAGTCTTTGGCTGTGAGGCATATACTCACGTTCCAAAGGAATTTAGGAAAAAACTTGAGCCAAAGAGTAGAAAGTGCATCTTTCTAGGCTATGGTAATTCTGGTGAGATGGGGTACAGACATTGGGATCTCGAATATAGAAAGGTTGTCCGCAGCAATGATGTTCACTTTAATGAATCCAAATATCATTCTAAACCAGAGAGGGTTGAGGAGATTAGAAGAGTTGTCTTCCAAGAAGATGGACCTGCACGTGCAAGACAAAATGTCAGGGCTCAAGAGGAGCAAGGACAGGATAGAGTGGAACCACAGGTTGTGGCTGAGCCTGAGCCACCTATTGTGCGTAGATCTGGACGTGTCACGCGACCTCCTGATAGGTTTGTTCCATCTATGAACTATGTCATGTTGACTGATTGCAATGAGCCTTCATGTTACAAGGAAGCAGTGCAAATGAAGGACTCCAGGAATTGGCAATTGGCCATGCAGTCAAAGATGACAGCTCTGCATAAAAACAAGACATGGAAGCTAGTTAAATTACCACAGGGCAAAAAGGCTCTACCTTGTAAATGGGTTTACAGGTATACGATCACCGCTCATGATAGTCAGCCAAAGTACAAAGCAAGGCTTGTTGCCAAGGGCTTTAAGCAAGAACAAGGCATTGACTTTGGGAAGTCTTCTCTCCGGTGGTCAAGATGACTACATTGAAATGCTTTCTTGCATTGGTTGCCATATTAGATTTGGTGTTGCACCAAATGCATGTGAAGACAGTGTTCTTGCATGGTGATTTAGATGTGGAAATTTACATGCAGCAGCCAGAAGGGTTTGTTGAGAAAGGCAAGGAAGATTGGGTATGCCAGTTGTTAAAGAGTCTTTATGGCTTAAAACAATCACCGAGGGCATGGTACCATAAATTCCACAAGTTTATGCTTTCTCAAGGCTACAAACGTAGTGAGTTCGATCACTGTCTATATACAAAGAAGGCTAAGGATGGTAGTTGGCTGATCCTTATTTTGTATGTGGATGACATGTTGATTGCTGGCAAGCACTTGGAAGAAATTTCAGCTTTGAAGTCAAAGATGGCAAAATCGTTTGACATGAAAGACATGGGTGAGGCAAGTCATATACTTGGTATGCGCATTGAGAGAGACAGATCAAAGAAGTTGATTTGGTTATCTCAAACAGAGTATATTGAAAAGGTTTTGCAACGTTTCAATATGGAGAAGGGAAAGGCACTGAGTGTTCCATTGCCACCATATGTGAAACTTAGCAAACAAGATTGTCCTGTGTCTGAGGAAGAACAAGCTGAAATGGATAAGATTCCATATGCGTCTGCAGTGGGTAGTTTGATGTATGCAATGATTGCTACTCGCCCAGACATTGCATTTGCAGTGGGAGTAGTAAGTGGATACATGTCAAACCTAGGCAAGAAACATTGGGAGGCAGTGAAAGGAATATTGAGATATCTGAAAGCTACAAAGAGTATGCGTATATGCTATGGGAGTCAGGAGCTAAGTGTAAAGGGTTCTACAGACTCAGATTATGCAGGTGACTTAGACAACCGAAGGTCTACGTCAGGGTATGTCTTTACATTGGCTGGTGGAGTACTATCATGGCGTTCTAGATTACAAGATTGTGTTACTCAGTCTACTACATAGGCTGAATATGTTGTAGCATCAGAGGCATGCAAAGAATCAATTTGGCTTAATCGACTAGTAACAGATTTGGGAATCAAAGAAGAGATGCCTGTGTTATATTGTGATAGTCAAAGTGCTATACAATTGGCTCGCAATCCAGTTTATCACTCAAAGACAAAGCATGTGGATGTGAAGTATCATTTCATCAGGGAAATGCTCGAGGATAAGCAACTTCATCTTGTCAAAGTTCACACCATAGAAAATCCTGCTGAGCCACTTACAAAAGGACTTCCCTCAGAGAGCTTTGCGCATTTTCGCAAGCAGTTAGGTGTAGCGTAGTACATCACTTCTCTACATCTCTTGTATATTAGCTTGTATAGTAGCTTCTCTCACACTTAAAGTACCACATTGGACTTTAAATGGGAGGTTGTTGGGGTATAAAGCCCAATGTGGTCGCCCAGGTAAGTGGGCGGGCCGCCAGGTATGTACACATATTATTTTGTAAAAACCTAATAAGAACTCACTATGCTCTACTCATTACAGTAGAGCGAGTTCACCATATCCTCGTGCTCTTCTTCTCGCACTCTCTCTCACGTCGCACTTCTGCTCGTACTCCTTCAGGCCACCCTCAAGACTGAGTGGCACGAGCATGGGAGGGTGGGATCTACGGCAGAGGCATTGTGGGCCGTTGTCAACGGATAAATGTGCGAAAGGTGAGCCAGGAAGGCACCGAGCCCCTGATTGTGAGAGGTGCGGGGAAAAAGGTGCAGCAAACACAATTATCGACAACAGAGCTCAAAACAAACGGTTCTCTTAATTCCAGTTAATCCACAGTACTCATCATTAATCAATCGTTAATGGAGGCTTACTGTTCCTTACAAGATGAAACTTGGCTTAATCCACGTGCTAACAAGAAAATTATCAATGACCTGCTTTGTCTCGCCTTCTGCTTCTTCCCGTTAAGGCTCAGGAGTTTCTTCTTCCAACGACCGTCTGATTTGGTTTTTGCTTTCCCGATTCGAATGGTTAATGGTGGATTAGAAGCTTTGGCTTGGTTTAGGGAATTGGCTTAGAGAATTCCGATTAATAGATTGGTTAAGGTTGGCTTTGCTAGAGAGATTTTGATAATCCGGGTTAAAGTTTTGATGGCTTATGAATGTCAAGGATTATGGCTTAGGGAGCGAGGTTAGAGACCAAGTTAGACTTATGATTAAGGATGTTTGGAGGTGATAACAACATACAAGTGCCCACCTAGCCAAGCCACCCGTTGGGTCAGTCGGCCAAAGTTTTGATGTGGTCACATTATTTTTCCGATGTTTAATACATCAAACCTTGTAAAAGTCTAATGACATCATCTATGTCAAGTCTAAGTCAAAGATGTAATTTTTTCAGTGATGTATGTAAAGGTCCATGAGAAGTTGGCCGTCGGCCACTTTAGAAACCTGCAAACCTGTTTAGGATGGTTTATGAAGAGGACCTCCAAACGTGTGAAGGCCCCCATCCATCTAGGTGGTGCTGACTCGAAAGGTGTAAGCCACTCAGCTAATACTGCCTCTATGATGTCCCGACACATGCTCTGCGCCCCTCTCATGCCGTGTAGCTGGATGCTCTAAAGCTCCTCTGACAAACCTGAGAAACTATAGCCAGTCATCTAAAGTGCATGTTGGACCCTCTACCATGGGACCCCAAGAAACATGAGGCCTACTACCAGTCAAGTGACCTCTCTGAGTTCTAACCATGGTTCCAAACAAGGGGTTGTCTCAGACGCTCCTCCATGCAAGTGGGATGGTACTGCTCTAGGCCTCTCCGCAGCTGCTCCCAGGAGCGAAGTAGGCTCACAACAAAACGATCCTCTAGTCTCCTCCTCAGGCCAACTATGCGCATCTCTGTTAAAATCCATCTGATGGAAGGTCCAAACACAAGATCAAGACAAGAACATGGATAGGGAAGAAGATCAATTGTCCCCTACAATGATCAAATTCAGCATATGCAGAGAAACAAGACTCAAAGATCTTCTTCGCCTACGATGATCAAATTCAGCATATGTGTGGAGAAATAGTACTCAAAACCACATGTTCAGTTGTGATAGATCCAAAAGCGACAAAGAATCTAATGACTTATGGAACGTGGATCATGCTGGGAATTTAGGAACAGGACTGCTTACATTAAGGCTGCTCTTGTCAAAATTCATTATGACAAGGTGTGCTCATACTCAAGGCCACAAGAGGATACAATGATTTGTTCTAGTATTCCAATCGGTCTCTCCACGTATCAATCCGCTAATTGCAATTTTAGTCAAGTTCTCGTAAGAGTAGGCTTTCCAGGCTCTCTAGGAGCCGCACAAAGCGAGAGTACTGCCAAACATCTGAAACCCGCAAAGTCATACATAGCCTCTCCCAAACTCAGCTCCATGCACAGTAGCATGGCTACCTCTATCCTGGTCCTTCAGCATGTTGAAGTCACCTCCAATGCACCATTGCTCTGCCTGTGGTAGAGACTCTACAATGTGAGACCAAAACTCTACACGTGCACTCGCTACATTGGGCTCATAGATGTTTAGGAATCCCAAGAGGCAACCTTGAACCTGCATAATAATCCATTGAGCCCTACCACGCACAATAATACCTATGTCCACAATGGCTTGCTGCCAATAGTCATACATACCCCTCCCTAGATACCACCAGGTCCAAATGAACCTAACCAAATTGTCTCATATCACCCACGCAAAAGCTGACCACATTTTCTAATGTGTCTCTCACACAAATGATGCTCTTGTAGCATAAGGAGATCAATCTCTCCTTCCACATGGCATCACTGAAGCTCCTAACGTAATCAGTTCCTCTGGAACTGAAACTAGGGCCCACCTAATCCCTGCACATTCCATGAGACGATCCTCATGGAGAGCGAGAGGGAACTGAAGCTACAACAGCAACTAACCATGTTATCTTCGAGGCTGGCTTGGATGGGGAATAAGCCACATCCGAGCGTCCCCAAGATACGGGTGACGGCAAAGAATGTCTAGCCTAGGACCAAGAAGAAAGAGATGTGCACAGGGCAACCTCCTCTATCGAGGAGCCCTCATGTATGTGTACATAGCATGGTGGGCTATGTGTGTCAGCAAAAAAGTGTACCACAATGTGTCTACATCCTTCCGAGTCTGGAGGTGTCACTGAGAACCTGGCCAACGGCCACAAAGTCTGAACCAAATCTGTAACCCCTAGGTCTCCCATGTGATGAGAGAACTTGAGGACCTGTGCCTAGAACCATTCTAACACTGAGTTCAAGGTCCACTCAGGCTGCTCCCCATCACATATAAGGGAAAAGAGAAGCCAACCACTAAGTCCAGGGCATCTATCCCTCAACCTGCAAGGAGCAAAACATGAACTTTGAAGCAAGCTGCATCAAAGTATGGTGAAGGGATGCCAAGAAAACGTGTGAAGTCGTAGGCAAAAAAGTTTCACCGATGACGAATGTCGAAGCTCATCCCACGAGGAGCTGCTGCAAAGGGAGACGTCTGCACCAAAAGATGGTGTCGCAAGTTCTCTTGCCAAGCGACACATGGAAAAATCACTGCCAAGAGATATCCTAGGAGCCGAGGATGGTCCTTTCCCCTTGGGTTGGCTGTGGGGTAAGATCAAGAGGAGAGGTGGAAGCAAGGGGCTAGCAAGAGAAGGAGGAGTGGGGGGCCGGGGGGCAGCAAAGGGAGAGGGACGAGGTGGTGCGGGAGAGGAAGGAGGCAGGGGGGAGGGGTGGAGGGGAACTCAGGAAGGGGAGGGGCTATCGGAGTAGAGGCTGAGGTGCAAGATGGAGCTGGGACTTCTTCCTGCTAAAGACGGTTGAAATGGTTCGTTGTGATTGGGAACCCACTACTGCTGGCCTGAAGCCTTGGGACCACTCTGAGTGACAGGCTAATGTGGTGGCCCCTGTCGACATCGACTGCGAACCTGCTGCCAGCCCTTCTTTGCCTAAGCCGCAGGCTCGGAGAGTGGCTCTACCTGCGTACCCTGTGACTCTGTCTACTGTTGTTGGCCAGCACTTGCACGATGGGGCTGAGCTTGAGGTGAAGGTCGGTGTCTCCTCCGTGAACAGGCCTTCGTAAGATGGCCCATCTGACGAAAAATAAAACACTGATTCGTGAGGCCCGAATACTCCACGCTCTATCGGAACCAACCACCACTCATCCTAGGTAGTAGGATAACCTTCGGGAGAGTGTAGGTGTCCTGAACAAGAACACGTATTGTGGGAATGCTGGCCGCCTTGGCAGCTAAGAAGATGCTATGCGAGGAGTCTCCAGGACAGTCCCAATCTCTGAGTCTATCCTAGAAAGGAGCAGAAGGTACTCCCTTCTCAGGCCGAGGAAGCAGACTGAGATGGGCAAGTCTTCCTTCTCAACAACAAGAACGTCGGTAGCTGGGTCAAAACCATAGTTCCACTATTGAAAGTGTGCTTGAACTACTCGGATTTCCAGGGGGCTCATTGCAATGACCTTGGACGCCATCTTGGAAAAAATTGAACACCGAGAATCTTGTCCACCTCTGCTAAACGGTGGGCCTGGAGGAGATCACGCACCTCTGCTTTTCTAGGTCAGGTCTCGATGATCTTGCAGATGATGTAGGTCGCTTGGAGGCGCTCCACCTCTGCGACTAGGCTTGCTTGCTCTATCGGCGAGAGAGAAAGTTGAATGGTGGGCTCTGTCGGGTCAAGCGAGGGGGACTTCTGGAGAGTCCCTCTGGGGCGGAGCATGAGCCACCATCTGTGTTTGCTACTGTGAATGGACGGATGATAAGACCAGACGACTTCTCATGAGCTCCGACGGTGAAGGACAATCCCTCAAGGTCGAGGCGCAGGAGAAAAACCGATGGCATAGCAGGGGGTTGCGTAGGGGAGAAATGGGAGGGGGGCACTGGAGGCAGTGTGTGGGAGGTCATGGTCAATGAAGGGGCGGGGGGGGGGGGGGGCGTTGGAGGCAGTAGGCTAGAGGCTTAGCGCGTGAGGAGAGAGGGCGAGCGGGGCAGGTTGTGCGCGAAGGCTGGCAGGTTCCACTGTGAAGAGGGGGGGTGTTCAACGATGGCGGGCCGGGCAACGCACAACAGCAGCGATCGCACTAACATCAAGTCCATTAGATCAGAAAGTGGTAACTTGATTATATGCTTGTCAAGGTTTTGACTAGTTGTGGTCTTAAGACTTGCTAGATTATTTCAAATGGCATTAGTCATCAAATAGCAGAATAATATATTCCAAAAGGTCTAATGATGTTCCCCGTATGTTATCATGAGATCACAACCTATAGTAGCATGTAAGCGCCACACAAAAATTAAGACATAGAATGAAGTTGCCTTAGATTTTTCCATTATCTGCTTCTCTACTACTAAATGTGATGTGTGCAGGAGATTAAGAAAATGAGTGCTTGCAAGGGTCTTTTTATATGATTGTGTTCCATACATTCTCAAAGTGCATGGAATCCAACAAGGGCAACTGAAGATATGAGCATTGAAAGGGTGTTTGTAGCTGCATTTTCAGTTTGGAGTCTTTCAACACGATAGGCAAAGGAAGAATATTTAGGAGTTTTCATTTGGTGGCTCTCAGGATGTTTTTTATAAGCATGGCTAGAGAATGTCTGCCTTGGACTGTTGTTAACATAATGTACATGTTTGGGGTATAACATTATCAGATGCATGATACACTCATGCAAATAATCCAAAAAAACATTACCTTGCAAGAGATCAAATGTTTCCCAACGTTGGCTCTAGATTAGAAATATTATCTCTTGGGAAATGACATAAAATGTTGGATATGATACACTCCTAATAAGCATAAGTAGAGAAGTGATTTTATAAGAGCACAATATCAATCCATGATGCCAAAGACTGACGTTCCGATAAAGAGTATAAATGATTTTTATAAACAACTGTTGAAACCTTATGAAACTTGTTCAAGTCCAATTTTCTTATGAAGATGATTGCTAGGGCTAATTAAAATATGTGTCAACTTAATGTAGATGGGTTATACTAGACTTGCAAGAAGGAAGCACTAGAAGAAGTGGGGTTGTTGCCAAATATAATGGTTGTGTAGAACACAAGCTTTTGATATGGTCAAGTGTAAATGCTCCAACAGATTAGGAGGGGTTTAGAAAAATATGTTTTCTCAAGGATCTTGGTGTTAGGAGTGCAATAATCCACCTGGTCAAGGGCTTCAATTAGTGTTCTCAAGGAAACTTGGAGGAGGTTCACATGTTTTTCTCTTCATGTGGATGTATTTAGAAAGTGTGGATTATTTATGACATGTAAGCAGCTAAAAGCATTCAATTTCATGAAGACTTTGCTAGGCCAAACTTGCCAATACTAGGGGGTTGGTAGCATTGAAGAAACATCTACAAATCATAGTAGAAGAAATCTTCAATGATCCATCATGGATTTGCTTAGAATATACTATATTTGGAAGCCTAGTTTTTAATCCCCAAAGAGAACTTGTCTATATGTGCTTTGGGTAAATTATTCATGAGAGTAAAGTTGCTTGTATGGGTTTTGTCATATATGATGTAGTTACATGCATGGTGAGCTATATGGATTGACTATTACTCTTATGAAATTTATGGAAGAGAGTCACACACGCTAAGGATAAGAGATACCCTTCTGAATCACCTTGTCTCCCACTTAAGCAGTAATTGAGCTCCAACAATTGAGCTTGAGTATCTTACCAATTGACATAATGCATCAATGATTGATCATGTTTAACTTTTGAAAGCTACAAAAAGGCATGTATATGGCAGAGCTTGGTTAAAAATTAGATTTATATAAGGGATATAATTATTGCCTCCAAAACTTACAAAAGGGGTATAAATAATGATCTAAAATTTTATAAAAGGGATTTTTCAAATACCCTTTGAACGCACGTTATACACAAGGATAACATTAAATGGACCCCTCACTTGTTATTGAAAGTTGTTCCATGATCATAGCAGTTTCTTTTATTTCTTCACGGTTTCTTTTGATTATTCTCTTACAAGCAGTTGACAACTTCTTGAAACTAATCATGTCGGTTTTTTTTTTGTACTCTTCTAAAAATACTTCCGTCACTTTAACATGGGTGGTTGGGTGGAGTTGCGTTCTTTGTAGATTTTGAATGTTCGAGGTTTGCAGGTCAAGTCTAACTCTAATGGTCTCTTTGTCAAAGAGCATAAGAAGAACGGAAGGTTGGTTGTATAGACTCCATTTAGTACTCACTTGAGTATGCTAAACGAGTTATCACACAACTTGGATGTACCCCAAAGAGTATCTCTTTCACTTTCCATGAAATTAAGTTGCTGACCTAACTCATTAGCAAATCTCAAGTCCTTCACATGTTATCTTTGCATCGGCAAACAACCCCACCATAACTAGTGTTCAAGGTTGAGAACCTAAAGAGACTAAACTTAGTCACAAACATGCTTTGCTTATGGTAATCAAACTCCAACTAGAGAGATATATGCTTTCTAATTGTATTGCTTAATGCAAACATACGTGCTTAGCATATCCTTTAGAACAAGATTGCACTCGTAATATGACTATCCTCTTTGGATAAATGATAGTATTGAGGTGTGTTTCCCCACCATTGACAAATAGTTTTCCAAAATGACTCGTAAACAGGGATCACAACTGCCTTACAACATTGCGGAGGAATCAACAATGTTATAGATAACCATCTTGGTTAACATGAAAGATTCACAAGCACTCAAATCGAGCAATGAACTCTATTGGTGATTGTTGGTACATCCAAAATCAATCTCATAGAGATATTGTACATAGAGTGCAAGATGCTTTATGAGGGACTAATGTCATGAATGTGCATGCCACTCCAAATTAGCCCTTGCTAAACACTAGGACCCATAACACTTAGTGTGCATGTATTTAGTAAAAAGAGATTCAAACTCGCATATGCATGATCCTACTTGCCAACTCTTATGGCTACTGTTATGCTCACAGCTCACAAGGAAAGAACCAAATACTTTTCATGTGAAATCGTGACAACATATTTGGACCATTATAGAATGTGAAAATCGATAACACCTAGGTAGCAAATAACATGTTCATTATAGCTTTGTTACAAGTATAAACAAAAATCCGTTAAAGTTGTCTAACAACACTTGTCCCTTAACAAGTCTGACCAGAAACATACCATTTTTTTCCATTGAAATTGTTCCTAATACGATGTGCTCAAAGTGGTCAAATAAACACATTGGACCAACATCTAGGGACTTTTTCATGACACATAATTCAAATAACAGACGGCAATGTCAGTCCAATAGACTCATATTCTCCACATGTGGATCATATTTTTGATAAGGATGGCTAAAAAAAGAACATCCTTCAAGTACGAGATGTACTTGGGTGT
Organism: Adiantum capillus-veneris; assembly: GCF_014529385.1. NCBI lineage: Eukaryota > Viridiplantae > Streptophyta > Polypodiopsida > Polypodiales > Pteridaceae > Adiantum > Adiantum capillus-veneris. The sequence continues at coordinate 75,779,143 of NC_140945.1, forward strand.
GGGGTAATTGTAAACACTTAACAACATGAGTGAGAGGGACCCTCATTAACATTGCTCCACATTGGCTAAGTTGAACTCCTTGAATTCTTAGACCATGGTGTATCCCATGTGACAACGTGTGCCAAATCAATCCCTACAAGTAGGTCCATAACTGCATAATGTAATTTGGACACTACGGTCCAAAATACTTTGCTCTTACATGACCTTTTCATGTATCTGAAGAAAAAAATGGATGAAAATATAAAAGCTTATACATCCTATTTGGAAAAATAAACCAAAACATATTAAAAACTGAAATGAAATTAAACTAGATGCATACGTGGAGGTTGAACATAGCGTTCACTTACCCGTAGTCAAATGCACATGACCAAATTTCCGGCCTACCTAGGCCTAGGAACACAAATTGAAAGATTAGTGAAAATCAAGAAGTATGGTACTGGTAACCCTAGGCATTGCCATTGTAAGACAAACTCCTTGGTTAAAATTTGAGAATTGTCAAATCTCTTGATTAGACACTATATGAAAACTACTCAAACTAGCAACCAACATTGACCAACACAATCTACAACATCCAATTGAAATCAGCTTGGGGATCTGACTTGTCCACTACCCCTTGGTAGATTGCAAACTTCTTTCCTTGAAAGTATATCTATGATGAGATCAAATTGCGATCATCAACACCTATGGAGTGATTATTTAGTATCTGGGTCATACCCTAAAAAATACCACTCCTAGAGATATAATCAAAGCTAGAAGTGATAAGACCTTGGCTTCAATGACGGTCTCCACAATGTCAGCAGACCCCACAATGTGAGCAGATGCCATATGTGCCTCACACGATGTGTACTGTCATGGATACATCACAGTTGGACATTGCAAACCATAATCGTGAGCTTATATCCTCTTATTGCCAAACTTGTGTGCCATTATCCTTGATCCTAAGTCAATGGATAATATTGTGCCACATAATAGAAGCCTTGCTTCGCAATAAGTATGTCAAAGCACTTTGCTTTGCACATCTTAGAAATATTTTTTTAGTGAAATGTTAAAGACATAAATACAAGTAGAGCCTGAAATTGTGTAACCTTGTCGTCTCTCTAAGAGTAGTTGTCTTCACTTGAGTCTGGTTCGTAGCCACGCATACAAAGAAAAAATAGGTAGATATTGCCAAGTTTTCTCAAGTCTGTATGCTACTAGCATATTCCAAACTTTGTAAGCTTCTGGGAAATAACCTTAAAGTGAATCCTTGCTTCATGTAAGTTCATTAAAAGATGAGAAAAACAGAGCTTGAGTGCTCATAAGAAATAGATGCCTCTATTGACATAGACATTGTCATAGTATAGAAAATTTGACCTTGTCAAGGTTGTTGAGAGAATTGGCCTTGCCAAAGCGTATATTTTATCAATAATACTTAGAGTAACCATTCTTAAAATAGATAGCTCAGGAAGCTTAGCTATCAAAGTGAATCTTAGCTGCCAAACTTTGCTTGCCAATTTTTGGAATCACCACCCTTCGCATCGAAAGTTGTAGTACCTTGCAATATGGTGGTCAACATTCAACTCATAGCTGAGGATGTCCATGTGCATCCAATGTGCTTTATGTTTATATTCTTCTTGAACACAGGCAAACTGTACTTGCTTTGAAGTGATCCAACACCCAACGCATATAGATATGTATGGAGTCATGCTTCTGAAAGCCTTTCTTTTTTCCCCACCCCTAAAGAGGACATATCAAAAGAGATATTGACCAATGAGATCCATGGACCAATCGACTTATGGCCTTGTTGTAACTCAATGCAAGTCAGTCATTCCGTAAAGATTTTGCAAATTGGAAAATAACAATGCATCATGGCATGTGGACACCCAGTTTTGTAAACTTCAAATATATCGCATAGCCATAATTCATACGAGGTTCTCATGTATCCCTGTATGGAGCCTTGCTCCTTAATCTATATATAATGATATGCCATGCATGTATCTAGACTAAATTAAAGGGACATGAACAAACTTGGAAATATCAAAAAAGGCTTGTAAATATGGTCGTGCTATCTTCCTCAAGTGAATCATATGGTGTTTCTACACAAGCCTTAATTTATTAATATAAGAAATAATGTTCTGATTAAGTGCTTAGTCTGAAATGTATTTTTGATGGTGATATTCACAAGCCTTGTTTGTACCATAATGGCATGACTTGTACATGTGCAAGGAAAAACCTCCATGGATTTGCACATGTATGGTACATACCATAACTATGCAACATGTTCTTGAAGAATTTGAAAAACAAAATCAAAATTGATTGCTTACCTCATAAATGACCTGTATCAACTTGTCGTGGCGACCACATGGCTGGGATGTTTGAGTTTCCTTGATTCTTGAACCAATCACCAATATCTTCATTGCCTAGCATCCTTGCCCCAGCAAAAACTCACACCCAAAACTATGAGATGGAGAGAGAGAGAGAGAAACACCTTTCGGATTGGACAGTAGGCCTTGCCTTAACTTGCCTCTCGGAAGTTCACCTCTTAGATATGTAAGCTACCATGTGAGTTCAAATGAATGGGTTTTTTAATTGCCAAAAGTTTAAAATTTGAATAGGATTATATTAATAAAAGCGTTTTTTAAACTGATTTTTAGCAGTAAGGTTTTGAAGAAAAGGGGTCATTTTATTTTTTAGTACGTTAAGCATGTAAGTAAAGGGTTTTTTTTAAACCCTTTCAACGCACGTTATATGAATAGTTTCTTAAAGGTGCACCCCTTGAGACTTGCGTTAACTTATCGTATGGAAATTGATTGCCATACTTGCCATCTAATTTTGATGCATACTTTTATCTGCCACCATAGAGAAATTAAAATATGTGGCCCTTTGTATTTTATGAAAATCCGGTCAAACAAGCCTTTCTCTAAGATTGACAAGACCGTGACTATTAACTGAATACCATCGGTCGTATCCTAATTTGATTATCTAGCCAAAGACCTGGCATGTCTTGCATGCATTGCCTTCACTTTTCTTGCCAAGTGGCCATGCCAAAGCGCTAGAGTTTGTTTTAGTGGTATGATTCTTATTTAGATTGCAAGAGATCTTGAGTTGAATCCTCTGAATGCTTCCATAATTGGTCATTGCCTTCACTTTTCTTGCCAAGTGGCCATGCCAAAGCGCTAGAGTTCTTTTTAGTGGTATAATTCTTGTTTAGATTGCAAGAGATCTCGAGTTCAATCCTCTGAATGCTTTCATAATTGGTGTGTGCACCCCTCAGACAGCTAAGCTACCTGCATCAATGTCGTGCCGATTGCTTCTCGATTACTTTCCGGCCTTCTAACCGAGACAACGAGGGAAGCGGGGGGGATGGCCTGAGGGCACCCTCCCTATTTTATAAGGTTCAAATAAACCCCTAAGGGCACCCATGTGTGAAAAAGTTGCAAGAATCCATGGCGAGCTACAACATTAATGCCACGAGAGAGAGAGAGAGAGAGAGAGCGAGTTGGGCATACATATTGATTTAGCCCTCCATCTAGTGACGAGAAAGACTCATCAGGGTAGTGAAAGGTTGTAGATTCCAAGAGCTTGTGATTTGATGTTGCTCTACTTTTATCCTTTTCTCCATGCTAGCAGGCCTATATGCATGGCTCCTTGTGCCCTCCTCCTTCCCGAATTGCATGTACATACAAAAAACATGCAAAAACTAAAAGAACCATGCCCTATTCTTCAAAAACCGTTGCCTTTGATGCCATTGAGAGGACCCAAGGATAGAATCGAAAGATTCTTTGCCCTGCCACCCATTATATAAACCCTTGGAAATCTTCTATAGAATCCATTGTCCACACCCAGTAGTCAGCCCTTAGCCTAATTCTTTGACCCCCCTGGATTTTCCCTTGGCCTTACATGGCCCAAAAGAAAAAAATTGTGTTCATTTGATATTCCCTTGAGCAAAAAGGATATAATTGTCACAATCTTGTCATGGGTAAAGTTAGGGTGAGCAAAGATGTTTTGTTTTAACACTAGAATGGTAACCTAACAGGACATAAAAGTGTCCTTTCAGGGTTTTGGGAAAAAATTCCAAAACCATATTAGATCCACTCATTTTGAAAAATCCTTTCATGAGCTTATAGTTCAATAACTACTACATATGGAAAAAATGATAAACTTGTAATTTTTCTCATCCCTTGGTCACTACAAGCCTCCAAAGTTGATGGATCAGTGCATTTTGCCCAAAACAACAATTTCTTACGGTTGATTGCATATAAATAAGAGTGGGGATTTTTGTAGGACATGAGATAAAATGCCCTGTTAACTTCAATGGGTTGGTGACCAAAATATATGGTTTCTTTTATCTCACTAATTTGTTTTTGGGCAAAAAAAATAGGTACAAAAAAGTTGCATTTTTGCCATTTTGCTGACCTATCATCAAAGTTTCTATAGTCACGCTCAATACAGATACTATATACATGTTTTCTTAGTTCCCTTTGGGCCTTTGGATTCAAAAGGAGCCATGGAGCATGTCAAAAGGATAATGGATCTCTTACAATTGGAACCTTGGGGGCAATGATAAAGTGCTAAATATAGCAAACATGAAAAAACTGGGTTTAGCATTATGACCTCTAGAAACCCATAGAAACTACTCAATATCTAGCCAAGTTTGTAGTCTATGATTAGATATGGTTTCTACGTACAAAATACACACAATTGGCCTAAGAAACTAGCAATATTGAGAAAGTTATACTTGCTACTCTAAAATGTATCGTATTCTTCAGCAATCAAAAAACTCAATCATCATCATATACTATGCTATATAGCATATTAGGTCCCCCAAAACTCAAGGAAGATTAGGTTTATGTTATATATTACACTTACACAATCAAAATTGAATTTGGATGTCAAGAAAGCCCCCAAAAAAATCATAAAAGTGCTAATTTTGGCCAAAAAACAGGATTATGCAATTCTTGTAAATTGGTCATAACTTTCAATTTTAACACTTAGCTCTCCCTACAAGAATCAAAACATGTTGAGAACTATGAAGGCCTAAACTCTAGCCATCTAAACCTCACAAACATGAAGTTTAGAGTGGTATAGTTGCCAAAAATTGAAAAAAAACCAAAAACAGGACTCGTTTTTTCACACAGTCTAGGTTCAAAAATATTGTGCAAGAGTAAGCTTAATGGTGAGATCGATACTCGAAAAAAAATGCTAAGTTTTTTTCAGCTCATAAGGCAACTTTGTGGATATATAGCACCTAGAAATCCATTCTCATACTCTTCAAATAATTCAAGCAAAATGGTCACTTAACAAGACACAAAAGTGTCCAAGGACATAAAAGTGTCCTGTTACCATTCTAGTGTTAATGAAATGGCAAGTTTATATGATAATGTGAAGGATGATTTAGAGACAAATATAAGAGAATGTGGCTAAAGAAAATATTGGTGCATCATCACAAGTTTTGATTGGCTTACAAGGGTTAGCTAGTGGACATCATGGTGTGAATCCAAAAAGTAATAGGTTGAATGAGAGAGTGAGTCCTCGTGACTCTTTAAATGTATAAAGAAATGAAAGAGAAAAATTGATGATGCTCTTAGGATGCCAAATTGAGTGCTAGTCATGATGATGGTAACAATAGTGGTTCTAAGAAAAGTTAAAATGAGGAGTTTGGCATCCCCCTTGTGAAGACTCTAGATGTAATGAAGATGCAAGCAAGGAATAAGGCACCTAAAAGTGATCTTGAACCACAAAAATATGAGAATAAGAAATCATGTGGAAAGATTGACTTATGATAGTTATGTGGCTTGTCATTGTGTATTTATGGAAAACATTAAAGAGAAGGTAGGACCCACTTATTCTGAGGATGTTGTTAAAGATGCAAAATGGTGGCAAGCTATGGATGAGAAGATGCTTGCCCTTAATGAAAATGGAACAAGGAAGCTCGTGCCATTACTAGAGGGAAAGAAGGTGTCAGGACAAGGATCCTAAGGAGCAAGGCTTGGCCTAGGGGGTCAGGGACCTGAGCCGGGGGCTTGGACTGGACCAGTGTGGACTAAGGATCCATATTGTGGTTAGGGCTAGGAGCCGGCCTGTTTATAGGGTGATAGGGCGGTGGATTTGGCATCTCAATCTCCTAGGTCTTATATTGGTATAAGGGCCAAGGAGGAGAGCTATGAAGGAGGAGGGAGGATGAACTTGCATGGTGGCTGCATGATCTCTCTCTCTCTCTCTCTCTCTCTCTCTCTCTCTCTTTCAGAGACATGGCTGCTTGGAGTGTTGGTTTTCTCCCTTAAACTCGTCAAGAAAAACACCATGGAGATTGTTTTGAGTGCACGGATATGGGAGCAGTCGCTTGGATGTGGTCGACTGGCTAATGCCGCAGGAAACCTCCCCTGTTATGTACAAGGGACAGACGGGGGGTCCCTGGGATGGTGCCCTACCGTGGAATCGACTGCAAGACGATATGCATGAAAAGCTATGGAGACAAGCAAATCACATCTTTGGAAAACGCCTCGTTCAGGTGGAGGGGTGTCGTTCTCTGTTGCTCGCGGATGCAGAGCCGCCATCGCCAAGCCCTTTTTTGGCCTGCCTGAAGGGCAAAGGCTATAGAGATCACTTCTCTTTTTGCTGACTAAAATAGGAAAAAGGTTGAGTTGTATTTTTAAACATTTTTTGACATGTCAAAAATGTTGATTGGTTGAAATAAGATAGTGGGTACTCATTGAAATGAATTGTGTAAATCTAATGATGGGCATGTTTTGAGTTTTGAAATATGAAATAAACTCTAGTATATCAAGGAAAAGATTTTGGGTTGCCCAATGACTTTGGAAGCATGAAACGTTGACAGCCTTACATGTTAAATGATAAAGCCTTAGAGGCTCCACAAATTCCAAGAGTCACCTTTTCATTTTGAAATTTGTGTTACCCACCTTTTTATTTTCAAAATTTGGTTCACCCCTTGAAACTTGAGGTAATAGACTAAAGTTGTCATTTTTGTTAGTTAAAACTTTATGGAAGGAATTTATCATTTAGGGTTTTAACCTTTAAAGATCTTTTATTTTCATTTTTAAAGATTTTAAAGCTAAGTTTAGAACTTAAAGATGTAGAACTTTTAAAGTAAGGTCTCCGATGATCCAATGAGGACCTAGAGTTTTTTTTTTAATTAGAAGGTAAAACTTTGAATTAAAGAAAGTGAAAATGTTACATGGATCCACAAGTAGGGGAAGGGTCACCCCGAGACGCTAGAGTCTTAGGACTTAGAACTTTAAAGCTTTTAAAGTGAGATTTACAACTTAGAGATCTACAGTTTTAAATTTGTAAAAAGGGCTCTAAGGCTTAAAAATTCAGTTTTTAAAGTGGGGTGTAGAGCATAGGGATCTAAAGCTTAGGGTGTAGAGCTTAAGGGTGCTCTTTTAATTCAATTCTATGTGCACGCTTATGTTTTTTTTTTTTTAAATCTTAGAGATGTAGTGATTTTAAAGTGGGATCTACCCTCAGATCAAGGCCTAAAATTGACGCCTACTTTTTTGTCACGGGCTATTTCGCCTATCAAAACAATCTCAAAATTGTCTGTCATTTTTTGTATTTATATCTTTAAGTTAATGGCCAATTATATAAGTTGATTGCATTACACAAAGCATATGAAAGGGGGCTTGAAAAATTGGATGTCAAAAAGAAATTTTATCATGCCTGGCAGGCCTTGTGATTTTATCACTTGTTTTTCACACGCCAGGCTTTTTTTTTCACATCAAGCGTCCAATGGTTTGGGCTTTATTCCCCTTCAAGGCTTTGCTCCCCCAGTGGGACTTCCGCCAGGGTGGCAGATGAGCAGTATGTAACCCAAGCAATGCCTACTCAGCGGCCATGAGTTGCAGAATTTTTTTGTGTTGCAAAATTTATTCCTCTCATCAAATCTTTTTTCTGTTCTCATGCACAAAAGTGCGGTCAAGGATAGTCAACGTAGATAAGGAAACCAAGGACAGAGCCTGCTGGAGAGAAGAAGGAAAATTATTGCAAAGTTATTTTTGAACACATGCACTGCATGCGAACAAAGGGAAACAACATCTGACATCAAGGTTTTCTTGATTTATCCTTCCTTTGACTAGTACGACGGTAAGACCAGGAGCACTTACTCCGGTATGTATGTTGTTGTGCTAGCAAAGCTTATGAGCATTCCCAAAAGCATGGTATTTTTGTTTTTGAACACATGATACACAACAACCATTCACCATCATGCAAGGCTCGAGTGCGAAAGGATCTCGTTTCAAAGCATGACTTCTTCTCATGCCTGGCAAAGGTCACAGCATGGTATTGCTTGCGAGTCTCATGGTGATCGGCACGGCTTGTTGCTAACCTTGTTGTGCAGGCGGCACAGTTATTCCATAGGGTATTTGGTAGGGCCGATCATTAACTACAATTCCAAGCAACTGTCAAGCAAGTTGCTCGAGCTTGACTTCTAGGCCAGTTGTTTGCCATTCATGCAATCAGGCAATGACATGATCCACCCATTTTTGGCAAGCCTGATTCGATATCATAGGAGCAAGGCTCCATCCAGCACTCCTTAGGATACCAGTAATCACGCCAAGTAGATACAAAGTACATCTCTTGCAAGTGTTTTTCTGTTTTTCAATACAATGTACAATTTAACAAGGTCGATTATCTGTGACTGCTCGACACGATCCACTTTCTTTTGCTATGCCATTGTAAATTGGCAAGAGTATATGCTAGCTACACACACCAAAACACCATGAGTCCTTCAGTAAAGCAAGGCTTCTCTTTTGGTTTTTGGCATTGTGATTTCCACAGTTTGCAATATGCTCTTAGCATACAAACTTGGAAAAACTTGCCAAGATGGTTGCAGGTTTTTTACATCCCACGAGCGTGTATATGATACATATGCTAACTCACTTAAGCAGAGCGAATTATCAACAACCTGGCCACAAGTGGACGACACGGTCAGTAACTTTTAAGTTATGTTTTTGTCTCTGTTTTACTTTTCATTTTGGAAAAGATATCTCTCTTGTCAAAAGCAAAGTGCTTGGGCAGACTCCATAAGAAGCCACTGTATACAGCAAAGTGGCTTTGCTTGTCTTCACCTGAACCACGAATTCTCTTCTGTGCCAAGGTATTATCGATTGACTTCAGATAAATGATAATGGAACACATCTTTAGCACTACGTGGATATAAGTTCATAGTACGTAATGACGCACTATGATGTATCCATGCCAGTGTAAGCATGCACGACAGGTATATCAATGGCTCACCTGGTTGAGACTATCATTCAAGCCACGAGCTTAAACTTCTATTTTTTGCTATGTATGCACGACGTACTAGTCTGCTGGATGTATGCGAGTCCATCATTGTATACACTTCCGCTATAACATTAGATACTCTGTCATGGAAAAGGTAAGTAATTGATATCTTAAAACATTTTATTTGTTATTCCCAGGCAAAGTGTCGTATTTCAAGTTATCTTTGTACAGTCACACTCCCATACAAGGTCAGTGGGTCAAGATGTGACTTACGGTACCTCTCTCTACAAGCACGTGGTACAAGTACACAGTTGTACGCTTATAGAATAAGCTAAGCCTCTCACTATGAGGATGTGTAGTTGTACGCTTATCGAATAAGCTAAGACACAAACATGGTCTGCACGGGATCATATGCAAGGGACATACAATACATTCAAATAAGGGGTTTTCCTCAAGCCAGCTCTCTCTCTCTCTCTCTCTCTCTCTCTCTCTCTTCCCAACTTCCATGCGGGAAAGGTTAAACTAGGCATGATTTTATTGACATCTTTCTATGTCAATACGGTAACAGGAAGAGCTATGAGCCGACAGGAAGGGCTAAGAGCCATCTATTACCACCTAATTTGGCATGGCGCTAAGAGTGTTGGCATGGCTAAGAGCCATCTGTTTGTAGTCCAGTAGTGATTGAGTTCATGATCGAACACTTTTATCCACTTCAATACCCATCGATTATAATGGACAAGCAAGAGTCTTGCCATTAGTCATTTTTTGTGCATTATTTCAACACTACACACTTTGAGTGTGAAAATCAAGTTGCGTTTTTGAACGTCTTAAACTCGTAAGGGCTTATCTCTACCAAGGTGTGTAGATGACGCCAGCATTTCAGATAGCACGGTTGTTCACAAAAACCCAAGATTATGGATTTTTGGGTCCGGATAAGATCTAGTTTTCAATACGATTCCAACTTCAGTGGATCTCCTAATGTATCTCTAGCACTACGAGTGTCTATATGAGTCCAATTTTGGGGTAAGACCCAGCTCGTAATTATTAAATCACTTACTAAGTGTGGTGGTTAAGGAATCTTCACACTTGCACTTTCAAGGAAAGAAGTCCATAAGCTGCAAAGAGATCGTGGATAACTTTAGCTTCCAAAGTAAAATTAAGATACTATTGGCTGCTAATTGGGCAGTTTTCCTGCACATTTTAACCAAGGGGTTTGACAATGTTGATTTTAACCAAGGGGTCTCGTTTGCAAAGGCAACACCCAAGGTTACATGTGCAATACTACTTGCATTTCACTAATTTTTAATTAGTGTTCCTAGGCCTTTGTCGGCCGGAAATTTGGGCATGTGCTTCTCACTGCGCTAGGTACGCATCTATTTTGGTTTGGTTTCTTTTGGTTTGATTTTTTTATATAGGATGCATAAATAGTGTTTGCTCTTCAGAGAAATGACAAGGTCATGTAAGAGCCACGCAATTTGGGCTTTGGTGTTCGAAATAAGTTTTTGCATTATGCAGTTATAGACCCACTTGTAGGGTCTATTTGGCACATGTTGTCACATGGGATGCAACATAGTCTAGGAACTTACGGAGTTCAGTTTAGCCAGTGTAGAACAAGGCTAATGAGGCTCCCTCACACTCCTGTTGTAGAGTGTTTGCAGTTAACCTCCACACACAAGTACATCTTGAACTTGTAGGATGTTCTTTTTTTAGACATCCTTAGTTGAGACATATTCCACATGTGGAAAATATGAGTTTTTGGGATTGACATTGACGCCCACTATTTCAAGTATGTGTCAGGACAAAGTCCCTAGGTGCTGGTCAAATCTATTTCCTAGACCATTTTCAGCACGACGTATCCGGAGCACTTTCGATGGCCAGAAGTTGTTGGATACTTAGAATGACTTGTTACGGTACAAGTGTTGGTAAACAACATTACAGCTGGTTGTTTATACATATAACAAGGCTATGAGTTGTTGATGAAAAAGTTTCATTGTTTGTACCTAGAAGTGACTTCTGTTTCACCTTCTATTATGGTTCAAACGTTTCAACAAGGCTTACAAATGATTGAAATAGAATTATTTAGTTTCTTTTCAGAACTATTTACATTCCTCTTTAATGTGTGCTAGGAGCATCACATTCTCCATCAATTTTTGCAAGGATGGTCATGGATATACAGGTTCGGATCTGTTTTTTGCTAAATGCATGCACACTAGGTGTTATGGGGCCTAGTGTTTAGCAAAGGATGATTTGGAGCGGCATGCATATTCATCACATTAGTTGCTTATGAAGCATTTTGCATTCTATGTGAAATCCCTCTATGAGATTATGTTTAGATCTACCAATACCCAACAAAGGTCATGGCTCGGTTTGGGTGCTTCTGGATCTTTCAGGCTATCCAAGATGGTTATTCATGTCATTGATGATTCCTCATCAATCTTGTACGATATTGTGATCCACGTTTACCAGTCATTCGGAAAGACTGTCTGTAAAACGTGGAGAAACACACCTCAGTGTACTGTCAGTTACATAAGGGGATAGGAACATTACAAAGTTTAATTTGGAGCTAAAGGATATGCAAAGTGCATACATTAGCACCAAGAAATCCGATTAGTAATCATTTATTGCTCTACTTGGAGTTTGCTTACCATAAGTTAAAGCATGTTTGCAACTAGGTTTAGTCTCTTCATGTATAAGTCAAGTTCTCAACCTTGAACACTAGTTATGGTGGGGTTGTTTACTAATGAAAATTGAGTACGAGTCAAGGACTTAGATTTTTCTTATAAGTTCCATCAGACCCAGTTAGTTTCATGGAAAGTGAAAAAAGGTACTCTTTTGGGTACATCTTTATTGTGATAACTCGTTTAGCATGCTTGTATGCGTTCTAAATGGAGTCTACACACTATGTTGGATAGGAGTTAGTAACACATGACAGTTGCAAATGGACAACAATGTGGAAAATCACAATGTTACTCTTGGATTCATTGAACCTCCTACTAAACTGGGTTCAGGCTAAATGCAGAGCTGGATCCATGAAGGATGCCATTGTGGAATACATTACTGTATCACCACTCTTATTTTCAAGGAAGAAAATGCTTCTCCAAGGGGGGAGTAATGTCAGTACAAGGATCCTAAGGAGAAAGGCTCAGCCTAGGGGGTCAGGGACCTCAGCCAGGGGCTCAGACTGGACCAATGTGGACTGGGGATCCATATTGTATCTAGGGCTAGGAGCCGGCCTATATATAGGGTGGTAGGGCGGTGGATCCGGAATCTCAGTATCCTAGGTCTTACAGAAGGAAATTGAATTCAAGTGGGTTTACAAGATAAAGCACAATGTTAATGGCAATGTGATCAGGTATAAGGCAAGGCTTGTGGCTAAGATTCATGCTCAAATGTATGGACCGAATCAAATATTTTGTTAAGTGTTATGCATAGAAACGCATCTTGCACAGTCAATGACTTCTTCAAAGTAGAAATTATCATACGTATGAATTGCATAAAGAAGGCCATGCAGGTTAAGGATAATGACTGTTGTTTGGCTCATGCACCTGACAGGGCCCTAGTTAACCAAACCTTTTCCAAGACCATTTTTGATGTAATTTATCCTATTTGTTTTTAGAAGACTTGTAGTTGAGTCTATGTAATTCTGATCAGAAAGTTGTACAACCTGAGTTGTAATATTTTATCATGAGCCTAAAGCCATGTGAGTTGGCCATTGGCCATTTAAAAAGACCTAGATATATATTTCAAAAGCCTTAATTTGAAAGGGACACCATAAATTTGAGTTTTATAGATGTCTGTGTACATAGGACTATAAGTGGATACTTGGCTACAACTTGTAACTCATTTTTCTCTTGACCTAGTAGTCATAATTCAATTTTAATAATTGCATTGTGTTCATTGTCTCTTGCTCTTTCAATTCAGTACAAAACTTTAAGTTTTGTTGTGGTTTGCAACTACATGTGTGTGAGTTTTATCTACAAGTCTATGAGCTTAAATCACTCTTTTTTCACATTTTGACCATAGCACTAGTTTGGTACCAAAAAGGTCACTTTGGTGTCCTTTTTTCATGAACTTAAATAAAATGGTCCATGGAATCTAGAAAATAACTCAAGAAATTCTTTTACAAAATTTTAAAATATTATCCAAAGTACTCATAAAAATTATAATCATAATCAGTCACTTTTGTCACTACCTCAATAGTAGCTGCACTCATGAAAAACACCTACACAAAACATCAAAACTCGTACTCTAGTCTAGGAAAAACATGAGTAGGATACATGCAGTAATCCACGGTAACTACTTATATAAATGTTTGAAATTTTTGCAATTGTCATGAGAGAAAAATTCTTTGTGACTAGAATTAAATACAGAAAGTTGTGTGGGTCAGCAACGTTTACGAATTCAATTAACGACCACATAAAACATTTAGTTCATCTATTTTTGGAATGTCTTATGATGCATATACCTATCCACACCACAAAAGAACATATTATTTTCAACACTCCTCATCTCTGCTTCACATTGAATCAAGTGGAACTATTGCGAAAGTTCTCCCTATCTATATAAAGGACCCTTTTCTCTCTTGTAAAGCAATGAAGAATTAGTGAATGGAGTAATATTAGTGGGAGGTAGTGAGCCATAGAGAGGAGCCTATCTTCTATGTATGCCTTGGGGAAGCCCTAGCTAAATTTGCAAGCACACACATATTCTGACAAGCCTATGTTCATCTAATGTACACATCTTTCACTCATCAATAAAGGGTTTTGATTGTTCTAATAAGGTGTCAAAGGCTACTAATACTTTGTTTCTTTGAAAAATCAAAAACATACTTGTGGGCGTATTTTGTAAGGCATTACTCTTTATATTTTTTTTGTTATATCTCTCCATCTATCTTCCTCTCCCTTACATTATTTGCTACTCTCTCTTTTCCCATCTATCTCCCTCTCTAACTACATATCTATCTCTATATAAACTTCTATCTCTATCTCTATCTTCCTCATATCCTAGCTATTGGCTATATGAACTAGATTCTCTCCTTTATGCTTGTATTATCATAAATGAATAACCCACACAATTTCTACTTCTACCCTTTTTGTTTTGTACAATCTCTTATGAATAATGTGTATTTAAGTCATAAAATTCACTTCCAACAAAGAATTGTATTTGTTTTTCGACATGAAGGGTGAAAGAATGTTAATGTGACATGCTTTAAGCTATCCCGAACACTGTTAGTCAACACAATTTTGACATATGCTAACTAGTACAATAACATGAGCTAGACGCATGATATATCAATAGAAATCTCCTGAAACAATGAATCCAAATGTACAAACTCCAACAAATTTGATATTATGTGTGAATATTTTACCATGAATCCAAGTTTTTTTAGATGTTCTAATTTGAAGATGCTAACGAGCACAAAAAGAATGTCTTGCTAGCATGCTTTTACCCTGAAAGACTTCAAGAAATTCTTCTCTCTCCATTCTCCATTATTCTACCACTCCTAGATTATTTTAATTCATTTGATGTGCACATATTCAATTTTCTCTAGAAGGTGAGTCTTACTTGATTTCTCATGAACAAAGAAGACTTATATACACAACTTATTCAAATCGCAAGGCACAATGTATACGCCATTGTGACCACAAAATCACCGTTTCAAAGAACAATTTGGGGTTTTTGGGAGTGACAAAGGTTAGCCGCTATAAATGCATCAGTAAATGCTTTCATCTCACCCTTGATTAGATATGATCTAAGCTTGGATGTTTTCATCTTCATCTTATTTTGAGAATTCTTTGTGTACATGAGTCGGTGGGAAAGAGACTTCTATGGATGTATTTTAAGTATTCATCACCAAATACCACACTTCACTATGTGAATCCTTTGCTACCTCCTCACAAGCTCTCACAGCCAGAGGTCGAGTACCTTTGTGGCAAGCATGCCAACTTCTCAACAATGTACTGCACTTAACATTTGGATTTTGAATTTTCAAATACACATTAGGCGGCCTCAAACGAATCTTAAAACCATTCAATAAATAGCTTTCAAAAACTTCTTCCAATGAGGAAAATCAGAGCTACCTATTGATGCATCTATCCTAGAACAATAGTGCAATCATCTTTGCTCATGTCACCTACACTAAACCTTATTTCAATTTACATTTCCTTGTTAAATCCATGTTGCAATAACCATATCCTTAATGAATCTATTATTATGTGTGTCTGAGAGAGAAATTTTGTAAGATATATACATGTGTTGACCACCATAAAGAAAATTCTCAAAGGCCAAGTCAAAGTACAATTACCCTCTATCCCAAATTCTATGTATTTGAGACACATGGAGGCCACATCATATGATGAGGGGGACATACATTAGATGCATGGAAAATTGAAGGTTTGTCTTTTGCCCTTTTTAATATATGGACCAATTATTTTAGGACCTTTTGTTGGTCTTCAACACACTAATCGCTATATAATTAAATATATTGATAGCTCAATATACTCTACCCTAACTACAATATTCACAAATAATACAAGCACTCACTTTACTTCACAAGAACACTTCCACTACAAGAAAGAAACATCACACACACTCAATAGAGAATAGAAGAAAGTAGAGAAGGAGATAATCCCTTCATTGCATCAAAATGGATTACATTAAAAGCTTACATTAAAAATGGAGAAGAGAGCTTTTACTTAGAGATTAGGTCAAAATACCTTTCACATTTTGCAAAGTGATATTTATAGCTAAAGCTATAAATTAATTGTCCATTTGCACATTAGTTTAAACAGATACTCTAGGCATCAAATCGGAGCTTGGGTGATACAAATTGGAACTCATATGAGCTTAGCCTATCATAGGAATAGTAGATTACATTTGTCATCACCACATTTCCATTCATAAAACAATATAGAAGATATGTGTAATGTCTGGGGAGCACCCATAACAAATTTTACTGCCCTTTTTGCAACTAATAGCTTCAATGAGGGTTAAACATGTACATTTTCTGTTCTCTTGGCACTCTCCCAACACACATAGTGCATCAAGTGCTCAATCTACTCTGCCGTACCTACAATAATTATAAAGAGTGTAACTATTATGAAGACACCTCTTCTCAATCCTACTCAATTTACAATCTACAATCAACAAAAAAAAACAATGGATCTCATCAATCAAGCATGGAATGCACAATGAACTGTATGCACACATTCATGAGAGTACCACACGCAAGCATTGGATGGATCACTTGTCTCTATACACACACATAGTGTCACATGCACACTTGTGATGCAAGAAAGAAAGAGCATGCACACTCAATAGAGCATAGAAGAGAGTAGAGGAAGAGAAAAGCGCTTCATTTCATCAACATAGATTAAATTTGAAGTTTACAAGTCATGAACCTTGAGTCTGTAACCAAGGACAAAAGAGCTCTTACTTAGACATTAGGTCAGAAGCCCTTTCAAATTCTGCAAAGTGATATCTATACCTAAAATTTTAAATTAGTTATCCAGGTAGACAACAATTTTAATAACTACTCTAGGCACTCGGGGGGGGGGGGGTCACTACAATTAAAAAATGCCTATCACGTTGGAGAGGGGGAATGGGGGAACATGCCCGACACAAACACAAGGGCCTCTCTATAGCTCAAGGTATCCACAACACCCCTATCCTCTCCAAAAACACCTTCAAAGACACACTTCTTACTAGCAGACCACCTCCGGCTCTTTTTCCACTGCTCACACACTCCATAAACACCACAGGACGCACACCTATTGCCAAGGTCTATCTCCACCCTTACACACGCACACAACCTCTCAATCTCACTCTCTCACACAAAACACCGTTGGTCGGGGGGGGGGGGCACACATACACACTGCCGATACCGAGGGGAAACAAGGAAGCAGGAGAAAGAGAAGGGAGGAAGGAGAAACGACAGCAAAACGGGGAAACAACGGCTTGATTACACTTCAAAAGGCATATACAAAGGCTTGCAATTCCATCACCATGGCCATTTTCAAGAAAAAGTACAAAGGGAATTGACAGGCACACTCCTCCGCTAGAAAGCTCCACTTTGCAGGCTTCAAACGACACAAAAAAAGCCCCTAATTTGATCTAAAATGACCTTTATAGGGGGGAGGTCTTCAACTTTGGTAACTACACCTTAATTGGTCCATCTGGCATCTTAATTTAGCATCTTGTGAACGGATGGAGCCACCTTATTTCATCTTCTCTCTTGAACTTGAGGGAAAGGGGGGGGGGGGCATTAGCGATGTTGCTATTGCCCCCAGGCACTTTTATTTTTTTATTTTTTCCTTTTTTTTTAATCCTTTGGGAAGCCTATCTTGCACTGCTCTTTTGAATTTCCCTTTAACCATCTCTTGCCGGCTCCTACCAGTTCTTCTCTCTCACTTTTTTTCCTCACCCTCCACCTTGGTCCTGTCATGCCTGGCCATCTTCTCTTTGCCTTCACTTAGGACTGTCCCTTGCTGACATGGCAACCCCTTTGATGTGATATGCGCGGTCTTTAGAAAGGCATGCCTACCCCTTTTACTCGGCAGCCCTCTTGGCCTTCCTCTCTCTCTCTCTCTCTCTCTCTCTCTCTCTCATTTGAATCATAGGACACCTCCCTTGTATCATGTTGGGGAGGCATGCACGATGTCGCTAATGCCCTCCCCTCTTGTCTTCAAGAAATGAGCCTCCAAGGGCCGCGGGAACGAGCCCCTACGAGCATGCCATGTCATCACTACCCACACACTAGCGTGCACGCCATTAGCGCCACCCCTCGCTGGATCCCGCTGCAAAAACAAGCCACACCAGTCCCTCGCGTCGCCGTGCAGAGCTAGCACGACGCCACAACCGGGTCCGCCATCGTTGAGGAGCTCCAAGGGGAGCATGTCTCCCATGCGACAGTCATAAGGATGACACGCCGCTGCTCTTATACACCCACACCTCACCAATGAGCCCCCTCAAGGGGTTCACTATGTGTAAAACTACCATATCATGTGCGTTCAAGACATGCTTGTAAAACCCCTTATCTCTGAATTTTGTTAGGAATATAATGTACCCTTTTCTTTTAAAATCTGTAAGTTTTTTCCAAATTTGAAAAAATAATGCCCTTTAATTGTATATATATTTCTGTAAGTTTCAAGAACTTTAAATACCCTTCTGTTGAACTCACGTGATATATAGGTTACATTTTTATTAGGTGACCCCCCCGGGTGAGCCCCGCATGTGGGACTAACCTGCCTCCATGTGGCATTTCCTAGGCCTCCAAGCCTTCTTATGGCTATAAATTATTTTAAAAACACCTTTTCCATGAGAAAGAACCTTACCTTGGGGTGCCAACCTGGTCCAACTCCCATCCTCTGCTCACAGATCCCATTCCAGAGCTGTAAAGCCCACTCACAAATCCCTATCCCTCGCTTCATTCTATGCAATATCCATCGACTTTTCACTTCTTCAAGCCCGCTATCTGAGGCTACAAAAAAGGTAATAAACATCTGTCAATTCCCTCATTAACATTAGCTCTAGACTTCATCCTATTGTATCCTGCTAACCGATCATTCGATGGATGAACTATCAATTTGTGCTATCTCCACACGATGCACACTATCACCGAGAACCTTGGCAAGGCCAAAAAGATGCGAGATGGTGCCTCCTTGGATGTGGGCAAGTGGGCACAGACCCGACCCCCAAAAAATATTCAAATAGCCATAACTTGCTATCCAGAGCTCTGACTGATAATCCGAGAAGATAGGAATGCTCCATAATTTGAGCTCTACGCATTTATCTTGATGACATCTTCCTAGGCCACCTGTCCCCAGTTGCCCTACATGTCGGGGTTCTGCAACACCTTCTAACTTTGAACTTTGGTATCTTCCACACCGGGGCTCCGTTTGACGAGTTGTTTGGATCGGCTTCTAGAGCACATCAAATACTGCATTCTAGAGCATTGACTCGGCACTTTAGTTGGACCATCCCTTAGCTCTTTTGGCCTAAAAACCCACTTTATACATACATTCTCACTACCCTTTGGCTGCCCAGGACCTTGATACCTGCCCTAGACTTCTCCAATGTACCTGCCTGCAGCCTTTGCCTGGCATAGATCACTTTCCAGCTCGGACTAGCTTTGGCTGCATCATCATTGCTTATCCCCTCGTCGAACATTGATGTTAGACCACATACAGGCTTATTGCACCAAAAAACTGCACACCCAAAACAAATTCCCTAAACACCACAAAGCACCTAACATATGTACAAAACCTAGCACCAGTCACCCACCGCGTTTTGTTCATGCGGGTTGCCCAACCCCCTGCTTTACATGTCCTCATCCACCTGGGTCAAACACCATGTACTTATCTCTTCTGTCCACCTATAACACCTTTGCATAGTGCCATACCAAGGCACCTAACCAACTACATATCCAAACCGCCAGTAGAATACTTCTACCACTCCAAGCACCCATTGGCCTACTTTCTCCAAGAACACCAAATAGAGCACCATCGTGCTCACCATTCCGCTCAACCAACACTCCTACCTGACATACCTAACCCACCCTCCCAACCATGTAAAGCTAGATCCTCATATAGCACATCATGTACCTGCTCAACAGCCCACTGCAGAGCCGCTTTTATCAGCATCCCTTTCAACCACCACTCGCAAAGCTCCTTGGAGAGCTTAGACACCACCTTGGAATCCACATCACCTGCCATAGATTCCACTAACTGCATAGGAAGCACCTCTATCTTTGACTCCGCATTGCCCTTCTTGCCTGCCATGCACTCAATTCCAGCATCGTTGAGCTCTTCCTCGTCTATTGGCCCTTCAAGGTCGAACAACACCACTTGCTTGTCGGCTGCAACATCGTCTCTTTGAGTACCTCTTCTACCGTTGCATCAAGCTCCACCACCATAGGCAAGGTTGCCCTATCCCTCCTGGGAAAACCCTATACGTGTTGCACCATCATGGAACATTCCACAACTACCTTCACCAACATGTCCATTAGCATGGCACCACACATTACCTTTTCTTGATCTTCACCAGTAGGTCTAGACTGCTCCACTTGGTCTTTACTAGGCACCTCGGCCTGCATCTCATGCTGCTCTTCGCATTGATTTACTACTTCTCCACTCACATGCAAGAGATCAAACTCATCATACTTGGATTGAGATGATTCAGTCTCCCAACTAGTGTCCACATCCATAGAGCTACTATCAATCGACCCAGTCTCCTCCTCTGTTTCTAGCTCAGGAACCTCCTCTAGCTTAACTGCTTTGACCTCGTCTACAAACCGCACTGTTTGGTCTCTACCGCACTTCAATGGAGCTTCAACAACCGCACTCAAACTTGGTAGCACCTCCTTTGTCCACTCTGGAATCACCTGCACTTCCTCCACAATTGGAACCGCTATTGCCGACATCTTTGGCATAGGAATCACTCTATCTCTGTGTAGCCAAAGAACCCTAGGTTCTTCTTGCACATGCACTTCTCTACCACATGTGGCTCGGCTATTGCCGCATCACATTGCCTTGGCATCACAACACCTGGCAAACCCTGCTTAGCTTCATGCTTCTTCAACATCTTTTTGGTCTGCCCTCTCACTATCTACTGTCTCTTCAAACGACACCGGGCCATCTATCTCCACCTTATCATGCACTTCCTCATGCAGGCAATCCATGAATTTACTAAGTTTTAAAAAACTGTCATTTTCTACTGCAGTTACCTTGATCAATTTCCCCCAAAGGGATTCGAACTCCCACTCGAACGCTTGAAAATCACCTTCCAAGCTTTGCTTCAACCCGTACACCTTCCGCTTTACTTCATCCAGTTGCGCGTCCGCCACAAATATTCTTCAAAAAGCTGCCTCTAGGGCTTCACAATCTGGCTTTTCTTCATCACGGAGGTCATCAAATCATAGCCTCGCTTTACCACGAACTAGGAGCGGGAACACTTGTACCGCACCTTCTTCTCTCAACAAACCTCTTTCCAACACGAACAATCCATAGCCTTGAGGCCAAGTTTCTACATCTTCGACCCCATTGAAAATGGGAAATCTTGCCCAAGCCATCACTAGCAGCACCTGCTCTTCAAAGGTTGCACCTTTAGCATCACCAAAATCACCGCTTTGACATCAACTAGGAGCATTAGCATGCTCCTCCATGGGGGCATGAGAAGATGGAGAGCGGGAATGGGGGAACACGCCCGACACAAACACAAGGGCATCTCTATAGCTCAGGGTATCCACAACACCCCTATCCTCTCGGAGAACACCTTCACAGACACACTTCTCACTAGCAGACCATCGCCTGCTCTTTTTCCACTGCTCACACACTCCACAGATCCACCACACAATGCACACCTCTTGCCACGGTCTGTGTCCACCCTTTACACATGCACACAACCGCTCAATCTCACTGTCTCACACAAAACACCGTCGGTCCGGGGGGCACACACATCTACACTGCGACCATCGAGCGGAAACACGAAAGCAGGAGAAATAGAAGGGGGGAAGGGGAAACGATAGCAAAACGGGGCAACAATGCCTTGATTACACTTCAAAAGGCATGTACAAAGGCTTACAATGCCATCACCATGGCCATTTTCAAGAAAAAGTACAAAGGGAATCGACAGGCACACTCCTCTGCCAAGAACTCCACTTTGCAGGCTTCAAATGGCACAAAAAAAGCCTCTAATTTGATTTAAAAATGACCTTTATAGTGGGGGGTCTTCAACTTTGGAAACTACACCTTAATTGGCCCAGGCATCTTAATTTAGCATCTTTTGGAAGGATGGAGCCGCCTCATTTCATCTGCTCTCTTGCACTTGGTGGGAGGGGGGGGGCACTTTTATTTTTTTCTTTTTTCCTTATTTTTTTATCTTTTGGAAAGCCTATCTTGCACTGCTATTTTGACTTTCCCTTTGACCATCTTTGTCCGGCTGCTACCAGTCTTCTGTCTCTCTTTTCTTCCTCACCCTCCACCTTGGTCCTGCCGTGCCTGGCCATCTTCTCTTTGCCTTCACTTCGGACTGCCCCTTGCTCACATGGCGGCCCCTTTGATGTGATATGCACGGTGTTTGGAAAGGCCCGCCTACCCCTTTCACTGGGCAGCCCTCTTGGCCTTCCTCTCTTTCTCTCTCATTTGCATCACGGGACACCTCCTTTGTATAATGCCGGGGAGGCATTAGCGATATCGCTAATGCCCTCCCCTCTTGCCTTCAAAAGATGGGCCTCCAAGGCCCATGGGAATGAGCCCCTACGGACATGCCACATCATCATTGCCCACACGGGAGCGCGTGCGCCACGGGCGCCTCCCTCGCCAACTTGTTCTGCCAAAACAAGCCACACCAATCCTTCGTGCCACCCCGCAGAGCCAGCACGACGCCACAACCGCGTCCGCCATCGCTGAGGAGCTCCAAGGGGAGCATGTCTCCCATGCGATAGTCATAAGGATGACACGCCGCTGCTCTTATACACTCGCACCTCACCATTGAGCCCCACATGTGGACTAGCCCCCCTCCACGTGGCATTTCCTGGGCCTCCAAGCCTCTTAAGGCTTTAAAGTCTTTTAAAAAAACCTTTTCCATGAGAAAGAACCCCACCTTGGGGTGCCAACCTAGTCCAACTCCCATCCTCTGCTCACAGATCCCATTCCAGAGCTGTAAAGCCCGCTCGCAAATCCATATCCCCGGCTTAGTTCTACGCAATATCCATCAACTTTTCACTTCTTCGAGCATGCTATCCAAGGCTGAAAAAAAGGTAAAAAACATCTGCCAATCCCCTCGTTAACATTAGGGTCCCGACTTCATCCTGTTGTATCCTACTGACCAAGTTTTCAATGGATGAACTTTCGAGTTGTGCTATCTCCACACGATGCACACTATTACCGTGAACCTTGGCAAGGCCAAAAAGATGCCAGATGGCGCGTCCTCTAATGCGGGCAAGTGGGCACAGACCCGACCCCCGAAAAATCTTCAAATAGCCATAACTTGCTATCCGGAGCTCTGATTGGCAATCTGAGAAGACAGACATGCTCTATAATTCAAGCTCTATGCATCTATCTGTTGACATTTGCCTGGGCCACCTGTCCCTAGTTGCCGTGCCCTTCGAGGATCTACAACGCCTTCTAACTTTAAACTTCAGTATCTGCCACACCGGGGCTCCGGTCGATGAGCCGTTTGGAGCGGCTTCTAGAGCACATCAAACACTACATTCTAGAGCACTTACCCGACACTTCGGACACCTTAATTTGTCATCCCATCTGGACCATCTTTTAACTCTTTTGGCCTAAAAAAGCACTTTAGACATACATTCCCGCTTCCCAAGATCTTGGTACCTACCCTAGCCTTCTCCATTGTACCTGCCTGTAGCCTTTGCGTGGCATAGATCACTTTCCACCTCATATCAACTTTGGTTGCACCAACGTGGGTTCAATAATAAAAAATATTATTTTTTATATTTTTTAATATTTTCACATATATAAAGGTATTGAAAAAATGATCTTAAAAACATTTTATAAATTGAATAAAAAAAGGGTTTTTTTATTCATGAAAAATTTATGACTAAGGAGTTTTTTAAATATTCCTTGAATCCACACAATATATATATTTTACATATAATGACCCCTCAAGTCTACTCAACAAATGGGAGTTTGTTACTACAAATTGAAACTCATATGAGCCATACTATCATAAGAACACTACATTACATCCGGCATTAGCATATATCCATTCATTCATTAAGTATTAAACATATTCGTAATGTCTCAGTAGCACCCAAAAAACCTTTTAACTTCGTATTTGTAAATGGTAGCTCCAATGAGGGTGTAAACATGCATGCTTGATCTTGTCCTTGTCCTTGCTCAAATGAGCAACTAGATGACAATATTTAGCGCCTTCACAATTGACTTTCACCATTTTGACTAGGTTTTAAACCTTCCCACAACAATTTTAAAAGTAGGTCCAACAGGGGCTTCAAGTGATGTATTTGACCTTGATACATCTACATTAAGACATGCTACACCATTTTGACCATTCTCATCTCCATTAATCATGGTTTATCAAGCTTTGAGTGCTTTCACGAGGCAAGTGTGCACTATTGGGCACACACCTTTTTCATGCATTGGTGTCCTATATTCTACTCAAGCATGTACCCCATTTCTCAAGCAAAGCCCCATCTCTATCATGTCATGTTTCTCTCACTCTCACACTTACACACACACACACACACACACACAGTCAGAGGGGGAAAGAAGGGCATTGGGAAACAAGCTCCTTAGGTTATCTTTCTCAAATTAGAAGTTGGTTAGTGAAGGCACGTCACAATTGTAATAGGAACGAGAAGTTTTATAGAATTTAAAATGCCTGACCCAACAATAAAGAATAATATTCTTGGGGGGGGTGTGTGTGTGTGTGTGAGAGAGAGAGAGAGAGAGAGAAAGAGAGAGAGAAAGGGAGGGGGGGGGGGACCCCCCCCCCCCTCCGGTCCCCCCCCCCCCCCCCCCCCCACCCCCAAAAAAAAAATGAGTGCAAAAGCACATAGAATTGTCTTGGTATTTTAAATCTCAAACTTTAGCATGAAAAAAAACAATGATTTGATATCTACTTATAGCCATCATTGCCTTATCTTTGAAGCTAAAGAAGCCTAAGAAATGTTTTAAAAACTAAGGTGAAAGAATAGAATTGTTGGGTAAGGATGCCTTGTATTGGTCTTCAAAATGGCAACAAGAAGGTATCCACTTCATCGTTGCCTTATCTCCCGAAAATCGATCAAACATTAAGGCCTTTGCCACTAGCAAGGCAAAACCGGCATTAGAATATATATATAGTTAGAATATATAGGAAACAGTCATTTACAAAACAAGCCCCTATTTGAGGCATGTTAAATCGAAATACATATACTAATCATGCTCCAAAAGGAAGACCATGCACTCAAAGCCTGATCGTATATTGTCTGCCTTTTCCCCCATGATATTCCCACCCTTCGGAACCTCAATCAAACAAGCCCATGCTTATTGTATAGGTAGAAAATGTCCTTGCCTTCCAAATACACCATGGAGACCTCCAAATCAGGGCTCGGGAAAAGATAGGTTCGTTTTATCCAAACCCTGTTCAAAATAAAAAATGACTGGCTCAAAGTTGGGCAAGAAGGTTCTCAAGCCGGTTCAAATTATGAAATTTTTAGTTATAATATGAGATTTTTAGTGTGAAAAGGCTCCAAAGCCGGGCCCACAAAAAATGTTTCCCCAGCCCTGCTCCAAATAACGTAGAACAACATCCAATCATGGCTTCACAATCTAAGTGCCTTTAATATGGGACCTTTACACTAGTGTAGATCCTTTTGGCACGAATCCAATTGGCAATGGCTAATTTTTCCTTGGAATGCCATGTCACAGAGGTAAAGTTCAGAAAATCCCTTTATGTCCACATTAGCCATGCACATTCATTGAAATTGACCCCTAATAGGTGGGCAAAACGTTCTTTTTAGAGTTAATTAATTGAGGGAGGGGGAAGGGGGGGGGGGGGGGGGGGGGGGTGGTGTTGTTGTTGTTGTTGTTAAGTTCTGCAATACCTTTTCAAAGATTGCATATGACATTGTTACATCAATTTTTTATTTTTTGCGAAAAAGTGGATGATAAATTAAACAAGGTGAAAATTCACTATGGCCTACAGAAAGCTATTAAGAAGAATTTCATAATAAGAGGCTTCTTTGTGAGAGACCAAAATAGAAAGTCACACTTGTATTTTGAA
This sequence comes from Adiantum capillus-veneris, assembly GCF_014529385.1. Taxonomy (NCBI): domain Eukaryota; kingdom Viridiplantae; phylum Streptophyta; class Polypodiopsida; order Polypodiales; family Pteridaceae; genus Adiantum; species Adiantum capillus-veneris. Next base: position 75,805,111 of record NC_140945.1, read on the forward strand.
ACATGAGGTATCACAATAAAAATATTATGATTTAAAAAAAAAGTTATAACAAACTATTTAGATTATAATATATTCCAAAAACATAATAAATAATGTTTGGCATAATATTCAATGTCCCTGCTTAAAGAGACAGGTACACAAATGTTCACATATTCTTACAAGGGCTTAAAATTAAAAATAAAAAAAAGTTTTAATATCATTAGCTTGCCATGTGGCACTAATCCAGAAGGTTTATCCAATGGTCCAGAGGTGTACCCAAAATCAACCCTTGTAGTCCTGAAAGCCTGAAGAAAGGAGTACAAAGATCTCACGGAAAGGGGGTGGTATGGCCCCAATAATTTTTGTTGGCTTTTTTAAAGGGAATGTTGAGTTAGGCATACTTTCAATGTTTTCAATAATGATTGAAACTTACCTTAAATGTTATTTTGATTTTTAAATATTAATGGATCTTTTTATTTCACCTTTTATTTCACATCCTGACATGATTTGATCTTTCTGCTAAAGTGAAGCATCACCTTGCACATTTTTAGTGAGTTCTATATATATATATAAATATAGAAATATATATATATGTGTGTGTGTGTATATATATATATATATATATATATATATATATATATATATATATATATATATATATATATATATATATATATATATATATATGTATATATATATATATATATATATATCAATGAGTACTTTTTATTTCATAGCCTCACATGGCTTGCCTTTTCTTGTATTCTATAGATTAATTCCAATCGATGTTCGAAAAAGTCACTTCTAGTAAGTAGCCATTATAAGTCGAGTTTCCTCCTCGCAAAGAAGCAAACCAAAAATACTAGCAACAATTTTGAAATTTTGAGAATTTTCAGATTATTTTCTCACATATTTCACCGATTTTTCTTCCCTTTACCATGGTTTACAACCAGCTAGTCTCGATTTTCAACCGCCTCAAGGCTAAACTGAGGCTATCTTTTCCTAAACATTGATTCCAGTTAAACTCAACCTAATGATTTTATCACTTTCTTATTGTTTTAGAAAGCAATTGCTACCCTTTCACTTGTTTATATTTCAAGGATGTAAAAGAGATTTCATGTGTGCAAGAGATAGGAGGACAGCCAAAGGTGAGTTTTTCTTCTTACATGGACACAATGAAGCAAGAGTTTGGATAGCAATTATTAGGAGGGAGACAATGAATGATCTCCCACCATGTGGCTTCCCTGACTTGTTTTGATGTTATAGATTCTAAACCTTTTGAGGATTCCCACTAAAAGAAGGGAGCTAGATGGAGGATTTTTCATCCTGTAATCCCTTTGAGTACAACATGGGTGGCATGCCCTAGTAAAAGTCAAAGACAATTGTCATATATTTATCTATCTATATCTATCTATACTATATATCTATACTTCTATACTATATATGAAGCAGCTTAAAATTTTCAAGGAAGGAGAGACCCTCTATGTGTCACATTCTGCTTCATTTCAAAGAGAACCTTTAAAAGAATATTTAATTGAAAATGCAAAAGTAAAGGGTAAGTACTAGATGGTAGAAAATGAAAAGACTTCTAAAGGAGTCCTGGTGGTGGTGGTGGTGGTGGTGGCAGTGAAAAGTGAAAAAGACCTTAGTACTCTATCTAAATTTATGATACTTAAACCTATAGTTTTTGGGAGGCCATTTCACTCCAGCCCTCAATTTTAAGGCTGACCACTAACTACTTTCATTTTTGAAACTCATTTGAAGGGTGGCTTTGCTTTACATTTTGAAGGCCATAAATAATTTTTCTCCATGTGTTGCTCAACCTCCCTTCGGAGGTTTGCACGGACCTTCTATGTCGTAAATGATCTTTGACGTCGATCTTGTGTGTGTGTGTGTGTGTGTGTGTGTGTGTGTGTGTGAGTGAGAGAGAGAGAGAGAGAGAGAGAGAGAGAGAGAGAGAGAGACCCATTCTCTCTATGTGTGTGAAATTAAGAGACAAAGTCGATGTGCCATTCCCTGAGATGTTAGCACATTGCACGAAGGCTTTCCACATTTTCATTGCATTAATAAAGTACATTAAGCTCAATAATTCAGCGGATAGGAGTTCAACATTTTGTTATGGATGTTCTGCATGCACTATGTGTATGTGTGTGTGTGTGTGTGAGAGAGAGAGAGAGAGAGAGTGTCAGAGAGAGAGAGAGAGAGAGAGAGAGAGAGAGAGAGAGAGAGAGAGAGTGAGAGGGAGAGCATCATTCACTACAGCTTGTGTGAGTGAGTGTGTGTGTGTGTGTGTGTCTATAAAAGAGAGAGAGAGAGAGAGAGAGAGAGCTCTCACACCAGCACTAGAGAGAGAGGGGAGAGAGAATAAGCATTGGTTTTACAATCAACAATCAACAAAGCAACAATCCGCAAAATCTCCCCCCCTTCCAAGCTCTTTCCTTATGTCACTTGGTAAGGGCCTCCAAGGTGTATTAGATATAGTTGATAAAATTTGTAGGTGGGATTATACTAAACCTAGGTTGTTGTTCTTGAGCACTGGGTACACAATAGATTTTTTCTATTATACAATAGTCCATTATCTATACTCTTTATAATGGAGTTCAAAAAATTAGAGGAAGGAGAGGACCTCCCATGCGTTGTTTTTTGGTTGATTTGCATGGCATGTTAGATCAATGCCAAAATCGAGTTGTTGAGTCCCTCTTGGGTCGTCCTCCTACCATAGACACATTAAAGAGCCTTTGAAAATTGAGTGAAGTAGTTCATATTCTATTTGATTCCATCCTTTTTTAATGACCTGTAATAGTTAAAATTGTACGCCTGACAAATTGTTGTCAGTCTATGTGTGTATGTGTGTGTGTGTGTGTGTGTGTGTGTGTGTGTGTGTGAGAGAGAGAGAGAGAGAGAGAGAGAGAGAGAGAGAGAGAAACCACGTAGACTATGCAAATCACCTTTTTTTGACAATGTGCACACTGTAGTAGTCAAAACTGTTTGTGTGTGTGTGTGTCAGAGAGAGACAGAGAGAGAGAGAGAGAGCATAATTTTAAACAACATAGGAACAACCCAAAAAGGGACATTGGTGTGTGTGTGTGTGTGTGTGTGAGAGAGAGAGAGAGAGAGAGAGAAAGAGAGAGCGAGAGGCATTGTTATCTCCTAGAGTGATTCCAAGGACTACAGTTTCAATGAGAGAGAGAGAGAGAGAGAGAGAGAGAGAGAGAGAGAGAGAGAGAAAGAGATTCAATGACCATGCTTTTCTTGACCGCAATAGCTTGCGGGTCACATACGAGTAGTGTATATAAAGGAGCTTAAAATTTTCAATGACGTAGAGGTTTCCACGTGACATTGAAAGGTTGCTCTACTTTTCTTTTTAAAGACTCACTCTATGTATCCTTTGAAACCTGGCTCTACTTTGCCTTTTGAAGGCCACGACAAAGCTCCTTTTATTTTTCTACCCAAATCCGCAGATGGCCCTCTAAATTGAAGGGTGATCTATTTTCATACTCTATTTTAAAGAGCTTAAGGAAATGCCAAACTATAAATGCACATTGTAGCTTAGTACAAAGAGGTAGATTTGGATGGATTTGAAGTCACACTAGCACTAGATCTGCCTCATGTGGGACAACATGAGTATGTGGATAGAGAGAGAGAGAGGAGAGAGAGGGGGGGATCGCAAATAGGGCTTGCCAAGAAAACTTTCCTAATCGAAGTAAATAAGGGCACAATAAAATTTCTTTTGGTTTTTTTGGCCAAAATTTAAAGAATTGCTCGTATCTAAACTAACTTACAAAATTTTATCGATTTTCTTCAAGGCAAGTGTGGAATCTCGCTAGCATTTTGCAAGCTTAGCCTATTAAAAACACATTTTTTGCAAATATTGGTCTCAAATAGCTGATGTGAGAGAGAGAGAGAGAGAGAGAGAGGGAGGGTCTTGAATAGGTCTTGCCAAAAAATTCCAAATCAAAGTAATTTTAAAATGAATAAGGGGTACACTAAAAACTCTTTTGATTTTTGAGTCTTTATTTGGGATTTTGCAATGTTAGCCAATTAAAAATAATTTGAATCCCAATATTTTGTGAACACCGTTATCAAATAGCCCCAAAATGAAAGGAAGGAGAGAGAGAGAGAGAGAGAGAGAGAGAATGTATTATCGTCCACGGAGGTCATATATGTCCCATGGGACCAAAAACAAACATTACAATGGTTGCATCTTAAGCAGACGATGATGATACATATTAAATAAGGACTAAGGGTCCATAGGTAAGATGAGGGATTAGGGGGGAAGACAAAAACCTAAGAGGGCCCAGCTGTGGAGAGAGCCGGTTTGGGGTTTCAAAACTCCTGGATGATAGCTTTACCACCTTGGTAGACTGCCCATTTACCTTGTTTGCGGGCTTCATGTACCTTCTTGAGCTCTTCACTTTTGCGTTTGAGTTGTAGCAAAGTGAGTTCTTCTACGATCCAAAGCTTGGTGTCTTTGAGAAGGCGTGGTTGTTGAAAAAGCTTGAGGCAACCTTCCTTGCTTCCGATTCAAGGATGGCATGCCCATGTGGTATACGCTTGTCAGGGCCTCTCGAGATGACACGATCTATTGCATTGTAGTCGAGCTTGATCGGCTTGAGAGTCTCGTGCTGAGTGGGTTTCGATGGCCTTGGCTTCGGCTTCGGCTTCTTTCACGTTGTTGGTGGCAACACTGACCATGGAACCAAATCGTACTTCAAGCTTTCTAAGGTAAGATTTGAGGTCGTGATTCTCTTCCATGACCCGATTGAAGATGTTCGATTTGTGCGGATTTTCTTGGGGCCGCTAAAACAACAGCAAAACTTGGTCGTATTCTCAACTTCAAAGTAGTCTCTTTGGTCGTCATGAGCTTCTCCCAAGTCATGCTATGCAAAGAGAGGAGGGGTGCACCTATTAAAAATATAGTAATCCTCACATTGGGCACCAACGTGTGTGTGTGTGTGTGTGTGTGTGTGTGAGTATGAGAGAGAGAGAGAGAGAGAGAGAGAGAGGAGCCCTAGAAGCATCCATGTGTCATTTGAAGGGTGACTCTACGTTTCCTCTTGAAGTCTATTTGAAGAGTGGCTCTTTTCCTTTTGAAGGCCATAAATAATTTCTACACGAATCTAGAGGTAGCTCACAAATTTAAAGGGGTGAATAGATTTTGATACTTTCTCATTTATTTATTTATAGTAATACTAACGAGGGTTAATATATTACACCCACCATGGGTACATAAGCCTTATGCATAGAAATTTCCATGATAGGGTTTCATGTTAGGGTTCGAGACAGTGCTACCTCGCTCTCCTTTGCCCCACCCTAGAAGCATCCATGTGTCATTTGAAGGGTGACTCTATGTTTCCTCTTGAAGTCGATTTGAAGAGTAGCTCTTTTCCTTTCGAAGGCCATAAAGAAATTTTATTTCTGCACAAATATAGAGGTAGCTCACAAATTTAAAGGGGTGAATGTATTTTGATACTTTCTCATTTATTTATTTATAGTAATAATAAGGAGGATTAATAAATTAAACCCACCATGTGTACATAAGCCTTATGCATAGAAATTTCCATGAGAGGGTTTCATGTAAGGGTTTGGGGGTAGTGCTACCTCTCTCTCCTTTGCCTCACCCTCTATTGCCTCACAAGTTGAGGGGCTCTTTGGAGGGTAGTGTTGCAAGGGAGACAGTGTGCCATGTCTGTCAGACCGCTTTGGGAGAAAAATCGTATAGGGTGGGGCTTTGCTGTCCGAGAGGGGGGCACCCAATTGCCCAACCACCATCCCCTAGTTTCTCCTCACCTTGACCTTGTATTTCTGGGTGAGGTGAAGGGTGACCCTCCTAGGCTCTAGCTTTGGTAAAATGGTGGCTAGGTTTGTTTTCATCTATTGTTGGGCTCCTACTCTGACTTTGTTCTAAATTTGTGGTTCTTCCTTGGGATGGCAAGCAACACAATGTGGGAGATCTTTGCTTGCTTGGTGGCAACTGTCATCAAGGTAGTCTGTGAAGGTGCTTGGCTCACCTAAAGCCTTGTTTGTGTGCTGCAAAATCTTTGGTGGTGTGGTCTCAAGGTTCGTTGGCTTGATTTTGGGGGTTTTCTTGAGGTGGATGGTCTCCTTTCCTGAGTGTAATCTTGGACCATGTTGTATGCTTGTGACAATGGCAGCAATATGGGGACATTTCTAACTATTGGAGATGGGGACTTTGGGCCCTGCCTTTTTGGCTCTACTGTTTCTTGTCTTTAGGTCTTGCGGCATTTGAATGCTCTTGGAAAGCGGTGGTATGGTACTGAGTGACAATTTCCAATGGACACTACGTTTGGGCCCCATTATGTTTTTCTTATTTTGGTATATTTTGTATTTTTGATATGTCATGTTGTATGTTAGGTTGTGGCTCCTCGTAAAAGCTAGGACATCCGATGCTTTGGCTCCTTGGGTAGCCTTGTTTTGGTACTGTGATGCCATGGCTCATTTTGAGCATGGCTACTCTTGTAATCTTTTTTTCTATATTAATATCTATTCTGCTCACAATTGCGAGTACACTAGGGAGAAAAAAGAAATTTCCATGAGAAGCAAGCACAACCAATCATCCCAATTCACAAGGCTATTTACAGGGAAGGCTAGCCCATAACCATATACATGTATGAGTGCCACCACAAGGCCATCCCATCACACCATCGAACATTGTGTCCATATGAACATGGACCATGAACCATACAAAAGAGAAGGAGAAGAAGTCATGAGAAGAGCACATGCCTATCTCTCGATGTTGATACACAAGAACCAATGCTAAGCAGAAACATTGTGCTAGGCCCCTACACATGTCATTGTCCTACGAGTCTTGATGACATGCACACTACATACTACCAAAGAGGCAAAGTCGGATGATCTTGGAGTCAAAATGGTGCTACTTGAACCTCACATACGACAACATAAGCATGTGGTAGGTGAGGTCTCAAACATCGCTTGACAAAAACATTTTTCCTAATTGAAGTAAATTACAAGGATTGCCAAAAACATTTATTGTAATCGAAGTAAACAAGGTTACAATTAAAACTCATCTAGGTTTTAAGTCAGAATCTGAAGAATTTATCAGTATTTAAACTAAACCTTAATTTTTTTTTGGTTTTCTTCAAGGCAAGATTGGAATGTAGCCAATATACAATTTTAGATAGTTAATAATCCTATAAACTCTGTTTTTTTGCAGAAAATGGAGATAAATAAGGATTGAATAAAAACTCATTTTGCTGTTTAGGTCAAAGTTTGATGAAATTTGGGAATCTACATGTAACATTTAATGGCCTAAAAACTTGTGTGTAGCGGAAATTAGCATGAACATAGTGGGCATTTCATTAGAATAGATTCCTAATGAGAATTACAAGAGTGCTTGGGTGGAGAGAGCAACAAAAATCATAACACCTAGTTAGAGAGCATCAACAATACTTTCAAAAGAGAGAGAAATTAAGCTATTGACAACAGTTGAGGACCGGATTTGCATGGAGCCGGTCCCCCCTCCAAAAGGCTTTGTATTATGGTTTCTCCCATCAAGAGAGACATTGTACAATACAATTCTTTGTGTTCCTTCAAGACTAGCTAAGGAAATGAAGATGAAAGCTTCATGCACTAAGCAAAACACTTAGTAAACACAACTTTAATTATCCCCGTTCTCAGACCCAAGACCTCACACACCTTCGAAGATGGTGAGACCTAGCAGGGTATGAGAGTAGATTGAGAGGAAGAAGGAGTATCTTACGAGAAAGATGTACATCTCCTCACATAATCACTCATATTAGCATAGCTTTAGCTTAGTAATTAGCTTGATAGAGGAGATGAGCATGCATTGAAGCTTGGCTTTTGGTTGGATTTGCATCCACAAGGCAAGAGTGTGTCGATGTAGGCTTCTATCTCACAAGCTTGGAGTAGGTGATGAGCTCTCCATTAAAGCTTGGGAAGAGATAATCTTCTCTTTCTTCACACATGAGATTGTGTGAGTGTGTGTGTGTGATAATGCCTTGCAAAAATCAGCCCCCTCTCTCTCTTGGGAGAGCCCTCTTGCTATTTGCTCTTGCAGGCTCCCCATTGGACCTCCCCAAGTCAAGCCAATGGCTATTAAGCAGCATAAGTGATACCCTTCTGACATGTGTCCGCCTTTCCCTTTTTGTGAGAGCTTAATCAATTAAACTTAATTGATTTAAATGAATTAAATCCCCATTGGACATTTTCCCATTCTGACCAATAGGAATTAAGTATCCCATTAGGCTGCTCAATTCCTATTGGACTCCTTCACGGGCTATCCAATAATCATACAGGAGACTTAATTTTCATTGGTTCTTTTTATTAAGTGTTTAAAAATTAATTAGGCTAAATTTACTCTAGCCTAATTCTCATTGGTCCACTTCAAGGGTCATCCAATAGAAATTGGGCACACCTTGTGGGCATCTGGGCTAGGGAGCTGACATGTGTCGCTCATTCCCTTTGTGTAAAGGGAGATTGTGTGTGTGTGTGTGTGGCTTTCTCTCTCATCCCCTAGAAGAAAGGCTTGCCCCCTCCTATGTAGGGATATGCAAGACTTTTTTTTGGTCACACACAAAGCATACAATTCCTTAAGGTTGACCATTGGACATAACCTTTGAATTTTGGAACCTTAGCATTTTGGAAGTCTTAATGGGTTGAACCTTAGGGTATTTTTAGCCCATTGTTTCAGATGGCCCCCCCTTTTGATCCCTATTTTCCCTCCTTTGGATCCCTACTGTGGCTGGTCATCTAGCTTAACCAATATTCTAGCTTTTTCTCCCCTGGCACTTCCCCACATTCAATGATCAGTTTAATATGAGAAAATCATTTAGGAGAATTAGATATTGATTATTATGACATTACCTCTCTCTTGAAATCATAGTTGTCCTCGACTATGGTGTAGAGAAGATAAAGCATATTCATGATTCCTTTTCTTAGTGGGGAGAGGATCCCTATGTTACCCTACGACATCATTCCACAATGGATGACTAGTCCATTTGGCGCTTGAGAGCCTGAGGCTGCCGCAAGCATGTCTGCACATTAGTCCTATCAATCTTCCATAGTAGAGTGACAAGCTCTACTTGGTGTTTGCGAGACGTTGTCTCCGCAAACTTGATCTAAGCATGCATACTACTTCATTTTTGTGCACAATAAAGGAAAAGAGAGTCTTATAAGACATAAACTTTGTTCATTTTTAACATTTTGTACATTTTCTTACTCTTGGGAAGCATTGTAAGCATTGACAAGGTTTAGGTTATCCTTTAATTGTATGCCTTGCATCCATCTAGCATCTTCAAAAGGATAATTCTTAAACTTAATAAGATATCGTCGGATAATCTTACTGCCTCTTAATACCTTGTCTTCATGTCGGAGAATGGACTCAGGCTGCAGCACCTCTTGTTGGTCCTCGATCTCCGGTGGGTCTTCAATAGTTGGTTCTTGAGGTGGCTCTCCTTTGTAAGGCTTTAATAGGCTCACATGGAAAGCATTGTGTATGAGCCAATGATTGGGAAACTTGAGTTGATAGGCCATCTCATTGGTTGGCCTAAGAATCTGGAAGGGACCATAGTACCTTTTTGCTAGTTTAGCATAGTACTTTTGGTGGCTCGTAGGATTCTTGCCCGTCGTGTGCCTTAATCGAGCCTTGGGAAACTTTAACAAGACACAATCGTTTTCTTTAAAGGCTTGGGCTCTTCTGTGCTTGTCAGCAGCAGCCTTTTGCCTTTGCTGTGAGATAGAGATAGCATCCTTAATCTTTTGAAAAGATTCTTGTAGGTCTCGGCTATACTCATGTGCAGCGAAGATCTTCCCATGTACCTTAAGTAGCAAGGGACTTTTTGATCTTCCCTCAATTACCTCGAAAGGTGTTTTTCCCGTGGAAGTATGTACAGTGTTATTGTAAGCATACTCCACTAAGGGTAAGTACTTCTCCCATTGGGATCTTTGATCTACTTCCGTTACATAGGCTTTTAGTAGATCGAGAATTGTTAGGTTAGCTATTTCACTTTGTCCATCCGTTTGTGGATGATAGGCCGAAGAGAAGTTTAGCCTTGTCCCTAAATTCTCAAAGAGACCCTTCCAGAAATTACTGGTCATTCTAGGATCTCTATCCGACACTATGAACATTGGCAAGCCATGGTACTTGAAAATTTGTGAAATGAAGAGGATTGCCATTTGATGGGCTTTGATAGTCTTTTTGACAGGTATAAAATGAGCTTGTTTACTGAACCTGTCTACTATCGTCCATATTCCCATATTCCCATGGATAGACTTAGGCAATCCAAAGATAAAATCCATGGATATGCTCTCCCATGGTGAATTAGGGATTGGCAAGGGTTGAAGAAATCCAAGTTGCTTCCCTCTATCAAATTTTGTCTTTTGGCATACCACACATTTAGAAACATACTCTTGTATGTTCACTTTCATGGTAGGCTAATAGAAATATGTTTCAATTACCTTTAAGGTAGACTGAATCCCTCTATGCCCCGCATACGGTGGAGCATGAGATTTATACATTACTTTCTCACGTAGTGAGTTAGTAATGCATAAATGGTTCTTCTTTCTTCCCTAATGCAAGGGCTGAAATCACATCTCTAAAATCGTGATCAATAGCGTACTCATCTATCATTGAAGATAGATCATTGTGAGTTGCTATGGAAACCACATTCACTCTCGGCCATCTTGAGAGTGCATCAGCTACTTGATTATGCTTGCCAGCAATGTGAGCAATATGAAAATGAAATTGCGAAAGGAAATTTTCCCACCTCATTTGTTTGTCGGAGAGCTTGGTCTGCGTCATGAATTACTTAAGACTTTGGTGATCCGTTCGCAGAATGAAAGGAGTCCCCAGTAAATAGTTCTTCCATGAGTCTAAGGCATGTAGAACTGCAAGGAGTTCCTTTTCGTATATGCCTAGAGCTTGCTCAACAGGGTCGAACCTTCGACTCTCATAGCCTATGGCGTGCCCTTCTTGGAGTAAAACAGCTCCAAGGCAATCACCACAAGCATCACATTGGACCTCAAATGGTTTTGAGAGATCCGGTAGTGTAAGCACAGGTTGAGAGATAAGCTTTTCTTTAAGATTTTCCGAAGCATTTTTCTCCTTAGCAGACCATGTATACCTAACTCTTTTCTTTGTTAGGTCATGTAATTTATGAGAACTTTTCTATGAAGCGTCTATAGTATGCACACATACCTATAAAGCTTCTTAGTTCATGAAGATTCCTTGGTTTAGGCCATCCTTTTATTACCTCTAACTTTGATGGATCCATTTGGATGCCATCTTGAGAGATAATATGACCTAAATACTGAATCTCTTGCAAGAAAAATTCACTTTTCTTTCGATTAACATAAAGTTTATTCTCTCTCAAAACTTGAAATATTACCTAGAGGTGTTGCTTGTGTTCGTCTAATGAATTAGAGTAGATGATAATATCATCAAAGAACACTCCAGTGAAGGTTCGATGAGGCCTGAACAGCTTCTCCATCAAGCGGTTGAATGTGGCTGGTGCATTGGTCAAGCCAAAACGCATAGCAATGTATTCGTAAAGACCAAATGTGGTGCGAAATGTGGTCTTTACAATGTCTTGATCAACTATCCTTATTTGCTGATAGCCACTTTTTAGGTCAATCCTACTGAAGTAGGTCGATCCTTGTATCTTATCAAATAGATCTTCTACCCGTGGAACGGGAAACCTATTCTTGATAGTGATCCTATTTAGTGCTCTATAGTCGACACACATATGGTATGTGCCGTCTTTCTTTTGCACTAATAGCACAGGAGAGCAAAATGGAGATGAGCTAGGCCTAACCATGCCTTTCTCAACTAACTCATGCACTTGCCGCATAATCTCCTCTTGTTGAGCTTGAGAAACTCTATAAGGAGGTTTGTTAGGCGGTGAACTTCTTGGAAGAAGTTCAATTGCATGGTCATCATTACCTCGTTTAGGAGGTAGCTCACAAGGGATGTCGTCAATAAAGCATTAGGTTCATTTTGAGAATCTTTAACAAAAATCATGCACACGGAAATAGAGCTCTTTATTGACTTGTTGAAAGCTGGTGTATGTACAATGGGAATAGTATTACCCATTTCCTTAGCATCTATATACATGTCTTTTTCCATGAACTTAAAGGAGATTCTCCTTTCAGGAAATTTAACATCGGCAGCCAGGCGGTCAAACCATGGTGCCCCTAGGATTACATCCTCATGCTTGAGCGGAGATATAAAGAAGTCCTCTTTGTCCACATAGCCTTGGACATGAAGCCTTGATTTCCCGATTAAGGAAGTGGCTGAATCTTCTTGCCCCTTGAAGGCACTGTCTGCGGCGGGTAGGACATCTCCCATCTCGTAGGATTGTATGCCTAGCTTGGTGGCCAACTCTATAGATATAAAATTGTGAGTAGAACCAGGGTCAAAGAGAATAAAAGCATCATGTTCTCTTACCTTTCCCCAAGCATGGCATAGAGGAGATCCTTTGTGATGAGTTTGGTGAGTCTCCTCCTCTTGGATTTCAACCAAGGAAGCTCTAGGAGGATCTTGGCGGTTGTTCTTTTGGGGACAAGCACGGTACGCATGCCCTTGTTCGCCGCACTTGAAACACCGGTTATCCTTGCGATAACGCTCAAGCTCTTCAGGAGAGATTTTGTTCTTACCTTTGTAAACTCCCTTCTCTTTAGCTTTGTTGGAGTTGCCCTTAGGAGACTTTTGGACATTGTCCTTCCCCTTAGCCTCATTGGAACCCTTGTTTTCCGGGGGCTTATTGTTTCTTTTAGCCTTCGTTTGGAAATTGATTCGTGAGGCCACCATAGTATGGTGTATTACCGCCGATATGGTACGTGGCCTTTGGGAGTTGACATACTCCGCCATTTCTTCGGTTAAGCCCGCACAAAATTGTTGCTTTTGCTCTCCAAAATCCAAATTTTTAAAGACAGTGGCTTTGAGTTGTAGGTCCCAAAACTTGTCTACATATTTTTGGATGGATTCATTAGGAGAGAGCTTTAAGCTTCGCCATTCGGTGAGTACTTTGTCTATGGCATCGGTGGCCAAAAACTGCTTCATAATGGAAGCTCTTAAAGCTTTCCATGTTCGTGGAGCTTCACCGTTGGCTCGTAGGCTAGACCAACATTGCCTTGCGGACTTTTGAAAGTGCATAGCTACATGGCGTAGCTTAGAGGACTCCGTAAAACCCTCATCTCCAAACGCCGCATCGAATTGATGGATAAAGGACAAAACTTTGTTCGTAGCACCAAAGGTGCCATCATAGGTAAGGAAAGAGATGCTCTTCCCTCCCTCTTTGAATTTCTTCAGCTTGGATGACCTCTTCCATGCGGCATAGGATTTCCAGTGGCCTCTTCTTTTTGATGGTTCAAAGGTTACACCATCACTTTCTTCAGAAGGTGAAGAATTTGAAGAAGGTGGAGAAGAGGGTGACCTCTTTCTTGCCTTTTTCTTATCTTGATCTTCATCATCTTTACCATCACTTTCATAAAAGGAAGAGGATGAAGAAGATGGAGAAGAGGGTGTCCTCTTTCTCACCTTTTTCTTCTCTTGCTTTTTATCATCCCTCTTTGAATTATGGCGTGGAGAAGAATGTGATGGTCTTCTCCGCTTTGGTGGTGATGGAGAGCGTTTAGCCCGCTGTCTTTGTGGAGCCATCTCCGCCGAGGTGGCGGGAGACTCACTTCTTTCTCGTTCCTTCGGTGGAGGCTCTTAAGTTCTCCTTTGGGAAGGAGATGCATCATCAAGAAGTAAATTCTTGAGCCCTTCGTATGGATTCTCTTCTTCTTCCCAAATCGGAGAGAGACCTCTTTTGGGAGTCTCACAAGGAGGCTTCCTAGGTGTTCTTTCGTCATGGTGATGAGCTTGGAGAATCCTGTGAGCACGGAGCTGCCGTTGCACTTCACTTTGGAGAGATGGATTGCCCATGGCTTGTTGAAGCCTAGAAACAAGATAGTTAACAAGCATTGAAGCATCATTAGTAGCTTGCTCATGAGCAAAATCAAAGTTATCAACATTAATTTCACTCTCTTTGCTATTGTCATCCATTCTAACAACTTTTAGGTGTAAACTTTTTAGGTGTACTTTGGCACTTCAAGCCCTAGTTGCTACTCCTCTTTACCCCTTTAGAAAAAGCACTCAAGCTACTGTACCCGCGGCTCGAATACCATTAATTGCAAGGAATAGAAGAGAGGGTCTTTCGACACCAAAACAGCACTGCCTCCTGCCAAGCTTCTAATAGCTCAATAGTGGTTAAGCCGTAGGCAAGCCCCGTAGGACTCCACTATTAAGACCATAGCTCTCAACGGTGATGCCCCGTTAACTGCATGAAGGCAGGCGCACTGCAAGGTTGAAAAATCCCTATTCTACTTACTCACAGGGAATTAATAATACCAACCATTTATAACTAGCTTGAGGACCTCCCTTCTTGAGCAAGAAAACAGAAACCTTGTGCTTTGATACCAATGTAACATTTAATGGCCTAAAAACTTGTGTGTAGCAGAAATTAGCATGAACATAGTGGGCATTTCATTAGAATAGATTCCTAATGAGAATTACAAGAGTGCTTGGGTGGAGAGAGCAACAAAAAGCATAACACCTAGTTAGATAGCATCAACAATACTTTCAAAAGAGAGAGAAATTAAGCTATTGACAACAGTTGAGGACCGGATTGGCATGGAGCCGGTCCCCCCTCCAAAAGGCTTTGTATTATGGTTTCTCCCATCAAGAGAGACATTGTACAATACAATTCTTTGTGTTCCTTCAAGACTAGCTAAGGCAATGAAGATGAAAGCTTCATGCACTAAGCAAAACACTTAGTAAACACAACTTTAATTATCCCCGTTCTCAGACCCAAGACCTCACACACCTTCGAAGATGGTGAGAGCTAGCAGGGTATGAGTGTAGATTGAGAGGAAGAAGGAGTATCTTACGAGAAAGATGTACATCTCCTCACATAATCACTCATATTAGCATAGCTTTAGCTTAGTAATTAGCTTGATAGAGGAGATGAGCATGCATTGAAGCTTGGCTTTTGGTTGGATTTGCATCCACAAGCCAAGAGTGTGTCGATGTAGGCTTCTATCTCACAAGCTTGGAGTAGGTAATGAGCTCTCCATTAAAGCTTGGGAAGAGATAGTCTTCTCTTTCTTCACACATGGGATTGTGTGAGTGTGTGTGTGTGATAATGCCTTGCAAAAATCAGCCCCTTCTCTCTCTTGGGCGAGCCCTCTTGCTATTTGCTCTTGCAGGCTCCCCATTGGACCTCCCCAAGTCAAGCCAATGGCTATTAAGCAGCATAAGTGATAGCCTTCTGACATGTGTCCCCCTTTCCCTTTTTGTGAGAGCTTAATCAATTAAACTTAATTGATTTAAATGAATTAAATCCCCATTGGACATTTCCCCATTCTTACCAATAGGAATTAAGTAGCCCATTGGGCTGCTCAATTCCTATTGGACCCCTTCACGGGCTGTCAAATAATCATCCAGGAGACTTAATTTTCATTGTTTCTTTTTATTAAGTGTTTAAAAATTAATTAGGCTAAATTTACTCTAGCCTAATTCTCATTGGTCCACTTCAAGGGTCATCCAATAGGAATTGGGCACACCTTGTGGGCATCTGGGCTAGGGAGCTGACATGTGTCCCTCATTCCCTTTGTGTAAAGGGTGCTTGTGTGTGGCTTTCTCTCTCATGCCCTAGAAGAAAGGCTCGCCCCCTCCTATGTAGGGATATGCAAGACTTTTTTTTGGTCACATACAAAGCATCCAATTCCTTAAGGTTGACCTTTGGACATAACCTTTGAATTTTGGAAGTCTTAATGGGCTGAACCTTAGGGTCTTTTTAGCCCATTGTTTCACATGGCTCTTTTGCAGATGGCCCCCCCTTTGGATCCCTATTTTCCCTCCTTTGGATCCCTACTATGGCTGGTCTGCTAGCTTAACAAATATTCTAGCTTTTTCTCCCCTGGCACTTCCCCACATTAAATGATCAGTTTAATATGAGAAAATCATTTAGGAGAATTAGATATTGATTATTATGACACTACACTAAACTTGTATAATTTTGCTGGTTTTCTTCAACTCAAGCTTGGAATCTAGCCCAGGTTTTGCAATTTTAATTGGTTAAAAATACACCAACCCTAGGTTTCTTTTTGCAAACACAACTACCTCACCACCTCGAGCACAAGCCATGTAAAAGTGAGGAGAGATGCATCTATGCAAGGAGCATCAACACAATTAGGTGTGTGTGTGTGTGTGTGTGTTTGTGTGTGTGTGTGTGTGTGTGTGTGTGTGTGTGTGTGTGTGTGTGTGTGTGTGTGAGAGAGAGAGAGAGAGAGAGAGAGAGAGAGAGAGAGAGAGAGAGAGAGAGATAGATAGATAGATAACCCTAGAAACCTAGCAATCCTCCAAAAGCAACCTTATACCATTTTAGGGAAAAAAGGGGTTAGGAGTTTTACAATGAGAAATGATTTATCTACCTGACACTCATGACTTTGGTTTTCAGTACTACATAAAATAAAAGATTACTGGTGTTGGAGTTTGTAGACATGCCACTCTTGCGAGGGAAAGATTATGGAAAGACAAACAAGAAGTATCCTAAAATATGTTGATAGAGTCTTTATTGCAGCTTCAAGGACTTAAGGTTGTGAATACCAAAAGAGTTGAAAGTGTTCTAATGGATTGAGATGGTTACACTATTGGCTATTATGGTCATATTTTTAAGGTTCTGAACTAAGAAAAGTGTGGTTCATTTGAGGGAATGAAAAGTGTTGGAGTCGTGAGCTTAGGTGGTTATTACCACCAGAACATGGATAGGCATATAATGATCTCATTACAACAAGAAATTTGTAGGCTTTGCTTTGGTAGAGGCTCTTGCATTTGTGCTACACAACCAAATTTATACTCATAAGACATTGGTTTTTTACATAGATGCATTCAAGATTGTTTGCATAAAGAGGTATCAATTGCCTGAAGGATTTTTATCTTGAAGATTTCTTCCACATAAAGGTATCAAGGCCATGCAATTGAGCATATCTTTACTGAAGAAACCTTATCATTGCCCTACAAGGATCAATCGGCTTAATTGTAACTATGCATATTATTGTTGTAGAGACAATTTGTATGACATGTTTTGAGTTACAATTCCATAAGTTAGAGAGAGAGAGAGAGAGAGAGAGAGAGAGAGAGAGAGAGAGAAGAATAAGAGAACATGTTGTATCATAGGAGACATTTTGTATCATTGAAAGCAAGTCTTCAATTTAAAACCTGAGAGGGGAGAAAGAGAGATAATCAAGAGAGAAAGGAATAAGAGAACATTTTGTATCATAGGAGACAATCCAAAGCGACATTAAATATTGAACAAGTATTGAATATGACACTTTGTGTGTGTGTGTGTGTGTGTGTGTGTGTGTGTGTGTGTGTGTGTGTGTGAGAGAGAGAGAGAGAGAGAGAGAGAGAGAGAGAGAGAGAGAGGAGGGGGGGGGGGGGGGGGGGGGGGACATCGTAGAACAATGGCAAGCAAAGGCTTGAGCTCAAGACATGTAATTCAAGAGGGAAATTTGATAAACCAATTAGACAGGTCAATCCAATACCCTCTTCTTTTGTGTGTGTGTGTGTGTGTGTGTGTGAGAGAGAGAGAGAGAGAGAGAGACGCTTATTATTTGCCACTACAAGTGCTAAATAAGTCTATGCGATCTCGCAAATTGCTTATTAGAGGCAAGATCTGAAGCTACGGCTTGCACCCACTCGTAGAACTTCCAACATGCTAGGGGAACTCATGGTAGCAACAGCCCGCCGACTCCCACCCTCCTATGAAACCTCACTAGCTAGCCTATCAACGACCTATTTCTAGCAAAAACAGTTTCTCAGCACCAGCGGACCATAAAAAACCTCACATGTAGATCCTCAGCCCTTCAAGACGCCCTCACTTCGAGATGGATGGATGCTTCAACTTTGCTTGGAGGTAGACAACCATGGTAGTGGCAAACATAGGAAGTTTCTTCAATGTCAAGCCTTACCTCAATGCCTTGTTTCTCTCAACCCCTTTCTACGTCCAAAACCTTGTTATGCCACTGCTCCTTGCTAAATGAGTACCCAACCCTACTACACCATCGCTCAGCACCCTCGCTCGCTTTTCACTTAAGATGTTTTGAAAGAATTTTTAATTTCTTGAGATTGGGGAGACCTAATTAAAAATATAAAGGTATTCCTAATAATTGCTCAAAAAATCAAGAGGTATTCCTAATTCAAAGATCCCCTTAATAAAATCAAAAATGATACGCTAGTATATAGCACCAGCAACGACCAATGATTAAGCACGTAGATTTGCAACAATATCAGTTCAACGTGAGAAGGATAGATACAAATTTGCACGTGCGCACGAGAGAGAGAGAGAGAGAGAGAGAGAGAAACGACATTTTTTTTTTGCAAAACTCACAATTGTGAGTGGATAGTATTAAGAACAACAGAAATGTACACCAATCCTCAAGCTCAGACCGAGCCTTGAGGGTCAAAGGATTACAAGTTATTTGCTTGGCAGAGAAACCACTACTACTCCTTGGCTTTTACTTATTACAAGATGTTATACATTGTTCTAGACCAGTCCTCTGAGGCTTGTTTGCCTCCGATCATGTGGATCATCACTTTGGTCTCTCCCAAAAGCTTGCCATAGCCAGATCCCCCTCAAACACAGGGCGGTTTCTTGCTTGCCAAATATGGTGCAAGAAGTAGTACCTGATTACTTGAGTGCAGACGAGAAGAGCAGGACTTCCCAGCCTGTTACTACCAAAGAACATACCATTATTGAAGAACTTAATTTTCCATGTCCTTTGAATCCACTTGCATATTTTCCCAGTCATGCCCATGATGCTTTAAAGAGAAGAAGAAGAAAATGATGAATGAAAAAAAAATGAGAGAGACACAAATATAAAATTTGAAGTTGAACACCTCTTTATATGGACACAAAAGGTCTTTTGACCTTTTACCTTCATAAGTTTTTTGACTTTCCACCTTCATCTATATTTTCATTTCCTAAAGTCACCCTTCACTTACGCACTTAAAATGTTTTGAAAGACGTTATTTTCATGAGATTCGGGAGACCTAATCATGCTAATCTTTGAGGAAGTGGGAGAGAAGGGAAAGGTTTCATTGGTGGGAGGGGGTAGAGGAGAAGGTGCTGCAGGTAGGGAGGGGTGCACCAGGGCTCCAAAGCCAAGAAAGTAGAGGAGAATGACTATAATGAAATGGGGTTGAAAGCCAAGGGAAGAGCGTGAAAGCAACGCTTTCGTAGTTGACCGCACAAGGCGAGAGGGGGACTCCTTCGTGCTCACAAATCTCATGCTCACAACTTAGGTAGGTTTCACGTGTAGGCAATGGTAAGGTTGAGCTAATGTCAACCTCATGGTGTCCTACAATATAAACAAAGCCAAGTCAATTTTAACTTTGCCAAATTTGGTTGAACTACGCTAACTTTGTGACTCTCTCTCCTCCATTTTGCCTTCTCTCTCTTGCTTTGATGTCACCTTTTAGCGTTTTCATGCACAACAACCAAAATGGATTTTGTCATCGAAAAACTGCTCTCGATTGTCATGCCATTCTCTCAAAAAAAATCCAAATGCAATGAAGCTTTAAGAGGAGGTCTAAGATGCCTAGGAACACTATCCTAACAAGTTTGGTCACAATCTGACAAGGTACCAAAATCATGATCAATCATGATGAAGGTCCTGAAAACTGCAACAGAACATATCGAAGAGATCGCCTTATGGTCTAGGAACACTCTCCTATGGTCAAAAAGTCAAAAATCAACCATTAATGCACTCAAAATAGACGATTTAGCTCACTAACACATAGTCATGAACCACAACAAAATTGATAATGATTACACTTAAATTAATGAGAAGTAGATAAGGAACACAATGCAATAATTGCAATCAAATTTGGATTACTAGAGCTCAAGATAAATCAATTACAAAGTACATGAGAGTAGCCGCTCTTAGTCATATGCTCCAAAACTCATAAAAACTTTTGATAATATATGTTCTTTCCCACTCACAAAAATTGAGCTTTATACCTAGGGATTTCTTGTTTAGTGGCCGACTTTACAAGGCTCAGACTCAAAATAAGAGTTTACAACTCGAAATCTACATAAACTATCTCAGAGATCATCTGGCTAAAATCAAAGACTCATACAATTACGAAGCTTTTCCAAAAAAATAATGGTCGTATATCAAGATTTTAGGGCTTGTGATGAAGGGGTCAACTAGGAGGATGCTCGTCTGGTCCATCTGCCAACATTCCCCCCTTCCTAGTCTTTGCATGTCCTTGTGCAAGCTTTGTCTGGGTCGTTGTCTTCAGCTTTGTCTTTGGCTTTGGCAACACATGGTCTTCCAATTTGATTTCTAGGAGTCTTTAGTAGTTAAATGTTATTTTTGCCACTGTCTTTGTGAGTAGGTTGAGCTTGTTTGATCTTGCCGCTATCTGCATCTCGATTGCCAAATCCTTGAAAGGATTTTTCATTAAGGCGCTTTGATAGGCAATATGGTGGGCAGGTAGATCCTTCATCATGAGGTTGAAGATGGTGGAATCCATCTCAAAGAACCCAGTCCATGAATGCCTCCTCAAATGTTTTTGAACACTGTGAGTGCAAAAACTTGATGCAAGCGTACAACTGAATGATCACGTTGTGGCTAGGAATCTTTGTTTCCATATTCTAGCATAAGCCTCTTGTTCCCTCCAGAAACACATGCCATGGGTGCTTTGAAAATTCCAAAAAATTTCATCCCGGATTTGATTGATTATGTTGTTGTGGTTGGTTTTGTGCATATTTGACCATACACAAATGTTCATGCACAGTTAAGGAGCATACTTGTCAAATCCTATGGGGTATGGCTGTCTGATTTGACTATAGCAAGCAAAAATCCAACGGGGAGCTCTAGGTCAAAAGCTCTCTCTCTCTCTCTCTCTCTCTCTCTCTCTCTCTCTCTCTCTCTCTCTCTCTCTCTCTCTCTCTCTCTCTCTCTCTCTCTCTCTCTCTCTCTCTCTCTCTCTCTCTCTCTCTCTCAGACTGTGACTAACTGCAAATGAGGTTTACCTTGCCCTATTTTCATATATGTGTGCACATGGCTTTTCCGGAGTGCACTTTGTATACTTACCTTACTTGCCAACATTTCTTATGTCATACCACTTGCGGCTCAGACGGCTCATGAATTGGACACCTGGTCATTAATCGCCCTTGATTCTGCAATTCTAGTCCATTGTAAGCTGGCCCAAATTTTGACAAGTGCCAAATCTTTCCATATTTGACATGCTCAAAGCTCTTGCTTTGTAGGTTTGACTTTTGCTTTCAGAACTTGACTTCAAATTTCTTAGCTCTGTTTATTTATTTTTTATCATTATTAGGTCAAAAATAAAAGGGAATTATTAAAATTATTTTTAATTGGCCAAAAAATTTGCCAAAATAATTCCTCACCCTCATATGTACATACTCTCACTCTGGGCATCTTGCTTGTCGAAATTTGTCAATATGGCTCAATATATGCAAGAAAAGAGAAAACAACTACTCAAAAGTCGATAAAAAAAGTAAAAATCAAAGCATCAAACACACTTTATACAATGCACACATAATCGCTCATCATCTTGCACCTTAAGATATTGTATTACGTTGCTCCAGCTATTGTGATTTCCCCTTTCCATTTTGAGTCTCATGGGCATGTGATGTGAATGGGTGCAAACAACATGTCTATGCAAGGCCATGAAATGTGGCCCTATCATGCTTATGGAAGAGATGCATTTGGTAGCATGATATTGTGCCAGACGTGGGTATTGAAGTAACTTTTTAGTGGTTTCTATTGGCGAGGTTTCATTTATGTTGCATTTTCAACAACTAATTTGTTAAAGACAAATTGCCTGCTCTTTGATAGTTGGCTTGGTGAGTATGATGGGTTGGTTGTTTGTTTGGCTTGTAGGTACCCAATGATAAAATTGGTTTGATGGTTTTGGTCTCCATTTCCATGTCGATGCTTTGGTGGTTATGGACTTCTCCAATTGGACTTTAGGAATCCATTTGTGCTTTGGTGAGCTTGATGAAGCATCAAGTTACAGTTTGGATTTCCTCCACTGTTTTGGATTTTGTTGAGGGGTTCTGGCTACTAGGAAGCTTGGTTCAGTCAAGGTAGAAGACAAATTGGAAAGCATGGCCTTAGGTATCCATATTTGTTGCGGTTTGGTTTCCGTGATTGACTTATTTACCTAGACTTTCTTAACCTTCCTCTTAAGTATTCTTGTAGAATGATGCTATTGGATAGATTAATTTGGCTCCTCTGGCTTCGCTTCTTTAGACTCCTACTGTACATTCCTACTGTGATCTGTTTGTGCCAAGGATGTAACCTACAATGTGCCCTTGAGGTTGTATTTTAGAGAGTCATCATGCCAATCTGATACTGCTTTGTAAGTGTGCATCCATGAAACTCCTAATATGATTTCTTCATTGAGATCTGTATCCGCCATGCTATGATGTTGATGTGCGCAGTTGTTACCGTCGATGTTGATTGAGAAATTGACTTGTCCTGGACTAGCCTTTGTTACTTTTTTTGCTATCCTTAGCCCTATTTTGGTTGGTTCTATCATGTAGGTTGATAGTTGGAGGTATGTAGAATACCTCATACCAATGACACGCGCCCCAGTATCTACAAGTTCTCTTTCTGTTGTTTCATCGGTGAGTTGGACATTGATGCATATATCCATACCTCCAAGACAACTTTGCTTGATTTGGATTGCTACAATAGGAGGAGAAGGTGCTTCTACTTGTCGTAGGGAGTTGTATTTTGTTGTTCTTTGTGCTTTAAAATCCATAAATGATATTTCTCCTTTGCATGATCTTGAATTTCTTGGGCTTTCCGCTTCCTTTTCTTAACTTCGTGTATCCTCTACAACATTTCCACAGTGAGAGCGTGATGATACTTTTTCAATCTACATCCATTGATTCAGTTAGGCATCATTTCTCCCTCTAATGTTGCAAGTTGTATAGCACCACTGTGTGATATGTCATTGATCTCAAATCGGTCATCACCTTGATTTCTCAATTTCTTGGAGTGTTGCTTCAAGTTGTAGACTTATACATAGTCACCCTTCCAAAACTCCTTACTTATCACATGTTGGTCTTGAAATTCTTTCATTTGTCATTTTTGTACGTAAATGGTTGTAGAATTCTTGAGTCTCTATTCATCTAACTGGGTTAGCTTGTCTAGTCTACTAAATCACCCGCGTCGAGTCCATCCTAATTCTTGGGCAAACGTAGTGTAGGAATCAAGAATTCCATGGACAATATGGCATTTATTGCAAACACAAAATTGATAGGTGTCGTGTTTTGTGGAGTTTGTATACTACCCGATATATGCATAAAGTTGAGCGTAGTTTTTGATGCTAATCCGCTCTTGATTCACTGAAATTTTTTGTGAGTAGCATATATAGAATTTTTTTTGTACTCTCCGCTTGCCCATTTGCTTAAGGGTGATATGGTACTGCTTTTGAATGAAGCACCTAAACTCTTGTTATAGATAGTCAACCATATTGTTGAGGAAATGAGTCCCTCGAGAACTCACTATCTCAATCAAAAGCTCATATCTTGTGAAAAAATTCTCATACAAGAATTGCGATGTCGTTCTAGCATCGTTTTTTTATGTTACCTTGGCTTCGACTCATTTCCTTAAATAATTTGTGGCCACTATGATGTATTGAGCATGGGTTTGATATATCGATGGTGAGATAGGTCCTCGGGGGGTTCACTATGTGTAAAACTACCATATCACATGCATTCAAGACATGTTTGTAAAACCCCTTATCTGTGAATTTTGTTAAGAATATAATGTACCCTTTTCTTTTAAAATCTGTAAGTTTTTTTCAAATTTGAAAAAATAATGCCCTTCTGTATATATATTTCTGTAAGTTTCAAGAACTTTAAATACCCTTCTGTTGAACTCATGTGATAGGTTACACTTTTACTAGGTGACCTACCCGGGGATAGGTCTAATAAAGTTTATCCCCCATTTGGAAAAAGCCCTTGATTCCATAATTGGTCTTAACTACATTTCATCACGTTGTGTCGGTACTTTTGTTCGTTGAAAATCATCACATCATTTGACATAGTACTTTGTATCCATGTACAGAGTATGCCACCAGATTCTTGCAAGAAGTATTGCCTTTGCATTTTTGTCAGTCAAAATTTGACCTCCTACCGGTCCGGCATGTACTTGCTCTAGAATCGATAAATACTCATTTTTTAGCACATATTTCCAAGTTTTTTTATATCCCTCTCTGATAAAGGTTATTTTCAATGATTACATAGTTTTTTACTTCTTTCTAGATTGAGTGTAGTCTGGATCTGCTCATGTTTGTTGGCAAGACTCCTTGTTCTGTGTTATCCACAATGTATTTTCTGCTACAAACGGAAGCATGGTAACCCTACAAAATATCCTAAATAGCATATTGCTAACCATAAACAAACGAATACACATATGTGACACACCGCATAGCACGTAATCGAGGATGCACACAAACATAGAGAGTCGAAGAGAGAGAGAGAGAGAGAGAGAGAGAGAGAGAGAGAGAGAGCCCGTGGTGCAGGCGTACCTCTTAGAGCGGAGTGCTACGTCTGGCACGGTGAGAGAGAAGAGAAGAGAGGAGAGAAGAATGAGACGGACACTAGGTGCAATCTCCCCCCGTGCAAGAGTGAGCATTTCCCTCTTGCACGTATTTATTTATAGATTTCATGAATGCCCAAAAATGAGTACAAACTAGCCGGCCGGACATAAATGGCCAAATCTCATAAAGAGCACTTGAATAATCAAATATACATAGAATGTAATATCCTTCTGCATAATTTATTATCTGCTGATGCTTTTGTCACATGTCAGCTGCAATAAATGGACAAATATCAATTCCATAACATTTTCCCCACTTGGGTGCTTATGTTATCCTGAACAATTTAACATGTTCAATTGTCTTCTAAATGACAAAATTTTAACATGAACTAACATAGTCAGGACACTTTTCTGCATATGAGGCCAATAGATTATAAGTCTCATCAATCTCTGGTATGTCTGAGTTTTTGCATTGTGAACCCCGATCGTCTGTATGTGAGCTTATCTCAAGTATAATTCTTTTTCGTTGGCTCTATACATAGCCTAAGTATTCCATCCTTTCTCTACTTATATTCGTCTTGCTATAAGCACAAGTGAGTGTGATTGCTCAGTAATTGATGCATTCCTTTTAATATGTAGAGAAACAATGGTGAGCAATGGTATCATATGTTCGCTCCACCTCGGTACAGATCGTATGTTGAAAAGTTACAAGTCTCGCAAGTCATCATCAACTCCAATAGATGCTTCCCCATGTATCAATTGTGATAAATTGTCCACCCTATGATGAGTAGTTCCTTTCTTGACCACTACAATGAAATCAAACTCTAGCAATATAATGAACCATCGAACTATATGGCTAGTTTTGCATGGTTTGTTCACTAAGTACAATAGTGCCTTGTGATCCACAAAAAAATACGAATTTATTTTCAAGAAGGTAATATATAAACTTTTTAACTGAATAGATCATCCCCAAGGCTTCTCTTTTTGTGGTCGTATTATTTTTCTCCACACTATTGAGTTATCTACTCAAGTAACAAATTAAAAAATCCATATTTTCCTCTCCAAGTTGTGCTAAGATGCATCCATTTGCATAAGATGACGCATCTACATAAACATGGAAGGTCTTGTTGGAATCAGGAGCTTTCAAAATTGGAGCAAAAATCAATCTCTGCTTCAATTGTTAAAACACTTTCTCACATTCGTTATTCCACTCAAATTTTGGGATAAGAGCCTCATAAGAGCATAGAGAGTTTTTGCAACAACCGCACACATGTAAATAAACCTTTGATAATAACCGCAATGGCCCATAAAGGCTTGTACATCTCTAACTTTGGTGGGTCTCAAAAGAGCAACAATCACTTGAATCTTCTCAATATTTGTAGAAATGCCATTTTTGGACACAATATGCCCCAAAATATTACCTTGTCTTACCATGAAGACACATTTTTTAGGGTTTAGGCATATATGTTAAGTTTTGCACTTTTCGTGTTTGACATGTTTGTCTTCTTCGAGAATGCACACACACATCATCCATATAAATCTCTAAGAATTGTCTTAGATACTCCTTGAATTTGTGACTCATTAGCCTCTAGAATGTGGTAGGTGCATTGATTAAACCAAATGGCATCATTTGATAAGAGAATATGTCCCATTCTATGGAATACGCCTCTTAAGTTTGTATATCTTCTCTTTGATTTTCTTTGCAAATGTTTAATTATAGGTATTTGGACATTATCTACGGGACTTAGCATCGCTCTTAAGGGGTATCATATGTTAACATATACTTAATCCACTCCCTTAAGGTCCTTGCACAACCAAGAAAACACATCTCTATATTGGTTGAGAGTAGCTATTAAAATTTTCTCTTCCTCTTCTCGATGAAATTCGTGGCTATGTAAGTCGTTCGCGATTCTTTCCTTGGTTCATTAAGATCAATTCTCCTTGCATTTTCAGGTCCATCATATGATGTTCCTGGTTCATTTAATTTCCTCGTTGATGGCTCAATCATAATACGTCGGTCTTGAATGGTGTATTTTCTGTAGTGAAGGGGTGTGGCAATCTTTTTCGTGTTGGAATCCTCTTCACTTTCCATCTGAGTCATCCAAACCACTTTTTAGCATTCGCTTCACCTTTTGGTGTGCACTTTTTACGTACAGTTTTGGACATTATCGTGGATGCTTCCACTATCTCCTTGGTTTTCTTTTTGCTTTGCTTCTTTGGAGTCGCTCAAAAAATTGTCAATTTCAATGGTTTTTGGATGTCTCGGACACAGTCATATGCTCCCATGAGCATGAGATACTGCATGCATTTTCATATTTTGAGCCACTAGATAGCTTGTCTTTTGCATTGTTCCCTAAACTATCGCTCCTCAAATCATGAAATTTTTCCTCATCATTGTCACTAAGATCTCAAACAGAAACTTTGTCCACTTGCAATTGATTGTTTTGTTAGTTTCTGCTGTTTTTGTTTTCTCTTTAGGTTCTAAGATAGCATTCACCATCTGGAAGGGCATTATGTCGTAACCATCTTTGTCGCAAAATTTTGTGATGATTACCTCGTTTATGCAAATATCTAAAGTCTATTGGAATGAGGGTTGCAGGAAAATATACACATCTTGGAGAAGAGATGCAAAGAAAGCTCGATCAAGGCACATAGCATAGGTGTATTACTTAGTGTGCAATGGAAATATAAGATAGCCCTAGAGTGATGGGCGTATATACAATGCACGGGGAAAAAACCTCTTAGTCAAAGAAAAACGCCCCAGCGGTCCTAAGTGTGTTCACACACATCACTACAACATGTATATGGTAACAAATCCTCCCTTCGAGTGATGCGGTGAACAAGAGTTGGCACATAGAGTAAAGGGAAGTGCCATGCCCCGAGGACATTATCAGTCCACAAAGGGAAGTAAGCCAAAATCTTTGTAGAAAGCTTCAAACTTCTCATGAGGCAATGCCTTTGTGAAAAGATCTGCAAGGTTGTCATGTGTTGGCACATAAGCCAGGCCTATCTCTCCTACTAAGAGCCTATCCATGACATAGTGGTAATGCACCTCAATGTGCTTTGTGCGAGCATGGGTTCCTTGCAATGGCCACTGTGCTCTGATTGTCAGTGTAGATAGGGTTGGCAGAGTCCTGTCCAACATCCAAAATTAGCCATAAGGCATGTGAGCCATACACACTCAACTCTAGATGTGAAGACTTCCCTATACTTAGCCTCACAACTAGAAGTGGCCACAGTAGGTTGCTTCTTGATTAACTATGAGATACATGAACTACCAAGCATGAAACAAAAATCATTTGTGGACACTCACGTGTCAAAACAACCAGCCCAATCTGAGTTCAAAAGCGCATCTAAGTCTGGCGGCAATGATCTCTCCTTGGGATAATACAAGCCAAGATGTTAAGTGCTACTCAAGTAGCGTAAGATCCTCTTGTGATCTGGCCTGCCAATGCTTAGACCCTCGGCTATGCATGAATCTGCTGACCTATAAGACTACAAACTGAATATCCAGCCTCGTGTTGCATACATAAATAAGATCCTCTTGTGATCCTGCCAATGCTTAGACCCTCGGCTATGCATGAATCTGCTGACCTATAAGACTACAAACTGTATCGTGTTGCATACATAAATAACGCAATCAACAGTAGTTTGGTAAAGAGTGACATCAACAGGATCACCAGCTTCATGAAGACTCAATTTCAAACTTGTTTCCATGGGAGTGGCAATAGGTTTGCAATCCTCAAGTCCAAAATTACATAGTAATGTCTCTATGTAACCTGTTTGACACAAGGAAATACCACCATCACACTGCTTAAACTGTATACCCAAGTAGTGATGCAACAAGTCCAAATCTTTCATCTTGAAAGAAACATTCAAATCAGTCTTAAATTCAGCACTATGTCTCTCATTTGGTCCAGTGATTAGCAAATTATCCACATAGAGAACCACAATGAGAAGTACATCACCCTCACACTTTACATACAATGTGATTTCTGTTGGACTGTTACAAAATCCTTGTTTGGCCAAATGAGTGTCAGTTTTCTCATTCCAAGCACGAGGAGATTGCTTCAGCCCATACAAAGCTTTCTTACATTTGCACACTTTATCCTCTTGTCCTTTCTTGACAAAATTGCGAGGTTGCGTTACATAAACATCCTCATTAGGAAAAAATTGAACTCTTAATGGGGCCCTATAAGGAGGTTTGACTTTGCTCCTCTTTTGTTTAAAGTGGACAACTTAGTGAAGTACATAAACGCTTTGTCAAAACCCTATCAACCAACATATCATTGGAAACATCTTAGAAAGTAGGTTATATATCCCTAAACTTCGAAAAACTTGGAGTTGATTTGTAGAAGTTATGGCCTCTCCACTGAAGCTGAAATGTGAGGAGAGATTTCATTGTCAAGGAGTTGTCACATAAAAAAATGGAATCTTTTAGAATATAAGGAATTTGATGGCATGCTATATATTAATTGATAGATCTCGATGAGTACATTCTAAATCCAAAAGGTCCAACAAGTTTTGATTTCATCTGTAAAAAGTTGATGTGTGCCTGTTTAGTATGCCTTTTTGTTGTGCATAAGCCTTTGCAAGAAGCCGAGCCTTATAGCGATCAATCTCAGCATTCCATTAGGAAACGTTTGGACTCAATCACTTTCAAAAAAACTCGGATATCAGATTTGGGGGGTACGTTTATTAAAACTCTCAAAAAGTGTTCAGATAATGATAACATACGACGGCTCCGAATTGAACGCCGATTGTCTCAATCTTTTGGATTTTTCAGAACTAAGATTTGACGCTCAACGACGTGCATTGAATGTTATTCTTCTTCTCATTTTCGCGTCTCTCTTGCTTTCCGCCTGCGCGCAGTTTCCTCCCTTGAGCTCTCTTCCATTTTCTCCACTCTTGCGCTCTCCTCTGTTTTGAGCTTTCTCATTTACCAAGTCATCTCAATGTCATTATGATCTTCACACAGAACTCAGACGAGGAGTCAAAATGATGTGTATCATATGCATATCAAACTGTCCAGAGAATACGAGCCCCTCCACAAGAAGAATAAGCGAGGCATCCTTTCCGAAGCTTCAAAAGAGAACTTCAGATTTCAAGGTAAAAAAAGCGTCGATCTTTGGGTGGATGGCAGGATATATCCTGAGCATCCTATCACCAACTCAACTCCACTATTCAGAAACATAACGTCATTGTTGAACTATGTAGGAGACGGTTATTCTAGTTTATATGGCTACACCAAGCATTTGGCGGCCAAAAGTGATATTCTTAATCTTGAGAGATACCTTGCACACAAAGAAAACTTTTGCTTGAAGCAAACTGTGACAGAGTGCACTCAAAAACTGAAAGGCAAGGACAAAAGCATCACGCAGCTCACGCAGGATCTCAGAGAAAAAAATACTATCTTGGGTCCTCGGTTAAGAGAAGGACGCTTACGAGACATTGAACAACTGAAGGTTGGTTCTGGGGGTTTGAAGAAGAGGGTTAAAGCAATCAAGTAAGATCATCATTCAAGCAGGTTTAATTCATCTTTACATTTGTAGTTTTATATCTTACTTTTCATATTTATTCTTAGATCGTTGTTACATCCTCAGTCAAATATTGACAGCAACACACCAACTTCTTCAATTCCTTATGGTCTCATACTAAAACGCAAAGATGACGCCGGACTTTTGGACGATAAGCGCTACTGCAAGATTGTTGCTAAGCAACTTGACACTCTTTTGAAATAGAATCAACTCCAAACACCATATGTTCAGTCAATTCTGGATGAAGCCAGAATATCCAACAAAGGTTATTCTGCAATTTTTAGGTATGTCTGGTGTTTGAATCAATTGTCTTCATCTGTCAAATCAAATGTCTGCAATTTTTAGGTATATTGGATATGTGTAGCATTTGAAAACTTGAAAATAGTCCATTTACTTAATTTTTTGTTTACAGAACTATGCAGCAACAAAGTAAGAAGTTCAATCTCAAGCACACGTTTCTACCAAATCATTTCTCCATTCGAAAGACAAGACTGGAGGTCAACCAGGAAGTGCTTTGGACATTGGGCACTCCTTTTCACATTGAAGCAATGTACAGATCGCCATCAACAGAGGAAGTGGTCTATGACAAATAAAATAATATATTTTATGATTTAGTAGCTTTGCAAATATATATTGTTCAATTGTTCGAGGTTTCTCAAGAGGAATGCAATGGAGTTTTGAAGCTTGTGCTTAAACTGGATGAGTGCGAGCTACTGAAAGAGACAAAGGTTGAGCGTGTCACAATAACACTTATGAATAGAGCATTAGATGAAAGCATTGCTTCAGACGACCCTAGAAACTTTAGCGTGCAATCCGAAAACAATATTTTCTTATTAGCCACATTCAAGGTTTGATATCAACAAGTTTTTGCTTTAAAAAATGGTTAGACATGTTTCATTTGATTGGTTTGGTTTTCCCATTTCAAGTGTCTGCAAAGAATTTCGATATTCTTAACTGGGTTTTCATCAAACAAGTATTCCTGAAGTCATAAGCGAATAGAGAAATGGAAAGACACTCGATGTATTAGGCATGGGTTCATACACAGTAGAGTGGCATATGGCTGGAGATCTCAAAACCCTAAAGTGTATGTACAACATCTCAAAAGGAGCAACAAGTAAAAGCCCTTGTTTGTATTGCATGGGAGGAGTCATTGGTCTTGACAAAAGAAATTGGAGGAGAGCACCAGACAGGCACTTGCAGGACCTTAACTTCCGCCCAGTGTTGGATATTCCACTATCCAGAGTATATATTTGCACGATGCATGCACTCTGCAGAATCATTGAGAAACTTATGTTTCTGTACATTTGTTTTGCTTGGACCACTCAGCCAGCAGTAGCAAAACAAAGGGCTATATTATCATTGGAAACAGTCTTCTCAGATATGGGCTTGCATGAAGGACATGTGAAAATAGAGCAGGACGAGAAGAGGTCTAAGAATGGTCGAGATGTGCCAAAGAAGTTGTCTATTGGAGGTGTGAAAGCCCGTCTCTTCTTGTCGATGCCAACAAGTGGCAGACAACGCAAAAGCCAAAGTGCTCAGGAAAGGTTGACATTGAGATACAACCGGTGGAGAAACCTGCACAATGCAGTGGTTGACCACGCAGACAATGGTGCAGCAAGGACTCGCAAAGTGAACGTGTGGAAAAGTTTAGATTCCATATTCAAGTTTTGTGAGCTCAATACTTGGAGAGATACTGACTATACATTGTTTCAAGACGCTCTAGAGACCTTCCACAGGTCTTTCATAGCTGCATGGACAAATCAACACATAACTCATTACATGGTATATTACTTTATTTGATAAAATCGTGATTATATATTTACATATAAACAATAGGCTGGTTTTTTTTTGCAGCATATCATATGCAACCACATGCCTTGGTTTGCTAGGCAGTATGGTAGCTTGTCTATATGGTCTACATAAGGTATGGAGAAAACTCACTACCAAGCCCGTACTGGCTATTTCAGCCACACTCGCTTGTCACGGAGGTGGTGCAAACAAAGCCAACAGTTTGGAGGAACTACATCAATGGACTTATAGAAAACTTATGCATAGAACACATCGAAAAGAATGTGTCAAAGATAGTCAGATTGGCCAAGCAATGAGATTAGCAAGCAAACGACGGAAGAAGGAAATATGGGAGGCATCTTCTGCGGCATCGCGACATGTAGAGTGGCGACTTCAAAAATAATGCATTGGAAAAACTTGGACAACTCCGACACAAGTTGTTTGAGACTTCCTAAAGATAGCACATTGTAACACAATATAATTTTTTGTGCCAAGAGAAGACAACCAGTCACAAAAGTGAGAAACATGATGTACTCATTGTTTTGATAGAAAATGTACTATTTTTTGGCATCGACAATATACATTGGAGCTTCTCTATTCTTCATCTTCGTCAAGAAAAGTTACAAAATATTCTGGCCTTTTTGCCTGCTGTGTGTTATCGTCTTCTTCTTGCCTTGGTCTTTTGCAACCTAGTCCTGCAGGTTCGTTTGTCGACAGTACATTTGTCTCCACCTCCATAGCCACAAGAGACATTTCTTCAGTAGGCAGCTGCGCAATTGGTTGTTTATTGCGAAACATAGCATGCTTGTCATACTCTAGTAATTGCGCAGGGTCAGTGATTCCGCATGCCAAACCATATGCTGCTTGGGTCAAAAAATAGCGACTACGCAAACCATACATTCCTGGCCCTTGGCCCCTTGGCCAAACATATACAATGCGGCCTTTTTTTCTAAAAGCATTATTTTATCTGCCTTCCACCTGATGACGGCCCCTCCTAAATATCTTGAAAGTGTCTTCAACGTCATCAAGGGTAGCTCCGCGTTGTCATTGGAGAAGGATCAATGGAAGACCAAAAAACTCGGATACTTAAGATTCTTTAAGTATTGGCCGAGAGAGGAATTCTTCCCTAAATCTCCCATGCCTCGTCCACGAGGGCGAGGAATGAAGGTATCATCATAGACCACCAACTGCAACAAATTAAAGTTATGAAATGAGATAAGTAGAAACCAAAAAGGTAAGGCAAATAAAAAAAGATTGCCTTCTGGTTTTCATATTCCTCAAGTAAGTCCTCATTCCATAGGTTGATGCCGCCCTGACCTCCAGTGGGCGCATTGGAGGTTGAGGCCAAAGATGATGAAGAAGTGCTTGCCTTACCCATTTCTTCAATCCCTAGCTTTTTTTTCACTTCCATGAACTCCTTTTCTGTTGGAAGCGTACGCTCATACCTAGCAACATCATTGTAAATCATCACAAGTGCACTTGCGGGGTCAACGAACTCATCGTCATTTACATGGGCATCTATAACAGAATACTTGTCGTGCTCAGGGTCAATGACAGCATCATCCTCTTCGAGATTCTGTGCCACACTGGCAAGGCAATAGTCCTCTAGAACGTCAAAAAGCTCCATAATGTCGTTAAGCAAGACATACTGCAAATCACCAATAGGTATGGTAGGTAGAACACTAGTAGGCAAAGCACCCTCCGGAAGCTGCACTCCCTCTGAAACCTGCAAGGCAAGTCTTCCTCGAGACTTGGGCTCTTGACCCTCCCCAGTCTGATCCTCTAGCGAGGCCTCTGCAGCATCAGCCAGCTTATCCAAAATTAAATGCAAATATAAAATAAAACCTGCATAATATTCAGCCACTCGACAATTGTGGTTATGAAGTGTACACTTGTAGTCTGTTATCCGCAAGTGCACTGGCAGCTTAAGGCAACTCCTAGAAAATATGTGTTTCTTGGAGGAGTCCGAATTGATATCCTTCATGTGAACAAAATGAACTCCTTGTATCTTGACAATGCCACCAGACGTTTGCTGCTGGTAGGTCTGCTCAAAACCTGATAGGTAATGTTGCGGGGAGACAATCCACTCATGCAAAGAAAAATCTGGATTGAACATCGGCCTGATCTCTGTCTCGCACTGCTGAAGCCCAATGCGGTATAGAAAATGAGATAGTTTGTCTTGGGGGGCATCCTCACAGCAAGGCACTTCCTCCTCTACTTCAACATTGAAGGGGTCCATAACGGAAATTCAAAAGCGAAGATAGACGAGAGAGCACAACATCCAAACAAAGGGAAAATGGGGGAGCAAGTCATATTTATAGGACTCTCGAGGACAATGATGACATTGATTGACGTGCATCATGGGGCCGGTGTGCATCATGCAGTCACCGTGATGATTACGCCACGTGTCAGCCGCCGTGGAACGGTCGCGCCACAACGCGAAACCGGTGCCGCCACACCAGAAAAGCACTGCTATTGCGTTTTGGTGCGACAACTTGTTGTCGCGTCATAACGCGATACGGCCAGTCAAGAGTGCTGTGGTCCGCCTCCTCGCGTTGTGCCGCGATGCCTTTTTTGTCGCACCAAGCGTGCATCATGCAGTCACCGTGATGATTACGCCACGTGTCAGCCACCGTGGAACGGTCGCGCCACAACGCAAAATGGGTGCCGCTGCTCCACAAAAGCACCGCTATCGCGTTTTGGCGCGACAGCTTGTTGTCGCGTCATAACGCGATACGACCAGTGCAGAGTATTCTGGTCCGCCTCCTCGTGTTGTGCCGCGACATACCATTGTTGCTAGGGCAACCCGTTGGGGCACTTCTTTCCTCATCGTGCCACGTGGCATAATCATTATGCTCGCACGCTTCTCGTCATACCTCGCGATGTCATGATTAATGCAGCCGCCTCTTCTCATTATACTTATTCCGCTAATATAAACACCCCCCCCGCCCCCCCTTTTTTTCACCATTTTTTCCGAAGTGTCTCTAGTCACTCTGCCTTTTTACCCACATCCAGATTTCCATATTTCCTCGCATTCTCCTCGTTCAGGTCATGGCCCACACAAAGCAAACAGAAAGGAAGGTTTATCCTGGCCAGTCTGTTCCGCAGGGCCAGGCTAGCTCGTCTACAGTGCAACCGTCAACATCGCATGTGATTTCGGGCAAGACCATGCCGCAGTTACGCGCAACAATGCGAAGAAGAAGATACGAGTAGAATAGGAGCGTTCTACTCGAACTTCGTAAGCTCCAAAAGCACATTTCATTGGCAATACCTAAACTGCCATTCTAGAGAGTTTTTCGCAAGATTTGCGAGAAACACAACCTGAATTTCCGGTGGTCTCGAAGTGCAATGGGGTGCTTGCACGAGGCCGCCGAAGATATTTTTGTAGAGCTTTTCCAGGATGGCTACATTCTCTCGGCCCACGCCCATAGGACAACATTGATGCCGCGAGACATCAATACACTTCACCTTCTCAGGTTCAGGTATGACAAAATACCGCCTACCGATATTTCAGACCGAAAGATGGACAATATTCTTAGAATACCACCTATTGACAAGGTCAAAGTTCATGAGGTGTCTACACAAATGCATCGATACAGCACCCGTCTCAACACCGAGCGGGACACAACAGAAGACAATAGTGAGAGATTGGAGCAGTTACACCTTGAGATGATGGAGGAACAAATGGCAGATGCCATCAGCGACGCCAACGCTGATGATTTGTCATTGCTGTTTCCCTATTTCCATGTTGGCCTTCCTGTGTGGGGACACATTCTGTATTTTCCTTATCACCCCCACGAGATTGCAATTTTACAAAACCGGACGAGGGAACTCACAGACTCTATCATCAATTGCTTGCTTTGGTGCGTGCTATTCTTTTTTTCACAATAAATTCTTTTAATATATTCAATTTTGTATGACACGAATTTCTTTACATTTTTGTACTTTCAAATTTGCCTTGGAATATGCAAGATGATGTCGCTGTCCTTGACTCGAACCTCTCGGTCGTTTTGACGGCCGAGGATACATCTTTAGTGGAAGTAGTTGACTGGTTCTAGTCAGTGAACATGGATACGGCAAATTTTTTTGTTCTGGCTTATCATGAAGGGTACGCAATGTTTTCAATAGTGAAATTATTTTATCTTGAACTCTAATTTATTGTGATGACATATGTTTTGCTTGTGTTTATTTGTAACAGATCTCATTGGAGTCTTGTTCTCTTACACCTTGAACAAAACCGGTGCTACCTTGCTAATTCATCCCATGGATTTCATGGTGAAGTAAGTAGGTAAGAGGTTTTGTATTTTGTTCGACATCGCATAGAATTTTGTTAAAAGTCGCTTATGAAATTTAATTGTATTTTGCACAGATCTGTTTGGAAGCTTGTGTCTGCTCTTGAAGCTTTAACGCAAGAGCAGATATATGAGAATCTTACGATTATTAGTTGCAAAGTCCCTAAGCAGGACGATGCCTACTCTTGTGGATGGAGGGTCTTATTCAATGCAGAAATTTTGTTAGGGGTCATGCTTGATGGAAGTCGTAGAAGTGTAAGCATTTGACACTCGTTTATAGATTTGTATCTTAATAAGTTAGTAGCTATGTTAATAAACATGATGTTCTTAACGCATGTAAGAAATTTGGCAGATTATTCAAAGGCTGATGTTTCTTCGTTTAGAAACAGAATGATTGAAAACTTGATCAATTGCGCGACAATGCATCCAAACGGAGTACGTGATGCTTTTATCCCGCCAGCACCAAGGCCCACGCCTAGGCCTCCACCGACAAGATACCCCATGTCTGCCACACCAACACAAGCACATATATCAATATCTCCCCAGATGCCTCCCCAACCCAAGCTCCCACTAGCTCTCGTCCTGAAGAAACAGCTCCAGAACCCTCAAACCCCCCACCCAGCACCTCTCCTGCTCATGAAGCAGCTCCAGAGCCCCCAAACCCCCCACCCAGCAGCTCTCCTACTCATGAAGCAACTCCAGAGCCCCCAAACCCCCAAGCCACCACCTCTCCTCAACCTCAACCAACAGCCCCCACATCACCGCACGCACAAGATTAGAAAGAGATTATGAAATGTACTTTTGACAAATTGATTACAAGCAGTGGATTGAAATTTGACTTTTGTTTTGATTATGGTTCAAAGTTTATAAAATGTTGAGTACAGTTTTCCAAAAAAATGGGAGAGTGAGGATCCAATGGTGTTTGGTAATGTAGAGAGTTGCCTTTGTCGAGTAATCTTTGAGAATAGTATTTGAATCATTGTGTAAAGTTAGTTCACTAATTCAAGTCCGTCGTCTCTGGTAATCTGTGCACAAAGAGTCGTTTTTTTCTTGTCTGTGAGGTACCTGCAGCAACGTACGCGATAAGACATTGGGATACATGAGCACGATAGAGACATCAACGTATAAAAGTAATACATGTAGCTTAGTACCTTTCGCATGTTACACTTGAAAACAAATTGAGATCGGAATCATTTAACAGATCCTCTCGAACCTGTCTTAAAGTGACATTTGATCTAATCACAACAACTGTAAGCAAATAATTTGAAAACCATATCTCGATGGACATCAAGGGATTAAAAGCATCGTCACTTAAATCTTGATCCATAGCTACCAACTGACCATTCACTCGATGCCACATCATGTAGTAGAAAGAAACTATAAAATTTTGTGATGCTATCATACACTTGCACACAACCGAGCGCTTGTCAACTTTGCACAAAATGCCTTTAGAATCACTGACATCCCAATTATCATCCAAAAAATCAAGGCAAGTTGGGGATTTGCAGATGAACGTGGTTTTTGTTTTTCTAACCTCCTCATCGTGGAAGAAATCTATAAAGACATGTAATGGCATAAATAGACTGACTCGTACTTGCCTACTTGCAATGTTTGGTCGCAAACACTTCAAAATTTCCTGATGAAGCTTGAGTTTAAAACACTCAGAGGTTTCTGAAGTTGGAACTGGCAACTTTGGGGAATCTTGTTGGGGAAGAGGGAAAGGTTTCAAAGTGCCAAATCCATGGACAGAGCAAGGGGCGTTGTAAAAGTAGTCGTAAAAGAAAACTCCCCTCTCTGCGAGAGCTCTTCTCGCACTAGTTCTGTACATAAGTTCTCCCACCGAAGCATGAAAAGCATCAAAAATACCAATTATGCACTCAATTGGTTGCCAGTCTTCTTTGTTAGAAGGATAAATATCTGCAAAAACAAAAGATAAGAGAATGGTCACAAGAAATAGTCAACAAAATAACTTGAAGGATCTTTAAAGACTTTTTAGCAATATAGTAGTCACACACTTTGGTCTATGAGCAGGAAACCCCAAAGGTGACTGTTGTAGTCGTAGTTCGGAGTGCATATATGCATGCTCAATGAGCACCTCTTTCACTGTCTTTCCCATTTGAGACAAGCGAAAATCTTTCACACGTCCTTTGTAGCTGTTGATGAATTCATTTGACATCCGTTTTCTTCTTCTTGTTTGAAGCAGAACCCAACTACCAATGGTGACTGTGGTAGACATCCAGCGACCACGGTCTAAGTCAAAGCTGTTGAATAGTTCCACAGATTTAACAAAGGCGGATGGTCGTCGTGGTCATCTTCCTTCCATCTCTGCTTCTATTAGCTGCGAAGTGACACTACGCAAAAACGATAAAAGAAAAGAGGCTCACTAGTTTACACAAGAAGTAGTAGCTTGAAAAGTGTTCATCAAAAGGCGTGCCTCATTGAATGTGAGTTATGGCACATTCAGCGTTCGTCGCCCATGGCAGGAGAGTAATTTTCACAAATCGCGTCGTATCTTCTTATTGAGATCTTTTTAACAGAAAAAACTCTTTTTTG
Source organism: Adiantum capillus-veneris (assembly GCF_014529385.1). Taxonomy (NCBI): domain Eukaryota; kingdom Viridiplantae; phylum Streptophyta; class Polypodiopsida; order Polypodiales; family Pteridaceae; genus Adiantum; species Adiantum capillus-veneris. The sequence goes on from NC_140945.1 coordinate 75,843,893, forward strand.
AAAACGCACAAATTTGAGATAAAAATCAAATAAATTGGAGCTACTGTTGTGGTGACTCAAACTCTATTGGTCGAACAGCATTCTCTCTCTAACACCAAAAAGTCCTTTTTGGAGTCCAAACTTCTCCTAATGCTGCTTGGCTTTCAACTTATAAACCCACTTTGTACCAATGGTTTTTTTGCCAAGAGGCAAATCACATAAAGTCCATCTGTCATTTTTAATAAGTCCATCATATTTTGATTGCATGGCAACCATCCAATTTTTTGAATTCTGTGCTTCATCAAAAGATAGAGGTTCCTCAACATCACATAAAGTAGACACAGTCAAAGCATAACAATATGATGCATAAGATACATGATGAGAACATGAATGAGTACGACTAGACAAAGGTGCATCCAATTTATTGTCACGTAGAGTATGTACAAGTCATTTTGACATACCTCTAGCCTACTCATTCTCAGACCTTTCCTCATCAAGTACATCATGTACATCTGCATCAGTAATAGACTTATCTGTAACATTTTCAGATTCCCACATAGGCTGTGCATTTGCCTCATTGGAATCTATATTCGAACTTCTTATCAAGTACAACATGTACATCTGCATCAGACTGACGTGTAACATTTTCAGAAACCCGCATAGGCTGTACATTTGCCTCATTGAAATCAATATTTGAACTTCCACCACTTAAAGAGAGGCAACAAAGTGTCATAAATATATTGTGAGCTTACATTTCTATCTCTACTACATGATAGCGAGGGTTGAACAAAATCTTCCACAAACATAACATTATGTGAAACCAAGATACGCTTTGTTTATGGATGATACAGCCTGTAACTTTTTCTTTGAGCATTGTAACCAACAAAAACACATTTGACAACCTTATCATCCAAGGTTTTGCGCTTCATTTGTGGCATAAAAGCATATGCCAAATATCCAAAAACACACATATGCTCAATAGAAGGCTTTCTATCATGCCATGCTCCATATGGAGTCATAGACTGCAAACCTTTTGTAGGACACTTGTTAAGTACAAGTGACACACATAATAACCTCAAGCCAAAACGAATGTGGTAAAGCTTTTGACCATGCATCTTACCATTTTTGTAAGAGACCTGTTTTTCCTCTCAGCAACACTATTTTGCTAAGGTGTATACGGGATTGTATATTGGTGTTGTATCCTACGACTAGCCAAAAATTCATTAAATTCATGAGACATATATCCCCCCCCCCCCTCGATGGAATGGAAGGTGCCCATAGTACATTTTGAGAAATTTCCAACCATAGCCAGAAATTGCTTGAAGCACAAAAACACTTTGGACTATGCATGCTTGGAGTAATCATTAATGAAAGTCACGAAGTAAAGGTAATTGCCCAAGGACGAAGTTTGCATGGACCCACAAATATCACTATGCAGAAGCTGCAACGTGCATGTCGCCCTAACTGAACCATCCTTTGGAAATTTGAACGCTGCATCTTACCCAAAATATAGCCTTCATAAACATGTTTGACAAGTGCTTCAAGAGGCAGCAACAACGAAGCAACCTTATCATTTTCTGTAAACGCAACAAACTGGCAAATTTCGATTCATGGTTTTAGTATAGCTTGCAAGGCAAAGACATGGTGGAAACTTAGAAAGATTGTGCGAGTCATTTTTGGGAGATCAAGTATACACGCCATCCTAGCCAATGTCTCTCTCTCTCTCATGCATGAAAGTAGGGCAACCTCTCTAGTGGGCTGCGAGCCTGTGACGGCCACAAAGACAGAGGAGCCAGAAACGCAACGTTAGAAATCGTAGAAACCCACATTAGAAATCCGAATCTTTGAAAGAAAGTAGAGCCAGGCACACCCACTATATATGACTTTTCCAAAAAGTTAAAAAAAAAGCCGATGTTATTTTTTGTTTCCTCTCTCTCTCTCTCTCTCTCTCTCTCTCTCTCAACACATCACGACACTTTGGAGTCCACTTCCAATATTTCCGTAGCTTGTATAATCACTCTCTCAGCCGCACACGCACACACATCCATGATCGCGCCACCTCCCTCCCCCCCCCTTCCCCTCTTCCTTTCAATCCCATTTGCGTCCTGCAAGTATATATTGTGAGCATTAAACCTATATCTTCACTGAATGTATTAGCTTCATATACACTCTTCACCAGCTTATCCGCTTCATTTATTACCTGCAGCAAGCATTCATACATACTCCATCACCCACATGGTGAAGATGAAGCTTCCTCATGCCAATTTGATCAAACAGCTTATCAACGGCCGGTGGATGATGGCGGTCGCATCCTTCTACATCCTCGCATGCTCCGGCGCAACCTACATCTTCGGCATATACTCCGGCGCAATCAAGAAGGAGCTTCACTACAACCAAGAGACACTAGACACTTTGAGCTTCTTCAAGGACATAGGGGCCAATGTGGGGATCATTGCAGGCCTCATGAACGATATGTTACCGCCTTGGATTGTCCTAATTGTGGGTGCCTTCATGAACCTCTTTGGCTACCTCATGATATGGCTCGCGGTCACACATCGCATTGCCCGCCCTCCTACTTGGCAAATGAATCTCTTCATATGTGCTGGTGCTAACTCTCAAACTTTTGCCAACACAGGTGTTATGGTTACCTTTGTGAAGAACTTCCCCCAAGGCAGAGGTGAAGTGCTGGGTATCATCAAAGGCTTTGTTGGGCTTAGTGGTGCACTTTTCACTCAAGCTTATCACGCTATATATGGTGATGACTCAAGAGGGGTCATCTTCCTTATTGCTTTGCTGCCTTCACTTGTCACTTTCATCTTCATTTTCTTCATTCGCATAATCACTCCTGTTTACGACAAGCGCGAAAAACGCACTTTCTACTCTTTTCTCTACTTAGCCTTGCTCATTGCTGCCTTCCTCTCTCTTGCAATTATAGTGGAAAACGTGGTGGAAATTCCCCTATGGTGTTACAAAGCATTTGGAGCTATGAGTGTAATGTTGGTGGTCTCAAACATGGCCATTGGTGTACGGGCCGAGCTTGCATACATGAAGCAAAGGCCGAGACTCGAGTCATCGACGGTCAATGGCAAGAAGGAACAGGAATTGTCCATAGCCAATGAGCTGCCTAATGTAGGGATAAAGGCCACATTATCAGGCAAAACACCATCTTCTTGTCAATTAGATGTAAATGAGGACTCCTCAAGGAAACCCAAGTTTGTCACAAAGCTCAAGCTTTTTCTTGAAGATTGGCCCCAAAGAGGTGATGATTTCACCATCCCCCAAGCTCTCTTGAGCATGGACTTGTGGATACTCTTCCTCTCTCTCACATGTGGGGTGGGTGCGGCACTCACCGCGGTTGACAACATGGGCCAGATAGGGGAATCCTTAGGATACTCTCCAAGAAGCATCAGCACATTTGTCTCTCTGATCAGCATATGGAATTTTCTTGGTCGGGTTGGCTCCGGATTCGGGTCGGAGATCCTCTTGCGGCGCTATCGCTGCCCGCACACACTCATTCTTACAATGGTGCTTGCAATGGCGTGCATCGGCTACATCCTCATTGCATTCCCCACTACCAACACTCTCTACATAGCCTCCATCATATTGGGATTTTGCTTTGGAGCACAATTGTCTCTCTACTTTGCTATCATGTCAGAGCTTTTTGGGCTGAAATACTATGCCACTTTGCAGAGTGTGGGGGGTATAGCAAGCCCATTGGGTTCATATTTGTTGAATGTGAGAGTGGCCGGACATCTCTATGACCGGGCAGCGCAGAGGCAATTTGTGCAAGCGCCCGGACACATGCATGGGGAGCTCAAATGCATGGGACACGAGTGCTTTAGGCTCACCTTCTTGATCATGACCACTGTGAGTGGCTTTGGCAGCTTGGTCTCCTGTGTTTTAGCTGTCCGAACTAGAAACTTTTACAGCCAAGATATCTATAGAAGGTTCCATGTGAAGCCGGACAATGGGGAACGGCCATGTGAAAGCGGCCATTGACAAAGCGATGATACACGCTTGGGTTGAAGAAAAGAACATGTACAAGGAGCTCTGATCTTATAAAATCACAGTTTATTGTATCTAAAATTGCAAAATCTCGGCTAGATTTTGAGCTTGCCTCTAACAAAATCTATCAAGACTTTAGAGTGGAAATATCGGTGAATGATTGAAAATTTAACCTTAAAAAATTAGGAAAGCCTCTAGGGTACGGGGGCAAGTAATGGGACGGGTCCCAATGAATGGACCCGTCTACCCCCAAATTAAGTATCTACGAGTGGTAGTTTTCGCACAGCTCAACTCATCTAGAAATTAGTGGCGACCGCAATCCGTGCTCGATTCGCGCTGGCAGCACTATTCTATAAATGGGCCCGTCCTATCACGCTACTCACCCTCCTCTCTGTTACACGCAATGGCAATGATTGCATCATATCTCCCTCTCTGAAGTGCCGATTGCGTCGACGCTTAAGTTGTAGTTAGGTCCTTCTTGCCGCTAACAATCACGCCCCTCCTTGCTCAAAATGGAGCATCACAGACAAAATCTGCCCAACCCGATGTTAAAGGTGCTTAATATGGCCCTTTCACCCTAGTACGCCCTTGATAAGGAGTTAAGAGTGATTACAAGTTTTGTTAGATTTTGTTACTTCAAACAGGTCTAGAAAACTAGGAACAATCAGGTATTTTGTAATTCTATGGGAACAGCTAGTTTCATGGAGATAATACAGGAGAGTAGAGGGGCGATCTTAGCCCTTGGGAAATGGAAGAACTCAAACGAGTGGAACAGATAAATTGGCATCATAGGTACCGGTCGACAAGAATAAGGACGTGGCTTTTTCAGGGTGGCTCTCCTGTTAATCGATGTTTGGTCTATTGGAGATGTCATGGCTTGGCATGAGCATGACAAGAATCTGTAATTTTTTGGGTTTGTCAATATAAATCCACTCACCATTGTCAGTTTTGCAAAAAAAAAAAAAAGAGTGCTTACAAGTTTTGTAAGTATACGAAGAAAAATGGGCTTTAAAAAAAATAAAAGTTATTTTAATAAAGTTGCAAATATTCATGGAAAGGACGAAAAACCAAAAATCCAATAGATGCATTGTTAGAAGTAAACTATAGAAAAATATACAAGTCTTTCCAAATTGCAAATTTTTATTTTAAGCAAAATAGAAAAGATGCATTGTTAAAAGTAAACTTTAGAAAAATGTACAAGTTTTTCCAAATTGCAATTTCTTTATTTCAAGCAAAATCGAATAGGTGCATTGTAATTACTTATAGGTTTTTTGCGAGCCTATAAGAAAAACTTGAGCGGAGAGGTGTGCCATGCGTCATTCAATTGTCCCCTTCGAACGTGAGCAAAGCTGTAATCAATGGTCTTAGATGATTCCTTCGCAATCATATTAGCTAATGATAACATGAAGCCCTTCGTCATCGCCTGTTTGCCACCGGCGATAGTGCCACAAGCTCCTCGATACCTGCACCTCTCGACACTAAGCGCATCCATCTTCTTATCACTGCCTCCAAACCAAACACAAGGGGAGAAAGTTGTGGGCCTGCATTCGCCACTGACCAATTGAGAGAGAGAGAGAGAGAGAGAGAGAGAGAGAGAGAGAGAGAGAGAGAGAACCTCGCTCCCCATGCGATGGGGTGGTTGTGCATGTGTGTGTGGGTGAAAACGAGCACAAGTCACCCACCCGATTTACCTTGGTCCAGATTGTGTGTGTGTGTGTGTGTGTGTGTGAGAGAGAGAGAGAGAGAGAGAGAGAGAGGCTCCTTGGTTGACTTCAAGCTCACGCAGTACACTCTATTTTTCTTTGACACGGGGTTGCAAGGAGGCCGCAAAGCACAGGAAGTCGAAGATGGTGGAGCAGCTCTGCAACAACCAGATTTTTGACTTCAAAGAAGCATTCAGCCTCTTCGACAAAGATGGTGACGGTTGCATCAACACAAAGGAGCTGGGTACAGTTATGAGATCTTCCAACCTTTGTTTCAGATTTTGGAAATCCATTCCATGTTCTACTGGGAACCTGAGACTTGGAAATCACCAATGTCTTGAAGATTTGACCGTAAAGACAAATCTTGAACTATTTTTCAAGATCAAGGCCTTCCACAAGGCAGTATTTGAAATGGTCTTGCGAGCCATGCTCTCAAAACTTTGGCTAAAATTTGGCCATGTGTCAACTCTTAAGCTTGTTTTGAAAGTGGGAATTGGGAAATTCCCAGATTCACTACTATGGTGTTTTCTTGAATAACAGGTCTTGAGTTCAACTGGCTTGGGGAATTTGCATCAATTGCATTGTGCGGACTGCTTTGAAGCAAAAAAACGAAGCTAAATTGGCAGTCTTTGGTTGTGTAGCATGTTGCACACACACACTCTCCCTATGCAGTTGTCAGGTCTCGACATTGGCAGTAGAACTGGAATTGGGAAGCTAACGGGAAAATCAAGCAAGGGAAGGTCGTGCAATAGACAAAAATTGTGTATGGTTGTGTGTTTATATACACACACACACATACACATCTCTATTATCGGCACTCAACAGAGAAGGCAATTTTGTTAGTTTTTGACAGAGCATTGAAAGTTGGTTTTTTTAATGCTTCTAACTTAGGGTGAATGCACACCCCCCCTTTGCTAACATCGGCTTGAGATTTCAATCTACACACACACACACTTGGCAACGAAAGCAAGAGAGAGAAGGCTTGTGAATTTTTGTTCATAGAGAAGGGAAATTGTGCAAAAACATACACACACACATACTCTCGGATCGGCTTCTTCGGCATCGATCGCACATAGAGAGAGAGAGAGAGAGAGAGAGAGAGAGAGAGAGAGAGAGAGAGAGAGAGAGAGACAGAGAATGCATAGGTTTTCTTGCCACTCCGCATCGGCTCAGCACTGACGGCTACGTTGTTCAACGGTCTCGCATTCGGCATCGACATCGGCTACGCTTTTTGACACACACTAGCGTTCCTACGAACAACCATTTTTTGCAGATGATCGATTTCACGCAGACGACATCGCTCACAACATGTGCGGGAGAGGTACCTCTACCATAGCAGAGTGACATCGGGCATCGGCATCGAGCGCAACAATTAAGCTTTATGGGATAGTTTTGGCTTTGACCTTTTGGCGGCTACTCATCCGGCAGCAAAAATCGGCATCGACCTCGTAGTCTACATTGACACATTACAAGGGGGCTTTTGAGCCCACATACGCCCACTTTGCAAGTTTTTAGATACACACATAGGTACTATGCCTTCACAAGCACTCTTGGTAGTCATTTTGGCACCAGTTTCTCTGCATATGTTCACTCATTGACAGATGCATATTTTCTTGATCCCACACAGTGCTATCGAGCTCTTTTAAGAGCATATTTCCTTGTATGGATTTGTCTTACTGCATGCAAAAACTCTTCGCGCCTATTTGTGCACAGTGTCTCATGTACGTTGAGTTGCAGTTATTGCCTATTGTACTTTGTGTGGAGTCATTTTTTGGGCAATTTTGGTAGTTTTCCTGACCGTTTCTAAGATTCGGTCCGAACGAGCCCTTTCTAAGACTGTGGCTAGTCTTCACTCTACTTTAGCCCTTGGAGGGTTGTTTGTGTGAGGTTTTCCTGAGCTGGGGTGTTCTCAAATGTTGAGACACTTTTGATGATACAGGTTACTGGAGTACCCTTCTTTTGGTATCCTCCTGATAGGCCATGTATTTAGACGGACATTTTTGCTTTTGACACCAAGGCGATCACATGACAGTTTATTACATTAGTTTTATTACATTATTCTGTTGCATTTTGTTATGATTTTCTACTCCTACTCTATGAGAAAATCTATCAAAATTCTCTTAGCACTTTTTGCCATAAATTCTTGGTCATTTTCTCTTGAATTATGGCTACTAGTAGTGCTTCAGAAAGGGAATACTACTACATTAAGAAGTTTGATGGCACAAATTTTACAATATCGAAGCAGCATATCCTTGATGTCTTGGTCAACAAGGGCCTGGCAGCGCCATTACACTAATGATGAGTGGTAAGAGCTAGATGGCCGTGCTATGGCCATGATTAGATTACATCTTGGCACGCCCATATTCTTCACGATTATGGACAAGACTATAGCATGAGATCTTTGGGAATCTCTATGCATAGCTTGGATGGAAAGAGTACTTCTAACAAAGTTTTCTTGATGAATAAACTTATGCATTTGAATATGAAGGAAGGTAGCAATGTTAATGCACACTTGAATGAGTTCATTAACATCTTATCTCAATTGACATTAAAAGGGCTGCATTTTGATGGTGAAATGAAGGCCATTTTCTTATTATGCTCTTTGCCTTCTTCTTGGGATACATTCAATACAGCGATTAGTAACTCTGCACCAAGCGGTAAATTGAAGTTCAGGGATGTTACCAGTGCATTGCTCATTGAAGAGATTAGACATCAATCTCTAAATAGTGGTGGGTAAGGAAATGCATATATGGAAAGTGTCCATAATTGCTATAGGTAAAGAGGTGGACAAAGTTGTAGCTACAATCATTCACAGGATTGTAAGGATCATCATACTCCTAGCAAGAGTTGACACCGTGATTTGAGAAATGTATAATGCTATCGTTGCAGTAAGAAAGGCCTTCTAAAGAAAGATTGTCATGTTTTGCAGTGTGAAAAGGAAAAATCTATTGTGAAGTTTAATACTCCAAAGAGCACTAAAAGGATAGAAGAGAACAATGTTTTTGAATCTCCACCTTCAAACATTGTTCCTGACGTGCAGCAACAGCCATCAGACTCTGCTTGTTTTCACTTCCCATTTCAGTCAAGATGCGTTATTGGTTCTTGATGAGTGTTATGCACAAAATTGGATCATTGATTCAGGTGATAGCTTCCATGTTACTTGTTAACTGAGTCAACGTTAGTTAACAAAAGCTACTAAAGACCAAAGACGTATAAATGCACATCGAGGATGAATACAAATAAGCACTAAAGATTGGAGTTACACATTTTTTACATTTTTCAAAATGGCCATGTATTGTAAATTCCCGATTTATTCAAGCCATTGTTTGATTGGAGTGTGGTGCATGATAGATCTATGTGTGTGTGTGTGTGCGCTGTCGTGCAATGGAACGTTCATAATGTGAAATTAAAGTATCTACCTCACTCTTAATGTTTATGATGTGTGGGACCAAATGCTACAATGTACATAGTGTGATATATGCGAAAATTAATGTCACGGTTGCAACCATGTACATACCTTGCTGGGCGGGCGAGGCCCTACACGTGGTACCATGGAATGCTTTTTCACATAAATATATGCCTAATTTTCTTTAGGAATGTACAAATGTCAAGTGTTTCGAAGTGGCACGCTCGTTTTGCCTAGAAAGTTCAATGCAGGTAATCTCGACCAAAAATAGCAGGTTTCGTGCGCTGGCGTGAAAGACGTGTCCAAAGTGCTTACCAAGTGGGAAAATGAGGTTCAACATGAAATTTGAGCCCAATGGGAGTTTTCCACAATTCTAGGGATTTTTCCCAGCTCGTTTGGGCTTTTTACGGACAAAAAGTGCCATTTTTGGGCTAAAAATGGCCTTAAAATGGTAAAAAATAGCCTAAAAAATGCTCAAATTAGCTCAAAATGCCACATCAACGATGCTGGAGTTGTTGGTCAAGTTGTGTGGGAATTTTTAGAGCCAACAATGAGATCATTTGGGCACATGAGCAAGGAGATACAACCATTCCTCTACAGGGTGCTAGTGCAGTCCCGTGCTGCTTCCACTACATGGTTGAGGCTGTGAGGCCTCCAATTAGGGTTTCCCCTCCTCAAATAACTACTTGGGCTTCTCCAATGAAGTACTGAAGCTTCCATGAAATGGTCACGACGAAGAATCGAAGCGTAAATATAGGGTTTTTAAACAGGTCGAATGAGCACTACATCTGTGCAATTGGGAGCGAGCCTATACGTACCTAATCTTTACACACACAAGAGTTTTGAGTTAGTATTGGTTATTTTTCAAAGTTGAGCTTTCATGGCTGGCGTTTTTTTCTTTTTTATTGTGTTCTTGGCTTCAAATCGTCTACGCCTTGCTTGATTTTGCTGCGAATCCTCACAGTCAGAGGCCCGACGCTTTCCTAGTCGCACTACGCACTTCTTGACACGTTTTTGGTGAACCCGACGCGAAGTAGGCTAGGGTGAGGGTTCAAAAGCTTCATTGAAGGTCTAAAATCAAAGCTTTAAAGCTATGGAGCAACAAGAGCAACAGGGGGTTCGGTTTGATCCAGTCACAATGCAAATGTTTCAAGCTTTTGCAGTGTTTATGCAGCAGCAGCAAGCTGCAGAAAGGAGGGAGCTCTCCTCAACCAAAGCGCTTCAATCTATGGTGAAGAAATTGGACCAATTTAAAGGTAAATATGTAACAAATTATCTTTGGGGATATGTAAAGGAGATGGAGCTTCATCGAGTGCCCGAAGCAGAGATGGTGCAAAGTTTTGAACTTGCTGTGGTTCCCGAGATCAGAGAGCATGTAAGGGGAATTAGAAATGAGCATGGGGCAACTTGGGAAGCATTCAAATTAGCCTTGAAGGAAGAGTATTTCATGGAGGACTCCGAAAGGGTAACAAAGAGGACTTTCTTAGAGTGGGTAGTTCGGCCAAAAGAGGGGCTCTCGCCTACCGAACTGCTAAGAGAATTCGAACGCCATTATGATCAACTTTCAAGAACTGAAAAGGCTACTCTAAACTCGGAGAAGACATAGCTCTTTTTGCAAGCCGTAGGTAAAGAGATTCAAGAGAAGTAAGCGCTACTACTTGAGGATAAGGATGAGGAACAGTGTTTGAAGATTGATTGGAATGAGGTCGAAGACGCCATTTCACTGCTAGCTAAGCGACAACGACGAAGAGAAAAGATGATAGTCAACCCTACTCAATCCCCAAGTGTTTCCGAGAGTCCTATGAAGCCTGTGATTGTGGTTCCAAAGAGTGACAAATCCATCCTAGATGATATTGTCAAAGGAATGCAAGAGCTCAAGTTAAAGCTTACAAGGCTAGAAGAAAAGGGGCAACCATCAGATCAATCTACAAGTCAACGACCGCAAACCAGAGAAGGCTTTGTCAATAGATGCATATGGTGTGATAGTACTGACCATGGAAGGAGGGATTGTGTAAGTTTTAAAGATGCTTTGACAAAGGAGCTCGTTTTCTTTAAAGATGGAAAAATTCACTTAAGTGAAACAGGTAAGCTCTTGGGAACAAACTTTGGCAAAGGTGGGATGAAGAAACTAGTTGAGGACATGGCTACTAGCCATGCCATCTCAATGGTTGAAGCAGCCGCCTATGGGTTGAAGGCGGATCGTATTAAAAGAAAAGGATCAATCAAGGTTGGAGAAGAGGAATCTAATGGTATTGGAGAGCTATGGCCATGCGCTATAGGGTCTGCTATGAAGGGTAAAATGACTACAGAGGTTTTACATGAAGCTGGAGATTGCATTCGGCTTGAAACAAGTTGGAATGACCCTGTGGACTCTTTGTGAGTGCATGTATATATTGCCAAATGTCAAGCAAATGAGGCCATTGTTGAAGAGAAACGTAGGCACGAGAATGGGGATGAAGGGCCTTCAAAGCGGGCAACAAGGAGTGGAGGTAGAAATGACACAGTGCCTCCTAGATCACCTTCCCCGCAACAGATGCCTGTCCCCGAAGTGCCTATGCAAGAAGCCTCTAAAGACAAGAAGAAGGATGCAACAAAATCCAAAGCAAAGGGTCCGGCATTAGACAAAATTTGGACTCACAAAGGGGTCCTTTAAGGAGTTTGACTTTACCTCTCTCTACCAAAACGGGCACATGGATAATTTTTTGCAAACAAACTCCAAAGTTGGCGGAGGTTTGACAGTTAGAATGTCCTCTTCAAGCTCTATCTACTGGTATATAGCACGCCATGAGATTCCTCATATTTTAGAAGATTCTTTTTTTGATTCACTTAGATTCGGACAGAGTTGTCACATCATAGGTGAATCAAAAAAAGAATCTTCTAAAATATGAGGAATCTCATGGTGTGCTATATATCAGTAGATAGAGCTTGAAGAGGATATTCTAACTGTCAAACCTCCGCCAACTTTACAGTTTGTTTGCAAAAATTTATCCATGCACCCGTTTTGGTAGAGAGAGGTAAAGTCAAACTCCTTAAAGGGCCTCTTTGTGAGTCCAAATTTTGCCTAATTCCTACAAACTCCAATCCGATATAGAGGCAGCAACGGATCTCAAAAAGGTTTTGGAAGAGAGGATTCTAAACAGTAAGTTGGAATTTACGTTGGGTGAGGTCCTTGGTATAGCAAAGCGGGAATTCCACGAAGAAATAATTGATATCATAAAGAGGAAGCGGCAATCTCTTACTGAATCTATCCATGTACAGGGTGAAGAAGAGACTTTAAATGCACAGGGTGTATAGGTCTATGGCAAACAAGGTGATGAAACTATTGTTGGATGCTACAAGTCTAGGGGAGGAGTAAAACATGTTCGCTTCTTGGATGATGAAGATGAAGTGGAGACCACTCACAAGAGCTACTACTTGAATAGTCACTAGGCAAGAGAAACTACTGAGATGCTGGTAAAAGTGGGAGACTTAGAAGAGCCATACATTGCGTTGATAGATCATGGGTAAGAAATTAACCTCATGTCAAAGAGTCTTTATCAAAAAGGAAAATGGCCAATTGATATAAATCATGGATGGATGATTCGTGCAGCAAAAAACTCATCAGGGGAGCTGTACGAAGCTTGTCCAAATGTTAAGGTGACTATAGGGGATGTGAAAGATGACTAGAATTTCTTTGTGCAGGAGATGTCTACATACCCTCTTATCCTTGGGCAACCGTACATCATTGCTACTTGCATGGAAACCAAGGTGATGGATGACGAGTCAGCTTATTCAAGGATTAGGAGCAGGGATGGAAAGCGTGCAGTACAGTTCCTTACTGTTTGTGTAGACCATGAAAGGAACCGTGAAAGTCTTAGAGAGCAACCCTTGCCAAAGACAAGCAAAGAGTTCAAGGACTACAGGGATATGAGGGGTTTTGGCCATGTACCATTGTAGAGCGGGATTGCAGTGGTACAAGAAGAGAAAGGTTCTCGCATGATGTATATGCAAAGGAAACATTTTCTACAGGTTTTGTAGGATTATCAGACTATGGATCTATTGCTTTTGCAAAGTGTGAGGACTTAAAGCGAGGTGAACGACAACATGTAAATAGTGTACAAAGACGTTTGAAGATGAATGGTTTTCTAGAAGATGAAGAATGCATTGTAGGTGTGTTTGATGAGTGTTCTTTTGTGGATACTATGCAAGATTTGGAGTCTTTAGTGGATTGCAATTTGCATATGGGAAGTGAGGTCGTGAAAGTATGCTCAATAGAAATGTACAAGGCCATTGAGGATTTCAAAAATGCTCAAGGTGTTGATGTACGAGTGGAGACTAAGTATAAGTCCGTGGCAAAGAAAGTGAAACCAGTGGCATTACCTCTACCAAAAGATTGCACAAATAAGATGGAGCAAGCTGCTTTGCAACCTAGCCTTTGTAATCCAAGCAAGATTGGACACAAGTTCACAAAGGATTCTTTGAAAGAGTTAAAGGTTGGTTGCGAGGATAGTTTGACAAAAGCTGAAAAGATATGCTTGCCAAACACGGAAAAGCTTTTGCATTTGAGCCTTATGAGATAGGGTGTTGATCCATCCATTGTTGCTCCTATGGTGATCTTCACTATCCCTCATGTACCTTGGAACTTGAGACCTATTCCTGTTCCAAAGGCTCATTTGCCAAAACTCATTGAGTTGCTTAATGAAAAGATCAAGATGGGTATCTTGGAGCCTTCTTGTGCTCCATATTCAAACAGGTAGTTCACTATTCCGAAGAAAAATGGTTCTTTACGCTTTATTCAGGAGATGCAACATGTAAATAAGGTGACAATCAGAAATGTGGGTATAGGGCCAGTTGTCGATGAGTTTGCAGAGGCATTTGCAGGAAGGGCAATATATTCTATGGGAGATTTGTACTCAGGGTATGATCAGTTCCAACTAGCAATGGAAAGCAGGGACCTGACTACCATGAGGACACCCTTGGGTTTAGTAAGGATGTGCACCTTACCTCAGGGGGCAACGAATTCAGTTGCACACATGATGAATGGTATGAACAAAGTCCTACGTGACTTCATACCGCAAACTACAATGCCTTTCCTTGATGATGTGCCAATAAAGGATGTGATGTAAGTGATAAAGATGTGGCTCTAGACTCGAGGGGGTGCCAAAACTATGTGGCAACCCATATCAATGATTGTGATAATATCTTATCAAGGTTGGAAGAGGTGAACCTTACCTTGTCTGGCCAAAAGTCACTGTTTGGTGTGAATGAAGTTCTTATTGTGGGACTTATGTGCGGGCCATATGGTAGAAGGCCTTGTCCTGCAAAGATTGATGTAATCCAGAGAATGAAAGAGAAATGTATAAATGTCACTGAGGTTCGAAGGTTCTTGGGTGCATGCGTGTTTTATGTTATCTGGATTCCGCATTATGCACATGTAGCAGAGCCTTTGTATCAACTTTTGAGAAAGAACCAAAAGTTTCAATGGGAAGAAATGCATACACATGCCATGAGGAAATTAAAGAAGTTGTTGCTTATGTCTCCAACTTTGAGGAAAGCAAACTATGAATGTGGAAGATATGTAATTGTGACAGTGGATACTAGCCCCACAGGAATTGGATGGGCGATTGGGCAAGATGATAATGATGTCAAGCGATATGTGGTGAGGTTTGGAGAAAAAGTCCTAAGTGCTCATCAATGCAACTATCCACATGTAAAAAGAGAGTTATGGGGAGTAGTCATAGCTTTGAAATGTGACAAAGAGTATTTGATAGGAGCAAATGTAATAGTGGAGACTGATTGTCTACCCCTTCTTGGAATGATAACAAGTTGCTCAACTCCCGACATTGCTATGTTGAGATGGATTGCCTACATAAAGTCCTTGAATCCAGAATTTAATCATATTGCAGGGAAAGATAATCCAGTTGCGGATATGCTTTCAAGAGCAAGGTATGAAAAAGAAGAAGACATGGTTGTCGATGGTGATGATGTAGGCACACAGTTCTATAGTATCTCTAATGCCAAGGGTGATCATGTTTGCCTATCGAATGCATTTGAGTCGTTTTCAGAGGACCTGTATCAAGGTGACTGGTTTCTCATTGGACGCTATCTGAGCACTTTGACAAGGCAAGAAGGGTGGACTGATCAAGAGTTCAAAAGAATACGGAGAAAGGCCTATGGATACTTTTTGAAAGATGGGTACTTATGGAAGCGTCCAAAACAAAGAAATGGAATGCCAATGAGAGTCGTGAATGATAAGGACGCTCAAAATGAGCTTATGAAAAATTTTCATGAGAGTCTTTATGCTGGACATAGAGGTGTATGGGCCACCTTTACTAAAATGAAAGAGAGGTATTGGTGGAAAGGTATGTATAAAGATGTATCTCACTTTGTGGAGTCCTGTGAAACCTGTCAAATGTATTCAAATGTACGTCATCGTAATGGGTTGCACCCTACTTACCCATTGGCCATGCATTACAAGTGGGTAGTAGATCTGGTTACAATGACATTGGGCTAATGGCAAATGAGATACATAGTGCTTGCACGAGAAGACTTAACCAATCAAGCTGAAGGTCGTGCTCTAAGAACAAAAAGCACAGAAGGGGTATGTAAGTTCCTCTTGGATGATGTAATTAGCCGTTATGGTTGTGTTGGGAAAATAACAGCGGACAGGGGTGAGTTGGATGCTGACAAAGCAAGGGAGTTTTTCTCTAGGTTGGGCATTAAACTTGCTCTCACTACTGCATATAATCCTGAGGGAAATGGAAAATCAAAGCGTGGGCATCCTCCTATCATTAAAGCTTTGGCTAAGGGCTGCAAAGGTAAAATGGGAGAGTGGCCTAGGTTATTACCTTATGCTTTATGGGCTGATCTTACAACTCATAGCTCGGTTACTGGTTATATGCCTTTTGAGTTGATGTATGGTCAGAAACCTATAATGCCAATTGAGGATGTAATTCCCACATGGAATGTATTGCCTTGGGAAGATGGAATGAGTAGGGAAGACCTTCTTGCTTTGCGCATACAGCAGTTAGAAAGAAGGCCCCAAGATATTGAGATTGCAATAGCACGATTGAAAGATGCAAGGTTAAAGAATAAGGACAGATTCGACAAGAGGCATAGGCTCAGACCTAAAGCTATTGAGAAAGGTGATTGGGTGTTGGTGTATGACAGTAGTCTTGAAAACCAGCATTCAACAATAAGAAAGATTTCAAAGAGATGGTTTGGTCCTTATGTGGTTCAACATGTACATGGGAATGCAACTTATACCTTGCATGAATTAGATGGGACAAAAATGAAGATTCCCATTGCAGGGAAAAGAATCAAGTTATTCAAAAGAAGTGGTGATATAGATCCCTTTGATTCACAGGAAGGTCAAAATGAAGGCTCTGATGAAAATGGTATGGATGTGGATGAAGAACAAGAGGACGATGCGTTAGATTTTGTTGCAAGCGATGATGGAATCGACATGTATGTTGACTTAAATGAAGACTGAACTTGCAAAAGATATCTGTGGCACATGCCGGAGGATGTGCACGTTAAGAGGGGGTGGATGTCGTGCGATGGCACGTTCATAATGTGAAATTAAAGTATCTACCTCACTCTTAATGTTTATGATGTGTGGGACCAAATGCTACAATGTATATAGTGTGATATATGCGAAAATGAATGTCACGGTTGCAACCATGTACATACCTTGCCGGACGGGCGAGGCTCTACACGTGGTACCATGGAATGCTTTTTCACATAAATATATGCCTAATTTGCTTTAGGAATGTACAAATGTCAAGTGTTTCGAAGTGGCACGCTCGTTTTGTCTAGAAAGTTCAATGCAGGCAATCTCGACAAAAAATAGCAGGTTTCGTACGCTGCCGTGAAAGACGTGTCCAAATTGCTTACCAAGTGGAAAAATGAGTATAAACATGAAATTTGACCCCAATGGGATTTTTCCACAATTTTAGGGATTTTTTCCAACTCGTTTGGGCTTTTTACGGACAAAAAGTGACATTTTTGGGCTAAAAATGGTCAAAAATAGCCTTAAAAATGCTCAATATAGCTCAAAATGCCACATCAACGATGCTGGAGTTGTTGCTCAAGTTGTGTGGGAATTTTTAGAGCCAAGAATGAGCTCATTTTGGCACATGAGCAAGGAGATACAACCATTCCTCTACAAGGTGCTAGTGCAGTCCCGTGCTGCTTCCACTACATGGTTGAGACGTGAGGCCTCCAATTAGGGTTTCCCCTCCTCAAATAACTACTTGGGCTTCTCCAATGAAGTACTAAAGCTTCCATGAAATGGTTACGACGAAGAATCCAAGCGTAAATATAGGGTTTTATCAAGTCGAATGAGCACTGCATCTGTGCAATTGAGAGCGAGGCTACACCTAATCTTCACACACACAAGAGTTTTGAGTTAGTATTGGTTCTTTTTCAAAGTGGAGCTTTCATGGCTGGAGTTTTGTTCTTTTTTATTGTGTTTTTGGCTTCAAATCGTCTACGCCTTGCTTGATTTTGCTGCGAATTCTCATAGTCAGAGGCCCGGCGCTTTCCTAGTCGCACTACGCACTTCTTGACAGCGCGCTCTTGTGATTAGTGTGTTTCCCGATGTGATTAGTGTTGTGTGCATCTTGCAATCCTTAATGTGTGTGATTGGGTTGATTGGAGGTGAAGGGAAGTGGATGTGGAGATTGCCAATCAAGGATTTCATTAATGTAATCACGATTGGGTGATTACGTCAATAACTTTAGTATCTACACAAAAAAAACACGTGATCACGTTAATTGTTAACCTGAATTTGATTTTGACCTGCAAAAACCTATAGAGCTGGTTAGTCCTTCGGGGTTTCTATTTTTCCCTGCGGGGCCCGCCGAGCTTTTTCATTTTCCCGACGGGCCCGCCGGGAAAATGAAAAATCATGATGGGAGTAATTATATATAGTAAATAGTGTGCTAACCGCGGTCTTTTAGCTAGGCAAATCCTTGGGGAGTGTATCCGAGTGCCGGTATAGTCATCTCCTTGTGAATTGACCTAAGGTTATAGAGTCAGAGGTCCTTTTTTTTGGGTCGAACGTGATTCTTAATTCGGTAACCACTTCTAAAAAATTTTAATTCGTTTACCGACATAAAGATACAAAACCAAAACAACTGAAAACTTGGAAAATCATGCTCATTGCGAAAAAGCCATTGGTCCAAATGAGGGCTGTAATTTGTTTTAGAAGATGAGCATATGTAAATGATGAGTCGATAGTCAAGGATCGGATGTCATATACTAGTGTACCGGGCATATAAAAATCCTTGAAGCCTTGCATTTGAGTTGTTATACACTTGTCACTCCACAATATAAGAGCTATAATCCTTGATTGGGTTAAAATAGCTTTTATATATTGAATTGGTTGCATGGGTGGGCTACAATCCTTCACTGGGTACAACTAGTCCTCAATTGAGTGATTATATTGAAGATTTATTTGCGTTAGTTCATGCATTGGTTTATACAAAGAGTGCATTATGTATTACAATAGATTATTAGTGCATGAAATGACCAATAATATATTTTATTGCTTTCGTTTGTTTTTTGTAGCAAATGAAATTAGTTGTGTCTTATTGTTTGCAAATCAAAGTGGACATATAAATAATCATTATAATAGTAATTGCATAGAGAGATTCATAGCATTGTTATAGTTATTATGCCATGCATAGACTACATTGCAATGTGTATGGTTGCTCACGATATCGATGATCGATATGTGGATTGACTAGTGTGCATTGAAAATCTCATATTATGCATCATGGTTACTTTCACATTGAATGGTTTTTAAATTATAATATATATTGAAAATAAGAAAAATGTTTCAAAAATTGAACATCTTGCTCTTTTGTCTTCAGTTTTAATTTAAAAGCAATGGAGCAAAATGTGTGCACAAGTGGTACGAAGAAGCCAAAGAATAGAAAAGCTCCTGGCAAAGAGTGGGATTATGCTCATAACATATGTGGCTGATATATGGAGTGACAATGTAAATTTTGTCACACAACAAAATCAGGTGGTGCACCACGTATTAGCACTACAACAAAAAAGGGGGTTATCGACGTATATAGCGACGCTTAACATCGCTATACGCGTCGATATATGCGTCCCTGTGAAACTGTTGCAAAGAGCGTCGATATATGCATGGAAAGGCTTTATTAGCGATGTCGATAGCGATGTGTATATCGACGCTGGTATAGACGGGTATAGCGACGCATATATCAACGACCATAATAGTAAAAAAATTTTCTTGGATAGAGGGCAGATAGCCTGGCCTGTGCCCAATGAAAAGATGGACACAGGCACCACAGCCAGACTTCCTGCGCTCTGCCCAAGAAAGCGAGCAGCACAAAAATCAACCGTGCTCCCGCACAAATTTCAGCAGAGTTCCCTTCGTTTTTACATAAACTTTTCAAAAAACATATATCATGTATACGCTGTCAGGAGTTTTTTGGAGCAAGGGATTGCGCATATGTACATACACATGCATGGTGCATCAAATAAAGAATTGCCCATTTTCCTTAGCCAGGTGGTTATGTGGGGCCCACATGTGTACAGGTAGGACAGCATGTACATAGTGCATCGATTTTCACTATTACCAATACCAGTGTGTTTTTTCTACAATAAGGAGGAGTTGGTAGCGCGTAAAACTTCTCGAGGAAGCTATCCGCGGGCCGATGACGTGAGGTCAGCAGGTGCGTCAGATGGCATCTAGTGGCGTCAGGAGGGCGAACGAGGTCAATACTTGCACGCGGAGAAGTATGGACACGACATGGGTGTTTTCTTGTGAGAATTATGCAGAAAGGTCATCATGAGGACCTTTTTTTGGGGCCACTTCACGTGGTGGCGAGGTGCATTATTGGAAAAAAGCTGAGTGCCAGGTGTGCAAATGATGCAAAAAGGTGACAACTATGCACTGCGAGGTCAGTTTTTGGCCTGTTCGGGGTCCGTTTGAGGTCATCTAAAAGGCCAAGGGTGCCCAACTAAAAAATCTAAGTGTGGGAACTGAAAAAACTGAGAGAAGACCAGAAAAAACGTGGAGAAGAGAGGAGGAACAGCCGCAGGTGTGTTTTTGCTCATTTTGGAGCCTGTTTTGGCCGTAAACTGCTCATCCGATGTCGGATTTGAGCAC
Organism: Adiantum capillus-veneris; assembly: GCF_014529385.1. NCBI lineage: Eukaryota > Viridiplantae > Streptophyta > Polypodiopsida > Polypodiales > Pteridaceae > Adiantum > Adiantum capillus-veneris. The sequence goes on from NC_140945.1 coordinate 75,864,114, forward strand.
TTTGACATTGTAGACTGGGGTTTTGGGCCGTTCCGGACGCGATGGCGCTGTCCATTTTGCCAAATTCCTCACTCTTTTTCTGCTGTTTTTCTGTGTAATCTTCTCCGGTGAGTGAAGCTTCTTCTCCAATTTGTGATTGTATCTGGTATCTTTTACCCATATTGTGTGAGCTGTTTGCCCCATTGGTGTTGGCCCAAGCTCAATTGTATCTAAACATCAGAAATTCTCCTCTTTTGAGCTGAGTTTTTTGGGTGTGTGTGTGTGTGTGTGTGTGTGTGGAGTGGACAAGTGGATAGTTTCTCTCCTCTCACTCCAGAGGTGTGTTCCCTGTCTCGGCCAGGTGTGTTGTCTAAGCCGAGTGGTGCCCCATAGTGTGTGTGTGTATCTTTCCAAGAGTGTGTGTCGGGTCGTTATAGAGGCGCTGTGTGTGTTTTCATCCCGCTCACATTCTTTTGGTGCCCCCACTGAGGCTCTTCTTCAAGTACCTTCTGCTTCGAGCTTCAAGCTTCGAGCTTCGGGATTACAGGTTGCAGATTGCAGATTGCAGATTGCAGATTACAGATTACAGGTTACAGGTTACAGGTTACAGGTTACAGGTTACAGGTTACAGGTTACAGGTTACAGGGACAGGTACAGGTACAGGTGATTCACACAGGTACAGGTAGCTGGAGTACAGTGATGTCACTTGCAGTTGTTGTGGGAATGCATCACTTGGCGCCTATTTGAGCGCATTGTCTGTTGGATTGTACGTTACTTGTGGAAACTGCCATTGTACGCCTTTGTGGAGCCATATATGGTTTTATTTGGCAGTCCCAGCCATTTCTGAGACTTGGTCTGGAAGATAGTCATTTCTGAGACTTGACTATACGCGATTTGCATTAGCTTTCGTGTGAGGGTCGATAGCGTGAGGTTTTTATTGAGCTGGGGGATTCTCAAATGTGGAGATCCTTTCGGTGATACAGGTAGCTGGAGCACCCTTTTCGTGACCTCGCCATAGGCTATGTACTAGTGAGTCCTACTTGATGCTCGGGTTCTATTGTTGACAGTTTATGCGTACATAGACAGTCTATATTTTGGGTTCCTACTGCTCTACTTCTGGGGAAACTCTGTCGAAATTTTCCCAAGTTATGATGGCTGGTTTTTTGGTATTTTGAGCCATTTATGCTGTTATGCTGCTGAAATTTTGGCAAAATCAGAGGTTGAGTCAGGTGTGCCTTCTTGGGAGCTTCATGGTTGGCTTTAATGGATGATCAAAATGGCCCTCAGTTCACTCCTTTTCATTTAACTCAAAGAATTCAGATTAATGTTCATGTGTCCAGGAAGATCTTTTTCCAGCAGCGCATAGTCTTTATGTTTGGGCCAAGAAGATTGAAAGAGATCCTGGAATGTCCTTTGCCTGTTGTCATTCCGATGATCAACTATGAAAACTCATTTGATGTGCATGTGTTTGTCCTTATCTAAAGCTGAGCTCCATTGAAGTTTCTAGGGATTGGGTAGTGAAAAGTTTTGGGTTCTTGCACGTGTGTTTGAAGGGGTTCTCTAGCCATGGCTTTCTCTTATCCCGAGTTTCATGGAAGAAGTGATGAAGATGTGGAAGAATTTTTGGAAAAGATGGAGGTTGCCTGCATTAGCAACCAGATTCATGACCCTACGCAAATGTTACGCCTTCTCCAAATTTGTTTGAAGAGTGATGCACGAGCTTGGTCCAAAGCATTTGAAGAGGAGTTGCGTATGGCTGATCCACCTATAAGATTGAGTTGGGACAATCTAAGGCATGGATTGGAAGTGGAGTTTGTGAAGATAGAAGACCCTGACAAAGTGTGGCAAGAAGTACAGGCTTTGGTGCAAAAGGAAGGTGAGCCAGTAGATGCGTACATACCTAAGTTTTCATTGGCATGGGAGCGAATGTGCAAGGCTTTAGCACCACAGGTACCCCCGCCTGACATGATGAAGAAGGACAGGTTCTTGGCTGGTCTTTGGGAGAATATACGTTGGAGAGTGGAGCTAAAGAAGCCTAGGACATATGAAGATGCACTAGAGATAGCAAGGAACAAAGAGTGGAAGCTGAGGAAAATGAGCCAGTTAGGGGTGGAGTCTTTGCCAATGAGGTCTGAATTTCAGCCTATAGAGTCTTAACAAGGGCGCATGTCAGGGGTTCATCATGAACCAGTGGTTCCTGTTACTACTCAGGTTATGCCAGCAGTGGTCACTACAGTAGTGCAAGATGATGGCCTAAGGCAAGACATGAGGCAAGTGGTTGATTTGATGAAGAATCTCAGCCTAAACATGCTAGGTCAATTGGGAAATAATCGAGGTCGAGGGAGGTTTGCAAATCAGCCAGGAGGTGAAGAAAGGCCTAGGAATGGTGTTGGACAAAGCAATGGTAGGTTTTGGAGGCAGACGCCCACATGTTATAATTGCGGAGAGTTGGGTCACATCAGCCCGCAATGTGATAAGCCACCAAGGATGGCGGGAGACATGTATCCATTGCCAAGACAGGTGCTAACTAGATCAAATGATTATGGCATCGAAATTAAGGGAGACGAAGGAACCAGTGGACTGACCCAGGAGGAAAAGGGAAAGACAAAAGTGCTAAGTGTAGTCACCTTGGAGAAGGCATCAAAGCTAGAGGATACATTAGTGATGCCTATTGGTAAGAGGACCACAGAGGATAAGGAAGGAAGAAGTGCCCCAGGTCCTAGTAAGAAGAAAGGAAAGAGCCATGAAGGCGAGGATGTCAAGGCCAAGAGGAAAAGGAGAGCTCGTCGAAAGTTTCATGTTTCAGATTTTCCACTAGGGGATGGGCAATTAAGCTATGACTTGAAGGAGGATCTGACGAGCAGGAAGGCAGATGTTACTTTTGGGCAGCTTATAGAGATGGTGCCTAAGCTAAAGCGACAGTGGAAGAGGATGGTTAACCCAATGGAGAAAGAGCCAGAGAGAGGTTCAGTGAAGGTGTTGGCAATGGACGAGCTACCAGACATTTGTCCAATAGTAGATGTGTGGCATAAAAGGAAAAATTTGGGACAAGGTTATGTGGATGGCGGAGCCCAAATATGCGTCATAACACACTCATGCGTTGAGAAGATGGGTCTCACAGTGGCTGGGGTGTCAGGTTTTCGGATCAGATTGGCAAACCATCAAAAAGTAAAATGCTTGGGTGTTGTAAAGAGCTTAGAAGTGGAGGCATATGATGCAAAGGCAGTGGTTGATTTTCATGTGATGCCAGCAGGGTTGGGAGCATATCCTATGATACTGGGCAGACCATGGTTACGTGCAGTGGGAGCTGTTCAAGATTGGCGACATGGTACAATTAGCCTCTATGGAAAGACAGGTACCAAGAAGCTTTATAATATGGACACAAGGAAACGATTAGAGGAGCTTTATGAAGATGAGGATGAGTCTAGTGATGAAGACTCTTCCACGGTGACAGATGAGGACAGTGATAGCACTACCAGCAGTGATGAGGATGATGATGTTGCATTTCTTTTGATGGATAAAGAAATCCAGGAGTGTGGTTTAGTCGCATTTGCGAATGAAGTTGAAGATGAAAGTGAAGGACCTTATGAAGTGATTGAAGGGCTGATGCAAACCAAGGTTGAGTTGTCAAAAAAGCAGGAATTAATGACGCAAATGATTAGTGGAGACCTCTCAGCTATGGAGAAGGATATATTTTTGCATATGTTGGCTAGTTTTCCTGATTTGTTCATTACTTCATATGAAGAGATCAAGGGCGAAGAGATGCATATAGAGCTGAAAGAAGGTTCTAAGCCAGTGCGGCAAAGGCTAAGAAGGATGGGTCAAGAGCAAATGGAAGCCTTGCGGGTAGAGGTGGACAAGTTATTGAAGGCAGGGTTCATAGTTCCAGTGGAGACCACAGAATGGGTGAGTCCAGTTGTAGTCAGTCCAAAGAAGGATGGGAAGTGGAGAATTTGTGTGGATTTTAAACCCTTAAACGCAGCCACTAAGAAGAACCCATATCCTCTTCCATTCATCGATCAGATCTTAGATTCAGTGGCAGGTTATGAGAGGTAAAGTGTGTGTGATGGTTTTTCAGGCTATTTTCAATTGAAGATTGCTCTTAAAGACCGCACAAAGACAACTTTTATTACGCCATGGGGCTGCTATTGCTACACAGTGTTGCCGTTTGGTTTGTCAAATGGACCATCTTTCTATCAAGAAAGAGCAAATTGGGTGCTGGAACCATTCATTGGTAGTTGTGTTAAGGCTTTTATGGATGACTTCTGTGTTTATAGCAGTAGGGCTGAACACCATGAGAAGTTGCAGATGGTATTGGCTCGATATGATGAATGTGGAGGACAACTAAATCCAAAGAAATGTCATCTAGCACAGCCAAGGGTGAAGTTATTGGGCCATATGGTGTCAGAAAATGGCATTGAGGCTGATCCAGATAAGGTGAAGTCTATTATTCTTCTTCCATCACCTATGAGTACGAAGCAATTGGCAACCTTTATACACAAAGTGAAGTACATGGCACGGTTTATTCCATTGTCTTCGCAGCTTCTTTATCCATTACAACAAGTGGCAAAGCATGATCCATTGCAATGGGATGACAAGTGTGAAGAAGTGTTTCAAGAGGTGAAAGAGGTGTTAGGGGGGTTGTCAGCCATGCAGGCTCCTGATTGGGAGAAAGTTTTTTATGTAAATCCATCAGTAGGGGATGATGCCATTGGAGCCATGCTATTGCAAAAGGGGAAGGGCAGCCATTATATGAGGCCAGTGTATTGTGCAAGCCGAGTGAAGTTGGTAGCGGAGAGAAAGTTATCGGAAGTAGAGCTAGTGATGGCTAGTGTAATATTTGCTTGTCGACGATTTCGTCATTACTTGCTACCACGGCCTTTTGTTTTCTTGACGAGTTATGCCTTTTTGCCACAGTTAATTAATGGTATTAACATGTCAAATGTGGTGAAGAAATGGGTAATTGAGCTGCAAGAGTTTGAGTTCTCTTTTCTAGTGGAAGATAGTACAAGGGCTACCCTAGCTGATTTGTTGACCTACAAGGAGAATCCCCTTATTGTTAAGGAAGAGGTGGTGAGAAAGGTAGTTGAAGAAGTGCCACAGATCAGCAATGCACATGTGTTGTTCTTTGATGGTTCATACAGAAAGAGCCATGATGCAGCTTCAGGGGGTATAGCACTTTATGATCCAGAGGGGAAGCTAGTATGCAAGAGAGGGTTCAAATTGGATGCTCATAGTAACAATGAGGCTGAATATGCTACATTGGAAGCCGGATTACACATTTGTTTGAAGCATGGGGTTCGAAGGTTGAGCATAAAAGGTGATGCCTTGTTAGTGGTGAAGCAAGTGCTGGGTGTGTGGAAGAGCAAGAACACCTCATTGAAGGAAATGTGCTTCAGAATTAAAGGCCTGTTAAAAAAGTTTGAAGCATGGAGTATCAGACACATTGAACGTGCTCTAAATGGAGAGGCACATGAAGCAGCTCAAGGCATGATTGGGGAGCTATTTGTGTTGAGGACCACTTTACCTCTTTATCATGGCCGGGAAAGTTTGGCTCAAGAAGAGGAGTTTTTGCTAACAGGAATCATTCCAAAGGAGATTCAGAAGTCTAAGAAGTATGGCTTTGTGCGTAGAGCATACAGGTACAAATTGATTGGTGATGTCTTATACATGAAAGGGGCTGATCTCGTGTTGAGACGTGTACCTTGGCGGGAGGAGCTTTACAGAGTGTTGGAAGAGAATCACGAAGGCGCATGTGGTGGCCATTTTGCTCTAAAGATCACCTTGCATAAGATTTTGCAAGAGGGGTATGTATGGCCTAGTTTGCACAAGGATGTTCACCATTGGTGTAGGTCTTGCAATAGGTGTCAAGCATTTGGGAAGAGAGTGTTGAAGCCAGAGCTACGAAAAACCATTATGGCGTTTGATGTGTTTGAAAAGTGGGGAATTGATGCAATAGGCCCGTTACCTATCACAAGCAGGGGCAAAAGCTATATTTTGACGGCAGTGGACTATCTCTCTAGATGGGCAGAGGCTATAGCAGTAAAACAGATCACTGCAAAGGATGTGGCAAAATTTGTGTATGATGAAATATGTTGCAAGTTTGGGGTGCCACTGGAGTTACTTTCAGATAAGGGGCCTGGCTTTAGAGCTAAACTGCTAGATTTTTTATGTGCAAAGATGAAGATTAGGCACCAGCATACCACTCCTTATTACCCGCAGTGTAATGGCTTGAATGAAAGATTCAATGGTGAGTTGGTACAGATTCTTTCGAAAGTGACAGAGCACCAAGGAAAGAATTGGGATTTGGAATTGCCTAGTGCATTATGGGCTTACCGTACTTCGGTGAAGACAGGTACAGGGTTTACTCCATTTCATTTGGTGTATGGAAAGGAAGCACTATTGCCTGTGGAGGTAGAGTTGCCTGCGGTCAAGATGTTAGAGAAGTTGCTTGGGCCGCCTAGTGATGCATTCAAAGAGAGGCTCTTGCAGTTACAAGAGGTCCAGTTGGATAGGATGAGCGCATTGGAGCATTATGGGCAGATGCAGGATAAGGCTTTGACAAAGATAAATGAAAAGGTCAAAAGTAAAGGTATCAAGAAACATGACTTGGTTTTGCGCTACAACAGTAAGCTGGACAACACCTTCCAAAAGAAGTTTCAAATTAAGTGGGAAGGCCCTTTCAAGGTAGTAGAGTGTCTTCCAAATGGCACATATCAGCTGGCTAACCTGGATGGTGTTCTACATAAGTCAAGGGTAAATGGATTGCGTCTTAAATTGTATCATGCTAGATTGATGATGGTGGAGCAAGATGAACTGTCTGTGGAGCAAGCAATGTTGGTGAAGGATGAGGAGACATGTGATGCAGCGAGTCTCATATCGCTCTTTGCTGTTGCTGATCATGAATGATCTAGCAGGCTAGGGGATGGGCAAATTATGTCAGGAGTTTTTTGGAGCAAGGGATTGCGCATATGTACATACACATGCATGGTGCATCAAATAAAGAATTGCCCATTTTCCTTAGCCAGGTGGTTATGTGGGGCCCACATGTGTACAGGTAGGACAGCATGTACATAGTGCATCGATTTTCACTATTACCAATACCAGTGTGTTTTTTCTACAATAAGGAGGAGTTGGTAGTGCGTAAAACTTCTCGAGGAAGCTATCCGCGGGCCGACGACGTGAGGTCAGCAGGTGCGTCAGATGGCATCTAGTGGCGTCAGGAGGGCGAACGAGGTCAATACTTGCACGCGGAGAAGTATGGACACGACATGGGTGTTTTCTTGTGAGAATTATGCAGAAAGGTCATCATGAGGACCTTTTTTTGGGGCCACTTCACGTGGTGGCGAGGTGCATTATTGGAAAAAAGCTGAGTGCCAGGTGTGCAAATGATGCAAAAAGGTGACAACTATGCACTGCGAGGTCAGTTTTTGGCCTGTTCGGGGTCCGTTTGAGGTCATCTAAAAGGCCAAGGGTGCCCAACTAAAAAATCTAAGTGTGGGAACTGAAAAAACTGAGAGAAGACCAGAAAAAACGTGGAGAAGAGAGGAGGAACAGCCGCAGGTGTGTTTTTGCTCATTTTGGAGCCTGTTTTGGCCGTAAACTGCTCATCCGATGTCGGATTTGAGCACTTTGACATTGTAGACTGGGGTTTTGGGCCGTTCCGGACGCGATGGCGCTGTCCATTTTGCCAAATTCCTCACTCTTTTTCTGCTGTTTTTCTGTGTAATCTTCTCCGGTGAGTGAAGCTTCTTCTCCAATTTGTGATTGTATCTGGTATCTTTTACCCATATTGTGTGAGCTGTTTGCCCCATTGGTGTTGGCCCAAGCTCAATTGTATCTAAACATCAGAAATTCTCCTCTTTTGAGCTGAGTTTTTTGGGTGTGTGTGTGTGTGTGTGTGTGTGTGTGTGGAGTGGACAAGTGGATAGTTTCTCTCCTCTCACTCCAGAGGTGTGTTCCCTGTCTCGGCCAGGTGTGTTGTCTAAGCCGAGTGGTGCCCCATAGTGTGTGTGTGTGTATCTTTCCAAGAGTGTGTGTCGGGTCGTTATAGAGGCGCTGTGTGTGTTTTCATCCCGCTCACAACGCCTCCTACATACTATCCATGTAGGATCTCACATGAGATTTAAGGCCAATGACCATAACGAACCATAACCATAACTTAAAAGCATAACCATAATGAACCATAACCATAACTTAAAAGCATAACCATAACAAACCATAACCATAACTTAAAACCATAACCGACCAATATAACCACTTTGATCATAATTAGAAACAAAATTAACAATAACCATAAGCATAACCAGAAAGTTAAACATAACCATAAACAAAACCTGAACCATAACTATGTCTATACAAGAATAGGAGAAATAACCATAATAACCATGTCTATACAATGACAATGACAATAACCATAACCATAACCATAAGGAAAACAATAACTGTCTGAACAATAATCATAACCATATATATATGTCTATACAAAAGGAGACACAGAAGCGTGTCTGTGTCTCACAAAGCATATATATGAAATCCGGGCCACTGATGATTAGGCGTCACAACCTGCACATAGGACAACTCACAAAATTAGTATTTACATATACTTAATTAAATCAACTCACACATATTAACGTCTCACCTCAAGCGATCAGTGAGACTGTAAGGCTACCTAGTCTACAGGCTCTCCTGAAGCATCAACATCATTCAATACTTCATAGATACCTTTGGGATATCCATCTGACTCCTCCTGACGTGTCGGGGCTTGATGCATCGCAAGATTCTGCATTTATACAAAAATCAGAGTAATAAGAATACATGATTCATCGCGTTTTAAAAAAGGACATAGTTAAGATTGGATTAGAAACTCACAAACTCATAGCGAAAGGTGTCCAAGCCTCCGCTGCCAAGATGAGATGTCCCCCTAGTCATATGTCGTATCTGCGCAGCCTCACGCTACTGTCTGAACCGTTTGGCCGCTGTCCGCTCATATCCTCCTTGATCTGAAGCCACGTCTCGTGTGGGATGCCCGAAGGCTTCGGCGAGCCGGTCTTTAAAGCCTTCCGAGTTGCATCTCGTCGATGTTTCACGGTGTCCCGTGCAACACCCTTGATCCAGCTCCTCGAAACAACGTCAAAACCCGGAGTAGGTTGGTACTCTCTCAGGATGGTCTCCACTATGCAAGTGACTTTGTCATTTTCTTGTTGATCCCAAGACGTCAGAATGCTGGTCGAAAACTGTAGCTCCGCGAGCTGGCGAATCTGCTATCTCATCTCAGTCCCGACTCTATCCATGTCAACAGAACCATCTGGCCGTACAGTATAGAGCTTGGAGGCACTAGGATCGTGTGCCCCCCAAGGTGTCGGAGGTGTGCCAAGAGGTGTGTCGAGAGGTGTGGCTGGGTAGGACGGGGGTCGTGAGCGAGGAGGGGTCGAAGCATCTGTGGACCCTCCTCCACAGCAACCACCACCTCCACCTAACGATCGCCGAGATCGGCGAGTGCGCCTGTGCTGCGGAGATGAGGACGTACCCGCCTCTGTCCCACCCTTAGGTGTCGAAGCGGCCGTGATGGGAGAAGCAGGCGTCGTACCCATAGGTGTCCCCCCCCCCCATAGGTGTCCCCCCCCTAAGCGTCGGACCCTCGAGTGTGAAGCCCGGAGGCGTAGTACCCGTGCCTTTGGCTACCCAGTACTGAGAAGCCTTTGCCATCTGAGGAGGCGTCATCCATGTAACGAAGCCCATGAATGCATCTGCACTCATAGAAGCGGGATCTGAAAACTAGTCTGCCATACTAAAGTCCTGCACAAAGAAAGTAAAATAAAGGTTCAGAACATAGTTGTTTAAATTAACTTTAAGCTTAATTTTAAATCAACGTCTTCACACAAACACTTACAGGCCTAGGCCTCCACGAGTGAGGAATCATCGATAAGATCTTGCATCGTTTCATCGTCTATCTCTAATTGCAAACATAACTCTGTCCCAACTCGTTCTGGCAGATTGTCTTCATCCATTGCATCTTCATCTACAAGTGTCAATTCTGGCTCGTCTGCGTCATCCTTGGCATAGAAGCCATTTTCCTCTGCCATACCTTCGTCTATCTCATCTAATGTCATAGTAGTATGGACGTCGTCTGACTGAATTTTCTCCAGGAGATCTTGCCCTTCAAATAATTTTTTATTTCAGAAGGCATAGAAGCCATTTCCGAAGTCCGTTTGCGTTTTTCCATAGAGAAACGTAACCGGATTTGACCTACGGCTTGTGTCTTTGGCGTTTCTTCTATCCGTTTGACCTATGGCTTGCCATACACGCTCTTGACATTGCTTAAAGACTATCTAGTCGTCTACGGATGGTTTCAGCAGCCATAGAAGCCATTTCCGAAGTCCGTTTGTGTTTTTCCGTAGAAAAACGCAACCGGATTTGACCTACGGCTTGTGTATTTGGCGTTTCTTCTATCCGTTTGACCTACGGGTTTCCATATGCGCTCTTGACATTGCCTAAAGACTACGTAATCGTCTACGGATGGTTTCAGAAGGCATAAAAGCCATTTCCGAAGTCCGTTTGCGTTTTTTCGTAGAAAAACGCAACCGGATTTGACCTACGGCTTGTGTATTTGGTGTTTCTTCAATCCGTTTGACCTACGGCTTGCCATACGCGCTCTTGACATTGCCTAAAGACTACCTAATCATTTACGGATGGTTTCAATAAGCATAGAAGCCATTTTCGAAGTCCGTTTGCGTTTTTTCCGTAGAAAAACGCAACCATATTTGACCTACGGCTTGTGTATTCGGCGTTTCTTCTATCCGTTTGACCTACCGGTTTTCATACGCACTCTTGACATTTCCTAAAGACTACCTAATCGTCTACGAATGGTTTCAGAAGGCATAGAAGCCATTTCCGAAGTCCGTTTGCGTTTTTTCGTAGAAAAACGCAACCGGATTTGACCTACGGCTTGTGTATTTGGCGTTTCTTCTATCCGTTTGACCTACGGCTTGCCATACGTGCTCTTGACATTGCCTAAAGACTACCTAATCGTCTACGGATGGTTTCAGTAGGCATAGAAGCCATTTCCGAAGTCCGTTTGCGTTTTTCCGTAGAAAAACGCAACCGGATTTGACCTACGGCTTGTGTATTTGGCGTTTCTTCTATCCATTTGACCTACCGGTTGCCATACGCGGTCTTGACATTGCCTAAAGACTACCTAATCATCTACGGATGGTTTCAGAAGGCATAGAAGCCATTTCCAAAGTCCGTTTGTGTTTTTCCGTAGAGAAACGCAACCGGATTTGACCTATGGCTTGTGTATTTTGCATTTCTTCTATCCGTTTGACCTACGGCTTGCCATACGCACTCTTGACGTTGCCTAAAGACTGCCTAATCGCTACGGATGGTTTCAGTAGGCATAGAGGCCATTTCCGAAGTCCGTTTGCGTTTTTTCGTAGAAAAGCGAAACCGGATTTGACCTACAGCTTGTGTATTTGGCGTTTCTTCTATCCGTTTGACCTACGGCTTGTCATACGCGCTCTTGACATTGCCTAAAGACTATCTAATCGTCTACGGATGGTTTCAAAAGGCATAGAAGCCATTTTCGAAGTCCGTTTGCATTCTTTTGTAGAAAAACGCTACCGGATTTGACCTACAACTTGTGTATTTGACGTTTCTTCTATCCGTTTGACCTACGGCTTGTCATACGCGCTCTTGACATTGCCTAAAGACTACCTAATCGTCTACGGATAGTTTCGGTAGACATTGAAGCCATTTCCGAAGTCCGTTTGCATTTTTCCGTAGAAAAACACAATCGGATTTGACCTACAGCTTATGTATTCGGCGTTTCTTGTATCCGTTTGACCTACGGCTTTCCATATGCACTCTTGACATTGTTTCAAGACTACCTAATCGTCTACGTATGGTTTCAGTAGGCATAGAATCCATTTCCGAAGTCCGTTTGCGTTTTTCCGTAGAAAAATGCAACCGGATTTGACCTACGGCTTGTGTATTTGGCGTTTCTTCTATCTGTTTGACCTACGGATTGCCATACGCGCTCTTGACATTGCCTAAAGACTACCTAATTGTGAATGGATGGTTTCAGAAGGCATAGAAGCCATTTCCGAAGTTCGTTTGCGTGATTCCGTAGAAAAACGCAACCGGATTTGACCTACGACTTGTGTATTTGGCGTTTCTTCTATCCATTTGACCTACCGGTTGCCATACGCGCTCTTGACATTGCCTAAAGACTACCTAATCATCTACGGATGGTTTCAGAAGGCATAGAAGCCATTTCCGAAGTCCGTTTACGTTTTTTCGTAGAAAAACGCAACCGGATTTGACCTACGGCTTGTGTATTTTGCGTTTCTTCTATCCGTTTGACCTACGGCTTGCCATACGCACTCTTGACGTTGCCTAAAGACTGCCTAATCGTCTATGGATGGTTTCAGTAGGCATAGAGGCCATTTCCGAAGTCCGTTTGCGTTTTTCGTAGAAAAACGCAACCGGATTTGACCTACGGCTTGTGTATTTGGCGTTTCTTCTATCCGTTTGACCTACGGCTTGCCATACGCGCTCTTGACATTGCCTAAAGACTATCTAATCATCTACGGATGGTTTCAAAAGGCATAGAAGCCATTTTCGAAGTCCGTTTGTATTTTTTCGTAGAAAAACGCTACCGGATTTGACCTACAACTTGTGTATTTGACGTTTCTTCTATCCGTTTGACCTACGGCTTGTCATACGCGCTCTTGACATTGCCTAAAGACTACCTAATCGTCTACAGATGGTTTCCGTAGACATAGAAGCCATTTCCGAAGTCCGTTTGCGTTTTTCCGTAGAAAAACACAATCGGATTTTACCTACGGCTTATGTATTTGGCGTTTCTTGTATCCGTTTGACCTACGGCTTTCCATACGTGCTCTTGACATTGTTTCAAGACTACCTAATCGTCTACGGATGGTTTTAGTAGGCATAGAAGCCATTTCCGAAGTCCGTTTGCGTTTTTCCGTAGAAAAATGCAACCGGATTTGACCTACGGCTTGTGTATTTGGCGTTTCTTCTATCTGTTTGACCTACGGATTGCCATACGTGCTCTTGACATTGCCTAAAGACTACCTAATCGTGTATGGATGGTTTCAGAAGGCATAGAAGACATTTCCGAAGTTCGTTTGCGTTTTTTCGTAGAAAAACGCAACCGGATTTGACCTACGACTTGTGTATTTGGCGTTTCTTCTATCCGTTTGACCTACGGCTTGCCATACGTGCTCTTGACATTGCCTAAAGACTACCTAATTGTCTACGGATGGTTTCAGTAGGCATAGAAGCCATTTCGGAAGCTCGTTTGCGTTTTTTCATAAAAAAACGCAACCGAATTTGACCTACGGCTTGTGTATTTGACATTAATTCAAACCCATTGACCTACGGCTTGCCATACGTGCTATTGACATTTCTTTAAGACTACCTAATGAACTACGGATGGTTTCAGCTAGCTGTTTTAGTTGCTTAGTCCACACCCAGCAGTTTAGGATTCCATAATATGTTATTTTGTCATTTTGTTATTCTAACCTAGTATCAATCTATCACATTGTAACTTTCTGGTCTTATAGGTAACTTTGGCCTTTTGAAGAGTTAACATAACATTTCATTTCATTTCTTTCTTTAATTTTAATTTTTTACGCAAACCATAACTCTCTCTCTCTCTCTAGTTTTAATTTCCTACGCACATTTTTCTCTCTCTTTAATTTCCTACACGCACACACACTTCTCTCTTTCTCTCTCTCTCTCTCTCTCTCTCTCTCTCTCTCTCTCTTCAATTTCCTACACGCACACACACTTCTCTCTTTCTCTCTCTTTCCTACACACACACAGACACTTCTCTCTCTCTTTCCTACACACACACACACACACACACACACCACTCTCTATCTCTCTATTTAATTTCCTACACGCACACACGCTTCTCTCTTTCTCTGTCTCTCTCTCTCTTTCCTACACACACACACACACTTCTCTCTCTCTCTCTCTCTCTCTCTCTCTCTCTCTCTCTCTCTCTCTTTCCTACACACACACACCGCTCTCTCTCTCTCTCTTTCCTACATATACACCGCTCTCTCTCTCTCTCTCTCTCTCTCTCTCTCTCTCTCTCTCTCTCTCTCTTTCCTACACACACACACACACGATGTGGGGAGAGAGAGAGAGAGAGAGAGAGAGAGAGAGAGAGAGAGGGGTTAGGGGGGGGAAGAGTGCCATAATACTTCGCAGCAGGTTTCGGCCATGATATGAGAATGCGCGCGTTGAGGGCGAAAATGGCCCCTTCGCGCGGGTTCGGCTTTTTTTCCCCCAAATTACTTCCGTCGATACCTGCGTCGATATATGCGTCGATACCTACGTTGATACCTGCGTCGATGCCTGCATTGATATACGCGTGGAAAATTAGCCTTCCGACACGTATATCCACAGTCATATCGACGCAGATATTGACGCATATATCAACGGACAGTAAGTACATCAATATAAGAGTGGAAAGGCACGGGTGTCGATATATAAAGCGTCGATAACTTTGGGTTATGTTGTAGTGTAGGGATCATTTTCTGAGTAGCGCTAAAAAAGAAATATGAACATCCTCAGGCACCTGCAGTTGCAAAGCGTTTGAGAGAAGAGCTCGCCAAAAAGGGTGGCAAGAGACAACACATATATAGCTTTGTGGCTTCGAGTCAAGAGTTCCCAGAGCCAAATATTAACTCCGCAGATCCTGTAGTGATGCCAACTAACCTTGGAGAACAACCTGCGCAAGGAGAGGAAATTCCAGGTATTGTTCCTTTTAAACGTCACAATGAAGATGGACTTTGTTAAATGCGTCAAAAATCATTACATCAAAGCTTTCGAGTGCAGTCTCTAGAAGAAGCACAAACTGCACTCGCCAAAGCAATATTCTTTATTGGAAGTGCTTTGGTCATGATAGATAGAAATCATTAGAAGGCTGCTTGGAAGATCATCGGTGAGTTTGGTCCAGGATTTTCAGCTCCTTCTTATCACACAATAAGAAATGTTTTCTTGGACAAATGTTACATCAAAGTCAAAGAGCGTGTTGGCAAAATAATACTTGGGAATATTTCGCTTTCAGGATGTACGATTGTGAGTGATGGCTGGTCAAATGTTCAGAGAAGATCGGTGATCAATGTAGTGTTGGTTTGTCTAAGGGGAGAAACGTTTATAAAGGCGACTGATAGTTTGGTGCAATTAAAAGTGGCAAATACATTTCTGAGGTCTTGATTAATTTTATTAAGGAAATTGGTGTTGAACATGTCCTTCAAGTACTCATGGACAACGCAAAGAATTGTAAAAACGCCAGTAAATTAATAAAGAAGTGCTTTCCACACATTTCTGCCAATGGTTGTAATACGCACAGCTTGAACTTGGTGCTGAAAGATTGATACACTAGTGAAGAAACCACATGGTTCGCCAAAATAATTGATACAGCACATCAGGTTGTGAAACTTATCTTGAAACGACAAAGAGTGCTCGATTTGTATAGGATGCGCATGTCAGTGATGCTGAAACTTCCTGCTGAAACTCAGTTTTGCACACACTTTTATACCTTGGAATCACTTATCCGTAATAAATGCGCTGTGATTGACACATTCAATTGCGCGGCCTTTGATGAATGGCAGCTTGAGCAGAAAGAAAAAGTGAAAGATAAAATTACATGTTGTAACATTTAATGGCCTAAAAACTTGTGTGTAGCGGAAATTAGCATGAACATAGTGGGCATTTCATTAGAATAGATTCCTAATGAGAATTACAAGAGTGCTTGGGTGGATAGCATAAACAATACTTTCAAAAGAGAGAGAAATTAAGCTATTGACAAAAGTTGAGGACCGGATTTGCATGGAGCCGGTCCCCTCTCAAAAGGCTTTGTATTATGGTTTCTCCCATCAAGAGAGACATTGCACAATACAATTCTTTGTGTTCCTTCAAAACTAGCTAGTGCAATGAAGATGAAAGCTTCATGCCCTAAGCAAAACACTTAGCAAACATAACATCAATTATCCCCGGTCTCAGACCCAAGACCTCACACACCTTCGAAGATGGTGAGAGCTAGCAGGTTATGAGAGTAGATTGAGAGGAAGAAGGAGTATCTTACGAGAAAGATGTACATCTCCTCACATAATCACTCATATTAGCATAGCTTAGCTTAGTAATTAGCTTGGTAGAGGAGATGAGCATTCATTGAATCTTGGCTCTTGGTTGGATTTGCATCCACATGCCAAGAGTATGTCCTTTAATTGCTTACTCTTGGGAAGCATTGTAAGCATTGACAAGGTTTAGGTTATCCTTTAATTGTATGCCTTGCATCCATCTAGCATCTTCAAAAGGATAATTCTTAAACTTAATAAGATATCGTCGGATAGTCTTACCGTCTCTTAGTACCTTGTCTTCATGTCGGAGAATGGACTCGGGCTGCAGCACCTCCTCTTGGTCCTCGATCTCCGGTGGGTCTTCAATAGTTGGTTCTTGAGGTGGCTCTCCTTTGTAAGGCTTTAATAGGCTCACATGGGAATCATTGTGTATGAGCCAATGATTGGGAAACTTGAGTTGATAGTCCATCTCATTGATTGGCCTAAGAATCTGGAAGGGACCATAGTACCTTTTTGCTAGCTTAGCATAGTACTTTTGGTGTCCTATAGGATTCTTGCCCGTCGTGTGCCTTAATCGAGCCTTGGGAAACTTTAATAAGACCCAATAATTTTCTTTAAAGGCTTGGGCTCTTCTGTGCTTGTCAGCAGCAGCCTTTTGCCTTTGCTGTGAGAAAGAGATAGCATCCTTAATCTTTTGAAAAGATTCTTGTAGGTCTCGGCTATACTCATCTACAGCGAAGATCTTCCCATGTACCTTAAGTAGCAAGGGACTTTTTGATCTTCCCTCAATTACCTCGAAAGGTGCTTTTCCCGTGGAAGTATTTCTGACATGTGTCCCCCTTTCCCCTTTTGTGACAGATTAAGGTAATTTAATAATTTAACTTAACTCTCATTGGACCCCTTTGCATCCTGGCCAATAGGAATCAAGCAAGCCATTGGGCTCCTGAATGCTCATTGGACCCCTTGGGAGACTGCCCAATAGTCTTCTAGAGGACTTAATTCTCATTGGTTCTTTTATTAAGTGTTTTTAAATTAATTAAACTAGATTTACTCTAGCCTTATTCTCATTGGTCCACCTCCAAGGCCATCTAATAGGAATTGGTTACACCTTGTGGGCATCTCGGCTAGGGAGCTGAGATGTGTCCCTCATTCCCTTTGTGTAAAGGGAGCTTGTGTGTGTGTGTGTGTGGCTTTCTCTCTCATCCCCTACATGCTAGGCTCGCCCCATCCTATGTAGGGATGTACAAAGACTTTTTTGGTCACACACAAAGCATCCAATTCCCTTAAGGTTGACCTTTGGACACAACCTTTGAATTTTGGAACCTTAGCATTTTGTAAGTCTTAATGGGTTGAACCTTAGGGTCTTTTTAGCCCATTGCTGCACATGGCTCTTTTGCAGATGGCCCCCCCCTTTGGATCCCTATTTTCCCTCCTTTTGGATCCCTACTGTGGCCGGTCTGCTAGCTTAACCAATATTCTAGCTTTTTCTCCCCTGGCACTTCCTCATATTAAATGATCAGTTTAACATGAGAAAATTATTTAGGAGAATTAGATATTGATTATTATGACACGTGTCTACGTGGCATTGTAAACAAGGTTGCTTGGTGGAGGAGTGTAATCGATGCATAGCATGTAATGATGCCCGTTATGTTCGCGATCCGCAATATTGATCAAAGGACGCCAAACTTGGGCAAAGTGTGGATGACATGGTGGTCAATCCAACAGAGTCTTCAAAATCTTGAAGAGCTGAAAGAGTCTGTAGTAGAGAAGGATTAGCAATTACCATTCTCTTGCAAGAAGCAAATAATTTTGGCTAAGTATTTTCATGCAAGGTGGAAGAGCGCTCATAGTCCACTCCATGGCGTTGCTTACATGCTCGATCCAGAGTATTGGAATTTAGATCCGATGTCCAATACAGAGGTGGTAAGTGATTTCTGTCACGTGGTCAACACGTTCTACTCCAACATTCAGGACCAAATTGATTGCATCAAAGAAATGAGTGCATTTAGATTAAAATAAGGTCCTTTTGCGAATGTTTTGTACAGGTAATGGCAAAAGAGCAACCTGCATGGAAGTGGTGGATGATGAATGGTGGAGAGCATTACTCTACCTTACATCCCCTTGCAATGAAAGTACTCGCACAATGTGCAAAAAACTCAAGCTCAGAGAGAAACTGGAGTATGTACAAGTATGTTCACAACAGACTATTAGCAGACAGAGCAGAAAAATTAGTGTATATGTTTTGCAACGAAAAGATATTGAATCACATCGAAAGTATTGGCTACGAGGAGAAAATGCCAACCTGGTTGTATGATTGTCAAAACGCAGATGAAGAAGAGTTCAATGTTGGTGTATCTCAATGTACTATAGACAAAATAGAAGAGAATTTGATCATAGATGTGGAGGTTGAATTACAAGGAGAACCACAACACTCAGACTTAGAACCAGATAACAACTCAACTGATTCAATATAGCTTGAGAGTAGAACAAGTAAATGTCAAAAACCATTGTAAAAGACCTCGTAATCAAATGTGTTTTGAGTAATTACAATGCTTCATATTCGCGATAGTACATAGTTTGTCGATCTCAATTGTGAAGCAGGGGTGGAATATCTTGTGAATAGATTGCGCATTGACTACTATTTTGTATCAAACGAATAAGACAAACTAAATGATAATAATGACCACATGTCAATGTATAATATCCACTCCATCCATTAAAATTCTTGTAGCAAACTGGACATTGGGAAGATGAGGATGCATCTGAAGTAGACGAGGGGACCAACTCCGGATGCATGACAAGGTGGCTGATGTGTGTCCCTTGTATAGGTGTTGGATTCACTCGTTGTGTCAGATTTTGAACGTCCTGACTTAAGTGGTGAATGCTTTTCTCCATCCGGACTTGTGAGGGTGGGGTGTGTGGGTGGCTATAGAAAGCCATGTTATTTCTGCATCTTTCTCTACCAACTGTGTCGTGTAAATATCCTTCTCTCTTCTTAACTATAGATCGGCGCCTTCCACTATCAATGCCAGCTCATCGCGGGTGAAGGTGACACAACTCTCCCTTAAATCATGAGTGGCAATAGTTGTCTCCTTTGACGAGAAGTCTACTGGTCGCTATCAATGTATTTTTTTTTGGCTAAATATCGCTAATTTGGCTAAAGGCACAATTTGAACCTAGGGTTTTGGCTATAACAAGGAGTAAAATTTTATGTATTATCGCCAAAAATATGAGCATTAGGTAAGATGTATAAACTTTTATAGCCAATTTGTAATGTTTTATCTAGAGACCATATTGTAAATTAGAAACAATATGGTAAGATCTAGAAAATTACCTTTTATAAATGAAAATCATACCACAACGTATTAATCATTTTGACTTAAATAGTGTTTGAGAAGCTAATTTTGTTTCTAATGTTATTATAAGCCTTTAAAATAAATTGACAATTTTTTTCAAAACTTATAGTTTATCGCCAAACAGTTCAGCAAAAATCTGTCCCAAAAAAAATACACTGGTCGCTATTGCACAAAGTGAACATATATTAACATTTTTGCAAAATATAGCACACAATTTGCATTGTGCAGGGGATGGCCATAAACCTCCAAATAAATCTTCTCAGCGTTATCTTTGATCGCATCATGGTTGCACTTAGAAACCTTCCACCTTCCTTTCTTGATCTCTGCGTCCTCACATGGCCATATTGTTTTGATCATGTCCTTTGTCACTTCTTTATTGATCTCTTTCCATTGCATATGGTTTGGATTTACCCACTTTGAGAGTCGGCGAGCAGTACGCGTCGCTTGTTGTGCCGACATGCCGTGTGCCAGAGACTTCATGTGCTGAAATGCATTAACAGCCGTTTGTTATTGATCATCATGCAGTGATTTGGTGCCAATATCTTGTTATTCATCGGCCATTTTCTCTTAGAGCTGCAGTCAACAGATAGACAGATATTCAATATCATTGGCAAATATATATTCTCACTCATTGGGACACTGCGCGGAATCCACTAAATCAAACCACAACAAATGCGACTAATTGAACCACAAGGCAAATTTGAAATACTGACAGTTAAATGACAAATTTGAAATGACTAAAGATAATTGACTCAATTAGGTGAACCACTTCAAACCAAATAATACACTTCAATAAGAAAAAGAATACCCTATACAAGACATATGTATATCATAGAAATGTTCAAATCGGGTAAAATGATGGTGCAAGTTCAATAAGTGGACGTTGGACAGGACCAAATAATACACTTCAATAAGAAAAAGAATACCCTGTACAGGACATATGTATATCATAGAAATGTTCAAATCGAGTAAAATGATGGTGCAAGTTCAACAATTGGACGTTGGACAGGATTCGGGTCCGTCTTTAAATGTTCTTTGAAAAATATCAACGCGTCAAAAGCATTCCTTCTTTGGTCCCGCTCTTTTAACTTCATCCAACAATCTACTTTAATTCGAATAGCCCTCATAACATCTTCGTCCGGGTGGTGAAAAACTTCTTCTCGAAAATAAACTTTTCTGGATGCACTTCAAAAATTAGCCAGCATGTCGAATAGGTAGCCCAATGCATAAATGTCGCTCGCTTTTTTGTATGAATCTGTGCACCGTGGATCGTATAGTTCGGGAGCAATCCACGGTCGCTTAGCCATCTCGGCATTCCCTGCTCTCTATGCATTCAAAACTACTTCGTCTGACTATGCGCTTGGATGCAGATAATTATTTGCTGTGCGCTTAGCTAGTGTTCTCAGCATCATACCCCAATCAATGATGTCGACGCAGGGTGCAGATCACTGTGCACTATACCAACCGAGTGGGTAACCGCAATGCCGTCGATTAAGGCATGACAAATGGCTGACATCTGCTCGATCAATGCTTTTATCCGCACCATGTCTATCTCGCTTACAGGAAGATTTGCTGCAGATAATGACCTCCAACCGTGTTGTAGCCTGTACATGTGTCGTCTGAACAATCCGTGAGCGAATGGTAAGCAACACGTCATGTCACCCACGGTACCCCCATTTTACTATGGGAATATCGTGATCCAAGGAGCTTTTGTAGTAAACCCAATGCACCTTACAATGGAGGGGTGAAGCGTTTGCATTCCTTGCTCTTTCTGAAAACTGTCAAATTTTGCCTCACTCCCTCCCTTGTAACATTTTTCCACATATTAATGTGGTCTGGAAAAAATGAGATGCCTTTGAGGGTGTACAATGTACACACACCGAAGGAGCCTGCTCTAATCCTCATACCTTCTACCAAGGCTTCGTGAGGGATGCCGACAAGATGAGTGCACTTTGCATTCAAAGTAGTGTGCATGATTGTGCCAGTGCCCCTGGCATCGGATCGACCTCTTAAAGCTGCTTGCACATCTTGGGCCATCTTCAATCTCTTGGGTAAGGCTGCTTGGTCTTGCGCTTTCACACGCTTCATCTTTACCTTCTGTTCTTCCCACAATTTATCCCAGAGCTCTAAATTTGACATGTCGCAGGTAGGTGGGACATCTTCCTTTAAGTCTCTGCAACATACTTTCATATTGCCCAACACTGTCCTGACCTTGTGGTGGGGGTCAAATTCTCGTATCCCTACTGGAAGAAACAACTTCAAGTCGCAACCTGCACTCTGTGTTCTCCCATATAGCGCTAGTGATGATGTCGACATCGCTTTCACTAATCTGTTGTATACGATCAGTCGCACATGATGAGATTTCCAAAATACATTCTTTACGAATGGCACGTATAATACATTTCTTTTGATCTGGCGTCATATTTGCAATGGACAATAAGAAAACAGCATATCAAATACAAATTCATGGTTGCAAATGACACTAACACTCTCACACTATCTCAGGTAAACTCTTAACCACCACTTGAAGACTTTAACAAAAAATTTGAAAATAATCTTCACTTAAAATTGCAATCTGTTACACGTGTAAAATGAAGTTCAAACAAGTGGTTTATAAGAACTTAATTCAGATCAAACAATACATGTTAACAGTCTGGCACATTTCAGTATATATTGAATTTTTAACTTATATTTTTCTCCGTGCGCACATACTAATTCAAACAAAGCACACCCGACTTAAAAACTTCAAAAACATTTAAAACATTGAAAGTATACAAATTGGAGTAGCAAATTATGTTCACACACTTTTTTACATAGAATTTATGTAAATGTAGCAATCAAAAAGCAATGATAATTGATGCTCTTTAAAAAAATACAAAAGAATACTTAACATGCAAATTGCGTGCATTTAGATTTTTTACAGAGAATTTATGTAAATGAAGCATTAAAAACAGCGATAATGCTTGAGAGTCCTTTAAAAAGATTAAAAAAGAATATTAAACATGCAATTTGTGTGAAAATACTTTTTACATATAGTTTATATAAATGGAACATTTAAAATAGCGATGATTGATGAATTAAGTATTCTTTTGAATATGTTTAGCTAGTATATAATTTCAAATGGACAATTAAAAACAACAAAATCAAACAATTCATACATTTTGTATATGAAATACTCTTCACAGCCGCGTTACCGACCAAGTATTTCATATACTTAATACTTAAAAAATTAACTGCACATGCACATACAAATTATATGACGTTCATACGGCCAGGTTAACAACCTGAACGCCACATTTATGCAAAAACAGATGCTTCTAACAAACGGCACTCTATTAGCCACGTTACCGATCGAGTGCCGCCTGAATCTAAGGAAAAACAATGGCTTGCATACAAACATCATATAGCCGTGTTACCAACCGATGCCCATATGTTTTCTGGGAAAGGGGAACTTACTAGATTCGCTACGTTACCGACATAGTACCCAGATAGTAAGCCAATACTTACCACAAGGACACCATCTTCCCCATATCACCGAGGTGATGCCCTCGTGATAAGCACTATTCCATAGAACAGCTTACACACACACTCCCATTGTGTGGTAAGGTACCTTATTATTGCCGCGCACTACGACAAAAGGCACACTACCACACAACGCATACACACACAAAACACATACCCGGATCATGTGGTCAGGTACTCTGCTGCTGTTGCGCACTGCAATGCAGAGCATGCTCCCACACGACCCCCTCTCTCCTCTTGACGTACTTGCAAAGGTGTTCGACGAGCGCTCTCTCTCTCTCTCTCTCTCTCTCTCTCTCTCTCTCTCTCTCTCTCTCTCTCTCTCTCTCTCTCTCTCTCTCTCTCTCTCTCTCTGTGGGTGGATGCATGAATAGGTGGACCAAAAACCTTGTCCCAGACAGAGGTTTTATAACCGGTACATAAAACCATCTCTATTAGTTCAATTCGATATATTCTTTTGAACAGATTTTTAATTAAATATAGAATTTCCACAGCTTTTTGTTAAATATAGAAAACGGCTCTGTACCTCTTAACTATGCACGTCATCCAGCTCTTTACACCATTACTATTTCCACGTCTCTTTTTCAAATATAGAAGACAGCTCTGTAGCTCTTAACTATGCACGTCAGCCAGCTCTTTGTCTTCCCGCTCTCTCGTTTTCCTGTCTCTCTCTAACTCTCTATGTAGGAGCACATATTGCTGTTTTACTTTGTAGGCCTATCACACATCTATTGCTGTCATATACTGCTCTTGATCTCTGTAGGCCTATCACCTCGCTCAATCTCTCCCTCTCTAGCATGGAGCAAGAATCTCACATTGTATGTGACTGCTCTCAGCCTCACTGTGAACTGTGTGCTAGGGATGCTGTTGATACGGTCAAGGAATATCATGCTAGGAGAAAGAGGGAGCAGCGTGCTAAGAACAAGCTTGAGCAGGTAGCACGTGAGGAAGATAATGATCAAAATGGTGCTGATGATGCAAAGCGTCAAAGACTTTGCAATGACCTTGTTATGCTCTTCAATCGGCGTACAAAGTCCCTCGATGTTGCATCACGCTCAGATATTTTGTGCAATTTTGTCAATCATTCTTCTCTTGGAGACCTTGAAATTCCCAGGGCACAAACAACCTTCGTTGAAGCCATACGCAACACAATAGATGCAATCAAATTACCCAAGAGCGGACAGGAGCTCTTTCTTAAAAGGTTCATCACCACAATGCTTATGAATGTTGAGTGTACATCTACCTCAAAAGTGAATGTTTCAGCTGCATCTAAGTTGCTAAATTTGCACAAGAGGAACTTCATAGCTGCAAAGAATCGGTTGAGGGCAGCAGGTGATGGCAATTTGCCAATCTCTTTGTATGCTCGACAGCCCATGGATCGTGGCTTCATAACACCTGATGAGAAAGAGTTGATCTTCTCTTTTTTGATGTCTAACACTCGTGTTTCACCCAATAAGAAGGATGTGTGCAGAAAGCGTATTGGAAGAAATTCATATTTCAAACATCCTGTGCATCTTCTTGAACAATCTCAAGTAATAACTTGCTTCACTATATCCATTTTTGTTTTCTAATATTTGCATTCATGACCTATATTCTCTATAAATGGGTTGATAAGAGTAGATATGAAATCGGATATGAAGGAAGTTATAAATGGAAATAAGGGGAATCTATATTTGGTCCTAGACTAAGAGTAGATAAATATTGGATGTGAAGGAGAATATAAATGGAAACATAGTTTTTATCATACGCGTATGTTTGTTGAAACATACGTTTGCAGACGCATACTTTCACACGTGTATGATATGTATAAACTGGTTAGGTAAAAAACTGGTTTACATAACCAGTAAAAATCTTTTAACACCTATTTCTCACTGGTATACATAGTGGTTAAGTGTTCACATGTACTCGTCAAGTGTTCACATGTACTGTTTGTCATGTCAGATAGGTAAAAAACATATCTGTTTGAAAGGAAAATAGTGGTTTACATATCCATTAAATTTTTTTGTACACTTATTTCTCACTGGTATACATCGTGATTAAGTCCTCACATGTACTGGTTAGGTAAATAACATACCGGTTTTAAATGAAAAGACTGGTTTACATTAGCGGTCAGAACATTTGAACTGGTTGACACTTATATACCACTGGAACGTACAAAGGACATGTGTTCATTTTTTTAAACACATTTTTCTCACTGGTATACATCGTGGTTAAGTGCTTACATGTACTGGTTAGTAAATAACATAGCGGTTTTAAATGAAAAGACTGGTTTACATCAGCAGTAAGAATATTTGAACAAGTTGACACTTATATACCACTGGTATGTACCAAGGACATGTGTTAATTTCTTTTAACACTAATTTCTCACTGGTATACATCGTGGTTAAGTGCTCACTTGTACTGGTTAGGTAAATAACATACCGGTTTTAAATGAAAAGATTGGTTTACATCAGCAGTAAGAACATTTGCACTGGTTGACACTTATATACCACTGGAACGTACCGAGGACATGTGTTCATTTTTTTAACCCTTATTTTTCACTGGTACACATCATGGGTAAGTGCTCACATGTACTAGTTTAGTAAAGAGGATGCAGCATATGAAGGACACTATGACACCCTCAGTCAAGCTCTTATTGTTGATGATAATTTTATTGTTCCCGCACCAAATGACAATGAAGAAAAAGTGGATTTCTATATAGTGAAATGCACTACAGCTATTCAAGGGTTTCATTCAGACGCTGAAGATGACTGGGGCAATATCATTGGGTGAGGATCCTATGCTATCAAAGGGTTTTACTATCGTATGATAAATGAGCAGACCTATGAGCTTTTGGACAAAAAGCCAGAGGTGTTCATATATTCACATCTTGTTTGGGCAATCAAAATCCCCACGGTACCCCATCCCAGCAACTCAAAACTATATACAATATCACTTGATGTCAGTGAGTCTATCTACAATAGTATGCCTTTTGAGCTGTAACCATCTTAAGAAATGCATAATGCATAATTTTGTGTATATCTGCCTATTACTGTAAACTGAACTGTCTCCCTCTCCCTCTCTCCCTCCCTCTCTCTCTCTCTCTCTCTCTCTCTCTCTCTCTCTCTCTCTCTCTTTGTCACTTCTCAGTATCATTTTTGTATCATACCAGTTATTTCTCAGTATCATACCAGTCAATTCCCAGTATCATACCGGTATGATACAGTATCATACCAGTCATTTCCAAGTATCATACCCATATCATACATTCCCTCTCTCTCTCTCTCTCTCTCTCTCTCTCTCTCTCTCTCTCTCTCTCTCTCTCTCTGTCATTTCTAAACATCATACCAGTCATTTCTCAGTATCATACCAGTATGATACTGAGGAGTGACTAGTATGATACCGGTATTATACAAGTTCCTCTGTCTTTCTCTCTCTCTCTCTCTCTCTCTCTCTCTCTCTCTCTCTCTCTCTCTCTCTCTCTCTCTCTCATTTCTCAGTATCCTCTCTTTGTCATTTCTCAGTATCATACCGGTATCATACCAGTAACTCCTCAGTATCATTCCAGTCCCCCCCCCCCCTGTGTGTGTGTGTGTGTGTGTGTGTGTGTGTGTGTGTGTGTGTGTGTGTGTGTGTGTGTGTGTGTGTAATGTCTCAGTATCATACCGGTCACTGCACAGTATCATACCGGTATCATACCAGTCCCTCTCCCTCTCTCTGTCACCGCTAAGTATCATACCGATCACTCCTCAGTATCATACCGGTATCATATTAGTCACTTCACAGTATCATACCGGTATCATACCAGTCACTTCTCAGTATAAGACTCTGACTCTCTCTCTCTCTCTCTCTCTCTCTCTCTCTCTCTCTCTCTCTCTCTCTCTCTCTCTCTCTCTCTCTCTCATACCGGTCACTTCTCAGTATCATACCAGTCACTTGAAAGAATCATACCGGTATCATACATGTCACTTCTTTGTATCCGACTATCTCTCTTTCTCTCTCTCTCTCTCTCTCTCTCTCTCTCTCTCTCTCTCTCACTTCTCAGTATCATACCAGTCATGCCCAGTATAATACCGTTATCAGACACTCTCTCTCACTCTCTGCTTTTATTTGCAATATACTTCAAATATAGAATACAACGTATTTTCGTGCAACTTGCTTGTAAATGTATTATACATGAATTCTGTTACATTGATTGAGCCTTTTGGCTGAGTAATTCTCCATTTACATCCATCGACAAAAGTCGCCCACTTCACAGACTTTATGAAGCTTTCTTTTTATATAAAAAATCTATTCCTTTCTTCTTGAAAAAGTCAATCCGCCATTACCAATAAAAACGACGCACATAGGTGTCGTCAGGTTGTCCGTCTGCACAAATTATAGTCCTCTTTGTATACTCAATTCTATCCTTAGAGTACAACCAGTGTGCCAGCCAGTTTATGACAGTGGTTGACAGAAAATAGGCGCGCACTTCTTTAGACTGCTTTTCTAGCTTGGGAAAAACAAGAAATGACCCCAATGGATTAAACATTAGCTTATATCCAGAATCATCAAAGATAAGTGTGTCAGGTGGTAGGTCAGGAAAATTTTTGAGATTCTTGTGGAACACCGGTTTATGTGTCGCGCCCAATTTAAAGGGGCCCTTGTGCACTGATCCTGACTTACCACTCTATTGAATCTTTTGTGGTGGTCATGAAACACTATCGCTAGCGTGCGTTTGAGCTTCTCAAACTCGCAGCAGCTCCATATCCACACTTCGAACCATCTGAAACAAAAATTCAGAAACACTTCTGCATCGGGCCTTACCCAAAACTATGTATCCCCTTCAACAACATACCGCATTTCTGGCCAGTGGGGCAATTCTTCACCATATTTTCCATCAAATTTCTTGAGGAGTAATCCATTAAGGTCCAAAATGAGAACCCTACGTTGGACGCTCAATGGAGGTGGTGGCCTTGGCCATATCATTGGGATTCTTTTAATTAGTCTATACCATAGAGGAAACACGAGCACTGCAGGAGACAACACGCAATTCCATATTGCACGAATGTCAGCCCTGAACCTATCTGCAAGGCGCCATTCTTCAACTGAAAACATATCTGCAGATGCAAAATTACACAAGACTCAAATTTAAATATGCAATTAGGACATATCTATAGATTGAAATCATACAATAAAAACACACAATGTTCAAAAATTAGGCACAAGATGAAAGAGACGTCGAATGGGAAAGAAAGTTATATTAATTTCAGAAGTGGTTACATAAAAAGAAACATGGGGGGGCAAACTATAATCTTTTGCAGGCTCTGGGTTTAGGGTCAAAACTTGTGCCGGTATTTTGCATCTCCTTAGTGTCTTCTATGTTCATCTCCTCTTTTGGCTGCCCCTAGGTCTCTTCCTCTTCCTTGATTTTTTGCTCCATTTCAGGCTTCTCATCTCTAGTCTTCTCGATTTTTTTTCTTTTTGCCTTTCTTATATGTTGAGCAAGGGTCTCCTCACTTCCCTCCAGCCTGACATCTAAACGACCATCAGCTTTAGAAAGCTGTGCAGGAAGAGATCACTTATTAGAGCCATAATCAATGAAAAACTTACTCTTGCCACATTGGCCTCGTTTTCTCGGGGTCTTTGATCTTGTCACCCGCACGCTGTCTAGCAACACATCGTCTTCCTCATTCTGGGTTTTCTCTTCAGCACCAGTCGTACTCTGCTCCTTTACCTCAAAGTTTTGTTCTTCTTCTGTTGTTTCTGAAACAGGTTTCTCAGCATTACCAAGGACATTTTCATCAAGCAATACCTCCACAGGTGTCTTGTATGCAGGCGTCACTGCATCGTTCCCTGTGTCTTTATCGGCAGTAGTTCTGAAGCAGCTTGACTCTGAAAAAACATCAGAGAAGACAAAAATCAACCACCTGATTACCCATTGAAACAATTTTCTCACTTGTTTCTGGGCATGGTTCAACTGGCTTCTTCTTTAGAAGGGATTGGTCTTCTGCAGAAATAACTCTGAGGCAATCCTTAACCATGCACTTTCCTTTCTCAACCAAATGAGCATAGCAGAATGCATGGTATGCATGTGAACAAGGCAATAGAACAAAATGGCTTGAGAGATTGTGATCATGAATTCTTACACCACAAGCATTGCACACATCAATGAGAACAATACTATGTCCAGGAGCTGTTACTCGTGCAGGCAAGAGTATGGTTTCAGGTAGCATTGGTTGACTAATCATGCCTGTCACAAACGTGACATAGAGACCAAAGGTTTCCTCACGGTCCAAGCATTTGGATAATTCTTCCTGTAGGCAAGAGACCTCTGTTATCAGACAATGTCAAACAGGTATAAATCGGTATAATGATGTTATCATACCGGTATGATTACATCCTGCTGGTATGATGTTACCCACCGGTATAATGTTATTATACTGGATAGTATAACATCATACCGGTAGGATAACTATATACCGGAAGCATAACATCAAACCGGTTGGATTTTATCATACCAGTTGGATCTAACCATACCGGTCGGATGTAACCATACCAGTAGGATGTTATCATACTGGTAGGATTATCTCCTAAATCCTACCGGTAAGATAAAATCCTACCGGTAGGATGTAATCATACCGGTAGGGTATAATCCTACCGGTATGATAACATCCTACCGGTATCGTCATCTACCCTTACCGAATATAATATAATCCTACCGGTATGAAAAATCATACCGTATGGTACTTTGCATGTATTATACTACAATCAGATGGAGATAAAAGCATACCCGTGCCTGCTGTAGGGTGGCTTTTTCTTGGTCAAATTTTTCTTGGAGGCTGTCAAGCAAGCCTGTTGGTACATTGGCATCATCAGGGAAGTGCATTCGGATGGTGTCAAGGGCACCCTCGCAACGGTGCACATCAGCAACAGATTTGACCACTGAATCCTTAGCCTTCTGACACTCGGCTGATACATTGTCATGATATTTTCTAACCTCAACAAGAAGTTCTTGCAAGGAAGTGGATACTTCAACACTAAAGGCAGATTGAGTGGTCGCAAAAAGTCCACTTCCGACTGGTGTACTTTCGGATGGGGTATTTACTAAGAAGATGGTAGAACCACTTGGGGTACATGTGGATACTTGGGAAGTCTCTAACTTCCATTGTTCTCTTTTCCTATCTAAGGGACCTTCATTGGTCACATTCTTCACCACCTCAGATGCAAACTCAGCCCACTTTACCAGAGCTGTGCATACGAAATAAACATATCCACGTGCAAACTTGACTCCCAGCAGATAGTTTGGTGGTTTGGATTGGTACAACTGCTTGTAGAGCTGGTAGAGTGCCTTGTAGTGATCCGGCCTTGTTGTTTTTATCGGCACTTTTTTCTCCTTCACTAGAAGACACGTGAAACCTTTCATCCAGTCGGATATCGGCACATCAGCATCTGTCAACTTCCTAACATCTTTCCCCTCAAGACTTAACCCATATTCCCTGTGAAAATCCTCCTTTGTCATGCAGAATGCCTTTAATGGCACCTCCACATCCTTGGGGTGAACAAAGCGGCTGATTTTGGGAGGAGGTTGTAACTTCTGTCTCTGAAAGGAATAAATCCATACTCATTACTCAATGTATCCACACCTCTGTACTCTACTACACACAGGTCCGTTGTACACAACACAGAGAGAGACAGAGAGAGGTGACATACCTTCGTGGGAGAATGTCGGGTCTTTGTGGGGGAGACCTATCGGGCTGCATTCCTTGGGCTCTTTCTTAGGTTGCTATCCATAGCGAAGGATAAGGAGCGTGCACAGGGGGTTGTAGAGCGAGCTGAGAAAGGCGCAGAAGGAGAAAGGCACAAAGATACAGAGAAGTCACAGTCATGAAAACATTCGTTTTGACGTGGGCTCCACACGTGTTTTTGAATCCTCCACATGATTTTTAAGATTTTGTATCTTCCACACGAATATTTTATTCAAACAATTCTTGCCCATAACACCAGTTTCATACCCCCTAAATTTTAAGCCTCCAAAAGAAACTTTCAACCGGTTAAAATCGGGCCACCTATTCATGCATCTACCCCTCTCTCTATGTGAAGATGAAAGCAAGATGAAATAACACCCAGCGGGCCCAATCGGGCCCGCATATATATAATTATGTGAGCCCGTCGGGCTTTTTAGTATTCCCGACGGGCCCGCGCAAGGAAAATGATAAACCCCAACGGGCCCGTCGGGAATAGTGAAAAGCTCGGTGGGACTTTAGTGGGTTTGCAAGTCACCATTAATTGGGTTCTGTGTGATTATGTTTAGTGTAATCATGTAAATGTGTCTATAAGACTGACATAATTACGTAAATATTAAATCCCTGTTGCCAATGATTGTGGCTTAGCTCCACCATAGGCCGAGAAGCTCACCTCATAGAGTCACCATTCGTGTTACCATGATTAGCGCACTAATTGTGTGAGTGTTTCCATGCCCTAGGCGGGTAGCTCAACTCTCCAGATTGATAATTTTGTTGGTCATTGGAGCTATGCTACGATGGTACTCCCAACATCTGGCGTCGCTGCCAGGGATGATAGCCTACGCTAATGTAATTATGGAATAATCGGATGTGTTTCCTTACTAATTTCTTCACTAATTTCACTTGTGTGTTTATGGTTTTGTGGATTTTGGATGTATGTGCATGAAGCAATGTGTTCATTTTTTCGTAATTTGTCACCATATCTTGTCAATTGTGTGCCTACACACTCTAATTTCACACTAACCCCTTGCTAATTTTACTAATTTCTGCTAACTTACACACTAATTTTCTACAAGGATTTGAGCTTTCAACCATTCAACCGATCTTCATTGGAAAGGTAAACAAGGTGGTATTCTCAACCTCCCTAGGATTTAAACATGTGTAGAGATGAGTAGAGATTCCATGATGATGCTAAAGTTATGCTATGCTAATTAAAACCATGTCTATGCTATGTTAATTGCACCATGTCGATGCTATGTTATGCCATGAAAGTTTTTGAAATGTTCATTTTCATACCGTCGTAATGCCAAAAATTTCAAATTTGGAGGGGCGTATGGAATTGACAAGTTTAGTTGCTAATTGGTGAATGTACATTGCTAATTGTGTGCCTAATTGATCTAATTCCATGCTTGAATTGCAAGTGTGGTGCACTTAAATCAAGTGTATATACATTCTAATTGAGTGTGTGTATGCCTAATTTTAGGTGTGTATGCACTATTTTGCCCTTGATTGTGCACCTCAAAATCAATGTGTGCTTAATGATTTTTCAATTGTGATGATTGTTTTTGTGTTGTGGTCATGCCCAACTAGAGATTTTTGAATTCAAATTGCAATTTTGACAAAATCAACCCTTTTGTGTGCGCAGTTAAAAATTGATAAAAACTGCCAATTATTAGTGTGTGTGTGTGTGTGTATGTGTGTGTGCGCCTAAAAAGTGATTTATGTGCATGATTAGTAATGATTAATTGATACAATGTTTTTAGCTCATAATAGAAATTTACATACTCCAAATGCATCAATTTTTTACCTAATTTTGCCGATTTTAATTGCCTAGTTTGAATTTTATTCATGAAATTATTTGGCAATTGAATCAATGTGATTATTGTGATTGGATATGGCTAGACTAATCCGCTATGTGTGGAGAATTTTAAATTTTTGGATAATTTTTTAATTTGTTTTCTTTGCTAATTTTTGCATTAATTTTGCTTAATTTCGTAAAAATTTGATATCTTGCGATCTTGACGAGTTGTTTTGTGTGCATATTTACGGCATCATTTTGAGCCCACTTATGCCTTCCTTGGTCGAGTTTTGAGCCTTTCGCTATTTCCAAGGGTCGAGTTGTTGATTTGGTTGTAATTGATGTTTTTGATAAAAACTGCTATTTTTGGTGTGCTTATGCAAGTCAAAAGTGTTCGATTGTGATTGTGATCATTTTTGGAGATTTTTAAAATTTTCTTGGATTTTCGGGTGATTTTTAATGTTTTCAGTTAATTTTCGGACTAAGATTGGCATTTTCGAGCATTTGAAAGTTCAAATTTGAAAACTTTGCTTCGACAAGTGCCGGTGGATCTCAAGCTTGGGCGCACGTTCCAGCAAATTTCGATAGTTGTACGAACTCGGCGGTCAAATTTCGAGCTTCGGCTTTGGATAAAGCGAACCTATCTTTTCCCAAGCACTACCTTTTGGCGCATGAATGCTCTCCCACTTGCTCTGTTGTATTTTCCTCTCTCTCCTTAGTTGACACTGGAAGCCACCAAGGAAGTGGATCCCTCTCTCTTGTGTGTCCCTCAACTCTCCTCGTTGAATAGATCTTTATTAAGGTCTCTTGGGATAGTTTCCTACGACATAAAATACCTCTTCTTCTTCTTCTCCTCTCTGCCTCGCTCAGCCAACGCTATCATCTCTCTCTCTCTCTCTCTCTCTCTCTCTCTCTCTCTCTCTCTCTCTCTCTCTCTCTCTCTCTCTCTCTCTCTCTCTCTCTCTCTCTCTCTCTCTCTCTCTCTCTCTCTCGTCTCCTCTGTCGCAATCGGTGTTGACAGTGCACGCTCTCCCTCTGTTTCGCCCGTAGGTCAACCTCGATTCCCCGACGTCCACGCGCTAGAGCAAGTAAGATGCATTATTTTATTTAAGTGAATTATTTTATTTAATTAAAAAATAAAAGATAAAAATAAAAACTATATATATATAAATCACAAAAAACCTTAAAAAATCACATACACAATAAAAAACCATTAAAATTTAATAAAAAAGGGTTTTAAAAACTACAAAAAAATATAAACTCAACGAAATTTGATCATAAATTTATGAAAATAAACAACAAAAAAATTAAAAATCGCACAAATAAGTTACTAAGTATAAAAAATTCATAAAAACTCACAAAAAATCCATTAAAAAACATAAATTGATTAGCAAAATCATAATAAATCAACAAATTCATAAACTCTTCAAAAAATTCATAAAACTTTCAAAAAATCCCGTAAATTACAAAATCTATTGAGAAATTCCTTCAAAATAAAAAAATTTCCAAAAAAATTATAAAAATCAAAAAAATATCCAAAAAATATAAAAGATTCAAAATTGCACAAAAAAATAATAAAAATAAAGGGAGAGGAGTCAAAAAAGGGAAAAAGGGTGAAAAAAAAGAAAAAATAAAAAAGCAAAACCGAGAGAGTCACACACTGCAAAGCGAGCAAGTCGAGTAGAGGAGCGAAAAAGAAAACACGAGAAGAAGTGAACTAGGTCAGCATAAGAACAACTGAAAAAGACCAAATCAAAGCCGTGAGCGGCAGAAGAAATGTTACAATTTGTCAAAATCAAGCAGAAAATCGACAAATCAGAGTTGTAAAACTCATCGAAGCTCAGAATTTTGAGCTAGCTTTTGGAAAATTCCTTAGGCACTCGGACTGAACTAATTTGGCTAAGAAAATTATTATTCTAGCTAAATTTTGACAGAGTTGCCACGATTTAGTTAAGGAGCTAGAATTGAACGTGCACGCTAAAAACGGGCTAGTGCAAGTAACTGCTCTGCAAATTGAGCTTCTAAGTAGGCGAACAGGGGAAAAATCACGGTGGATTGCAGGTTACGCTATTCAAGGCCCAGATTTGCATCCTTCCAAAGGCTGCAATCAATTCTAACACTTTCGAGCTAGAGTTAATCAACTCTTGTGAGTCTGAAGAGCATTCAACTGCAATAGTGCTTTGGCAAAAGCAGACTTGTCAAACCCGAGTAGAAGAAATTATGCTAATCAACACCAAAATCTGCTAGGAGATAGTTTTACAGAACTAGCCGACATGGACTCAAATCGAGTTGAGAGTTCAAGTACAGCAAAGCAAGTCAGTAGCAGTGGCAACACATACACAAGTGCAACATAGCGAATTTTACAACTATATGGCTACAATGGAGATAAATTCTTATATACAGATTCAGAAGGCCATAGATATCTTATGAGCAACAAAAGCAGCACAAGAGCCATGATTCTATTGATCATAGTAAAGCTGGATCTAGAAAACTCCCAGATGCTCACAAACTTTAGTGGAGCTAGGTATTGCAAGCTCAAAGATGAAGTGCGAATAGAAGTGCAAAAGATTGAGCGAAGTGGTTATCCAAAATTCTGCACAAGACAGCAAAACATATAGTTAGTGCATATGGATTACATTGGTCAGATCTATAGTCGAGAACCAGAAATGGAAGATCCAACAGGTCAACCAATAGAAGCCAATCTAAGGGGAGAACCAAGTCAAAGACGGTACAAAGTTCAAGATGGAGCAATCTACAGCCTAATGCTCAATGTTCTAAAAGAAGAAGTCGACAACTTGGCAACCACAGAAACAGAAGCTCCTCTACAAGAGCTTGACATAATAGAGCCATTTGAAATAACACCAGTCATGGCGTATTTCTCAAATTGTAGATGAAAAGGTGGACATTTTTGTGAAGATTGTCCAAGAAATCCAGACAACATGGATACATCAACTGTTAAGCAAGGTAAAGAGAAAGTAGGAAAT
Source organism: Adiantum capillus-veneris (assembly GCF_014529385.1). Taxonomy (NCBI): domain Eukaryota; kingdom Viridiplantae; phylum Streptophyta; class Polypodiopsida; order Polypodiales; family Pteridaceae; genus Adiantum; species Adiantum capillus-veneris. The sequence continues at coordinate 75,899,577 of NC_140945.1, forward strand.
GTGAACATCGATGTAAGTGCATCTAACGCGTCACCTTTAATCAATCAGATGATCTTCATTATCGTTAGAAGCACGAGTAAAAGCACTGCAAGTTCAAAATCAGCTTGAAGATGCACAGGCACCTGAAAAGCTTAAAATTGATTCTTTGAACAACAAATTCTTGCGTGAATTTGGTCAAGGTATCCAAATATCACTAGATGTTGAAAATACTATTAGATTTTCAAATGATTCTCCATCCACTGCCACAAGTGTGCAAGGACACATCAAACATAATGTTGTTAGCATTGTACGGCACCCATAATTCATATGCACACTATGTAGACCAAAAATGGCAATTGTACAAAAAGGATCAAACAGTGTTTGAAGGGCCCACATCCCAACTCAAAGAAGTGCATCCAGTGATAGACCAGAAAGGATGGTTAATTTCAGAGGATAGAAACTACTATAGCCCATCCTCTCTACAATTGAAAGATATTACCCGAGTGAACCCAGAAATATGTTCAAAGCAAAACTCTTCTCCATCAGAAATCAAGCTTTGACGTTGTGACCAAACGAGCATATACTTTGACCAAAACAATCGTAGATACAAACGAGAGTCTAAGATCTATGATGCCTTGGGTCCTGAAACCATAGAATCTCATATCATAGGAGACACATGGGATAGACAATATCAAGGCAAAGATAATGTTATCTACAGCTTAACTTGGGGAATAATTTGTCGTGTTTCACGGAGTTAAATAGGAAACTATGAAGATCATTTACAGATGTCAAACATCAACAATGCTACCCAAAGTGTGCCTTCACAGTCCCAAAAGGTGAGACTAAACCAGAGCCAAAGAGTTTTGAACTCTCGTAATAGAGCAGGCTATAGTGCTCACCCTAGGAAGGGGGGAGCTGTAAATTCATCAAAATCAGCTCTTGTAGCAAGAACCGCAATAGTAGTTAGAAGCCCTAGAACTTCTAGCCAATAGACCCCTTCAAAGCAAAAACCATTGAAAGGTCATATGGTTGTTGGAAGTTTCCAGTTAACCCAGGTTCCCTTAGAATTTGCAGACAAATTCTTATATGAAGATCATCATAGACACAAGTTTCAGTTGATCTCCACAAGTCAAATCCAAAAGCCAACAAATCACATAGTGTTGAAACAGTTACATGTGACCAAGCTCACATATTATACATATCTAGATACAAATGGCAATGATTACCAGCAAGTGCATGACCTTGTACAAACACCTATGGATGGTAAGACTGAAGTCAAAGACTATCTGAAGATGATGCAAAGCCTCAAGTTTCCAGAACAGGTGACAAGAAAGTAAAAATCAATGAAAACTAAAGTCCAGAAGCATACACAAAGGTCACCACCAAAATCTCCTTCGAAGAGATAGATTTTGCCAGAAAGTATAGTGGATCTGCTAAGATCAAAGGTTACTCAGATGCAGGCAGATAATTCTCATCAATTGCCAACAAAAAGTAAAATATTATAGCCAATGGAGTCGACATTGATTGAAGCAGGTGGTCAAAGAAAAGAAAATGCAGATAAAGCTCAACCAAAGGACACCGCCACAATAGAATCAATCAATACAGAAAGAAATTGTGAGACGATCAATTGCAACATTGTTGGTGAGAATGAAGAAAAACTTTCAAGCAAAGTAAAGCTAGATTTTCAACTAGATAAGAACATCATGTCCTTTGGCACTTGGAAAATATGTGAACAACCACAACTGGAAGATGCTCTTGAATTCATGAGCATATCTGGAAACAAACAAATAGAATGCTGGGGAATCATCTCCACCGCCATTCAAATAGGTCGAGAGATCACCACAGTCCAATTCCATGTGGTCACAGCAAAAGATCTTACACTGAACATCATAGTGGGACTTCCAATGGCCCAGAAGATGTTAGAGACGCGGAGTTCAAACATGACAGAGTCATCACAAACAACAAATAATGAAGACCAAGACTGGTCACTCATGGACGACAACACAAAGTCCTCAAGAACAGTTAGAATGGAGACTGATATCAAATAAGATCTTATTGAAGATGATTCATTTCCATTGGACTTAACCTTAGAAGAGCTTAAAGCAGATAAGTCATCAAGAAGTGCACATCAAACAAAGCAAAGGGCAACCACGATAGCTATTGAGCAGATAATGCCACCAAAGCCAAAAGTTAAATAGAACGGGGTTGCAAACAACCAAGAAGTTAAAGGAAGTCCACAAATCCAGACTTGCTAGTTGAATCAAGCGATGAAAGTCAGATTGGAAAACAGAGTCTCAAGCCACCTTCCATAGAGACATATTTAGATCAAGGTGAGATCATTACAAAAGCAAGACATAAATCTTCAATGGAACCTCCAATGAGAATAGTTATAGCTCTCATCAATATAGAAGGAGCAAGTATCAAATGCAATGCTCTATTGGATAAAGAAGCAAAGTGAAATATGGTTGCAGACAACATCTAGAGCATTTTAGAGATTACTAAGGGAAAGCCAGATAATAGAGGAATCATAGGTATGTATATAGGTCAAGAAGAAATGTTTGCTACCCTTAGCATCCAAAATCATGAAGAGCAGGTAGAGTTTCAGGTAAATCCTTCAAAGAAAATGCTTACAGATTTCATCCTTGGACATCAGTTGTTAGACCAACACAAGGCCTACAAAGAAGATAAAATGCTAATACTCTCTTTTCCAAGAGGTAGCCAACAACATTTATAGGTATTGTTAATGCTACATTCAAAGTTGTAGAAGTCACAAGAATCAAAGACATTTATAGGTATCGTTAATGCTACATTCAGAGTTGTAGAAGTCACAAGAATCAAAGACAAATCCTGCAGACAAAGATAAAGCTAAAGTGGCCCTTCCACTGGGACTGGCAAAGAAGGTATGACATCATATGCCTCTACATCAAAGAACCCTCATGGATCAACTCTTTCAAGCAAGTTAGGCTTTCAAAACTTCAAGTCAATTGTTTAGATTAAGAACAAGAAATCAGCACAGAAAGACAAACACATGGGATGGATAAAATCATAATGGAGCTTAAAAGAACAGGAGTACTATAGAGGTAACATAAAAATATGAGTACCAAAACCGCAGGTTAGAGCATATGAAGTAACTTCAAGTCCCTCCCAAGAAAGAAGGCCCACTAGGTATCAACCTCAACTATATCCCATGATACCTAAGAAGCAAGTCTACAATAGAACGACATTAGATGCTAAAGTCTACCACAACTCTCAAGAGGATATAGAACAAAGACGGATCTAAAAGAATCTTCCTCTCAGGTTATACAAAGATTTGGCTACCATTAAACCAAAAGCCAACTGGAACTACACCAGACCTGCATGAAGATCTCAAGAACTCAACAAGACCTAGAGCAAAGCAAAGTCAACAAAGGAGATACAAAGGTCATCAAGAGATTTGGATTCCTAAGTCTTCCAATGCTCCTAATCAAATGCCAAATGCCGATAGTGAAAAAAGACCTACAACAACATCAAAGACTCCTATCAACAGGCCTAATTGGAGAATCAAACAGATAATGGAGTCTTCACAGTCAAACAAGGACAACCCAACCAACAAAGCTATTGATTCAAAGATGATAAAACAGGTAGGGAAAAAGAAACCTTCAATGCCAACTCGGTCCTTCAATAATGCTCTTTTTGAGGATTAAAACTTACTTTTACCTGAACAAATGTTTGTAGTAAGCACAAGAATGTAAGAAGTCAGTTCGCCAGGGTGCAAAAACACTCTTTGGCATAGTTAGAGTCTGGTTGCTAAGCCAAAAAATGAGCAAAGCATTAGTCCCAAAACTTCAAGTCATATTAAACTCTGTGCTAAGAGTTGTAGTTATTAGGCTTACACTCAAGCTGGAAGAGTTAAGCATATCTAAGTTGTGTCGCTCATGCTGGATGAGATGAACATAAGAGTCGAAGTCTTTTACTTACAACTTGTGGAGTGTTGTAGAGTCCAACACTCACGCACAGTGCATAGTAAGATGAGAGCACATATGCTCGCCAACAAAAACCATTCTTAAAGGTCAAATCCATGTCATACGCTTTATAGCTACACTATCTTTCTGAAGAACCCCTCAAAATCTTTCTTGTACAACATATTTTTTCCATGCATTTTTGTGTATGCGTATATAGGAAGTCCCACCATTGGATAATATGCATTAGACAATTTCTTTTGCTTCCACCTATGCACCTTGAGTGGACTATAGTAGGCAAGCCAATGTTCCATCATGCTACCCTCATATATTTTCTGCCCTCTTATTTTATTATCTATCACCAAATAATCCCTTTAGTACTTTATTAACATTTCCCATGCTAATAAGTACTCCAATAATGCACGTATCCCAAAGGCACTTTTTTTCTACTAGGTTTTTTCCCTTTGGTCATCCAGGTATTAGACCCTAATTTGGAACCTTGTCATTCTACTTCCCTTGTACATACTTTTCATAAAATAAATAGTAGCCTCATTGTTATGCTATTACAATGAACAAATGCAACATTATATCTCACATCAGACATATTCAAACCAATCAATATGCTGCAGCAAATTGAACCCCATCAGCAAATTCAACAACAAATAAAGACGATTAGCCCATCAAAAACCAATCAAAAACCTTTCACAGCCTCCATGGACCCTTTTCAACAATGTCCAAGGACAAGTACTAAAATTGGAAGGGGGGAATGTTAACTGAGTCAATGTCAGTTAACAAAAGCTGTTAAAGATGGAAGACGTTTAAATGCACATCGAGGATGAATACAAATAAGCAGTGGAGATTTTTCAAAATGGCCATGTATTGTAATTCCTGATTTAATTCAAGCCATTCTAATATTTTTAATGTGTTACGGGCTCAATCGGAGCTCCAAGCTGTAAAGAACAGGTCAGTTAGTGTGCCTAGGTTGCAGATCGAGTAAATGGTGGAGTCCTAAAGGCTTTGGGCGCTCGGACATTGCATATTTTTACCCTAGGTATATAAGGCAGTGTGTAAAAGAAATTAGGTTTCTCAAGCTCATTTGTTGAGACCACTCTTTGGTGAGATCTCATGAGGTGTGTGGCTATGGAGTCCTTGAGCTTCTCCTTACTCATGTGACTTGATTAACACTAATCAATGCTTAATTCTCTTTCATTATGCCTCTCTCATACTTCTTGGTGCTTGCTAATGATGCTTTGATTAGCTAGACGTGACTAATTAGTGGTTAATCCCTCTGTAATCTTGTGTGGTTGCCCTCTTTTGCTTGTTTTTGCATATAGGTTTGATTGGAATGTGGTGCTCGATAGATCTATGTGTGCTACTTTTGTGATTAGTATTGTGTTGCATGATAGGATTAGTGTTGTGTGCGTCTTGCAATTGTTAGTGTGTATGATTGGGTTGATTGGAGGTGAAGGAAAGTGGATGTGGAGATTGCCCATCATTGTGGCTTAGCTCCTCCATAGGCCGAGAAGCTCATCTCATAGAGTCACCATTCATGTTTCCATGATTAGCTCACTAGTCGTGTGAGTGTTTCCATGCCCTAGCCGGGTAGCTCATCTCTCCTAATTGATAGTTTTGTTGGTCATTGGTGCTATGCTACGATGGTACCCCCAACATTACTCCCCATAGGGAACGGTTTTCCACATATACTTCTATGCATGGTTCAGTCAAGCTTGGAGCTTGATGCTCTAGGCCATACTTCTATTTTTGGCAATGGTCCTTGGATGGTGCATAAGGAAAATGTGGTTTTCATAAAAGGTCACAAATCCGGTTCATTGTACTCTTTGTATGTCTCTTTAGTCAAAGAGAGTTCTATCTATGTAGCCAAGCAGCCTTCTACTGAGTTGTGGCATAGCCGCCTAGGCCATATCAGCCAAAAAGGAATGAAAAGCCTTCAACATTTGGACTACTTACATGTGTTAAACTATCCTGATTTTAGTTTATGTGAGCATTATATATATGGCAAGTAAACTAGGAAAACTTCCTTGCCATTGCATCAAAAGTTGGGAAACCCGCTAGATTTGGTTCATAGCAATTTATGTGGACCTATGCCACACAACTCTCTAGGGGAAGCACTATATTTTGTGACATTCATATATGACTCTACTTGCAAGGTGTGGGTCTACCTCTTGAAGAGGAAAGACAAAGTGTTCGCTACATTCCAGAAATTCTTAGCCATGGTTGAGAACCAATATGGTTGAAAGCTAAAATCTTTTAGGCCAGAAAATGGTGGAGAGCATGTCTCCACAAAGTTCAAGAATTTTTACAAAAAATGAGGGATTCAATGATAGTTTACTACACCATACAAACCTACTCAGAATGGCATTGTTGAGCGTATGAATCACACGAATCAAGAAAGAGTCACAGTCGTGTTAACTTTGGCAAATTTACCTCATGAATTTTGGGGAGAGGTTGTTATGACAGTTGTACACATCATTAATAGATCGGCTAGTACTCTATTGAATTTTAAGATTCCGCAAGAGATGTGGACTAGCAAGAAGCCAACTTATGATAGATTACATGTGTTTGGGTGTGAAGCATTCTCACACATTCCCAAAGAACTTTGCAAGAAGCTAGATCCCAAGTCACACAAGTGCACCTTCATTGGTTATGGTATAGATGGAAAGATGGGATATCGCCTCTGGCACTCAAAATCCAGAAAAGCTATCTGCAGCTCACAAGTGATATTCAATGAGTCTAAAATGCATAGACAGTCTATTAAAGAGAACAAATATCTGAAAGTCAAATTTGAGGTCGTAACCTCCACAATTTGGAAAAACCAACTCACTCTATTGGGAACGTTCCTACCACTAGTAGTTCTCCAAGAGAGAGCGGAATCCAGCAGCCAGGCAGTGAGGAGATGTATGTGTGTATCTCGTGCACCTAAGCTTTTTGAGCCAACATTGGACTATGTGTTAGTCACTGACTGTGATGAGCCCACTTGTTATAAAGAAGCTATTCAAATGGAAGATAGCATGAAGTGGGAGCAAGCTATAAAATCTAAGTATAACACGATTATGAACAATGACACATGGGACTTGTTTGAATTTATAGAAGGCAAGCACTCCTTACCTTGCAAATGGGTTTACAAGAAGAAGTTTATGTCTGATGATCCTAAGCCTCAATACAAGGCTAGATTGGTTGCTAAAAGATTCAAGCAGTAAAAGGGAGTTGATTTTGACAAAAACTTATTGCCAGTGGTCAAGATGACTAAATTGCATGCAGTGATTGGCCTAGTATCCATAGAGGACATGTAGCTTGTCCAAATGGATGTGAAGACATCTTTCCTTCACAAGCATCTAGAAGATGATGTTTACATGAAGCGACCTGAAGGTTTTGAACAGCCCAACAGGGAGGAGCTTGTATAAAAACCTAAGGAAGTACTTTATGGCTTGAAGAAAGGTTCTAGGCTGTGGTATCAAAATCAAGGTTCTATGAAATGGTATCAAAAGTTTGATGCTTTTATGCGGTCCCAAGATTTGAGAAGGAGTCAAAAGGATTGCTGCTTGTATACAAAGAGACCCAATAATGGTTATCTGGTTATTCTCATTTAATATGTAGATGACATGATCATTGCAGGAAAATCCACTGAGGAGATTGCCAAATTGAAGCAGATGTTGAGAAAAAACTTTGCTATGAAAGATTTGGGTGAAGCAAATCATTTTCTTGGTATGTGTATCAAGAGACATAGGAAAAGAGGCATTCTTGAGTTATCCCAATAATCCTATATCCACAAAGTCTTGCAACCTTTCAATATGCAGGAGGGAAAGCAGTGAGTACCCCACTACCTTCATATTTAAAATTTATCAAGGAAGATTCTCCCAAGTGGGATGTTGAGAGTGAAGAAATGGAAAATGCGCGATACTCTTCCATTGTAGGCAGTCTTATTTATGCTATGGTAGCTACAAGGCTAGCCATTGCATTTGCAATGGGAGTGGCTAGTCGGTATATGGCTATCTTGGCAACCATCATTGGATAGCATTGAAACATATCCTCAGAGACTTCAAGGGTATAGCAAGCACGTGTTTACTCTTTGGCAATAGTGACATGTATTGTTGGTTACACGGATGTAGATTATGCAAGTTGCAAAGATAGTAGGAGATCTACGTCTGGCTACATTTTCAAATTTGTGGGAGGAGCCATTTCTTGGAGATCATCTCTTCAAGATTGTACGTCTTCTTTCTCTACTGAGTCTAAGTATGTTGCAGTTTCATAGGCTAGCAAGGAAGATATATGATTAGCACGTTTAGTGGCAGATTTAGACATCCAGCAAGTCCCAGTTTTGCATTGTGATAGTCAGAGTGCCATTGCTTTGGCAAGGAATCCTGTGTTTCATTCCAAGTCAAAACACGTTGAGGTGAGGTATCATCTCATTCAGGATGCATTGACAGATAAACGCTTGGAGCTTCTCAAGGTCCACACCGTAGATGCTCTAGCAAAGATCCCTCTTTATTTGGAAGTTTAAGGGAATGCTTAAAGCTTAAGCCAAGTTTGACCAAGCCTAAAAGAGAGGGCAAAAAGGCCTATGCTGTGATTTTAAAAAAAGCCATTTCCATATGAACTTGAAAATAGTTTATTTAGTAACCCAAAAGAGGGGGGGGAAAATGAATTTTCAAATGTCCTTTTCCCACCTCTCTTCTCTCTCTAACATATAAAACACTCTCTCTCACTTAGAACTCATTAAAGGAGGCACTTTTTAGCCCCTCCCTACCCAAAAACCAAATTTTTCACATTCGCTCACTGCATTCTCTCTCTAAAATGTGAGACAACTCTCTCTCTTTCTTTCCCCCTTTTTCTCTCATGTCACTTCCTCTTCCAATCATTAAGGAACATTCTTTGCTGCCTCTTTCTGAAAAAGTGCAGATCCTCCAAGGTTACAGATTTGTCCTCTCTCCCACTCTCTCTTCCTTTATTCTCTCTCTCTCTCTCTCTCTCTCTCTCTCTCTCTCTCTCTCTCTCTCTCTCTCTCTCTCTCTCTCTCTCTCTCTCTCTCTCTCTCTCTCCCTCTCCCTCTCATGCTTCTCCCACTCCAGCTCCAGCTGAGTGCAATGGAAAACTCCATTACCTCTGTGTACTGCATCATTTCTCTCTCTACAGTCATGATCAACAATTCAAATTCAAACGAGATTGAGATGCACTCCCTCTCTTTCTTCCCTCCACAACATAATATTTTTCTCCTAACTCTGAGTACTCTCCATTCTTTACTCCATAGCCACCTTCACCTGCTTGTAGCAGTCACCATTACACATTCTCACTAATTTGCTTGATTAACTAACACAAATGACATTCAATCCCCTACCATTGCAAGACATTACTAACAAATCAAAACAATATCGATTAAATACTAATTTAGAGCAGGAGTATGCAACTGTGCGTCTTGGCACATCTAATCCCAATGCTGGAGACCAGCTACGGAACCATGGATACAAGGCAATCAACTTATGGGTTGATGGCCATATTTACCCTAGCAATCCAATGACCAATGTTTCACCACCTTTCCGTAATGTCACTAAGCTACTGTGTTTTATTGGAGATAGGAGAGACGAACTGTTTGGCTACTGCTAGAGATTACATTCAGCTTTTTTCAATGAAAGGGAAGCAAGAAAACATCTCTGTGCTGCCTATTCATCATTGCAAGAGAAGTACAAGAAAGACATTCAGCAAGTCAGAAAGGAAGCCAATGAGCAGCTAAATGAAGAGATGTCAAAGCTTACTAAAAAGACAGAGCATCAAAAAATGGATCAAGAGCGTTGTCTAGAAAATTATGTTCAGCTACAACACACTACACGTAATATGCGCCGGTGAACTCATCATCTCACACACATTCTATTGGGCTATCACATTCACAAGTGCAAGAGACATTCGATGTCTATGCTATCTTCAAGCGGTGGAGCTCAAAAGAAACGTATCCGTCAAAATCGGTAGGAATACAAATGCAAGGTTCTAATTGCATACATTTTTTGTAGGTTGCTGTAATATTTCATTATGTAGGAACTTGGCTCGGACGATGATGGGAATCGAGTCCAATGCTGAAACGTTTAGACATACTCTGTTGCAGTATATCATCAAACCAAAGGAGTTGGTGGAGCTATTGGATGATCCATCCAATGCTGGCATTGCTAAATTTTTTTGCCAGAAGTATTTTAGTGAGCTAAAGAACATTGTTTCACCTCGGGAGATGATGGAGATGTGTGATAGCGCAGGAATAATTTTCAAGGCCTGCAAAGCTTTGTATAGAGTTGTCACACTAGGTCATAGAGAAAAAGGTTTGTTTAGGTTGCTACCAACACCTTACAGTGTTAGCATTGCAAAAAGGTGTGCCAATAATGACGTTGCAAGCTTGTTGGGTGGATTTCAATATATGGAGGATGTCCTGCCATTAGAACAGAAAAAATCTTTTTGTTACAATGAGTTCAATAATGTATATCTGGACTTGTTGAAGCTCGAGGAGTCAATGATTAGATTTTATGGGTTGACATAGGAAGAGTGTGATGGCAAAGTTATATTTGTGATAAAGCTTGATGAGTGCCGGATTTTCAAAGGTCAATGGCCTAGAAAAAGGGTAAGTGTTACGCTTATGAACAGAGCCTTGGTGGGCATTGATGTTGAGCTAAATGCCAGGGAGAAGGGAAACACCTGTTTAGGTGTTCAATCTGAGAAGAATATTTGGTGGCTGGTAGCTTTTTATCTCCCACGTGAGACAGATGAGTCTCTCCAATGGTATTTTAATCGCACCCCAATTGTTGATGTCATTCGGCAACAACAAGAAGGACAATGATTGCAGGTTTCAGGTCTGGGTATGTTCCAAGTGGAGTGGTAGTTGGCAGGAGACTAGAAAACTCTCAAGTGTATGTTAGGATGCAAGCAAGGTGCAATGACCCTAATTCCATGCATTTATTGTTGCTGCCACAATAAAGTCTCATTAGGAACTGAGGGCAAGGGTAAGGGTAAGGGTGGCAAAGTACAGTCAACTCTGCGAAAGGTAAGGATAAGGGTAAGGGTGGCAAAGCTGCAGTCAATTCTGTGAAAGGTGTGACCACTACACAAACATTGGGTAAAGCACTCCAACAATGGTTTCAAGGTATCCTCAGTTGTAACCAGAGTGTACCCCCTAGTCGAGACATGGATGATCCAAATTGGGATCCTATTCTACAGATTCCTCTGATAAATTTGCATGTGTGCACTCTTCATGCCCGTCTACGAATTCTTGACAAGTTGCTGATTCTCCATATTAATTATGCTTGGAATATGGAGCCTGAAGAAAGAAGGGAAGAGTGTATCAGAGAACTTGAATCTATTCTATCAAGCATTGGCCTACATGGCAGTGTAGTAGAGCTGTCAATGGATAGGAAGGCATCTGGAAGTACACAAGATCTTCCTAATAAAATATGTATGGGTAGTAGTTGAGGCCTGCAAAAAAACCTTGGTGGCCTGTACACCAAGACAACGTACACGGACCTCATCAAGGGAGGGCCAAAAAAATCTTTGGGGCACCACCTAGCTAAAAGTGCGGCTAGAACGCAAAGTGAGAATCAACACATAGTACACATGCACAAAGGCACAAAGGCACTGGGATACGCACTCATGTTACAGCCTCATCAGGCTAACTTCTAACACCCAAGTGAGAATGCACACGCAAAAGAAATCCAAGTGGAAGGATAATGGTACGAGGAAACCAATCTTGTGTTGTGAGAGGCTTGACGGGGTGCCTATTCAAAACCTCTCTTGACCAACTCTATCAAATGGCTGCAATGGCAAGGGCAATTGTGTGCATATGTAATTGAGGAAGAGAGAGAGAGAGAGAGAAAGAGAGAGAGAGAGAGAGGAGAATAATAAGAGAAGGTAATAGAAATGTGTTGGAGAGTGGGGAGAATGAAGGGAAGAAGGATCAATGACAATATAATGCAATGCTTCACTATAGTCTCAAGCCTCCATAATCTGCGACATACTCACCCATACTCTACACACATACACACAAGCAAAGAGTCTAAACATTATGATCCAATGTGGAGTGGAGTAAGGTTAAGCATCAAAACTCCATCAAAAGGTAAGGTTGCAAGTAGCAAAGCTCACACAGAAATCTAACTGCTAATGACAAGATATACAAAAAAACTCTGCCTCTCAATACACTAGTGGTATCCTAGTGTTTCACTCAAGTACTTAGTGAAGGAAATATACAATGTGGAGAGCCCCCTTTGGCTGAGATTGGGGTTCTTTATATAGACTTTCTTGCATGATTATATTAAGGGACAATTACAATTTACACGGCCAAACGGGGGGGGCAAACTGAGATGCCTTGGGAGCCACCACCTTGTCCTTGTAGACGCTTCTCCTAGAAACTTCTCCTTGCCACTTGTAATGGTGCTTCTTCATCACCCACTTGCACAATTTTATTTACCCTTGAGCCTTTAACACTAGGTTGGTAATGGGACACTTTTATGTCCTGGGACACTTTTATGTCCTGTTAAGTGACCATTTTCCTTGAATTATGTCAAGAGTTTCAAAATGGATTTTGAGGTGTTATATATCTAGAAAGTTGTCTCATGAGCTGAAAAAAACTCGACATTTTTTTGGAATATCAATTCCATCTTTAACATTGTCCTTGCACAACATTTCACAACCTAAACTGTGTGAAAAAACGGGTCCAGTTCTTGGCTTTTTTAAACTTTTTGCAACTATACCACTCTAGAATTCATGTTTGTGAGGTCTATAATGCTAGAGAACTATCTTTAGTAGTCCTGGACATGTCCTGATGCTTCTAGGGAGAAATAAATATTAAAGCTGTAAGTTATGACCAAATTACAAAAATTGTCAAATCCTGTTTTTTAGCCAATTTTAGCTCTTCTATGATTTCTTTGGTGGATTTCATGATATCCAAATGCATTTCTGATTTTCTATGTCGCATATTGTAACATAAAGCTAACATTTCTTGAGTTTTGGGGCACCTAATACCCTATTTTGCATAGTACACAACGATGGTTGATTTTTTCAATTATAGAAGAAAACGAAACATTCTAGTATATGAAGTATAGCTTTTTCAATATTGTTAGTTTCTTGTGACAACTACATGCATTTTGTACGTAGTAACCATATCTAGTCATAAGGATCAAATTTGGCTAGATATTGAATAGTTTCTATGGGGTTCTACAACTCATAATGTTGAACCCAGTTTTTTCATGTTTGCTGTATTTAACACTTCATCTTTGTCCCCAAGATTCCCCTTGGTAAGAGATGTATTATTCTTTTGACATGCTCCATGGCTCCTTATGACCATAAAGGACAATAGGGAACTAAGAAAACATGCATATATTATTTGTATTGAGCATGGCTATAGAAACTTTGATGATATGTTTGCAGAATGGTAAAAATTCAACTTTTTTGTACCTATTTATTTTGGCAAAACAAAAAATAGTGAGTGAGAAGAAATCATATGTTCTGATCACCAACCCATTGAAGTTAACTAGGGAATTTATCTCAAGTCCTACAAAAATCCCTAATCTTATTTTTATGCAACAAAACGTAAGAAATGACTGTTTTGATGAAAATGCACTGGTTCATCAACTTTGGAGGCTTGGTGTGACCAAAAGATGAGAAATTTTACAAGTTTCTTATTTTTTCCATGTGTAGTAGGCCTTGAACTATAACCTCATGAAAGGATTTTACAAAATGAGTGGATCTATTATGGTTTTGGAGGTTTTTTTCAAAACCCTAAAAGGACACTTTTATGTCTTGTTAGGTTACCAACCTAGTATTAATAATATATTGAGTTCTCATCTCACCATTGTTGGTAGAGGGAAGTGATCAATGAGGCATAGTAAAGAGGTAGATGTATATATATGAGAATGAGTGAGAGTGGGAGGTGAAAGAGATGGAGTTTTCTCATTTTTATGGTTGATTTGAGTGGGGATGAAGTGGGATTTGTGATGAAAGATAGGAATTCATAATACTTGTGTGATTGTGTGTGTAGTTAACTAGTGTGTGTGTGTGTGTGTAGTTAACTAGTGCACATCCTTACAAGAAAAGGGAAGGTGATGAAGTGCAACCATGGAAGCTGTGGAGGGCTGATTAGGAATGAAGAGTGAAGGTAGTTTTGTGCAAAACTAAGTGTGTGTGATTGTTGGGACGTCATCCTAGGATAGGGAGGACATCAACATAATGTCAATCAGAGGAGTAGGAACCGGCTAGGGCATGGATACACACAACTGGCTTGTGCGTGCCAAATGGAGGATTACAAGGTGAAACCTACACACAAAGAAAGCTACGGAGCAGGTAAGATGTTTCTACAAGGAGTGATCACACTACTTACTCTACCATTCGGCCTAATCTCTCACACACAAGATTAATCATGCACTACTCTCTAATCAATCACTAATCCAACTCTTATCAAGCACACATTGAGCATAGAATAGCATAGAATGACCACCGGGCACCAACACTCTACACAAGCCTACACACACTTAGTAGCATGCTTAAACAAGAGGGAAATATGAAAAAAGAGAGAGATTAATCAACAAATCAGCCACTAATCTTTGATTAATCAAGCATTGATTACACCATGAGCAGATGAGAGAGAAGAGGTCAGAGTTTAGCTATTGGCATGGGGCGGAATTGTCCATGTACGCGTGTAGAAAGCTCAAGAAGTCCATAGCCATCTCCTTCTTCACAAAGCTTATCTCAGGTGAGTAAGAATCCCCTTTCACATTGTGTGTTTTGAATTATATACTCTCTAGGCTTTTTAGAAGTGGCCGGGCACCCAAATGGCCAAACTCACTTAATCTGCTATCTGCACTACCTAGGATCTAAATATAGCTCAATGTTTACAACTTGGAACTCTTGATGAGCCCAAAACATAATTACAACCCGCATTTGCGGTCATTGGACGGAAAATCCTAAAACTTAAGTGACCGTCAATTGTGACCGTAACTCCATAGATAGTCATCAATTCCAACTCTTCTCTGCATCTGTTGCTTGTATTTGCTTCATCTTCATCTTTACTTCGCATCCGCATCATCTGACCTCGTTAGCATTTACTAAAAATAGTAAATAGCATCTTTGATTGGTCCGTTTGGCCATTGTTGACTTAGCCGCTGTCAGGAGTTTTTTGGAGCAAGGGATTGCGCATATGTACATACACATGCATGGTGCATCAAATAAAGAATTGCCCATTTTCCTTAGCCAGGTGGTTATGTGGGGCCCACATGTGTACAGGTAGGACAGCATGTACATAGTGCATCGATTTTCACTATTACCAATACCAGTGTGTTTTTTCTACAATAAGGAGGAGTTGGTAGCGCGTAAAACTTCTCGAGGAAGCTATCCGCGGGCCGACGACGTGAGGTCAGCAGGTGCGTCAGATGGCATCTAGTGGCGTCAGGAGGGCGAACGAGGTCAATACTTGCACGCGGAGAAGTATGGACACGACATGGGTGTTTTCTTGTGAGAATTATGCAGAAAGGTCATCATGAGGACCTTTTTTTGGGGCCACTTCACGTGGTGGCGAGGTGCATTATTGGAAAAAAGCTGAGTGCCAGGTGTGCAAATGATGCAAAAAGGTGACAACTATGCACTGCGAGGTCAGTTTTTGGCCTGTTGGGGGTCCGTTTGAGGTCATCTAAAAGGCCAAGGGTGCCCAACTAAAAAATCTAAGTGTGGGAACTGAAAAAACTGAGAGAAGACCAGAAAAAACGTGGAGAAGAGAGGAGGAACAGCCGCAGGTGTGTTTTTGCTCATTTTGGAGCCTGTTTTGGCCGTAAACTGCTCATCCGATGTCGGATTTGAGCACTTTGACATTGTAGACTGGGGTTTTGGGCCGTTCCGGACGCGATGGCGCTGTCCATTTTGCCAAATTCCTCACTCTTTTTCTGTTGTTTTTCTGTGTAATCTTCTCCGGTGAGTGAAGCTTCTTCTCCAATTTGTGATTGTATCTGGTATCTTTTACCCATATTGTGTGAGCTGTTTGCCCCATTGGTGTTGGCCCAAGCTCAATTGTATCTAAACATCAGAAATTCTCCTCTTTTGAGCTGAGTTTTTTGGGTGTGTGTGTGTGTGTGTGTGTGTGTGTGGAGTGGACAAGTGGATAGTTTCTCTCCTCTCACTCCAGAGGTGTGTTCCCTGTCTCGGCCAGGTGTGTTGTCTAAGCCGAGTGGTGCCCCATAGTGTGTGTGTGTATCTTTCCAAGAGTGTGTGTCGGGTCGTTATAGAGGCGCTGTGTGTGTTTTCATCCCGCTCACATTCTTTTGGCGCCCCCACTGAGGCTCTTCTTCGAGTACCTTCTGCTTCGAGCTTCAAGCTTCGAGCTTCGGGATTACAGGTTGCAGATTGCAGATTGCAGATTGCAGATTACAGATTACAGATTACAGGTTACAGGTTACAGGTTACAGGTTACAGGTTACAGGGACAGATACAGGTACAGGTGATTCACACAGGTACAGGTAGCTGGAGTACAGTGATGTCACTTGCAGTTGTTGTGGGAATGCATCACTTGGCGCCTATTTGAGCGCATTGTCTGTTGGATTGTACGTTACTTGTGGAAACTGCCATTGTACGCCTTTGTGGAGCCATATATGGTTTTATTTGGCAGTCCCAGCCATTTCTGAGACTTGGTCTGGAAGATAGTCATTTCTGAGACTTGACTATACGCGATTTGCATTAGCTTTCGTGTGAGGGTCGATAGCGTGAGGTTTTTATTGAGCTGGGGGATTCTCAAATGTGGAGATCCTTTCGGTGATACAGGTAGCTGGAGCACCCTTTTCGTGACCTCGCCATAGGCTATGTACTAGTGAGTCCTACTTGATGCTCGGGTTCTATTGTTGACAGTTTATGCGTACATAGACAGTCTATATTTTGGGTTCCTACTGCTCTACTTCTGGGGAAACTCTGTCGAAATTTTCCCAAGTTATGATGGCTGGTTTTTTGGTATTTTGAGCCATTTATGCTGTTATGCTGCTGATATTTTGGCAAAATCAGAGGTTGAGTCAGGTGTGCCTTCTTGGGAGCTTCATGGTTGGCTTTAATGGATGATCAAAATGGCCCTCAGTTCACTCCTTTTCATTTAACTCAAAGAATTCAGATTAATGTTCATGTGTCCAGGAAGATCTTTTTCCAGCAGCGCATAGTCTTTATGTTTGGGCCAAGAAGATTGAGAGAGATCCTGGAATGTCCTTTGCCTGCTGTCATTCCGATGATCAACTATGAAAACTCATTTGATGTGCATGTGTTTGTCCTTATCTAAAGTTGAGCTCCATTGAAGTTTCTAGGGATTGGGTAGTGAAAAGTTTTGGGTTCTTGCACGTGTGTTTGAAGGGGTTCTCTAGCCATGGCTTTCTCTTATCCCGAGTTTCATGGAAGAAGTGATGAAGATGTGGAAGAATTTTTGGAAAAGATGGAGGTTGCCTGCATTAGCAACCAGATTCATGACCCTACGCAAATGTTACGCCTTCTCCAAATTTGTTTGAAGAGTGATGCACGAGCTTGGTCCAAAGCATTTGAAGAGGAGTTGCGTATGGCTGATCCACCTATAAGATTGAGTTGGGACAATCTAAGGCATGGATTGGAAGTGGAGTTTGTGAAGATAGAAGACCCTGACAAAGTGTGGCAAGAAGTACAGGCTTTGGTGCAAAAGGAAGGTGAGCCAGTAGATGCGTACATACGTAATTTTTCATTGGCATGGGAGCGAATGTGCAAGGCTTTAGCACCACAGGTACCCCCGCCTGACATGATGAAGAAGGACAGGTTCTTGGCTGGTCTTTGGGAGAATATACGTTGGAGAGTGGAGCTAAAGAAGCCTAGGACATATAAAGATGCACTAGAGATAGCAAGGAACAAAGAGTGGAAGCTGAGGAAAATGAGCCAGTTAGGGGTGGAGTCTTTGCCAATGAGGTCTGAATTTCAGCCTATAGAGTCTTTACAAGGGCGCATGTCAGGGGTTCATCATGAACCAGTGGTTCCTGTTACTACTCAGGTTATGCCAGCAGTGGTCACTACAGCAGTGCAAGATGATGGCCTAAGGCAAGACATGAGGCAAGTGGTTGATTTGATGAAGAATCTCAGCCTAAACATGCTAGGTCAAGTGGGAAATAATCGAGGTCGAGGGAGGTTTGCAAATCAGCCAGGAGGTGAAGAAAGGCCTAGGAATGGTGTTGGACAAAGCAATGGTAGGTTTTGGAGGCAGACGCCCACATGTTATAATTGCGGAGAGTTGGGTCACATCAGCCCGCAATGTGATAAGCCACCAAGGATGGGGGGAGACATGTATCCATTGCCAAGACAGGTGCTAACTAGATCAAATGATTATGGCATCGAAATTAAGGGAGACGAAGGAACCAGTGGACTGACCCAGGAGGAAAAGGGAAAGACAAAAGTGCTAAGTGTAGTCACCTTGGAGAAGGCATCAAAGCTAGAGGATACATTAGTGATGCCTATTGGGAAGAGGACCACAGAGGATAAGGAAGGAAGAAGTGCCCCAGGTCCTAGTAAGAAGAAAGGAAAGAGCCATGAAGGCGAGGATGTCAAGGCCAAGAGGAAAAGGAGAGCTCGTCGAAAGTTTCACGTTTCAGATTTTCCACTAGGGGATGGGCAATTAAGCTATGACTTGAAGGAGGATCTGACGAGCAGGAAGGCAGATGTTACTTTTGGGCAGCTTATAGAGATGGTGCCTAAGCTAAAGCGACAGTGGAAGAGGATGGTTAACCCAATGGAGAAAGAGCCAGAGAGAGGTTCAGTGAAGGTGTTGGCAATGGACGAGCTACCAGACATTTGTCCAATAGTAGATGTGTGGCATAAAAGGAAAAATTTGGGACAAGGTTATGTGGATGGCGGAGCCCAAATATGCGTCATAACACACTCATGCGTTGAGAAGATGGGTCTCACAGTGGCTGGGGTGTCAGATTTTCGGATCAGATTGGCAAACCATCAAAAAGTAAAATGCTTGGGTGTTGTAAAGAGCTTAGAAGTGGAGGCATATGATGCAAAGGCAGTGGTTGATTTTCATGTGATGCCAGCAGGGTTGGGAGCATATCCTATTATACTGGGCAGACCATGGTTACGTGCAGTGGGAGCTGTTCAAGATTGGCGACATGGTACAATTAGCCTCTATGGAAAGACAGGTACCAAGAAGCTTTATAATATGGACACAAGGAAACGATTAGAGGAGCTTTATGAAGATGAGGATGAGTCTAGTGATGAAGACTCTTCCACGGTGACAGATGAGGACAGTGATAGCACTACCAGCAGTGATGAGGATGCTGATGTTGCATTTCTTTTGATGGATAAAGAAATCCAGGAGTGTGGTTTAGTCGCATTTGCGAATGAAGTTGAAGATGAAAGTGAAGGACCTTATGAAGTGATTGAAGGGCTGATGCAAACCAAGGTTGAGTTGTCAAAAAAGCAGGAATTAATGACGCAAATGATTAGTGGAGACCTCTCAGCTATGGAGAAGGATATATTTTTGCATATGCTGGCTAGTTTTCCTGATTTGTTCATTACTTCATATGAAGAGATCAGAGGGTTCAAGGGCGAAGAGATGCATATAGAGCTGAAAGAAGGTTCTAAGCCAGTGCGGCAAAGGCTAAGAAGGATGGGTCAAGAGCAAATGGAAGCCTTGCGGGTAGAGGTGGACAAGTTATTGAAGGCAGGGTTCATAGTTCCAGTGGAGACCACAGAATGGGTGAGTCCAGTTGTAGTCAGTCCAAAGAAGGATGGGAAGTGGAGAATTTGTGTGGATTTTAAACCCTTAAACGCAGCCACTAAGAAGAACCCATATCCTCTTCCATTCATCGATCAGATCTTAGATTCAGTGGTAGGTTATGAGAGGTACAGTGTGTGTGATGGTTTTTCAGGCTATTTTCAATTGAAGATTGCTCTTAAAGACCGCACAAAGACAACTTTTATTACGCCATGGGGCTGCTATTGCTACACAGTGTTGCCGTTTGGGTTGTCAAATGGACCATCTTTCTATCAAGAAAGAGCAAATTGGGTGCTGGAACCATTCATTGGTAGTTGTGTTAAGGCTTTTATGGATGACTTCTGTGTTTATAGCAGTAGGGCTGAACACCATGAGAAGTTGCAGATGGTATTGGCTCGATATGATGAATGTGGAGGACAACTAAATCCAAAGAAATGTCATCTAGCACAGCCAAGGGTGAAGTTATTGGGCCATATGGTGTCAGAAAATGGCATTGAGGCTGATCCAGATAAGGTGAAGTCTATTATTCTTCTTCCATCACCTATGAGTACGAAGCAATTGGAAACCTTTATACACAAAGTGAAGTACATGGCACGGTTTATTCCATTGTCTTCGCAGCTTCTTTATCCATTACAACAAGTGGCAAAGCATGATCCATTGCAATGGGATGACAAGTGTGAAGAAGTGTTTCAAGAGGTGAAAGAGGTGTTAGGGGGGTTGTCAGCCATGCAGGCTCTTGATTGGGAGAAATTTTTTTATGTAAATCCATCAGTAGGGGATGATGCCATTGGAGCCATGCTATTGCAAAAGGGGAAGGGCAGCCATTATATGAGGCCAGTGTATTGTGCAAGCCGAGTGAAGTTGGTAGCGGAGAGAAAGTTATCGGAAGTAGAGCTAGTGATGGCTAGTGTAATATTTGCTTGTCGACGATTTCGTCATTACTTGCTACCACGGCCTTTTGTTTTCTTGACGAGTTATGCCTTTTTGCCACAGTTAATTAATGGTATTAACATGTCAAATGTGGTGAAGAAATGGGTAATTGAGCTGCAAGAGTTTGAGTTCTCTTTTCTAGTGGAAGATAGTACAAGGGCTACCCTAGCTGATTTGTTGACCTACAAGGAGAATCCCCTTATTGTTAAGGAAGAGGTGGTGAGAAAGGTAGTTGAAGAAGTGCCACAGATCAGCAATGCACATGTGTTGTTCTTTGATGGTTCATACAGAAAGAGCCATGATGCAGCTTCAGGGGGTATAGCACTTTATGATCCAGAGGGGAAGCTAGTATGCAAGAGAGGGTTCAAATTGGATGCTCATAGTAACAATGAGGCTGAATATGCTACATTGGAAGCCGGATTACACATTTGTTTGAAGCATGGGGTTCGAAGGTTGAGCATAAAAGGTGATGCCTTGTTAGTGGTGAAGCAAGTGCTGGGTGTGTGGAAGAGCAAGAACACCTCATTGAAGGAAATGTGCTTCAGAATTAAAGGCCTGTTAAAAAAGTTTGAAGCATGGAGTATCAGACACATTGAACGTGCTCTAAATGGAGAGGCACATGAAGCAGCTCAAGGCATGATTGGGGAGCTATTTGTGTTGAGGACCACTTTACCTCTTTATCATGGCCGGGAAAGTTTGGCTCAAGAAGAGGAGTTTTTGCTAACAGGAATCATTCCAAAGGAGATTCAGAAGTCTAAGAAGTATGGCTTTGTGCGTAGAGCATACAGGTACAAATTGATTGGTGATGTCTTATACATGAAAGGGGCTGATCTCGTGTTGAGACGTGTACCTTGGCGGGAGGAGCTTTACAGAGTGTTGGAAGAGAATCACGAAGGCGCATGTGGTGGCCATTTTGCTCTAAAGATCACCTTGCATAAGATTTTGCAAGAGGGGTATGTATGGCCTAGTTTGCACAAGGATGTTCACCATTGGTGTAGGTCTTGCAATAGGTGTCAAGCATTTGGGAAGAGAGTGTTGAAGCCAGAGCTACGAAAAACCATTATGGCATTTGATGTGTTTGAAAAGTGGGGAATTGATGCAATAGGCCCGTTACCTATCACAAGCAGGGGCAAAAGCTATATTTTGACGGCAGTGGACTATCTCTCTAGATGGGCAGAGGCTATAGCAGTAAAACAGATCACTGCAAAGGATGTGGCAAAATTTGTGTATGATGAAATATGTTGCAAGTTTGGGGTGCCACTGGAGTTACTTTCAGATAAGGGGCCTGGCTTTAGAGCTAAACTGCTAGATTTTTTATGTGCAAAGATGAAGATTAGGCACCAGCATACCACTCCTTATTACCCACAGTGTAATGGCTTGAATGAAAGATTCAATGGTGAGTTGGTACAGATTCTTTCGAAAGTGACAGAGCACCAAGGAAAGAATTGGGATTTGGAATTGCCTAGTGCATTATGGGCTTACCGTACTTCGGTGAAGACAGGTACAGGGTTTACTCCATTTCATTTGGTGTATGGAAAGGAAGCACTATTGCCTGTGGAGGTAGAGTTGCCTGCGGTCAAGATGTTAGAGAAGTTGCTTGGGCCGCCTAGTGATGCATTCAAAGAGAGGCTCTTGCAGTTACAAGAGGTCCAGTTGGATAGGATGAGCGCATTGGAGCATTATGGGCAGATGCAGGATAAGGCTTTGACAAAGATAAATGAAAAGGTCAAAAGTAAGGGTATCAAGAAACATGACTTGGTTTTGCGCTACAACAGTAAGCTGGACAACACCTTCCAAAAGAAGTTTCAAATTAAGTGGGAAGGCCCTTTCAAGGTAGTAGAGTGTTTTCCAAATGGCACATATCAGCTGGCTAACCTGGATGGTGTTCTACATAAGTCAAGGGTAAATGGATTGCGTCTTAAATTGTATCATGCTAGATTGATGATGGTGGAGCAAGATGAACTGTCTGTGGAGCAAGCAATGTTGGTGAAGGATGAGGAGACATGTGATGCGGCGAGTCTCATATCGCTCTTTGCTGCTGCTGATCATGAATGATCTAGCAGGCTAGGGGATGGGCAAATTATGTCAGGAGTTTTTTGGAGCAAGGGATTGCGCATATGTACATACACATGCATGGTGCATCAAATAAAGAATTGCCCATTTTCCTTAGCCAGGTGGTTATGTGGGGCCCACATGTGTACAGGTAGGACAGCATGTACATAGTGCATCGATTTTCACTATTACCAATACCAGTGTGTTTTTTCTACAATAAGGAGGAGTTGGTAGCGCGTAAAACTTCTCGAGGAAGCTATCCGCGGGCCGACGACGTGAGGTCAGCAGGTGCGTCAGATGGCATCTAGTGGCGTCAGGAGGGCGAACGAGGTCAATACTTGCACGCGGAGAAGTATGGACACGACATAGGTGTTTTCTTGTGAGAATTATGCAGAAAGGTCATCATGAGGACCTTTTTTTGGGGCCACTTCACGTGGTGGCGAGGTGCATTATTGGAAAAAAGCTGAGTGCCAGGTGTGCAAATGATGCAAAAAGGTGACAACTATGCATTGCGAGGTCAGTTTTTGGCCTGTTCGGGGTCCGTTTGAGGTCATCTAAAAGGCCAAGGGTGCCCAACTAAAAAATCTAAGTGTGGGAACTGAAAAAACTGAGAGAAGACCAGAAAAAACGTGGAGAAGAGAGGAGGAACAGCCGCAGGTGTGTTTTTGCTCATTTTGGAGCCTGTTTTGGCCGTAAACTGCTCATCCGATGTCGGATTTGAGCACTTTGACATTGTAGACTGGGGTTTTGGGCCGTTCCGGACGCGATGGCGCTGTCCATTTTGCCAAATTCCTCACTCTTTTTCTGTTGTTTTTCTGTGTAATCTTCTCCGGTGAGTGAAGCTTCTTCTCCAATTTGTGATTGTATCTGGTATCTTTTACCCATATTGTGTGAGCTGTTTGCCCCATTGGTGTTGGCCCAAGCTCAATTGTATCTAAACATCAGAAATTCTCCTCTTTTGAGCTGAGTTTTTTGGGTGTGTGTGTGTGTGTGTGTGTGTGTGTGTGGAGTGGACAAGTGGATAGTTTCTCTCCTCTCACTCCAGAGGTGTGTTCCCTGTCTCGGCCAGGTGTGTTGTCTAAGCCGAGTGGTGCCCCATAGTGTGTGTGTGTGTGTGTGTATCTTTCCAAGAGTGTGTGTCAGGTCGTTATAGAGGCGCTGTGTGTGTTTTCATCCCGCTCACACCGCCAAACACTCCCCCCATCCGATTTCAGTGAACGTCCTCGTGCGCTGCTTGGTTGGTTGGCACTGGAGAGATTTGAAGTTGGTGGTGAATGTTGTTTTGAAGGGCTGTAAGCTACTGGGTTGACTTGTTGGTGTAATATGAGATTAGGCATTTGGGTTCAAGTAAAAGAAATTGTCTTGAGTTATTATGGGAATAAATCAAAATAAAAAGCTAGTTTAGTACGTTAGGGTCTGGAAACCCTGGATTACCAATGGGGAAAAACCTCATGGGAAAAAGTGCCCAAAGGTATGTGATCTTATTATGGGAATATACAATGATAGGTCTTTAGGGACTGAATTGAGTGGGCTTATATAAATAACGTGAAAGTGAATTGTTTAAGCCTTCTGTCCCTTGAAAAGGGTCGATGATCTGCCTTGATTCTGGGGTTTCTTTGTTGCTGCATATACCTGCAAGGTGAGTGCATGGGTGGAACAATAAAGAGTGCGTAATGCAAATGTCCAATTATGGGACATTCGATATGCTTGCACAGATTTATGCATGGGTAAGATTATGTTGTGGGAGAGAAGAGTATTGATGGGTGCTCCTCAGAGTTAATGCAGCTACAAAAGTAAATTAAATTCACTTTACTAGCTTTCACTACTCTTGAGAAGGGCATTTGATGCAATGGTTTCCACTCTTCTAATGTGCACAAGTGCGTGTGTGTTTTGTTTTGAACACTTCGCCTCTCCACCATGATTAAAATAATAGATTGACTATGCTCACCTATCCAGAATGAGCAACTTGAGATAATTACGCTCACCTCTTCCAGCTTGAGTTGTAGCCTAATTAGCTAGACTCATAGACCACAGAAATATATTAGGACTTGAAGCTTAGTTCTAACACTTTGCCCATTTATCGGCTCAGCAGCTCGACTCTTGACTCTTTTTTTTTTACTTGACTTGACTTGACTACTGTCTTGAGCTCTCAACAAAGTCTATATCTAGACATTTAAAGCTCAAATCCTCAAAAAGAGGGTTATTAAAGGACCATATTGGCAAAGTAGGTTTTTTCTGCCATACCTGGGTGACCTTGGTTGTCAAAATTGCTTGTTTTAATTTTTGGTCCATTATCTGAGAAGATTGGCTAGTTTCATTTTGTTGGAAGTGGGAGATGACTTCAATCTTCTTCTGCTCGTTTGTCTGCTTTGGCACCCATATGTATCTACTATTTGTTGTTGGCTTATTTTTACAGACGACATATTGACGTTTTGGACCTGTATCCTTGATTTGTCGGTGTCTGTAGCTGTAATTATCTTCAAGTTGTGTAAAATTTGGTCTTGGTGCCTTGGGTAGCCAGATTTTTTTTTGTCCTTTGTAATATCCCTGCGCTTGAATTATATTTGATGGCACAAATATTTTTGCCTGTACTTTTGAATTTGATTGTATCTGTTCCTTGCCATTTTTGGGAATCACGGTTGGTAAATACCCTTGAAGATATGTAGGCCTTCTAGATTGCGAATCATTTTTGAACCTGTTTCTAGCCCTGTTGTTCGATCTCCTATTTTGAGTTGAATGTGATCTTCATTTACCTGTTTGTTGTTTTGGTTTGAAGCCACTTGCTACTGTATAGCCTGATATCTTTGGTTTAGGTAACCAAGCATTTGGATGACCACTATAGTAGCCTTGCTCTTCTAAGCTATATTGGGAGGCAATCCATCCCATTTTTTTACCTGAATTGTTTGGAGTAGGATCGTTTACCCAAACTGGATCTTTGACATTGATGTCATTGGCTGCAACATAGGTTTTGATGTCATTGGCCAGAACATAGGTTTTGATGTGCTGCTTGTGTCTTTGTTTACTCTGGGTTGGGTATTTTGGCTGGAAGACCTTTTTATACTTTAGTCTAGATTGTTGGTCTATCTTTCCCTGGGGTGTTGCATCCACAACTGTTCGCATTGATTGTTTAGCTACATTTGTGACTTCCTTGTTGGACTTCTTTGCTTGTGGATGACATGCTTTGGTGAGTTTTGCATCTAAACTGACTTGAAGAGTCCTCAATTTCCTCTGCCAGCTGGACAGAAGTATATTGACTCTTTTCTCCAGATGCAATGCTTAACGTGGCCTTTGGTTCACATTGCTCATTATTGATCTATTTGTAGGTCTTTTGATAGGTTTCATCTGCTTGATGCACCATTTTCTTCTGATTGTTCAAGTTAATTGTGATTTGTGTCACCTTTGATTCTGTGGCATCTTCCATTGGTGAGACAATATTAGGATCTGACTTTATGACCGTCTCTGCCTTTTGATTCAAGTCTACCTTTGAACACATTGAGATGTCTGTTTCTTGGCTTTCAGACTTGATCTCTGGCTTTGTTGAATTCTGAGGTACATTCATTAGCGATGAGCTATCTGTGCTATTAGCATTATTATGTAGAATCTTTGATTCCACATTTCTGCTTTTGCTGAAATCTTTAGTGACAAGTCCTTGACTGCCCGCACCTGCTCTGGTTCTGGGTCACAGATAATTTCTTCATCCACTTCCTCTGACATTGGCTCGTCCGCTACATCTTTGTTGGATCTTTCGACTTCAGGCCTGAAAAATTCCAAGCTATTTGAAACCATCTTTTGTAGCTGATCTTTTTTGGCAGCTTGATTTTCAATCGAAATCTCACGCCTTTGACCTCCAATATTTTAGTCATCAGTCTGTCTCTGGTATCCTTTGACAAGATATGCTTTCTTTCTGGCGACTTTCTATTTGGAGATTTCTGCTTTAATGATTCTGCTGCTTGCATTCTGATCCTTTCTTGGTTTTTCTACTCCATCATATCTAAGTGCATCTTTACTGGGCAATTGGGTATTAGATGATTAATGCCACATTCGTAGCAATGCACATCTATTCCTATTTGTTATGTACCTGGTCGAGGTATCTGTCCATAATATTGTTGGTATTCGTTGCCCATAGTATCTTGGATCAAATATGTCATCAGCATGACATGTAGATACTTAAAAACCAACACTGACGTTGGCTTTGACTGATTGCCCTTATCTTTTTCAACTGTGACATTCTCAAGAAGCTTGTAATAGCTTCCATTATAACCCTGGTAGATGGTCGTTTCAGCCCCTTCTTCAGTGACCAACTTTAATTCTATGTCTGTTATCAACATGTGATCCTTTATCTCTGGCTTCTGTACAGTCTTAGGACTATGTTGTCGATTTAGCTTCTGTTGTCTGCTGAATTGTAAGAGAGTATTGTGACTCTCTTTTGCTGTTTTGCAGTTGATAGGGTTGTCCTGATTGTAGTAAGTGAGGTGGATATTGGACTCCCCCCATCTGAGAGTGTTCCCTATCTGTAAGAGGTATCTTTCTTATTCCTGGTGTGGTCATTCTAGCTTTGTCATCTAGCTCAGCTAATTAAGCTAGGTCTTTGTGAATTCGTGCTAACTCAATAGCTGATTCTGCCATTGATTGTACGTGTGTTTGTGTTGGTACATTTTGTGGTGCATGTGTAGTGTTTTGTACCTGTGACTGTTGTGTTGTGGCACTCATCTGTGTAATGAAAGGAGTTGAATTGTGCTCATACAAATTCAAAGTTTGATCATGTGTCAGTGGAAGCCTAGAGCTTTTAAAGTGCTTTTCCCTATCTTCTAGTGATTGACTTTGTGCAATAGTGGCAGTGTGACCAATATTTACTTGGTTAGATATCATTTCGTCATGTGTCCGTTGCTCAATTTGGTCTTGTGGAGTTGAAGGTGAAAAGATGAAAGCTGCAGCTCTTTCCTAGAATTTATCTGCAATAAGATCTAATTCATAGCATCTTCCATCTATATCATAGCTCTTGTCTCCAATGTGCACTGCCCATAGTGTCCTAGGAACTGACTCGCTAAATGTCCTTTCCCACGTGACTTGAACCCATATTTGTCCCCATCAGAATCTACATAAATTGGATCTTTCCATCTTGTTTCGTGGATCCAATGAAGGGCTATTGGTTCAGGTTGCTTGTTGACTTCTGAAGTGGTTGAAGGCAACTGTCGTTTACACATGGCTTCAAGGAATTCCTTCCTGCTGACTGTGTTTTCATTTTTTGGCAGATTGATTATAGTAGGCCCCGTCTCTTGAGTGATTTCTTTGTTCTGAGCTACCACTATATTTGCATTGGAAGCTAAAGGTAAGCTCATTATCAGGTGGTAAATATTACCACTTGTCGACACGTATTTGTAACCCAACTTTGAACCATCTTCATGAGCTATGAATCATTGATTTGGCTCTTCTGTCGCTTGTTGAGGTGTTTCTATTTTGTACCATCTACCCTCCATATCTCTATAGAGACTGCTATAGTTTTTGTCCTTGTAATTTGACTTTATCAAGTGCATAGTGACTCGACAACTGCTAACCTCTGGAAGATCTTGCCTGTGCAATTTTATTATGTCCAACTCACTACCTGGTTTGAGCTTCATGTACACGGATCCTAAACAATCTTCCATTAGGTTCTTTTGTGAATTAGCCATGTTGGTAGCTTCGTCTACTTCCACAACCTATATTGTCGGGCTTTTCAGAGCATTTTGCTTAGACTTTAGATAGCGATTTTTTGCATCATCCATGTAGCATGGAAAGTCTTTGAAATGACCTATTAACTCCAACCTGACGCTAACTGATCTGGCTGATTTGCCGATGTTTCCATTGACTGTGTCTATTGCATCTGCTGCTCCATTTTCTTTCAACCCTTTTACTGACCTACTGAGCACTTGTATTCCCTTTTTCTAGCCTCTCCCACGGGTGACCAATGGTTTTCCTAATTCAAATCTCTCTGCTAGGCTTAGCTATGATTTCGACGATCTAATTTACCTGTATAGTTGTAGCACTAGTTGGCAAGATACTTACCACTCTACTGCAACGACTACTCCCTTTGTGATACCTCGATTCCAGTTGATTGAGCAATGAAATTTTCTCTTTATCTGCAAAATTGTAGATTAGCAACGCACTTTTGACCTGAACTAAAACAAACTCAATTTGCCTGTTGACAGCACACTTTATATGGTGTTTAATTTAAATTAAACCACCACGCAGGTGACCATAGGTCATCCGACTTCTGAAGTGTATTTGTCCGCAATTTTTTGCTTTTCCGGCCTCACTGTTACTCATATCCCTGGCACACTCAATCTTTCAGTTTAAATTTTCAGTGGCAATGCTCAATTTCCAGCCTCCTTAAGGTCACTACCATTCACTGCAGCTGCTTTTGCCCAGATGTATTACCACGTCATCATTAGGTGTAGGTCTAGCTGCCGTATGTAGCACTAAAATGTATCAAGCAATGCCAAATCCAAATTTTAATTCATAGCACCATATTATGGTCAATAGCAAACCCTCAATTTAATGCTATTTAATGACCATTTTCCAAAATCATGCTCACTTTAGCATTTTTGGCATACATGTTAAAAGGAAGAGAGAGTTTCATGAAGTGCACTTGACTCTGACCAATGCTAGCCGTGATGATGGTGGACTTTGCACAACCCAATATTATGAATGCTCCTTGTTTTAGCCACTAAAATCATTTCAAAATAGCTCACCTTTTAGTGCCAAAATATACCCAAACAATCATCACCATGTGGCTTAAATATAACTTTAAGGTATGCACACAAATCCACAGAGCCAATTTTTAAGCATACAAAATACCAAGGAATATTTTTTATTTTTCATTTTATTGCTTCTTGATCATCCATCTTGATTTGGCTCAAGGTTCCTTTTTGTTGTCTATCAATTCTAGCAAGGTTGAGGTGGGAACATTCTCTTGCTAAGCTTAAACTTATTAGTTTATTATTTATTTCTTTTTTCTTTTTTAAAAATTTCCTGTTGTCGAAGCGACAGACTGCAGTGTAGAGGAGATGGTGGGGACAGCGAGATATGGGGAACTACAAGACACTGCGAGCGGTTCAACATTCTCTTGGACGTTGTGACATGCCATAGTTGGCAAGCTTCATCACGAGAGTGTGTGTGTGTGTGGTCGGTGTCAGCAGCAGCCAAGACGGGGTGGGCGATAGAGGCTGTGAGTAGTGTGTGTGTGTGTGTGTGTGTGTGTGTGTGTGTGTGTGTGTGTGTGTTTGTTTGCAGGCTACGAGCCAAAGCAAGTGGGGTGGGGTCGCCAGCTGTGGGGCCGGCTCGGGTAGCTAGTGCGTACCGTAGGTCAAGCCGAGCATGCGTAGGATGTCTAGGCCAGCAGCATGCGTGTAGCAGGTCTCGGCAGGGAGCGAATGCGTAGGAGGACTCGGCAGGGAAAGCGTAGGAGAACTTGGGCGGGCTCAGCGCGCAGGAGAACTTGGGTGGGCTCAGCGCGTAGGAGAACTTGGGCCAGGAGCAGCTCGCGTAGGCAGGGCCGCGGGCTTAGCGTGAATCACGACGAAACTGCAGGCCGGGCAGGCCAGATTCGGTCAATGCGGCGAGACAGGTGAGTATTTTTTACTCTTTTTTTTTTTTTTTAAATAATAGAAATCACACCAATAAATTTAAAAAAACACACATAAAACAAAAAATAAATACAAAAACACACAAAAAATACATTAAAGATTTCAAAATTCATACAAAAATTCAAAAAAGGCTCACAAAAAATACAAAACTCACAAAATAAATAATAAAATACACAAAAAATAAAAAAACGCTTACAAAAATACAAAAATGAACACAAATAATAAATAAAAAACACAAATAATTCTAAAAAACACACAAAAAAATCAAAACATGCACAAAATTACTAAAAACCACAATTAAAATATAAGAAATAAAGAAAATACCAAAAAAACACAAAACAATCACAAAAACACAAAAAAATCAAATCTTATCAAATAAAAACCTAACAACGTAAAAATATTTAAACTATCACGCAAAAAATATCAAAAAACAAAAAAAATTACCCCGGCACAATTCACCCGAATTACTCCACAATTCACCCGAATTAGGCGATTTATCAATTTTCTGAGCATAATTAGCACATTTGGGTAAAAACTAGCAAAAAATTCCCAAAAATTCTAGATCAGCCCACCAACCTAAACGTTCGCAATCACGTAATCGAAACGCAGAAATTGATCACTTACTTAATCAAAATCGCACAAAACATCATTCTTTAAGCACACAAATCGTCTCGAATTGCGCTTAAATGAACACAAAAATCACCATCTCTTGCACGATGACCAATCGCACTCAAAACAGCATTTTGCATCAATTAAACATCAATTTGAGCATCCAAATCTCAAATTTAATCAATCATTAACACGCTTTTTGCATCAAACCATGCACATAAGCATACATAACCAAATTTTTGACCGAATTTCGGCAGCACTTCGGCATCACAACGGAATTAGAAAAACATAACCATAACTCATTGACGACCATAAGCAATCACATGCTTCTCATAAGCAAATTGGACTCCAAAACAACCCCAAATTGCCCTAAATTAGGCACTTCCGCCTACACACAAGCGGGCATAAACCGCACCTAGTTTTGCATTTTATAAATGCACATGGTTCATGAACCAAACCTGCACATAAAATCAGAAAATTAACATTAATTTCAGCACCTTAATTAGCCACAAACTCAGCGCTTAAGCACTTGATTAGTGCCCAACACACTTGTGTGTGTGTGTGTGTGTGTGTGGATCCCGTAAAGTCACCTACACACAACCAACAAAAATATCAATGTGTAGCATCGTTTAGCATCAATGTAAACACATAATCATCATGGACATGCATCAAATAATCAATACAAATGAGCACTTTGCAAAATGCCAAAATAATTAGTGAAAAATTAGTGAATGAAATTAGTGAAAATTAGTGATTAATAGGTGATTTCGGCTACGATTTGCGCACAAATGGAGTAGGATATGAGTGTGTTGATCACATAGGCTTGTTGTCCATACACCCAACTCACTTTCTACTTCTGTGTAGCACAAAAAACACTTATCAATCAACAGGAAATTAGCATCAAAGTTAGGGAAAAGTAGTGAATTTGATGGTCAAAATTAGTGATCAAAATCAAGAACTAATGATGTGTGTGGGTTGTTTTGAGATGTTCTAAGAATAATCAATGCTAACCCAAGCACTAATCACACTAAAAGCCACTCAATTAATCAACACACCTAATCTAAAAACTAACAAAATTAACAAAACAATTAGGGAAATTAGTGTCTCCTAATCACACCAATGGCACCTCTACCTTAGGCATTTGCTCCCCGGCAGCGGCAACATAATGTCAATCCAAGGAGTAGGATCCAGCTAGGGCATGGAAACACACAAGTGGCTTGTGCGTGCCAAATGGAGGATTAGAAGGTGAAACCTGCACACAAAGAAAGCTACGGAGCGGGTAAGATGTTGCTACGAGGA
This sequence comes from Adiantum capillus-veneris, assembly GCF_014529385.1. Taxonomy (NCBI): domain Eukaryota; kingdom Viridiplantae; phylum Streptophyta; class Polypodiopsida; order Polypodiales; family Pteridaceae; genus Adiantum; species Adiantum capillus-veneris. Next base: position 75,931,742 of record NC_140945.1, read on the forward strand.
GTGAGCACACTACTTACTCTACCATTCGGCCTAATCTCTCACACACAAGCTTAATCACGCACTATCTCTAATCAACCACTAATCCAACTCTAATCAAGCACACATTGAGCATAGAATAGCATAGAATGACCACACCGGGCACCAACACTCTACACAAGCCTACACACACTTAGTAGCATGCTTAAACAAGAGGGAAATATAAAAAAAGAGAGAGATTAATCAACAAATCAGCCACTAATATTTGGTTAATCAAGCATTGATTACACCATGAGCAAATGAGAGAGAAGAGGTTAGAGTTTAGCTATTGGCATGGGGCCGAATCCTCCATGTATGCGCGTAGAAAGCTCAAGAACTGCATATCCATCTCCTTCTTCACAAACCTTATCTCAAGTGAGTAAGAATCCCCTTTCACATTGTGTGTTTTGAGTTATATACTCTCTAGGCTTTTTAGAAGTGGCCGAGCACCCAAATGGCCAAACTCACTTAATCTGCTATCTCCACTACCTAGGATCTACATATAGCTCAATGTTTACAACTTGGAATTCTTGATGAGCCCAAAACATACTTGCAACTTGCATTTGATGTCATTGGACGGAAAATCCTAAAACTTAAGTGACCGTCAATTGTGACCGTAACTCCATAGATAGTCATCAATTCAAACTCTTCTCTGCATCTGTTGCTTGTATTTGCTTCATCTTCATCTTTACCTTGCATCCGCATCATCTGACCTGGTTAGCATTTACTAAAAATAGTAAATAGCATCTTTGATTGGTCCGTTTGGCCATTGTTGACTTAGCCGCCAAACACTCCCCCCATCCGATTTCAGTGCACGTCCTTGTGCGCTGCCTGGTTGGCTGGCACTGGAGAGATTTAAAGTTGGTGGTGAATGTTGTTTTGAAGGGCTGTAAGCTATTGGGTTGACTTGTTGGTGTAATATGAGATTAGGCATTTGGGTTCAAGTAAAAGAAATTGGCTTGAGTTATTATGGGAATAAAGCAAAATAAAAAGCTAGTTTAGTACGTTTGGGGCTGGAAACCCTAGATTACCAATGGGGAAAAACCTCATGGGAAAAAGTGCCCAAAGGTATGTGATCTTATTATGGGAATAGACAATGATAGGTGTTTAGGGACTGAATTGAGTGGGCTTATATAAATAACATGAAAGTGAATTGTTTGAGCCTTTTGTCCTTTGAAAAGGGTCGTTGATCTACCTTGAGTCTAGAGTTGCTTTGTTGCTACATATACCTACAAGGTGAGTGCATGGGTGGAATAATAAAGAATGTGTAATGCAAATGTCCAATTATGGGACATTCGATATGCTTGCACAGATTTATGCATGGGTAAGATTATGTTGTGTGAGAGAAGAGTATTGATGGGTGCTCCTCAGAGTTAATGTAGCTACAAAAGTAAATTAAATTCACTTTACTAGCTTTCACTACTCTTGAGAAGGGCGTTTGATGGAATGGTTTCCACTCTTCTAATGTGCACAAGTGCGTGTGTATTTTGTTTTGAACACTTCGCCTCTCAACCATGATTAAAATAATAGATTGACTATGCTCAGCTATCCAGAATGAGCGACTTGAGATAATTACGCTCAATTCTTCCAGCTTGAGCTGTAGCCTAATTAGCTAGACTCATAGACCACAGAAAAATATTATGACTTGAAGCTTAGGTCTAACACTTTGCTCATTTATCGGCTTAGTAGCCCGACTCTTGACTCTTTTTTTTTTTTTGACTTGACTACTGTCTTGAGCTCTCAACAAAGTCTATATCTAGACATTTAGAGCTCAGATCCTCAAAAAGAGAGTTATTAAAGGACCATATTGGCAAAGTAGGTTTTTTCTGCCATACCTGGGTGACCTTGGTTGTCAAAATTGCTTGTTTTAACTTTTGGTCCATTATCTGAGAAGATTGGCTAGTTTCATTTTGTTGAAAGTGGGAGATGACTTCAATATTCTTATGCTCGTTTGTCTGCTTTGGCACCCATATGTATCTGCTATTTGTTGTTGGCTTATTTTTACAGACGACATATTGACGTTTTGGACCTGTATCCCTGATTTGTCGGTGTCTGTAGCTGTAATTATCTTCAAGTTGTGTAAAATCTGGTCTTGGTGCCTTGGGTAGCCAGATTTTTTTTTGTCCTTTGTAATATCCCTGCGCTTGAAGTATATTTGATGGCACAAATATTTTTGTTTGTACTTTTGAATTCGATTGTATCTGTTCCTTGCCATTTTTGGGAATCACGGTTGCTAAATTTCCTTGAAGATATGTAGGACTTCTAGATTGCGAATCATTTTTGAACCTGTTTCTAGCCCTGTTGTTTGATCTCCTATTTTGAGTTGAATTTGATCTTGATTTACCTATTTGTTGTTTTGGTTTGAAGCCACTTGCTACTGTATAGCCTGATATCTTTGGTTTAGGTAACCAAGCATTTGGATGACCATTGTAGTAGCCTTGCTCTTCTAAGCTGTATTGGGAGGCAATCCATCCCATTTGTTTACCAATGCATGGAACTCATTCCCATGTTAAGCTGATGTATAAGGAAGAAACCGAGTCATGATTAGGCAGCATCCCCCAAGCGTATCTGATGCATGGTTTTTAGGACCCCTTCTGAAGATGCAATAAAGGCACAGTCAGTTGTTGGGGAGATGAGGATACTCTAGTCCAAGGGATCTCGAAAGAGAAGAAAAATCTACTTCACAAGCACCAAAGAGTAAAAAGTGCCATGGACAGAAGATACGTGGGAACGAGCTCTTATGCATGCCTACAACCTATATCTTACAGAATAGCCCATTCTAGGTGTGAATTTCTAGTGAAATTTACACGAGAATGTTCGTGTGGACTCACAGCACAGCATACTCCGTTTTCACTTTTTTACCGACAGTAAATATTTTTTACCACAGTAAATATTTTTCACCTACATGGTAAATACAAATCACTTTTTACCTACAGTAACTTTTTTTACCCATGGTAAATATTTTTTACTGCACCATAAGTATTTGGTAGGTAACAGTTCATTGTTACTAGAAGCAGTGATTGGGCATCAACAATGCAGTTACAGGAGGAGAAAAGGGGAAAATCTTATGGTAAAGGTGAGTCAACAGGGATAAAGACTTTTGAGTTGAAAAGAGACATGCTGATTTTTTCAAAGCACACATGTCAAAAGAAGCCATGGTTGAGGATTTTTTGAGAATTTGATATTCAGGAGGACCCAGCTGCCACCTCCCCCCCGTAGGTCCCCCCTGACATGTGCAGAACCTCCAGTTTCAACAGCCACCTTACCTGCTCTTAAATGCTGGTCAAGGCCTTATCCCCATGTGTCACAATCAGAAAAATCAGCATTTACCCTCTCACATCACTCTAGAGAATATCTTGATGGTGACATATCAGGTGACCTCAATCTGTTGACCACCCTAAGCAAAAAGTAACCCCAATCAGCGGATTTAAGCATGTTTATCTCTAATCCTAAACCCTCTCAGAAACCTATATAAGGAGGCCTTCTCTCACTCAAAACCAACACTTCACCCACTTCACCAAGCAATGAAGCTATGACGACATTGCTCACAACAAGGAGCTATGGATGGAGCTCTACTCTCTCTCCCTCTCTCTCTCTCCCTCTAGTATGCTACATTACTAGCCCTAAAACCTAAATAAGGAGTCTTCTCTCATGCTCCATGGCCACCATCCTCGCCATCATTCTCTAAGGTATTGATGTGTTGCTAGTAGGATCATACCTACTTGCTGGGTTGATTGTTTTTGACAAGGGATTATTCCATCCTTGGCTTGCTTCTCTATATCCTTGTTATGTATGATCAGATGCCGTTGTATTGTTAAGCTGATGTCTTGTGTATATATATGCTACATAAGGTCCCTAAGCTTCGTTTCTATGTGTTTTGCCATATGTTTTGATGCCATCATAATGCCAGAAGTCTCACTTGCCTATGTGCACTATGTGTGAGGTCCCTAAACCTCTTAATTTAGGGTGGTGCCCCCTTTGTTTTTTTCTTTGCTTGTTTGCATGAGGCGTGGTTTGTGGAGTGTGCACGAGTATAGAGGCCACCTGATTGCACTGCTCTTTTTTCCGCTTTCATTTTGGTGCCCCCACTGAGGAGGGCTACACAGACCTTCAGTCCACAAGCAATGAAGATGTGCAATCTACAACATGGACGAATGGCGTGAGGAGTTTGCAAATTGGAGAACAGAAGAGGAGGAGGCTTTAGAGGCCTTAACAGCTTTCATCGAGGTCTTGTTACCAGGTTGCAGTGTCATTGAAATTCAAGTAAGTTCTTCTACATGCCTTGTTCGTGATCGTCGCCAACGAAGGAGAGAGAATAAGAGCTTGATATACCTCTCCTCTCAACCTATGAGTGCTCCAGAAACCTCCAACGCACACAAGCTTGAAATATTCTACATCAACATACACGAAGGTACTGTGACACACATTAAGGGAAGAGAAAGCATCACCAGACCTCTCTTTCCTGAGGAGCCGACTAAGAGGAGGAAGATCACCTCTACACCCAAGTGGCCCAAGGCCGCAGCGCGTGCTCAAGCGTAAGGTAACATTTGGCTTAATCTCATTAATAAGGGATTACATGACCACTACAGGCAAGAAAAAGGCTAGTGAGCAAACAACTTCAACCTCCAACTTGCAACCACGACTCTCACCCCTAAATCCTCCTGAAGCAAAGAGGCGAAGGCTTGCCTACAAGATTGCCGCCCGTCTGCGAGTGCTCCCAGTGCACTTTGTGAGTCCAGACACCACCAATCCCAAGCCAACCTCTTGTCCGCGTGAAGATCACTTTGGATATTGTCCAAAGTGCTTTGGAGACCGGGTGAAAAGCCTCCCTGCCCTACCTTTGCTGCTAATTTTCAAGAAGTTTCTCAATCTAAGGAAACTATCTTAGTTGATGATGTGCTGCACATTAATGGTGTCACTTTCATTCGTCATGCTGATTATGGTAATAGCATCCAATTATTGCTTGCTAAAAGGCTCAGCATTGTACAAAGTGTTTCCATCACGCCTTACGTCTTCACAGATGCATCAGGAAGAGTCGAAGTGATCCGAGGTGCTGACCTTCTGTGGCTGATCAGGCTCATTGGTCCCAAGGTGGTGCAACTAAGCTAGGCTCTTGTGTGTAAGTATGGATGCCAATAATGAGAATGATGATCCCCGCATGTTTCCTTTCCATTTTGTGCGTCATATCCGTGTGAATATTTGTATTGATAGAAAAATCTTTTATCATCAAAGAATAGCCCTGTTGTTTGGAGCCGAGAGACTTGGGGAAATCTTGCGCTCTCCTCATCCTGTCATTCTATCCTTACTAGACTATTACCATTCCTTTGATGTGTCGATCTTCATCCTATTTTGAGCTAAGTTGTGCTAAAGCTCCAAATTGTAATTACCATACTCTATTTTAAAATAAATTGGAGCTGTTTGTGTAATTGTTTACTCTCTCACTTATGGACTTCCCTAATTTTTATGGTAAGCCTGGGGAGGTTGCTCCAAAATTTTTGGATAATTTGGAAATGGCCTTTCTGGTATCGGGAAGGGATGACGAAGCTACTAAGTTAAGGGCCTTTCCTTTGGTCTTGAGGGAAGGTGCAAAATTATTGTATCAAACTTTGGCACCTGAAGAAAGAAGAGACTGGGAGTCCTTAAAGATGGCCTTCATCGAAGAATTTCGCCGCCATGAGCCTCCAGAGGAGATCTGGAGACAGCTCTTAGAGCTACGCCAAACATCACCCAATGACTATAGAAGCTATGAAGGAAAGTTTTCCAACCTGTGGGAGAAATGGTGTGCATCACTAGGTGAAGGAGAAAGGGCGCCAGAATGCCTAAAGAAGGACTGTTTCCTGGCAGGGCTTTACCCCATCCTTCGAGAAAAGGTAAAAGGTAAATTCCCAGATACCTTTGATAAAGCTATGACTTATGCAAGGGAGAAGGATAGGAAGTTAAAATTCCAAGCTCAACTACAAGGGGGAATGGAGCCTCCACCGCTAGCTCAACCTACGGAAAGGGTAGTAGCAAGGACAGGAGCAACAGACCAAGAGTCCTCTCAACAAGAATTACTTCAACAAATCACCAATCAACTAGAAAGCCTGTCCATCAATCTGGTTCAAGGTGTAAGGGCTCCCCAGCCAGGAAATGAACGAAATAGACAAGAAGGACAAAGGCAAGCACGTGAGTACATTTGCTACAACTGTGGAGAGGTAGGTCACGGCATGTATTATTGCCCCCATCCACGACGCTATCAAGGAAATGGTAATCAAAGACGGCCTCCTCGCCAACAAGTCACTCCTCCTCGAGCTAGGCCACTAAATGGACAAAATGCACACGTGGCTCCACCAATCCAAATATTGAGACCCCCTCATCCACCACCACAAGCACCAGCAGAGATCCCTCCACTACCATCGGGAGGGGAGGACAGGGCTGTCTCTGTCATAAGTCTTGACAATGGTAAGGATAAAGGGAAAGAAAAAATGGAGGAAGCTGTTGCCATGCCAATAAAGAGAGTTAGGAGACAAAGAGCTGATGAAATGGAAGCTTCAGAGACGGATAAAGGGAATGAGGGTTCCTCCCAAGTGATAAGAGACAAGAAAAGGAAGAGTAGGTCAAGGAGGCACATAGGAGTAGAAGACTTTCCACTTGGGGTAGGATCCATACCTTACGACCTGGTAGCAGATGTGAGTAAGCAAGGACCAAAGATTTCATGGCAGCAACTCCTCCACCTTTCCCCAAAGATGCGTAGAACCTGGTCTAAGATGGTCAGCACCAGGAGGGCTAAGGCAAAGTCAGTTGGGTCTATTAGTGCAAGAGGCATGAAGGATATCGTGCCAGTCATTGATGCAGAGATTAAGAGTCAGCGAGTCTCCAATGTGTACGTAGATGGTGGAGCCGAGATTTGTGTTATGACAGAGAAATTAATGCACAGGTTGGGTTTGGAAGTAAACGAGCAAACTTCCTTACAAGCTAAGATGGAAAATAATGTAAGGGTGGCTTGTGTGGGAAAGTTTAATGGAGTGAAGGTTTCAGCTTTTGGTGTGGCAATCTCAATTGATGCTTATGTGATCCCATCTAAGGGGGAGGGTTATCCGCTAATCCTTGGAAGACCTTGGCTTATGGCTATGAAAGCTAGGCAAGATTGGGAGACAGGTTCCCTTGAGTTGCGACCAAATCATAAGGTAGGTGGCAAGCAACAAAAAATTGTGTATGACATGAAGCAGGGTAGACAACAAGACCTAGAGATGGAGACTTCTATGGATGAATGGAGCACAAGCAGCTGCTCTTCATCTGAGGATGAGTCATCTGAGGAGGATGCAAGCTCTTCGGAAGTCATGGGTATAATACTGCGAAACCCAGAAGGAGAAGGTGGTCAAGACTCTCTAAACAAGGAAGAAGCCACAGGCTTAGAGGAGATTCTAGCTAAGGACCTACTAGAAGAAGAGAGAGAACCCTATTTGCAGGTACTAAAGAAGCATGCTGGCCTCTTTATAACTGATTACGAGCACATTAAAGGAGTGACGGTAACCCAACACCATATCCAATTAAAGGAAGGTGCCAAACCAATGGTGCAAAGGCTAAGGAGATTAGGGCTAGTGCAACAAGATGCACTCTTAAAAGAAGTAAAAAGATTACTCAAGGCAGGATTTATCTACCCAGTGGAAGATTCTGAGTGGGTGTCTCCAGTTGTGGTAGCACCAAAGAAAAATGGGAAGTGGAGGGTATGTGTGGATTACAAGCCTCTAAACGCATCCACAAAAAGGGACCATTTTCCTTTGCCTTTTCAAGATGAAATACTAAATGAAGTGGCTGGTCATGAAAGGTACACAGTGTGTGATGGGTACTCAGGCTACTTCCAAATCAGAATTGCAGATGAAGACCAAAGAAAGACTACCTTCATAACACCTTGGGGGTGTTTTGCTTATAGAATTATGCCTTTTGGTTTAACTAATGCCCCAGCTACTTTCCAGAGGTTTATGAACTTGGTGTTTCAACCTTACTTTGGTAAGTCCATACGAGTCTTCATTGATGATTTTTGCATTTACAGCTCTAAGGGAGTACATCTGTCCAAGGTTGATGAAGGTTTCACCCGTCTGGCCCAATTGGGTGGGCAATTGAATAAAGACAAGTGCCACATAGGTGAGAGCAAGGTCACTCTACTAGGCCATGTTGTGTCTCAAGATGGTATTGAGGCTGACCCTGAAAAGGTAAAGACATTGTTAGCTTTACCTACTCCTTCAAACGTGAAGCAACTAGTCTCCTTCATTCAAAAGGTTCGCTACATGGGACGATTCATACATCTCCTTTCTCAGGCAATCTATCCTTTGCAGTAGCTCACTAAACACACTACATTGACATGGAGTGAGGAGGGTGAAAGGTGCTTTCAAGAAGTTAAAACCATTTTGAGCTCATTGCCTGTCGTCCTACAACCCACATGGGGTGAATTATTCTATGTAAATCCTAGTGTAGGTCCAGAAGCTCTAGGAGCTGTCTTGATGCAAAAAGACCCAAAGACATCTCTCATGAGACCAGTCTACTTCTCTAGTAGAGTGATGACAGCTGCTGAAAAGGGTTTCAGCGCAACTGAGCAATTGGTGCTAGCTCTTAAGTTTGCAGTGGAGAAGTTTCGGGCTTACTTACTTTCGAGACAATTTGTGGTGATCACAACTGAGGAGGTTTTTCCATATGCCCTACAATACATGGAATTGTCTCAAAGAATAGCAAAGTGGGTGGTGCAGCTTCAAGAGTTTGACTACACACTACAAGTAGAGGATTCCACCCGTGCTTGTTTGGCAGATGTCCTCACACAAAGGTGTTATGAGAAGGCCAAGAAAGAGGCACCTAGTAAGGTACCGCATATCCCGGAGCCTGAAGTTCTACTGGGAGCACACAGCCTGTATTTTGATGGGGCTTACAAGAGGACCAAAGACAAGGCATCAACAGGCATAGTAATATTAGGTCCAGAGAAGGAGAAGAACTTTGCAAAAGGGTTTCATCTAAAAGAGGTTCATTCTAACAATGAGGCTGAGTACCATGCCCTTGTTTTAGGGTTGCAATGTTGTCTTTCTCAGGGCATCACAAAGCTAAATGTTTTTGGTGACTCCATGTTGATTGTTAAGCAAATGGTTGGTGTATGGGCCTGTAAAAATGACAAATTTTCTGTTAAGATGAGGGAAGCAAAGGCCTTGTTGAAGGGTTTTAAAGAAGTTCGAGTGCACTTTGTACCTAGAGATCAAAATCGAGAAGCAGATGCCTTAGCAGGTGAAGAACTACAAACTCTCATAGTAGGTGCTATCCTTGTGAAAAGTCCTTTATACCAGGGAAAGGAGGAGCTGCATGATTTACTTTACTTTCTTGAGCATTGTGAAGCACCCTCTGGTATGAGTAAAAGTGAACGTAGGTGGTTGGCAAAAAAGGCTACCAGCTATAGCTTAGTGAATGAGGACTTGTATTGAAGAGGGAAAGATGCTGTCTTAAGGAGAGTTCCTGCATCCCAAGAGATAAAGGATATTTTGTTTAGTTGTCATGAAGGTGTGTGTGGTGGCCACTTTGCATAAGAGATTACTAGCAGAAAGATTTTACAAGCAGGGTTCACGTGGCCAACAAGCCTCCATCGAGATGTACAACATTGGTGCCGCACATGTGAGGTTTGCCAAAAAGGTGGACCAAGGCGTCTTACCCATGAAAATCAGCATCCAATCAAAACCTATGGGCCATTTGAAAAATGGGGGATAGATGCAATAGGGCCACTACCTTGCACTCAATCAGGGAAGGAATACATCATTATGGGGGTGGAGTACATGACCAGATGGGCAGAAGCTCGTCCCACAAAGCGCATCACAGCCAAGGACGTGAGTGATTTCATTTTTGAATGCCTTTGTTTCCGTTTTGGCACACCTTTGGAGATTCTCTCGGATAGGGGACCGGGATTTCGAGCTGATTTAGTCGGGCAATTGATGAGCAAGTTAAAAATCAAGCGTAGGCACTCTACACCATACTACCCTCAGTGCAATGGTATTGTGGAAAAGGTAAATGGTCTTATATGTAAAATCATCACTAAGCAAGTGCATTTACATCCTAAGGCATGGGACAAACACCTAGATGCAGCACTTTGGGCCTACAGAACATCCTTTAAAACATCCTTGGGGTATACACCTTTTCACTTGGTTTACGGGCAAGAGGCACTATTGCCTATAGAAGTGGAGCTAGCGAGCCTCCGAGTTCTAAAAGCACATCAAGAGGATAGTCAAGAGAAGCAGGTGGAAGGAAGAATCATCGATTTGGAGAGGTTAGGGCTAGATCGAGAGTCAGCAGTGAAGTACTATGCAGCCCAGGCAGAGAAGAAACGAAAGAAGTTCAATCGCAACCTTGTCAAGAAAGGTATCAAGGAAGGTTCTTTAGTGCTCAGATACGACAATCGCTTTGATCGCAGGAAGGATGGTAAGTTCTTGCTTAAGTGGGAAGGCCCTTTTGTAGTGATACAGAGGTTCTCAAATGGTAGTTACCAACTAGGTGACCTAGATGGTAAGGTACATCAGACCCCGGTAAATGGTTGGCGATTAAAGGCCTACCAATGTCGTCTTTCACAGCCATATGCTGGTGAAATCAATGCTAAGGATGGTTCAGAGGAGAGCTCATCATATTCGAGCTCCAACTAAGGTAACAATCATGTACATAGTCGTTTCAAAAAAAAAAAAAAGGAAAAAAAGAGAAGAAAAAAATAAAAAAAGAGAATGCTACCAGTGAAAGCGGATATTGACAATGGATGGGGTATGGCTTTCAAGGGTCTAGGAGACCATTTGTTAGTCATGGATGGATACAATTATTCATCAGAAAGGACTAAACAGGGTGCATCAGCCAAGAAAGCAGTAACATGGCAAATTCAATTGGTACCAGGTGGGTAAGTATTCAAGAGAACCCTATTGTAGCACAACCTACAGCTAGAGGCATCAAATACCTCTAGCTTAAGGGGGAGGGCTATATGATGCATGGTTTTTAGGACCCCTTCTGAAGATGCAATAAAGGCACAGTGAGTTGTTGGGGAGATGAGGATACTCTAGTCCAAGGGATCTCGAAAGAGAAGAAAAATCTACTTCACAAGCACCAAAGAGTAAAAAGTGCCATGGACAGAAGATACGTGGGAACGAGCTCTTATGCATGACTACAACCTATATCTTACAGAATAACCCATTCTAGGTGTGAATTTCTAGTGAAATTTACACGAGAATGTTCGTGTGGACTCACAGCACAGCATACTCCGTTTTCACTTTTTTACCTACAGTAAATATTTTTTACCACAGTAAATATTTTTCACCTACATGGTAAATACAAATCACTTTTTACCTACAGTAACTTTTTTTACCCATGGTAAATATTTTTTACTGCACCATAAGTATTTGGTAGGTAACAGTTCACTGTTACTAGAAGCAGTGATTGGGCATCAACAATGCAGTTACATGAGGAGAAAAGGGGAAAATCTTATGGTAAAGGTGAGTCAACAGGGATAAAGACTTTTGAGTTGAAAAGAGACATGCTGATTTTTTCAAATAACACATGTCAAAAGAAGCCATGGTTGAGGATTTTTTGAGAATTTGATATTCAGGAGGACCCAGCTGCCACCTCCCCCCGCTGGTCCCCCCTGACATGTGCAGAACCTCCAGTTTCAATAGCCACCTTACCTGCTCTTAAATGCTGGTCAAGGCCTTATCCCCATGTGCCACAATCAGAAAAATCAGCATTTACCCTCCCCTCTCACATCACTCTAGAGAATATCTTGATGGTGACATATCAGGTGACCTCAATCTGTTGACCACCCTAAGCAAAAAGTAACCCCAATCAGCGGATTTAAGCATGTTTATCCCTAATCCTAAACCCTCTCAGAAACCTATATAAAGAGGCCTTCTCTCACTCAAAACCAACACTTCACCCACTTCACCAAGCAATGAAGCTATGACGACATTGCTCACAACGAGGAGCTATGGATGGAGCTCTACTCTCTCTCCCTCTCTCTCTCTCCCTCTAGTATGCTACATTACTAGCCCTAAAACCTAAATAAGGAGTCTTCTCTCATGCTCCATGGCCACCATCATCGCCATCATTCTCTAAGGTATTGATGTGTTGCTAGTAGGATCATACCTACTTGCTGGGTTGATTGTTTTTGACAAGGGATTATTCCATCCTTGGCTTGCTTCTCTATATCCTTGTTATGTATGATCAGATGCCGTTGTATTGTTAAGCTGATGTCTTGTGTATATATATGCTACATAAGGTCCCTAAGCTTCGTTTCTATGTGTTTTGCCATATGTTTTGATGCCATCATAATGCCAGAAGTCTCACTTGCCTATGTGCACTATGTGTGAGGTCCCTAAACCTCTTAATTTAGGGTGGTGCCCCCTTTGTTTTGTTCTTTGCTTGTTTGCATGAGGCGTGGTTTGTGGAGTGTGCACGAGTATAGAGGCCACCCGATTGCACTGCTTTTTTTCCCGCTTTCAGTATCCTCTCAACTAGCTATAAGTTTCTGGCATCACGCATGGAGCTAGAAGCCTTCAAAATGCAAGATGAATTTTTTAACAAATTTCCCTTTTATTTTTTGGTTTTTTTTCCTCTTGGTTATGTACAAGTGATGACTTCTGAGGGGGTCGTGAAAAGCATGCATCAGTAGTAAAGCTAGGCATATGCTTTCATACTATACTAACTTCCAAAGTCCCAATGAGTTTCAATCTTGGAAAAAGGTGTGTGACATTACCACCTATAGAGGTAACGAAGCAGCCCTAGGAATTAAGTGTGCTCGTGTGTGGTAGTCTGTAGATGATATTTTTCGTTTGCTTGAAAATGCAAATCTAACTACTACTGAGATATCCACTTTAAAGTTTGTAATCAATAGTTTCACAGTGCAAATGGTGGATGTATGGGAGGAGACACACATAACACATTACATGGTGGGTTGAACATTTTGTCTTTGCAGTAAGAAAAACATCAGTGTTTGAATGAAAGGTTTATATTTTTGCAGCATATTCTTTTTAATCATAGCTCATTTTTTCTCGACACATTCGGCTCATTGGGAATTTGGAGTAGCCAAGGAATGGAGCACTCACACTATCAAGCAAAAGCAGTGTATTTTAAAAATACAAGGCATGGAGGCGGGAGAAAAAAGAGCAATGCCCTGCACGAAATGTTCAATTGGTTCTACAGAGTTTTAGTGGGAAGAGAAAGGAAGAAGACTAGAGTGCAAAGAAGCTTGAAATGCAGAATAAGAAAGTAGGTGATCACAATCATATCATGCTTCTAGTGCAAAAGATCGATTTTGATGGTGGTCGGCGACAAGGCGATGAAATGGCAGACTTTGGGTGGAAAACCAATAAATTCCTAACACTAACCATTCCCATATTAAGCATACATTGTAATGCCACGTGATTTGTTGACGCCCCAATCAATGGTTTCATGTAACAAATTTCAACAATTTTTGAGTTATTTTGGATTTTTAATGGTATTATTGAGTTTTTAAGTTCTTTTAAAAAATTAGTACTTTATAAGTCAAAACCCACAACTTGAAGTTCATTTCTTGTTTGCACATTTTAGAAGATCCACTCAAGCACAAACGCACATGCACTCACATCTTGCACCACATGGAAAATTCACACGAGCAAGTTGGCACTACGCACAACAATACCACCACAACCACTCACACCGTAGAAAATCAGCAATCGAAACCCCTTGCAGAATCTACGGCTTCAAACCACATCCCCAACCACAAGTGGAAACCCCAGTGTCCCAGCCCATTCCAAACACCCAAGAGCCTCCCCAACCATCAAATCCAGATGATCTAAGCAACATGCAACATATATTTGAAGGTCTTGATGATATAACGCATGCCACTCGCACACCTCTTCCAAATACTAGAGAAACAGAAGAGGAATATCGAGGACCTCTTGAAAATCCACTGCCATCGCCTCCTGCCATAACCACTGGTGCTTAGGCCACCCCACAAACTACGCTGTGAAAGTTTCCACTGCAAATCAAAGAAAGAGTAATCAAGGTATTACAAGGCGACCCGGTATCTAAAGCAAAAGAGGCCAAGAGGAGAAAAAGACAAAGGGAAAGGGAAAAGAAGGAGGCAGCTGAGAAAGAAGCCCTTAGAGTACAAGAAGAGCAGATAAGATAGACAGAGCAAGAGGAAAGGCAGAGAGCTGAGGCTGAGAGAGCTCATTTGGCCAACGTACAAGCACGAGCAGAGGCAGAGAAGAAGGCGGCACAAGATAGAGCTCAAGCCACCCAACAAGCAAAGGCTGGGAGCTTAAAGCCTTCAAAATTCCCTCAGAGAACCAAGCAATGTGCAAAAGGAAAAAGGGACAAGGTGACACTAGAAGAGCAGAAAACCCAAGAGGAGAGGAGGAAAAAATACAAAGATGATCCTCCTCAATGGGCTAGGCAGGCGGTTCCACCACCACCAACAACACAAAAAAAGAGGAGATGGAGGCCAGGCACAGTGGCTCTGCGTGAGATCAGGAAATATCAAAAGAGCACTGAGACGATCATACCCAAAGCGTCCTTCTCTCAAGTGGTGAGAGAGATGATCGATGAATATAGTGACTCCGTTACAAGAATACAACGCGCAGCTTTACTGGCCCTACAAGATGCCGCCAAAGACATTTTGGTGCACCTTTTTCAAGATGGTGTCTCCTGTATGGCACATGCAAAGCGTGTAACTTTAAAAAATACGGATTTAGCCTTAGCAATAAATTTAAGAAATGAAGGATGCCTTCATAAGATGTAGTTTATCCCATGTACTCTCTCTTCATGAGATTTGTAAACTTTTTCTATAATATCAAATGGCAAATTTCTAACATTCCATGTAATTGTTCAATTTTTATTTGTACATTGTTTTTTATAAGTATTTGATTGTTGGATATGTTTGAAATTTAAGTTCACCACCATGGCTCCATTTTTGCCCGCGGAGGCACACACGTGCACAGAACCTCGAACATGCAGTCAACTAGGCGATCGGGGCGTCTCGGAGATAATTTTGCAAAACAGGGCGACAAGAGGGCGAATAGGGTCAAGAAGGGCATGTGATGCATCGGCGGTGCCAGGCGGGGTCAGAGGGGGCAAAAAAAAGCCCCTGAGCCCCACGGCGTGCAGGGAGCAATTCTATCAAAAACAGAATTGCTCCCTGCGCACCGTGGGACACAAGGGCTTTTTTTGCCCCATCCGACCCCGCCTGGCGCCGCCGATGCGTCACATGCCCTTCTTGACCCCATATGCCCCACTCGTCACCCGTTTTGCAAAATTATCTCCAAGACACTCCCCCCGGCCACCCGATGGCTGCATGTTCGAGGTTCTGTGCACGTGTGTGCCGCGACGGGCGAAAATGGAAATTATTGAACAATATGAATAAAAAAACAATTACTGAATGGTGACAAAAACATTTATTCTTTATTGATTCGGATATTACATCATGGTCGATTGGTTTTTCTACAAATTACATCTTTGGGTATTGGGCAAATGGCTGACTTGACACCAAGGGATTTTACAATTTCCTTTGGGTTTGTCAACCCTTGACCTAGGCTCAAGACACAGTGGGAGAGGACCAAGCCTGGGTGTTTGCTTGTAAAGGCATACAATGCTACTGCTCGATCCACCAATATACATTTGTGAGCATTTAGGGTGAGAGAATCTTCAGCGAGTATGCCACTTAATGCCTTGTCCTTTAGCAGCTCTGCATAACCATTCTTGGAGAACTCTATGTGAGAAACTCTGAGAAGTGATGGTCCCAGATGGCTCACGTAGTGACAAAGAGAGCTATCCCTACCCGTGGAGACGATGCACGAACCTCCAGTATGCATTGTGATATTAACACTTGTAGTAACAAATACTACAAATTCTACCAGGTTAAGATTTATTTAGCTCAATTTCTTCATCCCTCTCTTCAAGATTTTTCTTTGTAAGATCGATGTTAGATCAATCATCTCAACCAATTGCAATCAGTGGTTTGTGTAGATGAAATGTGCTCTTCGGTACGCTTTTGTAGAAAGAGGCACATGATTTTATTTCCACTAGTGTACTTGCTATTGTTTGCACCAACTGTTGTTCGTTTTCACTGGGGAGGAAAGAGAGGCTTGCTGGGAGATCTTGGTCTTCGAAATCAATTTGAAAATTGACTTTCTCTTCCTTCTCACTGGGATCCTTCATGCCTGCATAGATAGCAAGCACTGCAAGCGACTCATCTTCTCTAAGTCCTAACGTTTTGGCAATGTTGTCAAGGAACAAAAACTAATGATCATCCACCACCACTGGATGCAAAGTGAGAATTTGGAGGTCCGGGACCTCTTCGAGCACCTCATCTCTGTCTATTATTCGATCTTCCTCCTCAGTGGTGTTGATGATCTTGCAAGAGTACAAGTACCATAGATGCTTCGGCCTACTCATCATCTCTTTGATAACTTCATTTGATTCCTCCACAATGGTCACAGGAGGTCTTTGGTTGACCTTTTCCTTTGATTTTCCCTTGTCCATGCCCTCAAGCACAAGTAATGCCAGAACCATGTCCCATGAAATAAATTGGGTGCCTATGGACCCATGCCCAAATCCATGAGATCATTCATCCTCTATCTTGAAGTCCCATTTCGTGAGGCCTTTAATAAACCTCAACAAGCGAAACTGGAAGTTTTTGTCAGCCGCATACAGATGCTTCAAGAAATCCACTGGCAACCATGCCGTGTCGGATCCCTTGAAGATTATGGCATATTCTGTTAGGAGAAATAAGACGTAGCTAAATAGATATTTGAGTAGATTACTTAATGGAGAGAGATAGATTTCACACACACGAGATTATAGAGTAGAGAGAGAGAGAGAGAGAGAGAGAGAGAGAGATAACACACGATATACGTGGTTCACCCAATGTGGGCTACGTCCACGGGAAAGAAGCCACTCAATGGCTTTAATATTTCAAAACAAGAAGTAATTTACAGAGGGATTATACCCTTAATGGAGCTCCCACCTTGCTTCACTCTCACCACCTCACACTCACCTTGTTGCATCAACTTCACACTTTATAATGTGTGTAGAAATGGCCTCCTTTTATAGGCCAAAAGGGCTGCCCTCTCTTCTGAGAGGCGGCCATGTGTAGCCGCCCTTTTGTGAATAAGTCCAAATCGGACCCTCCAATCCGCCCATGTGCGGCCGCCCTTGTGTGAATAAGTCCAAATGGGACCCTCCAATCCGCCCATGTGTGGCCGCCCTTGTGTAGAAAAATCCTCTTTTGAATTCGGCCACCGACCATTGACTTCCGACCACCGGCCACCGACCATTGACTTCCGACCACCGGCCACCGACCATTGACTACCGGCCACTGACCAACCGACCGGTCATTTTCTGACCACTTTTCGGCCGCCGTCCGGCCATAATATTCCGGCAACGAAGAATATTCCGACGAAGGAAAAAAAAGTCTCGGGGGAGGCCCCTAAAGTTGCCCCTGATTTTTGGTCGTGAAAATTTTGGTTTTCGGTGAGTGATTTTCCTTCACGCACGATGGCTTCTCCTCATAATGGAGGCCTTACAAATGTGCGCTTTTACCACAGAAAATTACAAGGGTACATCAAGCTCCATACTTAACATATTCCTCCATGTGTTGCTCCATGCAGTCAAGAAAGCTTTTGAATGCCTATGCATGAAGGTTGGCAATGGCTTGCATGTCAATTGTCCACTTGAGCACACTCAGTAGTTCATGTGCTCAATCTGCAAGTCCTACCTTTTCTAATTGTGTGAGAAGTGCATCAGTAGACATTGCCATGGTTTCGTTCTCGCGAAGAAGATGCGAAGAGAACTTAGAGCTAGAGTTTTGTGAATGTGAGAAATAAAGTTTAAAAACTAGAAAGTCACTTATATACCCAAAGTCACTTTTTAAAAAGCACTTAAATTAATGTCAAAATAACTTAGAACCTTAATTTCAAACAAAATCACGCGACAAAGCATTGATAGACACCAACATTGAAAACATTTGTGATCCACAACAAATAAATTGCACGTTTCAATCGAAAACTTCAACAAGGTGAGAATAATCAAGTATGCGCGGAAACGAGATTCAAAACACCATATTTATTAATGCAGACAAAATCCATGTCAGTTACAAGCTTTTACAAGAAAACATCGCGAAAATGGAACGTTCTCACATAGAAAGCTCTTCTTTTTTTTGGAGCGAACAATCTTTTTATTGATTACAAAGAGATATTTCTTGGGCAAGGTATATCTGAGAATAAGATACTCGTGAAGGTGACTAAGATGCCAGTCATTGTTCACTGTAATGTGGTGCACTGCATCGTCGTGGAGATGTATTTGCAGGTCAATTGATTCTCTAGCAGCAACCTCAGAGTCTAGTGCCTCCCATTCTCCCATCGTCAGCTTCCATCTTCTATAGGGAAAGACCATCGACAAGCTTTGCTTCGCAATATGGTATCTGAACACCACCTTGTTAGCAACTATAGAGCACTTGATTCTATCTCCCTGGTGGTTGACCACCTTAGTTTCCCATCCAACTGCAAGAAACCCTTTGATCGCGCTTCCCCATTTGCAAGTCCACATTGTTGGTGTCCTATGAACATTCTGAAGTCAAAATATAAACACAAACACATGAAGAGACATAAGCCATGTTACCGTGGCTTTATGGTAACCATAGGTGCACTTCATTACTTGCACATCCACCTCGATTCTCCTTTTGGTTGTTCCGATCAAGGCACTGTCTAGCTTAGGCCATTCCAAACTCTCCAAGGTTGGTGAGTGAACCAGAGATAGATTACCATATCCATTTTACCTAGATGTGACATAAGCATGATCATTAAAAAAAAATGTCACATGAGGCAAGCTCAGAGGATTGACAACCAGCATAGAGCAACTTGCCAAGCTCAGTGTAGATGGCCTCAAAAGTTCCTGTGAAGGACTCTATTGGCTCCCACTCTACAAAATTGGATGGAAAAACATCTATAAACATGAACAAAAAGCAATGGAAATCTTACAGTCATCAAAAGAAACACACAAGGAAAAAATACTAAATAGATAACCAGAAAACTTGCAAGAGGAGTAAAAATTACAATTTGCAGGAAACCTGGATGGAGCCACTGCTGTCTCTAGCTTCAGTTGTGAAGCAACATACACATGCGACACCTTCACAAGCCTCTTGTCGTTTTGTGTTTGCTTGAACTCCATGATTCTTCCCTTCCAATGGTGTGCTCAAGAAGCCATGTGTCTCCTTGAGACCTTGTGTGCACCTCTTGAGCTGGGTTGCATTGTCACCCACATCATTCGTTTTAGCTTAGGCAATGTCTGGCTTAGGCCATTCCAAACTCTCCAAGGTTGGCGAGTGAACCAAAGATAGATTACCATATTCATTTTGCCTAGGTGTGACATAAGTATGATCATTAAAAAAAATGTCACTTGAGGCAAGCTCAGAGGACTAACAACCAGCATAGAGCAACTTGCCAAGCTCAGTGTGGATGGCCTCAAATGTTCCTGTGAAGGACTCTATTGGCTCCCACTCTACAAAATCGGATGGAAAAACATTTGTAAACATGAACAAAAAGCAATGGAAATCTTACAATCATCAAAAGAAACACACAAGGCAAAAATACTAAATAGATAACCAAAAAACTTGCAAGAGGAGTAAAAATTACAATTTGCAGGAAACCTCGATGGAGCCACTACTGTCTCTAGCTTTAGTTGTGAAGCAACATACACATGTTGCACCTTCGCAAGCCTCTTGCCATCTTGTGTTTGCTTGAACTCCATGATTCTTCCCTTCCAATGGTGTGCTCAAGAAGCCATGTGTCTCCTTGAGACCTTGTGTGCACCTCTTGAGCTGGGCTGCATTGTCACCCACATCATTCATTTTAACTCCATTGTCACCCAATATCCATTGTCATCTTGTACATTGCTGCATGAAATGGATTCAATGACACTCCTAGGTTGTCGAGTTCCTGATGATGCCATGGCAAATAGTGCCACAACCTGCACAAAAACACTTATGTTTAGGCATTGCACATCCATATTCTCAGTTGTATAAAGAGCAAGAATCTTGATGGTACACAAAGGTGAAGGATGCCACTTACTGCTATACTGCTCCACCTGCTTGTTGGCTTAATGTGGAAGATAATTTTGCAAAGCTTGAGAGGGAAGTAGATCCTCTCTAGAGAGCTTAATGAAGAAGGAGCAAGAAACCTGTTGAGAAAAGAAAGAGGGATGATGTAGCAGAAGGATATGATGTAGACTTCAGCTTTAGCTAGAGGTGTTTAGTGAAGCCCATGGAGTAATGGAGAACTTCAGCTTGAGGAGAATGTAGCCCTCAAGAATGCAGTAAGCTTGAAGAGGGAAAGGAGGTTCAAACTTCTGCTGCAGATCTTTTGGGAGGGAAAACTGAAAGGAAGGAAAGAGAAACAAGGTATGTAATTCTATTTCTCATAGTACATACATAAAAGTTTGCTCGATCACTTAAATGTATGCTTGTACAAAATTCTTTTCGAGAGCCCAACTTAAGTGTGCACAAAAATCCATGTCCATGAATCTTAATGAGTCATATGATGTGCGATGAGAGAAAACACATAAGAGATGTTTTCAAAATACAAAAAGAACACCACAAATGCATTCAAAACGTCCAAAAACCTCAAGATAGCACTTTAAAACACTAAAATTTGACGTCTCTAGCTCAAGATACAACCTTTGTAAGCATAGGGCCTCATGAGGTCAGAACCTAGTGAGTAGAGGCCGCAGAGACCCTCAAGTGCCTCTATTCGCTTGGTTTTGACCCTCTCATAGTCTTAAATAGTACCTATCAATTGTTATCAAGTACAGCCCGTTCGAATTTGAATTGAGTACCACATACAAAGGTGATTGATGCTTGTGCGAGATAGCAACAACGGGTCATAAAAAGGCACTCGACGCTTGTGCAAGATGCCACTATCAAGCGCCTTACTTTTCTAGTGACAATGAAAATTTCACCAAAATGGTTTTCATGGACATTTTCAAAAATGAGAAGGCTTTCTATGTAGAGTGAGCCTTCTTCCTATCGGCTAAGGAGCATTCTCTCACTAGAGCTAAAAGGCCCAAAAATGAGTCCATTTCTTTCCTAATGATAAAACTCATATAAAAGTTGATGTATTCTAGGAAGGAACTTAATTCAAACAATATCGTTGGCGCTATGGCTTGTTAAACACACTTGACCTTGTCATTGGCCATTCAATTCCATTTCTTGAAAGAATATGTCAGTGAAGCTATCCCTTCCAGACCATGGATACTAACTTGAAGGATTCATGCATATTCTCTTTTCTTTTCACCTCTCAAAGACCATCTCTAGAAATAACAAGTGCATTTCCTTCATGGAGAAAATAGTAAAATCATCAACAAATATGGCACAAAAATTGTAAAAAAACTCACTGAAAATCTCCATCATGCATCTTTGAAAGGTTGTTGGAACATTGCAGAGTCCAAATGGCATAACTAAATACATAAATGCTCTCCATTTTGTGATGAATGTGGTCTTCGCATGATCCTCAAGTGCAACCTTCAGTTGATTGTGACCACTATATTCATCCATAAAGCTATACATTTTGTGTCCTACAATCTTGTCCAATAACATGTCTGTAAAGGGTAGTGGAAAAGGGTCCTTAATGATTTAAGCATTTAACTTATTGTAGTCTACACTTGGGGATTTACTCAAAAATATGTAGAATAGCATGTGAGTTCACCAAAAGGGGTTAATTTCTCTTATGAACTTACAAAAATTATACATACATAAGGGTGTTTTAAATTGAAAAAGTGAAAATTTTGCTACATAAGGAGTTTTCTTATTAAGAAAAGTGGTACAAGAGGGGTCTTTATATACTTCAAAAAATGTAGAATAGGGGGTTTTATAAATACCTCTTGAACGCACGTACTATACAAGATCTCTATATAGTGGACTCCCCGAGAGTCTACACATACCCTCAGTTTTCCATTCTTTTTGGGTATTACCCCTATTGGAAACAACTAGTCACTACTTGCTACCTATGTAATGAGCCTATTACCACTATTGGAAACAACTAGTCACTACTTGCTACCTATGTAATGACCCTGCCTTGAGAAGATTGTTTATATCCTCCTCGACTTTCTTGGCATAATTGGGGTTCATCCTATACCTTTGTAATATGATTGGTCTGGAATTAGGTCTCAATGGTATCCAATGTTGGCACACCTGTGGATCTACTCCTTTCAAATCACTATGTTCCCATGCAAATACATCCTTGTATTTTTGGAAAAGTGCCTTCGCTTTCTCCTTGATTTTGGCTTCAGATGCTTGTTGATTTTGATCATTCTAGAGTCCTTCTCTAAGCCGAGATTCCATTTCTCCACTTCTTGATCATCTAGAAGCAACCAATTTGTCCCTCATCTATTTTGTTTAGCCATTGATTTAGCTTCCTTCTCAGTTTGAATACCAACAGTGTAGTTATTGAATGGATTGTCTAGCTCCAGTAATCCATTTTGAATCTATGTTTCCTCAATTGTTGAACGTTTTTTCCCTCCCGGTCTAAAAACAAATTTATCTAGTGTTGTCTGTTTTGGTGGACGTTCATCTATATGAATTGATCCTTATCTAGATTTCAGCTCAGTGAACTGGTCTGGATATTGTTTCCTTTATCTCTGAGCCTGATCCTTATCCATCAACACGACACTCGGGTCTACCTCTATTAGTGTAAAGATATTCATTGAAGCAAGCATCTTTTCAATTTTCTTTGTGCCATATTTTTTTCATAGTTCTTTAGGCTCGAAGGGGCCACTATGTATAAATTGTGTATATCACATTGGTGCGGTAGCCAAAATTGGTATGTGCAAGGAAGTGGTCTATGCGAAGCAAAGGGTGCAGGCAAGTGCAATGCAGAAGGCTAGGGCAAGTATGAAGTCCCTAGGCAAACCAGTGGGCAGCGGGAATGTATGCTTAATGCGTCTTTTTAGGTCAAAAAGGCTCAAGGATAGTCCAATTGGGATGGTAGGTGTATGTGATCGAAGTGCTAAGTCAGTTCTCTAGAGTGTAGTGTTTGATGTTCTCTAGAAGCAGGTCCAAATAGCTCATCAAACGAAGCCTTGGTGTGGAAGATATTGCAGCTTAAAGTTAAGAGGTCTGGCAGATCTGGGAACGAACAAGGAGGGATAGGTGACCCAAGAGGATGTCAATGGATAGATGTATAAATCTCAAATTATGGAGCATGGTTGTCTTCTCGGATTGCGGATCAAATCTCTAGATAGCAAGTTATGGTCAGTTGAAGTTTTGTCAGGATCAGGTATGTGCCCACTTGCTCGTTGTCGTGATGTGACGCGTACATAGTGGGAACGCATGCTACAAGATTTATCTTGTAACTTTTTAGATACATAATTATATTTCCTATAATGTACATATGCATATGTAAGTATAACAATAAGCTTTCTATCTCATCCTATTATTTATCTCAAGCGTAACATATTCTTACTTTACCATCAAAAAGTACTATGGGAAAAGCGTCAATAGCTCCGCTTCTTTAACTTGGGGCAAAAAACATTGATTCTTTCTTTCTACCATCTCATTATTATCTCACACCCTATCTAGATCCTATATCTAGGGTAATTTCCAATCTATATATATTCTATGTATTTTTCATATATTTCTTTTTAAATAGCTACTAGGAGGGAATCAAATCCTAGTGGGACACTAGGTAGCATGATTTCAAAGATACACTTATTTTAATGCATTATTACAAGCATGATTACAAAACTTTGTCAAGAAACAATATCATGCTTTCATATGGCATGAGGTGTCCATTGAATCAAATAAAAGTCTAGGCTAAGGGGACCACAGGAAGACTTTTGCTGCCAAAACTGTACCATATTTTGATTATTTTTTTACACAAGGTTCCAATTCGAATTGGAAAATACATATAAAAAGAAAGTCGTACGTAATGAGAAAACATTTTCTGCCCATATTTTTACTTTTTTATTTGGAGCCACGGTTGAGGAGATATGATCAAAATACTGGACCCCAATCTGCCCACATCATGCAGAGACAGCTCATTTTCAACTTTTCGAGTTTCTGTTCACACTGGCTCTTCTCTTCTTGTGTAAACCCTTGGGGGTTCCCTTCACCTATAAAAAGGGACCTCTTCTTCCTTGAAAAGCACTCAAGCATTCAAGCAATTGATGAGAGGAATTCATGAGGGAGTGAGTAGTAATGCCAAATTGTACTTAGCCATTAACATAAGCCTAAGCCTACACTTTCTCCAAGAGGAAGACTAGCCATTCTTGCATACTATCCTTGGAAGATCAACTCTAATCAAAGAAGGTCTTGGACTTGGCGTATCAATCAAAGTTGAATTCTCCCCTCTTCTTCTCTCTCCATCAATAATGGTGCCGAAGGGTTTGTCAAGTAAGATGTGTTCTACATTGATGTTTTCTTGATTTCTTGTTGTTTTCTTTTTCATCTCTAATCCAACATATATATATATCTAATCTCATCTCCTTAACCAAACCTATCTCTCTCACTCTTAGTAATTCATCCTCTCTACAAATTTTAGGTTATCCTTGCTACAGGTACATCTCTCCCCGCAGTATCCTTATTGCCTACGGGCAAGAATAGGGCTTGGGAGGGAAACTCTCTTCTCTTCTCTTCTCTTCCCTTCTCTTCCCTTCTCTTCTCTCACATCTACATTTTGCACATACTAGAGTTATCCTAGATGAATAATCCACATGATGATAATTTTTATCGCTTTCACCTTGTACGATCTATTAGAATTAACGTATGGATTAGTCGTAAAATACACTTTCAACAACGTATAGTGTTTCTCTTTGGCCCAAAAAGGCTCAATCAAATACTTCTATCACCAGATCCCATCATACTACCTCTCATAGACTATAACTTTTCTTTTGACGTAAGCGTAGTTATCTTACTATAAACCAAGAGGATTTATACACATAATTAATCCCAATCACTAGACAAAATATATATATTATGGTAATCACAAAACTACAATTCCAAAGAACAATTCGTAGCCTATTTAGTCAACCAAGATTGAATGCCATTAACTCATCTATTAATCCTTTCATATTACCCATGATACGATATGACCATAGCTTTGATGTTTTCATCTTTGTGTTGTTTTGACACTCTCTTTTGTGTTCTTTCTTTGTGTGTGTGAGTGCAAGAGAGAAAGAGTGGGGCTTCTTTGATAGCACTTCCTTCCAAACCCTAGTCTTCATGGCATCTATGGTTTAACTCCTTCATATAGTTTTTTTTTTAGTTCTCTCACAAACACTCACAGCCATAAGCCCGGTGCTTTCTTGGCAACACCGCAAATCTTTTGACATATTTTTTGTGAACCCGACGCGAATCTGCCAGAGTGAGAGTTTGTGGGTAACCATGGGTGATCATGTTGAGCAACAAGGTATGCATTTTGACCCAACGACAATGCAAATGTTTCAAGCATTTGCAATGTTCATGCAACAACAACATGCCACTAAAAGAAGGGAGATTTCATCACAACGAAGGCCATACAAGCGGTCGTGAACAGAATGGATCAGTTCAATGGCAAAGATGTAACCAAGTACTTACGCGAGTATGTGAAGGAGATGGAGCTGCATCGTGTGTCAGAAGGTGAGATGATTCAAAGCTTTGAGCTAGTTGTTGCTCCAGAAATTAGAGATCATGTTAGGGCAATTAAAGATGGGCATGGGAGAAATTGGTAAGAACTCAAAATAGCTTTAAAGGAGCAATATTTCATGCAGGACTCAGAGAGAGTGACCAAAAGAACATTCTTAGAATGGGTAGTCAGCCAAAGCAAGGACTATCAATAACAGAGCTAATTAGGGAATTTGAGTAGCGCTATGCACAACTCACCAGGACAGAAAGGGCCACACTAGATGCAGAGAAGACAGATCTTTTCTTACAAGCCGCAGGTAAAGAGTTTCAAGAAAATTTGGAGCTTCTTCTTGAAGATAAAGACGCTGAGCAAGGACTAAAGACCGATTGGAATGAAGTTGAAGGTGTTGTCTCATTGCTTGCCAAACGACAAAGACGAAGGGACAAGATGGTAGTAAACACTACAAGTCCTTCAACCTCAACTTCTGACAAAATGGTAAAGCCTACTTATATAGCTCCTAAGTTTGATGAGTCTATGCTAGATGAGCTTGTGAAGGAAATGTGTGACTTGAAGGTGAAGCTTGCAAAGCTTGAAGAAAAAGGCCAACCATCAGGGCCACTTCTTAGGCAAAGACAATAGCCCAAAGAAGAGTTTGTTAATATATGTATTTGGTGTGATAGTATAGACCATGTAAGAAGGTATTGTGATGATTTTAGTGATGCTTTGCCAAAAGATGTTGTTTTTTTTAAGGATGGTAAAATCCACTTAAGAGAGACAGGTCTACTCTTGAGAACTAACTTTGGGAAGGGGGGAATGCAAACCTTAGTTGAAGATATGGCAACTAACCATGCTAGCTCTTCAGTTGAGGCAGCTACTTATGGAGTAAAAATTGAGCATCTTAGTGATGAAGAGGTGAATGACCATCATGGTCAAATTTGGCCAAATGTCATGCAATTAGCTAAAATGGGAAAGCTTACAAAAGAGATTCTACATGAATCAGGTGATTGCATACGATTAGAAATAGGATGGAATGATCCAATGGACTCATTGTCAGTGCATGCCTACATTACAAAATGCCAACAAAATGAGGCTATTATAGAAGAGAAGCGCAGACGTGAGAATGCTGATGAAGGACCATCAAAAAGAGCTTCTAGAAGTGGGGGAAGAAGCGACTCAATGCCTTCTCAAACACCCTCGACACAAGGAGCATCTCCACCTGAAGTACTCATGGAGGAGTCTACAACAGGAAAGAAGAAAGAGCCAACAAAAGGTAAGACAAAAGGCCCAACTTACAAACTACAATCTGATATTGAGGTTGCTACAGATTTAAAGAAAGTCTTGGAGGAAAGGATCTTGAATAGAAAGATTGAGTTTACTTTGGGAGAAGTTCTAGGCATTGCAAAGCGTGAATTCCATGAGGAGATCATTGAAATCATCAAGAGAAAGAGGCAAACTCTTGTTGAGGTTGCTCGTCCACAGGTCGACGGAGAAACCTTGAAGACACAAGGGATGCAGTTGCAAAATAAGAAGGATGATGGAGCTATGGTAGGATTCTACCAATCTAGTGGGAGAGTGAAGCAAGTGCATTTCTCAAATGATGATGAAGAAGATGAAGCTATTCCTAGGAGCTACTATTCACAAAGTCACTGGGCAAGGGCTACTACATAAACTTTGGTCAAGGTAGGTGATCTTGAAGAACCATTTGTTGCCTTGATTAACCATGGTTCAGAAATAAACATAATGTCAAAGAGTCTCTACAAAAAATGCAAATGGCCGATGGGCACATATCATGGTTGGATAGTAAAAGTGGCAAACAATTCATCCGATGAATTGTATGCAGCATGTCCAGGTGTGAAGGTGACAATAGGTGATGTAAAGATTGACCAAAACTTCTTTGTATAGGATACATCTTCATATCATCTCATTCTTGGACAGCCCTACATTGTGGGAGTTTGAATGGAAACAAAGGTAATGGACAATGGTTCAGCATATGCTAGATAAGTAGCAAAGATGGTAAACGTGCTGTCCAATTTCTTACAGTTTGTGTAAACCATGAAAGAAATCATGACAACCTCAGAGAACATCCTCTACCAAAGGTGAGCAAAGAGTTTCATGACCATAGGGAAATGATGGGTTTTGGCCAAGTACCATTGTAAAGCGAGATTGTAGTGGTACAGAAAGAAAAAGGGTCTCGCCTGATCCAAATATAGGTGAAACTTTCTCAATGGGCTCCTTGGTAACAAGGAATGGGTCAGTAAGTTTTACAAAACTTGAAGATTTGAAGAGATATGAGAGGCAATATGTACATAATGTACAAATGGGCATGAAAGAGAGTGGCTTGCTAGAGCCTACTGAAAATGTTTTGGGTTTGTGTGAACAAGTTTATTTTGTAGATACTATGGGTGAGCTTGATGCTATAATGGGGTCTAGTTTGCATCTTGAAAATGAAGTTGTGGAAGTTTTCTCTATGGAAATGTATCAAGTAATAGAAGCCTTTAAAGAAAACCAAACAGTTGGCCCAGAAGTCCATGTTGAAACTAAATACAAGAGTGTAGCAAAGAAGGTGAAACCAGTAGCTTCACCCTTACTACCCAACAATAGGAAAAAGATTGAGGAAGCTTCTTTGCAACCAAGTTTAAGGAATTCTAAAAATATCGGTCATGCCTTCACAAAGGAGTCTTTTCAAGAGTTGCAGATTGGTTGCGAGGAGTTTCTAACACAGGAGGAGACAAAGTGCTTCAAAGAAATGCTTTCAAAGCATGATAAAGCTTTTGCATTTGAGCCACATGAGATAGGATGTGTTGATCCTTCTATTGTAGCTCCTATGGTAATTTTCACAATACCTCATGTGCCTTGGAATCTACAGCCTATTTTGGTTCCAAAGGCTCATTTGCCAAAGTTAGTAGAGCTACTGAATGAGAAGATCAAAATGGGAATTGTGGAGCCTTCTTGTGCTCCATACTCAAACAGTTGGTTCACAGTTCCAAAGAAGAATGATGCTCTACGCTTCATTCAAGATATGCAACCATTGAACAAGGTGACAATTAGAAATGTAGGAACGGGTCCAATTGTGGATGAGTTTGCAGAGGCATTTGCAGGGAGGGCAATCTACTCAATGGGGGATCTCTACTCAGGGTATGATCAATTTCAGCTTGCAATCGAAAGCAAAGACTTGACAACCATGAGGACACCTTTGGGTTTGGTAAGGATGTGTACCTTGCCACAGGGAGCAACCAACTCGGTTGCACATATGATGAATGGGATGAATAAGGTCTTACGTGACTTTATTCCTCAAATCACAATGCCTTTCATTGATGATTTGCCTATCAAAGGATGTGAATAAAGTGACAAAGATGAAGCTTTGGATCTCAAGGGATGTCACAGGTTTGTGGTAGATCACATAAATGATTGTGATAAAAAAATTTCTAGGTTGGAAGAAGTCAATCTTACATTGTCAGGGAAAAAGTCTATGTTTGGTGTCAATGAAGTGCTCATTGTGGGGAACATGTGCGGGCCATATGGTAGGAAACCTTGTCCATCAAAGGTAGATGCCATCCAAAGAATGAAAGAAACATGCACTAGCATCACTGAGGTTAGAAGGTTTCTGGGAGCATGTGTCTTCTATGTTATTTGGATTCCACATTATGCACATGTAGCTAATCCTCTTTATCAACTGCTTAGAAAGAATCAAAAGTTTAAATGGACAGAAGCACATGTAAAATCCATGAAAAAGCTAAAGGAGTTACTCCAGTCAGCAACAACTTTGAGAAAGGTAGACTATGAGTGTCAAAGGCCAGTAATTGTGATAGTAGACACCAGTCCTAGTGGATGGGCAATAGGGCAAGATGACAAAGAAGGACACAGGTATGTGGTAATATTTGGGGCAAAGGTACTAAGTGCTCGCCAAAGAAACTATCCACAAATAAAGAGAGAGTTATGGGGTATGGTTACAGCCTTGAAAAGTGGGAAAGAGTACCTAATTGGTGCATGTGTGGTTGTAGAAATAGATTGTCTACCACTTCTTGGGATGATTACAAGCTACTCAACGCTAGACATTGCTAGGTTGCGGTGGATTGCCTACATTAAGTCCTTAAATCCCGAGTTTAAGCACATTGCAGGTAAAGACAATACAGTGGCAGATATGCTATCAAGGGCAAGGTATGAAGATGAGTCACAAATGATTGACGAGGGAGATGATGTAGGCACAAAGTTCTATTCTATCTCTCATGTCAAAGGTAACAATATCTGCATGACCAATCTACTTGAATCATTCTTGAAAGAGCTTTATGAAGGTGATTGGCTTCTTATTGGAAGCTATTTGATTACTCTATCAAAACAGGATGATTGGTCTGAACAAGAATTCAAGAGGATACGCAGGAAAGCATATGGGTACTTTTTGAGGGATGGTTACTTGTGGAAGCATCCTAAACAAAAGGGTGCTACACCACAACGGGTTATATGTAAAAGAGAGACTCAAGTAAAGCTCATGCAGGAGTTTCATGAGAGTCTATGGGCTGGACATAGGGGTGTGTGGGCAACCTTCTCCAAGTTGAAAGAAAAATACTGGTGGAAGGGTATGTATAAAGATGTATCTCAATTTGTAGAGTCGTGTGTAACTTGTCAAATGTATTCAAATGTTCGACATCGTGATGGATTGCACCCTACATATCCACTATCCATGCACTATAAATGGGTTGTGGATCTAGTCACAATGCCTTTAGGACTCTGGCAAATGAGGTACTTAGTTCTTGCACGAGAGGACCTAACTAATCAGGTTGAAGGAAGAGCATTAAGAGATAAAACCACGGAAGCTGTGTGCAAATTCCTTCTTGATGAGGTGATTTGCCGTTATGGTTGTGTGGGAAAGATCACTGCAGATAGAGGTGAGCTGGATGCTGAGGAAGCAAGGGAGTTCTTTACCAGATTAGGAATCAAGATTTCTCTTACCACAGCTTACAACCCTAAAGGCAATGGAAAGAGTGAAAGAGGGCATCCTCCTATCATCAAAGCTTTGGCTAAGGCTTGCAAAGGAAGAGTTGGTGAGTGGCCAAAATTGTTACCATATGTTTTATGGGCCGATCGTACAACAAATAGCTCAGTAATTGGCTACATGCCTGCGGAGCTAATGTATGGTCAAAAGCCAGTGATGCCGATTGAAGATACAATTCCCACATGGAATGTACTACCTTGGCAAGAGGGGCTTAGTAGGGAAGGTCTCCTTGCACTGCGTATAAGGCAACTAGAGAGAAGACCTGGAGACATTGAAGCTGCAAAAGAACAACTCAAAAATGCAAGGTTGAAAAACAAGGACTACTTTGATAAGCGACATCGACTCAGGAGCAAAGCAATTGACAAAGGTGACTGGGTTTTAGTGTATGATAGTAGCCTTGATAACCAGCACACAGTCATGCGTAAGTTCTCAAAAAGATGGTTTGGACCATATGTTGTAAAGCATGTGCATGAAAATGCTACTTACATCTTGTCTGAACTAGATGGTACAAAAGTAAAGATTCCCATTGCAGGAAAAAGGATCAAAATGTTTAAGAGAAGAGGTGACAATGATCCAAAAAATGTTGACGAGGAGGAAGAGAAAAACACATGTGAAGATGAATCTTTGGAATCATCCAGTGAAGAAGAAAGCAAGGAAGATGTACAAGAGGATTGATCTTACAACAAAGAGAAAATGTGGCACATACCAGAGGATGTGCAGGTTTAGAGGGGGTGGATGTCGTGCTGTGACACGTAGATAGTGGGAACGCATGCTACAAGATTTATCTTGTAACTTTTTATATACATAATTATATTTCCTATAATGTACATATGCATATGTAAGTATAACAATAAGCTTTCTATCTCATCCTATTATTTATCTCAAGGATAACATATTCTTACTTTACCATCAAAAAGAACTATGGGAAAAGAGTCAATAGCTTCGCTTCCTTAACTTGGGGCAAAAAGCATTGATTCTTTCTTTCTACCATGTCATTATTATCTCACACCCTATCTAGATCCTATATCTAGGGTAATTTCCAATCTATATATATTCTATGTATTTTTATTATATTTCTTTTTAAATAGCTACTAGGAGGGAATCAAATCCTAGTGGGACACTAGGTGGCATGATTTCAAAGATACACTTATTTTATTGCAAGCATGATTACAAAACTTTTTCAAGAAGCAATGTCATGCATTCATATGACATGAAGTGTCCATTGGAATCAAATAAAATTCTAGGCTAAGGGGACCACAAGAACACTTTTGCTGCCAAAACTGTACCCTATTTTGATGATTTTTTTACACAAGGCTCCAATCCGAATTGGAAAATTCATATAAAAAGGAAGTCTTAGGTAATGATCTAAAGTTCTGCCCATATTTTTACTTTTTTATTTGGAGCCACGGTTGAGGAGATATGATCAAACTACTGGACCCCAGTCTGCCCACATCATGCAGAGACAGCTCATTTTCAACTTTTCGAGTTTCTGTTCACACTGGCTCTTCTCTTCTTGTGTAAACCCTTGGGGGTTCCCTTCACCTATAAAAAGGGACCTCTTCTTCCTTGAAAATCACTCAAGCATTCAAGCAATTGATGAGAGGAATTCATGAGGGAGTGAGTAGTAATGCCAAATTGTACTTAGCCATTAACATAAGCCTAAGCCTACACTTTCTCCAAGAGGAAGACTAGCCATTCTTGCATGCTATCCTTGGAAGATCAACTCTAATCAAAGAAGGTCTTGGACATGGCGTATCAATCAAAGTTGAATTCTCCCCTCTTCTTCTCTCTCCATCAATAATGATGCCGAAGGGTTTGTCAAGTAAGATGTGTTCTACATTGATGTTTTTTTGATTTCTTGTTGTTTTCTTTTTCATCTCTAATCCAATATATATATATATATCTAATCTCATCTCCTTAACCAAACTTATCTCTCTCACTCTTAGTAATTCATCCTCTCTACAAATTTTAGGTTCTCCTTGCTACAGGTACATCTCTCCCCGCAGTATCCTTATTGCCTACAGGCAAGAATAGGGCTTGGGAGGGAAACTCTCTTCTCTTCTCTTCTCTTCCCTTCTCTTCCCTTCTCTTCTCTCATATCTACATTTTGCACATACTAGGGTTATCCTATATGAATAATCCACATGATGATAATTTCTATCGGTTTCACTTTGTACGATCTATTAGAATTAACGTATGGATTAGCCGTAAAATACACTTTCAACAATATATAGTGTTTCTCTTTGGCCCAGAAAGGCTCAATCAAATACTTCTATCACCAGATCCCGTCATACTACCTCTCATAGACTACAACTTTTCTTTTGACGTAAGCGTAGTTATCTTGCTATGAACCAAGAGTATTTATACACACAATTAATCCCAATCACTAGACAAAATATATATATATTATGGTAAGCACAAAACTACAATTCCAAAGAACAATTCGTAGCCTTTTTGGTCACCCAAGATTGAATGACATTAACTCATCTATTAATCCTTTCATATTACCCATGATACTGAGGCGGTCCGGGGCGGGCAACGAGAGAGGCGACCTCTAAACACCCCTCAAGGCTCCCGTGCTGCTCAATTGGGGCTGGGGCAACCACAAGCACAACACAATAACAAACCCACAGCCAAACCCAAACAAGATAGGGGCACCACCTAGTTATGGTATGCGAACTAGGACGCAAGAGAGATTTTGGCACAACCAAGAAGATGCACCACACAACACACACAAGCAACCTCACACCAAGACACACATGAAATGGACCAGAGAGAGCTAGAGCAAAGGGAAGAGAGAGAGGAAAGGATCTTGCGTAATACCTTATTTGTGACTTGGAAATGGACATGGTTCGTTATGATGCTATCGTAGAACTTGTACAAAAATCACTCAATGCTTAGTGATTGCTAATCATTGCCAAAACACACACACACTGTCTTAGGGTGTGGGAGACCTCTCACCACAATACCCTCTTACAATGGACACAAAACTGGCAATGAAAAACACACTAAAACACTTTCTAAAATCAAGATCAACCGATAAAACTCAAAATACATAAGTCACCTTGAATTCACCAAACCGTATTGCACAAATGGAAGGACGAAGATTTAAACGTCGAATCACGCCTTTGATGCACCAAACCTCAATTTATTGATGATGAAGGAGCATGTACAATAGTGGTTTTGAGATTTGTGGAACTCACGCTCTCTCACTTGCAATGTGTAGCTTGAAGGCTTCTCTCACCAAGAGTGAAGCTCACAAGTGGTTGCTACACCTAAGTCTCTCCTCACGCATAGAGTGTTGGGGTGCTATGTGAGATGTTGGAGGTTGTTTTACAAGAAGGAGAGGGGCCTATTTATAGGTTGGAGACCCCTCATTAAGATTATTGGAAATCTTAATTTACAAGCTAACAAATCAGGATTATGACTTTTTTGAATATCAAAACATTGCGGGCCTTCTTTGTCTGCTTGAGTCATGGGTGTGGGCTCAAAAGAAAGCATTATTGATGGTAGATAAGGTGAAAGTAAGTTTTAAAGAAGGGGAGAGGGAGAGAGAGAGAGAGAGAGAGAGTTACTATACATGTCTTGAGGTGAGGTGTCTTTTATGGTTAGGTCAATGCTATTTTGTGTTAGTATGTTAGTCGTCACTAGAAAGTTAATGTTACATTTACAATGGGTAGAGTGAGTTGATTTGATGAAGGAAGAGGGGTGAATTAAAAGAGAATCATTGAGATAGTGAAGCTTTGAAGAAGCTTGAACTCACTTGTGTAGGTTCTCAAAATGACTATCGATCTTCTTCTTCGTCTTCTCTTCTTTATGCCACCGCCGCCAAGGTTGATCATCGTGATGAAAATGGTAATTCCGTTGATGAGATCTTTTGATTGGCAGAGGTTAAGCATGGTACACATGCTGAATTTTAGATATTTTAGGAGAGGTAAATGAAATTGTAACATAGAAGCAATAGAGAGAGACATGGAGAGGGTGTATGTATGTAGAGGTTCATAAAAGAACTATAGGGATGAGAGAGAAGGGTAATGGTGAAGAGGGTGGGAGAAGCCATGGAAATTGCAGGTTTGAATGAGGGAAGGAGAGGGAGGGATGTGTAAGAGTGAGTAGGTGTGTGGAAGGGTGAGAGAAGACTAAGGGCTACTTGTGAGAAAAGTGGGCAGACTGGGGTCCACTCAAAAAATCATAGCTCACCGCTGGTAGCTCCAGAAATCATGAAAAACTTTGAGGTGATTATTCAGAGCGTGGGCTACATTTTCTCTTTTGACCACCGCTCCAAATTCGGAGTGGAGATAGGTGCCAAAATTCTCACCAAAAAGCCTGTTTTTTATGCCTGCAAAAGTCTTTTAGTGGCCCCCTCCTTTGTTGAATTTGTACAATGCATCCAAGAGTGAGCCCCTCCTTTGTCATATTATAATACAAGGCATTCAAGTTGCCCTTGACCCATGCATGGAGGAGGATTATTGGTGAAATAAGAAATATATACATGGTGGGACTAGTGTATGGACTATTCATGGACTTTAGCTCAATGAGCACATGGTGTTAGAATAATGAGTAAAAATAATAATAAAAATATGGAGGAGTTATGGATATGGAAAGATATTGGAATCATATGATATGGTCCCTCCTTGAATTATTTTGGGTGAAAGAGGAAAAGGTATGCAAGTAAATAATATAATAAAAGTAACCAATAAGTAGAAATCAATTTTTTGTTTTCACGAGGGTGAGGGTGAAAATGTGGGAGTGATTTGTATAAAGGAAAAATATGAGGTTAGAGTATGTACATATTGGCAAAAAATATAATTATGGTGTAAGAGGATGAAAGAAGGTGTACATAGGTTTAATAAAACACACACCTAAGTAGAAATATTTAAATAAAATACCAAAATAATTATAAAAAATCCCTATATTTAGGCCATATATACAATGAAATATTTACACACAAAGAGGCCATAATATACTTTTATTTTTTTATTTTTTTTGGCTCACCTAGCCCAGTGACTAGCTAGTTGAGGGTTTTTTAAGAAGATATGGAAAAAGTCCCCTAGTTCACACACGCCTATTTACAGTGAAATGGTAGGGATAGCCATAGTGTTTGGGTGATTTTGGTAGGGTGAGGTAGCTTACTATGGTAATTATGGAGAGCCGAAAAACGGCTATCAATACGATATGATGTTTTCATCTTTGTGTTGTTTTGACACTCTCTTTTGTGTTCTTTCTTTGTGTGTGTGAGTGCAAGAGAGAAAGAGTGGGGCTTCTTTGATTGCACTTCCTTCCAAACCCTAGTCTTCATGGCATCTATGGTTTAACTCCTTCATATAGTTTTTTTTTTAGTTCTCTCACAGCCATAAGCCCAGTGCTTTCTTGGCAAGACCGCAAATTTCTCGACACCGCATTGGAGGATATGCCATCTAGCAACGTTTTGGCTTCGACAAGGCTATGAAAGGTGAAGGACATCATGTGAAGATATTAAAAATCGACGGTTTGTCAATCGGATGATTACTCAACAAGATACCGTGGGATGAAGCTAGGAGCTAATGTTAAGGAGGAGAGCGGCAGATGATTTTTTTGTTTTTTTAAGCGGCCTTGGTTGGCGGCCTCGGAGGGGGGTCAAGATGTAGCAAGTTCGGGGGTTCAGAGCCAGCAAGGAGACCTTCCCACCAGGCTTTACAGATTGATCATTGATCTTGTGAGCATGAAGATGCTACAGGTCAAAAGGGGCAAAAAGGTTGGCTAGTTTGGGGGACTTTCCTAAGGATTTTTAAAGGGTGTGTGTGAGTCCGTGGAGGCATCTCATGGGTGACTGCCATGTGGCAAGGCTAATAAACCTATATGCGCAAGGATGGGAAGGGGGTCAAGCCTATAAAGCATAAGGCATTGCCCATTGGAGGGCACGAAGAGAGAGAGAGAGCATGCGGGCTTGCTCTACGTAGTTGCGATGGCACGTGCTGTGGTGGCTCTACGCGGTGGTGCATGGGGTGAAATTGGGACAGTGTTGGTGGCACGCTCAATTGCGAGTGTCCATAGTTGTCGGCCAGTCGTTCAAGGTGGCTCAGTGCATAGTGATGATGTGGCAATCGCCTGCGAGATCCGGGTTCCCACACCCGTGAGGGCCTCCCACTTTTTGGAAGCAAAGCAAGCCTCACCACTAACGATATCTCTAGTGGTGGTAAGGGGAAGTTTCTGTGAGTGAGTGAGAGAGTATGTCCGGAGAAAAGCAAGCTAGGGCAAGCCGGTATAATGGCTCCAAAAAGCTCAAAATTGTACCAGAGGGCCAAGGAAATGCAGTCCAAAGGAGAGAGCCCAAGAGGGGCGCCATGTGCAAGGGGTAGGAGGGCACAGTCTAAAGAGGGGCCACTCCAAGGCCAGGTTAAGGGATGAATCCCATGTAGAGGGGAAGTGAGAGGGTTCAAAAGGGGAGGCAAGCAAAGGGCAGTCCAAGAGTGTGGATAGAGAGAAAGAGTAAGGGAAAGGGAAGAAGCCCAAAGGGCGGCCAAAGAGGTGGTCAAAGGCCCATCCAAGGGGAGGTCCCAAGGCTTGGGGCCAAGAGGGCAAGTGAGAGAAGGGTCATGTGAGCAAAAAGGGTAGAAGGGGACAATCCAAGGTAAGGCCGGATAAAGAAAGAAAGCCCAAAAGGTGGCCAAAGTAGAGAGTCAAAGGCAGAGCAAAGCAAAGAAGAGGGCCACCCAAAGGCGGGGACCAAGAGGGAGAGTGAGGAGAGAGAAGGCTAATGGAAGGTAACAAAGGACCAGGCAAAAAATAGTCAAAGGGGAAGTCAAAGAGGCAGTGCAAGCTAAGCCTTCCAAAGGGTGGGAAAGAAGGAAAATATATATTTTTAAAAAATGACAAGGGTCACTAATGATGTCGCTAGTTCACCCCTTTAAAGTGCAAAAGAAGAGAGTTAGAGAGCAGATGAAGCGAGAGGCGGCTACCCCCTCCCAAAGTTGCTAAATTAGAATGCAAGGTGGATCAATCAGATCCTAGATGCCCAAATAGAAAGGGGCACCCCTATATAGGTCAAAATTAAACCATTTTTCATGCTTTTTTCCACAGTAGGCTTCTTGCCAGGGCCTTCACCGGTGAGCCTACAGAGAGCCAAGATAGAGTTAGTATGTGAGTTCTTGGGTTGGCTTTTTTGTGTAGAGGTGTGTGCCTGCAAAGCCCTAAGTGTGCATTTTCTTGCCCGGCGACCATGTGGGTGTGCCCTTTGTTGCTCTAAAGTTGTAAAGGGTGTTTGAATAGTGGTGAAGCTTTGATGGCGTTTCTCTCGTGTTGTTTCCCTTGCCCCTCCTTCTCTACCTCTTTTTCTTGTGTGTACGATGCCAGTGCGAATGTGTATACCCCCGTGCCCCTTCTTTGTCTGTAGAATGGAAGTGAGAGTGTGGTTTCATGTGCAGCAGTGGTGTGTTGCTCAAAGCGAGCAGTGGAGTGCTTGGTTATCTATGGTGTGCACGTTTATGTGTGGATGTGTGTGCGGGCGGTGGCCTGCCAGTGTGTGTCATGAGTTTTGAAGGTGAACTCTAGTGGGTTGGGGTGCAAGCTATAGAGAGGCAGTCTTTTTTGTGAAGGGTGTGTTTCCCCCATTCCCCCTCTCCATCTTCTGGTGCCCCCACCACGGAGGAGCTATCTGATGCTCCTAGTTGATGTCGAAGTGGTGATTTTGGTGATACCAAAGGTGCAGCCTTTGAAGAGCAGGTGCTACTAGAGATGGCCTGGTCTAGTTTTCCCATTTTCACTGGGGTCTAGGATGCGGAAACTTGGCTCCAAGATTACGGAATATTTGTGTTGGAGAGTGGTTTATTGACAAAAGATGGTGCGGTACACGTGTTCCCGCTCCTGGTTTGTGGTAAATCTAGGCTATGGCCTGATGCCTCTATGATGAAGAAAAGACAGATTGTGAATCCCTAGAGATGGATTTTCAAAGTAGATATGTTGCAGATGCCTAGATGGACGAAGTAAAGAAAAAGTTGGACAGTTTGAAGCATAGCTTGGAAGGTGATTTTCAAGCGTTCCAGTGGGAATTAGAGGTTCTTTGGGGATGGATAATCAAGGTAACTGCCGAAAAAAATGCCAATTTTTTAAAGTTGAGTAAATTCATGGATTGTGCCTGCATGAGGAAGTGCACAACAAGGTTGAGATAGATGGCCCGGTGTCGTATGAAGAGGCGGTAGCTCTAGCTAAAGGGTGGACCAAAAAGATGTTAAAGAAGCGTGAAGCTAGATGGAGTTTGCCAAGCGTTGTGATGAAAAGGCCGTGTGATGTGGTGGTAGATGAACCGTAGGTGGTGCAAAGGGAAGTGCAAGTGCGAGAAGAACCAAGGGTTCTTTGGCTATAGAGAGACAGGGTGGTTCCTATTCCAACGATGCCGGCTAGAGTGGCTCCGATTGTGGAGGAAATGCAGATGGTTCCAGAGTGGACAGAGGAGGTGCTACCAAGTTTAAGTGTGGCTGTAGAAGCTCCATTGAAGTGTGGGAAAGGTCCAAAAGTGCAGTTTATAGACAAGGTCCAAGCGGTGAAGCTAGAGGAGATTCGCGTGATTGAAATAGAGGAAGAGATTGAGTCAAATGATAGTAGCTCTATGGATGTTGACACGAGTTGGGAAACCGAGTTGTTTCAATCCAGGCATGATGAGTTTGACCTCTTTCATGTGAGTAGAGAAGCAGTGAATGTATGCAAAGAGCATCATGGAGAGCAAGCCAAAATGCGTGATGAAGATAGAGTGGAGCGGTCTAGACCTACTGGTGAAGAGCAGGTACAGGTGATGTAAGGTGCCATGTTAATGGCCATGTTGGTGAGAGTGTGAAGTGTGCTGTAGTGGTGCAGCAAGTGCAAAGTTTTTCCAAGAAGGATAGAGCAGTCATGCCTATGGAAGAAGACGAGGAATGTTGCAGTACGGAACGAGTTTCTCTCTTCATTGGTGGAGCATGATGCAAAGAAAGAGCAGGTGATTTCAGCCGACAAGCAAGTGGTGTTAACCGACCTTGAAGGTCTTATTGACGAGGAAGAGCTCGATGATGCTGGAATTGAGTGCATGGTAGGTGAGAAGGCAAATATGGAGCCAAAAGTAGAGGTGTCCAAGCTTTCTAAGAATCTTTGTCAGTGATTGTTAAAGGGGATGGTGATAAAAGTGATTGTGGAATGGGCTATTGAACAAGTACAAGATCTACTAGGTGAAGATCTCACTTTACATAGATGGGAGGGCGGGTCAGGTATGTCAGGAGTATTGGTTGAATAGGATGGTGAGCACAATGGTGCTCTATTTGGTGTGTTTAGAGGTGCTTGGTTGGAAGACCGCAGTTTTCCATTGAGTGCATGGAGTTGTAGACGTATGTTGTTGGCAGTTTGGATATGCGGTTGGTTATGTGCCTTGGTGTGGCACTATGTATGTTTAGAGGTTCTTGGTTGGAAGACCGCAGTTTTCCATTGAGTGCATGGAGTTGTAGACGTATGTTGCTTGCAGTTTGGATATGCGGTGGGTGTTACAAGTCGGTGGAGAAGATCAATGGCAAGTGTCTGGTGGTGTCCATGTTGTAAAGCAGGGGTTGGGCAACCCACATGCACAAAGGCAGTGGGTGACAAGTGCCGGTTTTTGTACATATGTTAGGTCTGTACAGAGAGTGTGTTTTGTGTGGAGTTTTTTAGGTACAATAGGTTTGTATAATGTTCAACTAGGAGGTGGGCAATGATGGTGCAGCCAAAGTTGGTATGTGCAAGGAAGTGGTCTATGCCAAGAAAAGGGTGCAGGGTGCACGCAGGGGCAGTGCAAAAGGCTACGGTAGGTATGAAGTCCCTTGGCAGACCAGTGGCAGCAGGAATGTATGCTTAATGAGGATTTTTATGTCAAAAAGGCTCAAGGATGGCTTAATTAGGATGGTAGGTGGAGGTGACTGAAGTGCTGAGTCAATTCTCTAGAGTGTAGTGTTTGATGTGCTCTAGAAGCCGGTCTAGACGGCTTGTCAAACGGAGCCCCAATGTGCAAGACGATGCAGTTTAAAGTTAGGAGGTCTGACAGATCTGGGATGGACAAGGGCAGCTACGGATAGGTAGCCCAAGAAAATTTCAATGGGTATATGTGTAAGGCTCAAATTATGGAGCATGCATGTCTTCTCGGATTGCAGATCAAAGCTCTGGATAGCAAGTTATGGTCAGTTGAAGTTTTGCCCGGGGTCGGGTCTGTGCCCACTTGCCTGCATTGGAGGATGCACCATCTGGCATTGTTTTGGCTTTGACAAGGATCTAGAAGGTGGAGGACATCATGTGAAGATAGCACAAATCGATGGTTCATCAATCAAATGCTCGGTCAGCAAGATACCGTGGGATGAAGCTGGGAGCCAATGTTAAGGAGGAGAGTTGAAGATTATTTTTCTGTTTTTTTAGCGGCCTTGGTTGGCAACCTTGGGGGAGGTCAAGATGTAGCAAGTCCGAAGGTTCAGAGCCAGCAAGGAAGTCTTTCAACTAGGCTTTACAGATTGATCATTGAGCATGTGAGAATGAAGATGCTACAAGTCAAAAGGGGCTAAAAGGTTGGCTAGTTTAAGGGCTTTTCCTAAGAATTTTCAAAGGGTGTGTGTGAGTCCTTGGAGGCATCTCATGGGTGACCGACATGTGGCAAGGCTAATAAACCCATATGCGCAAGGCTAATAAACTCATATGCACAAGGTGGGAAGGGGTTCAAGGCTATAGAGCCTAAGGCATTGCCCACTAGAGGGTATCGAAGAGAGAGAGAGAGAGAGAGAGAGAGAGAGAGAGAGAGAGAGTGCGAGCTTGCTCTACGGAGCTGCGATGGTGGCAGGCAATGTGGTGGCTCTGCGCAGTGGCCAGGGATTTCATTAACGTAATCACGATCATGTGATTACTTAAATAACTCTAGTATTTACATAAGAAAATCACGTGATCACGTTAATTGTTAACGTGACTTTGATTATGACCTGCAAAAACCCATAGAGCCGGTTTGCCCTCCGAGGTTTTTTTTTTCCCTGTGGTGCCCATCGGGCTTTAGGGTTTTCCCGGCGGGCCCACCGAGTATAAGTAATTGCCCGGCGGGCCCATCAGGAAAATGGAAAAGCCCGATGGGAGTAATTATATATAGTAAACAATGTGCTAACTGCAGTCTTTTAGCTAGGCAAATCCTTGGGGAGTGTATCCGAGTGCCGGGTATAGTCATCTCCTTGTAAATTGACCTAAGGTTACAGAGTCACAAGTCCTTTTTTGGGGCCGAATGTGATTCTTAATTCAATAACCACTTCTAAAAAATTTAAATTCGTTTACCGACATAAAGATACGAAACTAGAACAATTGAAAACTTGGAGAGTCATGCTCACTGTGAAGAAGCCATTGGTTCAAATGAGGATTGTAATTGGTTTTAGAAGATGAGCATATGTAAATGACGAGCCGATAGTCAAGGGTCAGATGTCCTGTACTAGTGTACTGGGCATATAAAGATCCTTGAAGTCTTGCATTTTTCACCATCATAGATTTGAATTGATTTACACTGTCACTCCACAATATAAGAGCTATAATCCTTAATTGGGTTAAAATAGCTTTTAATATTGAATTGGTTGCATGGGGGGGCTATAATCCTTCACTTGGTACAAGTAGTTCTCAATTGAGTGATTATATTGAAGATTTATTTGCGTTAGTTCATGCATTGGTTTATATAGAGAGTGCATTATGTATTACAATAGATTATTAGTGCATGAAATGACCAATCATATATTTTATTGCTTTCGTTTGTTTTTTGTAGCAATTGAAATTAGATGTTCTTATTGTTTGCAAATCAAAGTGGACATATAAATAATTATTATAATAATAATTGAATTGAGAAATTCATGCATTGTTGTAGTTATTATGCCATGCATAGACTGTATTGCAATGTGTATGTTTGCTCAGAATATAGGTGATCGATGTGTGGATTGACTAGAGTGCATTGAAAATCTCATATTGTGCATCATGGTTACTTTCATATTGAATGGTTTTTTAATTTTAATATATATTGTAAATAAGAAAAATGTTTCAAAAACTGAACATCAATTTTAATTTAAAATAAATAGAGAAAAATGTGGGCACAAGTTGTACGAAGAAGCCAAAGAATAGAAAAGCTCCTAGCAAAGAGTGGGATTATGCACACAACATATGCAGCCCATATGGAGTAGCAATGTAAATTTTGTCACACGACAAAATCAGGTGGTGCACCACGTATTAGGGATCATTTTCTGGGTAGCGTTAAAAAGAGTTGTAAGAAATGTGAACATCTTCAGGCACTTGCAGTTGCAAAGCGTTTGAGAGAAGAGCTCACCAAAAAGGGTAGCAAGAGACAACAGATATATAGATCTATGGCTGCGAGTCAAGAGTTCTCAGAGCCAAATATTAACTCCATAGATCCTGTAGTGACACCAACTAACCTTGAAGAACAACCTACACAGGGAGAGGAAATTCCAGGCAGTGTTTCTTTTAAGCGTCACAATGAAGATGGACTTGGTCAAATCAGTCAAAAATCATTACATCAAAGCTTTGGAGTGTAGTCTCTAGAAGAAGCACAAACTGCACTCGCCAAAGCAATATTCTTTACTAGAAGTGCTTTGGTCATGGTAGACAACAATCATTGGAATGCTACTTGGAAGAAAATTGATGAGTTTGGCCCAGGATTTTCACCTCCTTATCACACGATATGAAATATTTTCTTGGACAAATGTTACATCAAAGTCAAAGAGCATGTTGGCAAAATAATACTGGGAAATATTTTGCTTTCAGGATGTACGATTGTGAGTGATGGCTATGGTTGGTCAAATGTTCAAAAAAGACCGCTGATCAATGTAATGTTGTTTTGTCCAAGGGGCAAAACGTTTATAAAGGCCATTGATAGTTCTGGTGCAATTAAAAGTGGCATT
Organism: Adiantum capillus-veneris; assembly: GCF_014529385.1. Lineage (NCBI taxonomy): Eukaryota > Viridiplantae > Streptophyta > Polypodiopsida > Polypodiales > Pteridaceae > Adiantum > Adiantum capillus-veneris. The sequence continues at coordinate 75,975,247 of NC_140945.1, forward strand.
ATAATTTTGAGGTCTTGATTAATGTAATTAAAGAAATCGGAGCTGAACATGTCATTCAAGTAATCATGGAATACACAAAGAGTTGTAAAAATGCTAGTAAATTAATAAATAAGTGCTTTCCACACATTTTTGTCAATGGTTGTAATACACACAGCTTAAACTTGGTGATGAAGGATTGGTACACTAGTGAAGAAACGACATGGTTTGCCAAAATAATTGATACAACGCATCAGGTTGTGAAATTTATCTTGAAACGCCAAAGAGTTCTCGATATGTATAAGATGCGCATGTTAGTGATGTTGAAACTTCCTATTGAAACTCGGTTTTGCACGTACTTTGATACCTTGGAATCACTTCTCCGTAGTAAATGCGTTGTGATTGACAGATTCAATTGTGTGACCTTTGCTGAATGGCAGCTTGAGCAGAAAGAAAAAGTGAAAGATAAAATTACATGTCTACATGGCAATGTAAACAAGGCTCTTTGGTGAAGGAGTGTAATAGATGCATACCATCTAATGATGCTTGTTATGTGCACAATCCGCAACCTTGATCAAAGGGTGCCAAACTTGGGCAAAGTATGGATGACACGATGGTCAGTCCAAAAGAGGCTTTAAAATCCCGAAGAGCTGAAAGAGTCTGTAGTAGAGAAGGAGTGGCGACTACCATTCTCTGGCAAACAACGAAAATTTTTGGCCAAGTATTTTCATGCAAGGTGGAAGAGCGATCATAGTCCACTCCATAGTGTTTCTTACATGCTCAATCTGGAGTATTGGAATTTAGATCTGATGTCCAATACAAAGGTGGTAAGCGATTTCTATCACGTGGTCAACACGTTCTACTCCAATGTTCAGGACCAAATTGATTGCATCAAAGAAATGAGTGCATTTAGATTAAAACAAGGTCCTTTTGCAAATGATTTTGTATAGGTAATGGCAAAAGAGAAACCTGCATGGAAGTGGTGGATGATGAATGGTGGAGATCATTACTCTATCTTACGTCCCCTTGCAATGAAAGTACTGGCACAATGTGCAGCAAACTCAAGTTCCAAGAGAAACTGGAGTATATACAAATATATATGGTCACAGCACTATTCGCAACAGACTGTTAGTAGGCAGAGCGGAAAAATTAGTGTACTGTTTTGCAACAAAAGGATATTGAATCACATCAAAAGTATTGGCTACGAGGAGGAAATGCCAACCTGGTTGTATGATTGTCAAAACGAAGACGAAGAAGAGTTCAATGTTGGTGTATCTCATTGCACTATAGACAAAATAGAAGAGAATTTGATAATAGATGTAGAGATTGAATTATAAGAAGAACCACAACACTCAGACTTAGAACCAAATAACAACTTTACAGATTCAATATAGTTTGAGAGTAGAATGAAGATGGTGTCAAAACCATTGTAAAATACCTTGTATTCAAATGTGTTTTGATCATAAACAATGCTTCATATTTGCGATTATACATCGTTTGTCGATCTCAATTGTGTTGCTCTGAAGCAGCATCTTGTTCACCAAATAGATTTCTAATTGTGCTAGGGGTATCTTGGTGGGCTTGCTTGAATTTATACTCATTTGCCATGCCAAACATAATATATATTCCTTCTGGAATGTCTTGTGAACAGATTGCACATCGGCTGCTATTTTGTATTAGACGAATAAGACAAACGAAATAATAATGATGAGCACATGTCAATGTATAATATCCACTCCATCTATCAAAATTCTTGTAGAAAAATGGACATTGGGAAGATGAGGATGCATTTGAAGTAGACGCGGGGACCAAATTTGGATGCAGGACAAGGTGACTGATGTGTGTCCCTTGTACAGGTATTGGATTTACTCGCTCTGTCAGATTTTGAACGTGGTGGCTTAAGTGGTGAATTCTTTTCTCCATCCGGACTTGTGAGGGTTGGGGTGTCTGGGTGGCTATAGAAAGCCATGTTATTTTTGCATCTTTCTCTGTTAGCTATGTCATGTAAATATCCTTCTCTCTCTTTAACTGTAGGTCGGCACCTTCCACTATCAATGCCTGCTCATCTCGGATGAAAGTGACAAAACTCTCCCTTATATCATGAGTGGCAAAAGTTGTCTCCTTTCATGGAAAGTCTATTGGTCGTTTTTGCACAAAGTGAACATATAACGTTTATGCAAAATATAACGCACAATCTGCATTGTGCATGGGATGGCCATAAACTTCCAAGTAAATCCTCTCAGTGTTTTCTTTGATCGCATCATGGTTGCACTTCGAAACCTTCCACCTTCCTTTCTTGATCTTTGCGTCCTCACATGGCCATATTGTTTTGATCATGTCCTTCGTCACTTCTGTATTGATCTCTTTCCATTGCATGTGGTTTGGATTTTCCCATTTTGAGAGTCGTCAAGCAGCGCACATCACTTGTTATGCCAACATACCGTGTGCTAGAGACTTCATATGCTCAAATGCATTAAAAGTCACTTGTTGTTGATCATCGGGCACTGACATCAGCCATTTTCTCTTGGAGCTGCAATCGACAGTTAGATAAATATTCAATATCATTGGCAAATATATATTCTCACGATTGAACGGTCTCACAGATGCACAAGATAACAACTTCTCGTCCACTACATAAGACGTCAGAATCCACTAAATCAAACCACAACTAATGGGAGTAATTGAACCACAAGACAAATTTGAAATACTGACACTCAACACGAAAATTTTTAAATGACTAAAGATAATTGACTCAAAGAGGTGAACCACTTCAAACCAGATAATACACTTCAATAAAAAATAGAATACCTTGGACAAGATAGATGTATATCATAAAAATGTTTAGATCGGATAAAATGATGGTGCAAGTTCAACAAGGGGATGTTGGGCAAGGTTAGGGTCTCTGTTTAAATGTTCTTTGAAGAATATCAACACATCAGATGCATTTCTACTTTGTTTTCCCTCTTTTAACTTCATCCAAAAATCTACTTTAATCTAAATAGCCCTCATAACATCTTCGTTCGGGTGGTGAAAAACTTCTTCTAGAAAATAACTTTTATGGCTGCACTCCAAAAATCTGCCAGCATGTCGAATAGATAGCCCAATGCATAAATGTTGCTCTCTTTTGTGTATGCATCTATGCACCATGGATCGTATAGTTCTCGAGCAATCCACGATCGCTTAGCCATCTCTGCATCCCCTGCTCTCTCTGCCTCCAAGACTGTAGAGTTCGACTGTGTGCTTGGATGTAGATAATTAATCGTTTCACGCTTAGCTGGCATTCTGAGCATCATCCCCCAATCAATGATGCTGACACGTGGTTCATTTGCACGAGTAAAGTCCAACATTATGTTGAACGGATGCAGGTTACTATGCACTATCCCAGCCAAGTGGAAAGCCACAACACCATCGATTAAGGCATGACAAATGGCTGGCATCTATCATAATAATCAATATCTATCTAATTCTCCTAAATGATTTCTCATGTTAAACTGATCATTTAATATGGGGAAGTGTCGGAGGAGAAAAAGCTAGAATATTGGTTAAGCTAGTAGACCGGCCACAGTACGGATCCAAACAAGGGAAAATAGGGATCCAAAGGGGGGGGCATCTGCAAAAGAGTAATGTGCAACAATGGGCTTAAAAGCCCCTAAGGTTCAGCCCATTAAGACTTCCAAAATGCTAAGGTTCCAAAATTCAAAGGTTGTGTCCAAAGACCAAACACTAGGGAAATTGGATGCTTAGTGTGTGTCGCTAAAAGTCTTTATCAATCCCTACATAGGAGGGGGTGAGCCTTGCAAGTAGGGGATGAGAGAGAAACTCACTCACACACACACACACACACACAAGCTTCCTTTACACAAAGGGAATGAGGGACACATGTCAGCTCCCTAGCCCAGATGCCCACAAGGTGTACTCAAATCCTATTGGATGGCCTTAGAGGTGGACCAATGAGAATTAGGCTAGAGTAAATCTAGTTTAATTAATTTAAAAACACTTAATAAAAGAACCAATGGTAATTAATCTCTCTAGAAGACTATTGGACAGTCTCCTATGGGGTCCAATGAGCATTCAGCAGCCCAATGGCTTGCCTGATTCCTATTGGCCAGCAGGCAAAAGGGTCCACTGAGAGTTTAGTTTCATTTATTAATTACCTAAAGCTCTCACAAAAGGGGAAAGGGGGACACATGTGAGAAGGCTATCACTTATGCTGCTTAATTACCATTGGCTAAGCCTTGGGAGGTCCAATAGGATGCTAGCAAGAGCAAATAGTTAGAGGGGTCGACCAAGAGAGAGAGGGGGCTGATTTTTCAAAGGTATTATCACACACATACTCACACAACCTCATGTGTGAAGCAAAGAAGACTCTCTCTCTTTCTCAAGCTTTAATGGAAAGCTTATCAACTACTCTAAGCTTGTGAGAAGGAAGGCCTACACCAACAACTCTTGGCTTTGTGATGCAAATCCAACCAAGAGCCAAGCTTCAATGCATGCTCATCTCCTCTACCATGCTAGTTACTAAGTTAATCTATGCTAATATGAGTGATTATGCGAGGAGATGTACATCTTTCTCGTAAGAATACTCCTTCTTCCTCTCAATCTACTCTCATACCCCGCTAGGTCTCACCATCTTTGAAGGTGTGTGAGGTCTTGGGTCTAAGACCGTGAGGAAATTGATGTTGTGTTTGATAAGTGTTTTTCTTAGTGCATGAAGTTTCCATCTTCATTGCACTAGCTAGTATTGAAGGAACACAAGAAATTGTATTGTAAAATGTCACTCTTGATGGGAGAAACCATAATACAAAGCCTTTTTGGAAGGGGGACCGGCTCCATGCAAATCTGGTCCTCAACTGTTGTCAATTTCTTAATTTCTCTCTCTTTTGAAGTATTTTTCATGCTATCTAACTAGGTGTTATGCTTTTTGTTGCTCTCTACACCCAAGCACTCTTGTTATTCTCATTAGGAAGCTATTCTAATGAAATGCTCACTATGTTCATGCTATTTTCTACTACACACAAGTTACTAGGCCATTAAATGCTACATTGGTATCAGAGCACAAGGTTTCTATTTTCTTGCTCAAGAAGGGAGGTCCTCAAGCTAGCTATAAATGGTTGGTACTATCAATTGCATGTGAGTAAGTAGAATAGGGATTTTTCAGCCTTGGAGTGCGTCTGCCTTTGCGCAGTTGACGGGGCATCACCGTCGAGAGCTATGGTCTTAATAGTGGAGTCCTATGGGGCCACTATTGAGCTATTAGAAGCTTGACAGGAGCCGGTGCTGTTTTGGTGTTGAACGACCCTCTCTTCTATTCCTTGCAACTAATGGTATTTGAGCCACGGGTACAGTAGCTTGAGTGCTTTTTCTAAAGGGGTTAAGAGGAGTAGCAACTAGGGCTTGAAGTGCCAAAGTACACCTAAGAAGTTTACACCTAAAAGTTGTTAATGTTGATAACTTTGATTTTGGTCATGTGCAAGCTACTAATGATGCCCTGATGCTTGTTAAATATTTGTTTCTAGGCTTCAACAAGCCATGGGCAATCCATCCCTGCAAAGTGAAGTGCAACGGCAGTTTTGTGCTCATGGGATTCTCCAAGCTCCCCACCATGACGAGAGAACACCTAGGAAGCCTCCTTGCGAGACTTCCAAAAGAGGTCTCTCTCCGATTCGGGAAGAAGAAGAGGATCCTTATGAAGGGCTCAAAAATTTTCTCCTTGATGACGCATCTCCTTCTCAAAGGAGAACTCAAGAGCCTCCACTGAAGGAATGAGAAAGAAGTGAGTCTCCCGCCAATTCGGTGGAGATGGCTCCACGAAGACGGGGGGCTAAAAGCTCTCCATCGCCTCCAAAACGGAGAAGACCATCACAACCTTTGAACCATCAAAAAGAAGAGGCCATAGGAAATCCTATGCCGCGTGGAAGAGGTCATCCAAGCTCAAGAAGTTCAAAGAGGGAGGGAAGAGCATCTCTTTCCTTACCTACGATGGCGCTTTTGGTGCTACGGACAAAGTCTTGGCCTTTATCCAACAATTCAATGAGGCGTTTGGAGATGAGGGCTTCACCGAGTCCTCTAAGCTACGCCACGTAGCTATGCACTTTCAAAAGTCCGCCAGGCAATGGTGGTCTAGCCTACGGGCCAATCGTGAAGCTCCGGGAACATGGAAAGCTTTAAGAGCTTCCATTATGAAGCAGTTTTTGGCCACCAATTCCAAAGACAAAGTACTCACCGAATGGTGAAGCTTGAAGCTCTCTCCCTATGAATCCATCCACAAATAGTAGACAAGTTTTGGGACCTACAACTCAAAGCCACTGTCTTCAAAAAGTTGGATTTTGGAGAGCAAAAGCAGCAATTTTGTGCGGGCTTGACCGAAGAAATGGCGGAGTAAACTCCCAAAGGCCACGCACCATATTGGCAGTAATACATCATACTATGGTGGCCTCTCAAATCAATTTCCAAACAAGGGCTAAGAGGAATTCTAAGCCCCCTGAAAACAAGGGTTCCAATGAGCCTAAGGGGAAGGACCATGTCCAAAAGTCTCCTAAGGGCAACTCCAACAAAGCTAAGGAGAAGGGAGTTTACAAAGGGAAAAATAAACTCTCCCTTGAAGAGCTTGAGCGTTACCACAAGGATAACCGGTGTTTCAAGTGCGGCAAACAAGGACATGCGTACCACGCTTGTCCCCAAAAGAACAACCACCATGATCCTCCTAGAGCTACCTTGGTCGAAATCCAAGAGGAGGAAACTCACCACAAAGGATCTCCTCTATGCCATGCTTGGGGCAAGGTAAGAGAACATGATGCTTTTATTCTCTTTGACCCCGGTTCTACTCACAATTTTATATCTATAGAGTTGGCCACCAAGCTAGGCATACAAGCCTACGAGATGGGAGATGTCCTACCCGCCGCCGCAGACGGTGCTTTCAAGGGGCAAGAAGCTTCAGTCACTCCCTTAATCGGTAAATTGAGGCTCCATGTCCAAAGCTATGTGGACAAAGAGGACTTCTTTATCTCTCCTCTCAAGCATGAGGATGTAATCCTAGGGGCACCATGGTTTGATCGCATGGCTGCCAATGTTAAATTCCCTGAATGGAGAATCTCGTTTAAGTTCAGGGAAAAAGATATGTATATAGATGCTAAGGAAATGGGTAACATTATACCCATTGTACATACACAAGCTTTCAACAAGTCAATAAAGAGCTCTATTTTTGTGTACATGATTTTTGTTAAAGATTCTCAAAATGAACCTAATGCTTTAGCAAAAGAAAATATAGACAATCAAAAGGAGTTAGAGTTATCCAATTTTCTCAAGGGGTTTCAAGATGTCTTTATTGACGACATCCCTTGTGAGCTACCTCCTAAACGAGGCAATGATGACCATGCAATTGAACTTCTTCTAGGAAGTTCACCGCCTAACAAACTTCCTTATAGAGCTTCTAAAGCTCAACAAGAGGAGATTATGCGGCAAGTGCATGAGTTAGTTGAGAAGGGCATGGTTAGGCCTAGCTCATCTCCATTTTGTTCTCTTGTGCTACTAGTGCAAAAGAAAGACGGCACATATCGTATGTGTGTCAACTATAGAGCACTAAATAGGATCACTATCAAGAATAGGTTTCCCTTTCCACGGGTAGAAGACATATTTTGATAAACTACAAGGGTCCACCTACTTCAGTAGGATTAACCTAAAAAGTGGCTTATATCATCAAATAAGGATAGTTGATCAAGACATTGTAAAGACCTCATTTTGGACTACGTTTGGTCTTTACGAATACATTGTCATGTATTTTGGCTTGACCAATGCACCAGCAACATTCAACCGCTTGATGGAGAAGCTATTCAGGCCTCACTGAACCTTTACAGAAGTGGTCTTGATGATATCATCATCCACTCTAATTCATTAGACGAACACAAGCGACACCTCCAGGTAATATTTCAAGTTCTAAGAGAGAATAAACTTTATGTTAATTGAAAGAAAAGTGAATTTTTCTTACAGTAGATTCAGTATTTAGGTCACATTATCTCTCAAGATGGAATCCAAATGGATCCATCAAAGCTAGAGGTAATAAAAGGATGGCCTAAACCAAGGAATCTTCATGAATTAAGAAGCTTTATAGGTATGTGCGCATACTATAGACGCTTCATAGAAAAGTTCTCACTAATAGTAGGACCATTACATTACCTAACAAAGAAAAACATTAGGTACACATGGTTTGCCAAGGAGAACAATGCTTTCGAAAAGCTTAAAGAAAATCTTATCTCTCAACTTGTTCTTACACCACCGGATCTCTCAAAGCCATTTGAGGTCCAATGTGATGCTTGTGATGATTGCCTTGGAGTTATTTTGCTTCAAGAAGGGCACGCCATAGGCTATGAAAGTCGAAGGCTCGACCCTATTGAGCAAGCTCTAGGCATATATGAAAAGGAACTCCTCGCAGTTCTACATGCCTTAGACTCATGGAAGCACTATTTATTCGGGACTCCTTTCATTCTACGAATGGATCACCAAAGTCTTAAGTACTTCATGACGCAGACCAAGCTCTCCGACAAACAAATGAGGTGGGAAAATTTCCTTTCGCAATTTCATTTTCATATTGCTCACATTGCTAGCAAGCATAATCAAGTAGCCGATGTACTCTCAAGACGGCCGAGAGTGAATGCGGTTTCCATAGCAACTCACAATGATCTATCTTCTATGATAGATGAGTATGCTATTGATCCTGATTTTAGAGATGTGATTTCAGCCCTTGCACTAGGGAAGAAAGAGGAACCGTTTACTTTACAAGATGGTTATCTTCTCTATGGCAATAGACTATGCGTTACTAGCTCACTACGTGAGAAAGTAATGTATGAATCTCATGCTCCTCCTTATTCAGGGTATAGAGGGATTCAGTCTACCCTAAACGGGATTGAAATATATTTCTATTGGCCTACCATGAAAGAAAACATACAAGAGTATGTTTCTAAATGTGTGGTATACCAAAAAACAAATTTTGATAGAGGGAACCAACTTGGATTGCTTCAACCTTTGCCAATCCCTAATTCAACATGGAAGAGCATATCCATGGATTTTATCTTTGGATTGCCTAAGTCTATCCATGGGAATATGGGAATATGGATGATAGTAGACAGGTTCTATAAACGAGCTCATTTTATACTTGTCAAAAAGACTATCAAAGCCCATCAAATGGCAACCCTCTTCATTTTACAAATCTTCAATTACCATGGCTTGCCAATGTCCATAGTGTCGGATAGAGATCCTAGAATGACCAGTAATTTTTGGAAGGGTCTCTTTGAGAATTTAGGAACAAGGCTAAACTTCTCTTCGGCCTATCACCCGCAAACAGATGGCCAAAGTGACATAGCTAACCTAACAATTCTCGATCTACTAAAAGCCTATGTAACGGAAGTAGATCAAAGATCCCAATGGGAGAAGTACTTACTCTTAAAGGAGTATGACTACAATAACACTGTACATACTTCCACGGGAAAAGCACCTTTTGAGGTAATTGAGGGAAGATCAAAAAGTCCCTTGCTACTTAAGGTACACGGGAAGATCTTCGCTATTGCAGATGAGTATAGCCGAGACCTACAAGAATCTTTTCAAAAGATTAAGGATGCTATCTCTATCTCACAGCAAAGGCAAAAGGCTACTTTGCTGACAAGCACAGAAGAGCCCAAGCCTTTAAAGAAAATGATTGGGTCTTACTCAAACTTCCCAAGGCTCGATTAAGGCACACGACAGGCAAGAATCCTAGGGACACCAAAAGTACTATGCTAAGTTAGCAAAAAGGTACTATGGTCCCTTCCAGATTCTTAGTCCAATCAATGAGATGACCTATCAACTCAAGTTCCCTAATCACTGGCTTTCCATGTGAGCCTATTAAAGCCTTACAAAGGAGAGCCACCTCAAGAACCAACTACTGAAGACCCACCAGAGATCGAGGACCAAGAAGAGGTACTACATCCCGAGTTCATTCTCCGACATGAAGACAAGGTACTAAGAGGCGGTAAGACTATCCGACGCTATCTTATTAAGTTTAAGAATTATCCTTTTGAAGATGCTAGATGGATGCAAGGCACACAATTAAAGGATAACCTAAACCTTGTCAATGCTTACAATGCTTTCCAAGAGTAGGCAAATGTAAAAATGTTAAAAATGAACAAAAATTTTGTCCTATAAGACTCTCTTTTTCTTTATTGTGCACAAAAATGAAGTAGTATGCATGCTTAGATCAAGTTTGTGGAGACGACGTGTCCCGAACACCAAGTAGAGCTTGTCACTCTACTATGGAAGATGATAGGACTAATGTGCAGACATGATTGCGGCAGCCTCAGGCTCTCAAGCACCAAATGGACTAGTCATCCATTGTGGAACGATGTCGTAGGGTAACATAGGGATCCTCTACCCGCTAGGAACAAAGGACTAATGAATATGCTTTATCTTCTCTACTCCATAGTCGAGGATGACTATGATTTCAAGAGAGAGGTAATGTCATAATAATCAATATCTAATTCTCCTAAATGATTTTCTCATGTTAAACTGATCATTTAATATGGGGAAGTGGCAGGGGAGAAAAAGCTAGAATATTGGTTAAGCTAGCAGACCGGCCATAGTAGGGATCCAAAGGAGGGAAAATAGGTATCCAAAGGGGGGGGCATCTGCAAAAGAGTAATGTGCAACAATGGTCTTAAAAGACCCTAAGGTTCAACCCATTCATACTTCCAAAATGCTAAGGTTCCAAAATTCAAAGGTTGTGTCCAAAGACCAAACTAAGAAAATTGGATGCTTAGTGTGTGTCACTAAAATTCTTTTTCAATCCCTACGTAGGAGGGGGCGATCCTTGCAAGTAGGGGATGAGAGAAAAACTCACACACACACACACACACACACACACACACACACACACACAGAAGCTCCCTTTACACAAAGGGGATGAGGGACACATGTCAGCTCCCTAGCCTAGATGCACACAAGTTGTACTCAAATCCTATTGGATGGCCTTGGAGGTGGACCAATGAGAATTAGGCTAGAGTAAATCTAGTTTAATTATTTTAAAAACACTTAATAAAAGAACCAATGGGAATTAGGCTCTCTAGAAGACTATTGGACAGTCTCCCAAGGGGTCCAATGAGCATTAAGTAGCCCAATGGCTTGTCTGATTCCTATTGGCCAGGAGGCAAAGGGGTCCAATGAGAGTTTATTTTCATTCATTAATTACCTAAAGCTCTCACAAAGGGGGAAAGGGGGACACATGTCAGAAGGCTATCACTTATGCTGCTTAATTACCATTGGCTAAGCCTGGGGAGGTCCAATAGGATGCTAGCAAGAGAAAATAGCAAGAGGGGTCGACCAAGAGAGAGAGGGGGCTGATTTCTCAAAGGCATTATCACACACACACTCACAAAATCTCATGTGTGAAGCAAAGAAGACTCTCTCTCTCTCCTTCTCAAGCTTTAATGGAAAGCTTATCACCTACTCCAAGCTTGTGAGAAGGAAGGCCTACACCAACAACTCTTGGCTTTGTGATGCAAATCCAACCAAGAGACAATCTTCAATGCATGCTCGTCTCCTCTACCATGCTAATTACTAAGCTAAGCTATGCTAATATGAGTGATTATGTGAGGAGATGTACATCTTTCTGGTAAGAATACTCCTTCTTCCTCTCAATCTACTCTCATACCCCGCTAGCTCTCACCATCTTTGAAGGTGTGTGAGGTCTAGGGTCTGAGACCATGAGGGAATTGATGTTGTGTTTGATAAGTGTTTTTCTTAGTGCATGAAGTTTCCATCTTCATTGCACTAGCTAGTATTGAAGGAACACAAGAAATTGTATTGTAAAATGTCTCTCTTGATGGGAGAAACCATAATACAAAGCCTTTTGGAGGGGGGACCGGTTCCATGCAAATCCAGTCCTCAACTATTGTCAAGTGCTTAATTTCTCTCTCTTTTGAAGTATTGTTCATGCTATGTAACTAGGTGTTATGCTTTTTGTTGCTCTCTCCACCCAAGCACTCTTGCTATTCTCATTAGGAAGCTATTCTAATGAAATGCTCACTATGTTCATGCTATTTTCCGTTACACACAAGGTACTAGGCCATTAAATGTTACAGCATCTACTCGATCACTGCTTTGATCCGCACCGTGTCTATCTCTTGTACATGAAGATTTTCTGCAGGCAATGACCTCCAGCCGTGTTCTAGCTTGTGCATGTGCCGTGTGAAGAATCCGTGAGCGAATGGTAAGCGGCACATCATGTCGTCCACGGTACCCCCATTGTAGTATGGGAATATTGTGATCCAAGGAGCTTCGGTAGTAAAGCCAATGCACCTTACAATGGAGGGGTGAAGCGTTTGCGTTCCTTGCTTTGTCTGAAAGATGTCAAATTTTGTCTCACTCCCTCCTTTGTAACATTTTCCAACATATGTAATGTGGTCTAGAAAAAAAGAGATGCCTTTGATGGTGTACAATGTGCACACACAAAAGGAGCCTGCTCCAACCCTCATACCTTCTACCAAGGCTTCGTGAGGGATGCCAACAAGATAAGTGCAATTGGCATTCAAAGCTATGCGCATGATTGTGCCGGTGTGCCGCTAGCATCAGATCAACCTCCCAAAGCTGCTTGTGCACCTTGGGCCATCTTCAATCTCTCGAGTAAGTCTGCTTGGTCCTGCACTTTTACACGCTTCATCTTTACCTTCGTTCCTCCCACACTTTATCCCAGAGCTCTAATTTTGACATGTCGCATGCAGGTGGGATATCTTTCTTTAAGTCTCTGCAACATACTTTCATATTGCCCAACATTGTCATAACCTTGTGGTGGGGGTCAAATTCTTGAATCCCTATTGGAATCAACAACTCGTATTGGCCTTCACCTCGTAGCCTGCACTCTGTGTTCTCCCATATAGCTCTAGTGAGGTCTTTGATGAAGACATCGCTTTCACTAATTTGTTGTACGCGACCATCTCCACATGATGAGATTGCCAAAATACATTCTTTACGAATGGCACGCATAATACTTTTCTTTTGATTTGGCGTCATATTTGTATTGGACGATAAAAAACAGCATATCAAATACAAATTCATGGTTGTGAATGGCACTAACACTCTCGCACTATTTCAGGCAAACCCTTAACCATGACTTGAAGACTGTAAGAAATGTGCAAGGAAATATTGATAAAAATTGAAAACAATCTTCACTTAAAACTGCAATCTGTTACACGTGTAAAATGCAGATCAAACAAGTGGTTTATAAGAACTTAATCCAGATCAAACAATACGTGTTAACAATCTGGCACATTTTAATATATATTAAATTTCTAACTTATATTTTTCTCCGTGCACACATACTAGTTCAAACAAAGCACACACCGACTTAAAGACGTCAAAAACATTTAAAACATTGGAAGTATACAAATCGGAATAGAAAATTGCAAAGGATGTCTTGCTCTTTAAAAAGATAGACATAAATATTTAAAATGCAAATTGTGTTCACACACTTTTTTACATAGAATTTATGTAAATGTGGCATTCAAAATAGCGATGATAGTTGATGCTCTTTAAAAAGATACAAAAGAATATATAACATGCAAATTGTGTGCAAATTCTTTTTTACAGAGAATTTATGTAAATGAAGCATTAAAAATAGCGATAATGCTTGAGGTCCTTTAAAAAGATAAAAATGAATATTTAACATGCAAATTGTGTGCAAATACTTTTTTGCATATAATTTATGTAAATATAGCATCTAAAATAGCGATGATTGATGAATAAAGCATTCTTTTGAATATGATTAGCTAGTATATAATTTCATATGGACACTTGAAAACAAAAAAATCAAACAATTCAAACATTTGTATATGAGATACTCTTCACAGCCGCGTTAACGACCAAGTATTTTATATACTTAATACTTAAGAAATTAACTGTATATACACATACAAATTATATGATGTTTGTACGGCCAGGTTAATGATTTGAATGCCACATTTATACAAAAACAGATGCTTTTGACAAACGACACTCTTTTAGCCGTGTTACCGATCGAGTGCCGCCTGAATCTAAGGAGAAATAATGGCTTGCATTCGAACATCATATAGCCACGTTACCGACCAACGCCCATATGTTTTTTGGGAAAGGGGAAGGAAAGTTGACTTACCATAAGGATACTAGATTTTTCGCATTACCGACGTAGTACCCAGACAGTAAGCCAATACTTACCACAAGGACACCATCTTCCCCGCTTCACTGAGGTGATGGCCCCGTGGTAAGCATTGTTCTGTAGAATAGCTTACGCACACACTTCCATTGTGTGGTAAGGTACCTTATGACTGCCGTGCAATACGGCAAAAGGCATGCTACCACACAACGCATGTTATAGAATTGATATTTTATTATCTATTACAGCTGCTGACAGGTGGAAAAAGCATCAACAGATAATGGATTATGCAAAAGGATATTACATTTTATGTATATTTGATTATTCAAGTGCTCTTTATGAGCTTTGGCCATTTATGTCCGGTCGGCCAGTTTGTACTCATTTTTGGGCATTCAATAAATCTATAAATAAATACATACAAGAGGGAAATGCTCACTCTTGCACGGGGGGAGATTGCACCCAGTGTCTGTGTATTCTTCTCTCCTCTCTTCTCTTATCTCTCACCGTGTTGGCGTAGCACTCCACTTTAGGAGGTGCGTATGCAGGCTTCTTTTCTCTCTCTACCACTCTATCTCTCTCTTTGTTCGAGTACGGCATGGCATACGCGCTATGGGTGCCAGGTATGCCGATTTGTGCTTTTCATGGATTGCAACGTGTTATATATGTATTTTGCAGGGCAACCGCGCTTTCCGTCTGTAGCAGTGGTATCAGAGCCTTGGTCCACTCTTGAAGATGTGATGATGCAGAGTTATGGAGATTTAAGCAACCAAAATATCATTAAAGCTAAGTCTAAACAAATTTATTTTACTTAATTATTTTTGTTTTTGCACCATATGGTTTTCTTTTCTTCTTCTTTTTTTGAAGAGATTTGAGTGATTAGGGAGCAATTAATGCCTGATTAAGACACGATAATAGAGATTTTTTTACATGTATGTAAAGTTGGACTAAGACACAAGAAGAGAAAAGTATTATCTCAAAAGTATAGAGGATAAAGATCTTAGAGAGGATAGTTTATATAGAATTAAAAAAAGGGGTAGTAGAAGATTAAAAAGGAGAACACACACTTTAACTCCCTTGGAAAATCTCAAGAGTCTCCTGTCACCAGAAGCGAAGGAATTTTTTTACCTGTGGGAATTGAATCAAGAAGGGCTTAGAGGCAAAAGAAGGTTTATACAATCTTTAATGTTGTAAAGACTGTCCATTAGGGGTTTTTTTTCTTTCTTTTAAAAAAAATGCAAGAGTCGTCCCCATGCTTTTATGAATTTGTAGGCATAATCTTGGTCATGGCTCTTGCTTGTTGATGGGACTGCGCCCTGTAGGGGCTGAGTGGGAATCTAAAAGGCTACCCCAATTTTTCTCAGTAGTGGGAGAGAACCTAAGATAAATTTCTTTAGCTTATTCAAGAACTCATTGCATGGTTCCATTTGCTACGTCGTCCACTATGGAAACGAACATATCCCAGAGCTAGCAAAGGTAGATTGCAATGCTATACCCTACTGCACCCTTGCAATGGTTGGCATTTCCGACTAGTGGGCAACAAACCCACTCCCACCCTCCGCCGAAATCAACCATCGTAGGACCTCACAGGCTGGCCACAGCTTATTGGCATGCTGGCCCTCGGTCATCAGAGACCATGTTGTACAAAAACATCGACTACACAATGACGGAAATAACAACCCACACCACCAACTACAACCGCTCATTGATGCGAATGGCAACACTAATCACTCCTTTGCGGTTACATTGGTTACGCTCTGCCAACCCACCCACCAAACTTCCATGCACCTGCTCTATCTTCTCCCAACCACGAGTCACAACCATATCTACTCACCCACCAACCACCTCCCCATGCAGCCACAAGTTGCAACCTCTGTCTCTCTCTCTCACTCCTTTAATTTTGTTCTCTCTCTTCCTTCTCCTTATAGCAACATACATAGACGAAGCTCTTCAGCAAACTGATGTGATAGATTTTCAGACAACACCTGCTGTCGGGCATCCTCGGGCATTCACGATGATGATGTTGCATTTTCTTGTGATGATTTTAGACTTTTAGTTTTTATTCTTTCATTGTAATTCGTTTTATTTTTGTACCCAGGTATTGGATTAGATCCACAAGGATCTTCTCACTTTATTTTCATAGGTAATTTTGGTATTTTAAAAACAGTTACTATAACATTTTATTTCATTTCACTCTCTTCACAATCCCCCGCCACCCCCTCTATTGTTATGTTTTGATAATTGACGTCAATCATGTTATATTATTTCATAATTATGCAATGTATAAAAATCCTCAATTGCATTAATATATATATATATATATATATATATATATATATATATATATATTATTATTATTATTAATAAAAAGGAAATAATAATAATAATACATTAGAGAACACACATCTACCTGATACTTGAACAATGCAACAGGCAGGGCTCATATATGATTTAGACGCTAGTGTCATACACTAACCACCCTCAGAATTGCACCTTATCGCGAGAAATTTTGTTCATTCTAGTTGAACATTGTTAGTGAGTTGGAAAGCAGTTTTTTTATGAAACTTTCAACCACAATTAAGTGCTTCAAAAGTGTCTGAGCACAAGTTTCCCTGCAAACTACTCATACACTTGATACGTTCTTGCTATTGTTATTACAATGTTCATAATTGTGTTCTATGTTTATCTAGCATTCTTTTCAAATGACTTTACCTAAATTTTAAATACACACACTCTCTCTCGAATTATCAGTTTTAAAATCAATAGACTCAAGATATTCCGCCTTTGGCCACGTAAATTTAGTGTATGATTCGCTTGTTGTTGAATTTAACACAAAGTCGTTTTTAGTGCTTTGTTTTTTTAGAAAAGTTTTGCAAATAAATCTAAATACAATGTTCTCATATCAAGCTCCAGGTATGAAATTCCCATCTCTTCTCTTATCTTGGCCCCTCAAAATTCCCCGACTCTTCACCACATATCCTTATGTACAAATCCTATAGTTTAATAGTGGTTTGAAAAATTAAATTTCATTTCTTTTATGTGAGACTTTTTTTAATATATTCTCACACCCCTATCAATACCCAGGCACCATGGTAATAGGCAAGATTTTTTTTCCAGATACTTTAAGACGTCAGAACTTCCTTACTTGTTTACATTATGTTTCCAACATCCATTGTTTCTAATGTCATGACTTCTATTTTCTTCGATTGGACTCTTTTCTGAGATGAATTGTCATACCACTACTTACAGGAGCTCAGTTGGTGTGCAATGATCAATAAGATTTGATACATTCTTCCACATTCCACTCTATTCCAATTTCAGATCAAACAGGTCATTATTTTTCACTTTTATGCCTAGACTAGTCCATTGGTCGCAGACACACAGATTCGCCGATTTAGGTAGTGTGTAGATACTCATCTTGGTGCAGATTCACCGATTTAGGTAGCACATTGATAAAACGGAAGATTCAATATTTCTAAATAATAACCAATGCAGATTCATCGATTTAGGCATCATTAGTGCAGATTCATCGATTTAGGCATCATTAGTGCAGATTCGCTGATTTAGGCAGCACGTCAGGTGTAGATTCGCCGGTTTAGGCAACATCGATAACAAAATCATGCTGCAGTGGCTGGCCACCACTGTAACTAGTGTCAAGGGATATGTGTTCTCTACGTGAGTCGAGCAGGCACCGGGCCTCTGGCTGTGGGAGGTGTGAAAGAGAGAGAACAAGAGACAATGACAGCTCTACCAATCACCACAATCATCAATTAATTGATTATTAACTTGAGTACAACTTATTCCTTATGCCAAGGCGGGCTGTTAATAGCACTGTCACTTGGATCATCTACTAACTAGGAGTTTAGGCTCCCGCTTTACAGAATTAACCAGGCCGTTAGCGACACCGGACTTAAAAGAATGTTAATTCAATCTCTATATGATGACGGTTGTGGAAATGTCCTCCTGTCGCTTTATACTGCCTTTGAATTATCTGCTTCAATTACCTTGCGTATTCTGCAAGTTTCAATTCAGTTCACTGCCTGGATCATCAAGTTTCAGTAGTTATCAATTATCATGATGTGTGCACTTGCACTGCCTTATCTACCATTCATGAGCCTCAACTTCTCCTTTACTCAACTTGCTCTGATTCCCTTAACCCTTGCTTATTTGCCTCGACTTACTCCCTTGGTTGCTTCGACCAAGCTCGCCCTTCCTTGTTTGCTTCGGTTGCTAAGCCCTTTCTTAAGCCGAAAGAGAGAAAGAGCTCGTCTTCTATCATCTCCTCCCTTATTATCTCCTCTTCTTGCTTCGTCGATAGCCTTCTTGAGCTCCGTCGCCTTCGAGCTCCCTTTGTTTTTCCTTGCTATGCTTGCCTCCGCCAATCTTTCTTCGCTTGCCTCAAGCTCTTCTTCTCCTTGGTTCTCCTCCTAGTTCTTGTTGGCTTGCCTTCTTCTCATGCCAAAGCCCGATGGAGAGAGAGAGAGAGCACGCCGTCTCTCCAAGCTGAGAGAGAGAGAGAGAGAGAGAGAGAGAGAGAGAGAGAGAGCCTAGCTCGAGGTTCCTCCATCCCTCGTTATTCTCCTCCCCATCTCCTCGTTTCCTTGCCCTCGTTGGCTTTCAATCCCTCTCGCCTGCAATAGGCCCTTCTTCTCGTTCCCTTCATGCAATAACCCCTCACTATTAATAGCGTCCTTTTTATATGCAGTGGCGCCGGGCGCTAGTGACGTGGCACGGGAACGACCGCGATGACGTGGCAGTCGGCAATTTCGGCAGCACGGATGACGACCCCGCTGGTGCCGGAAGGGAGCGCCATGGCATGCTCTTCGCTTTCCTTTGCTGCGGCAACCTCAGTCAATGCTCGACCTGGCCACCACGATCCCATTCCTCCCCTGCGCAGCTCGTCCACGCTGCCTATTTGCTGCCGCCATGCTTTTTTTCCTTCAGTTCCCATTAAAACCCTTAATTTGGGTGGCCTTGGTTGGCTTGGACGGGCGGCCAATCCCCTGCTTGGGCGGGCGACCAATTAGGTTATTAAAAAGGCCCTCCTTCCTTAGTAAGGGCACCACAGTTGGTATACATAACGGCCGTGCAGTGCCTACAAGTAGAAGGCATCACATTTGGCTAGTAGAAGGCTTCTCATTTGGCATGCATACCGGCCAAGGCTTTGCTACTTTTCTTCATCGGCGGCCATAGTCACATTTGGCATAAATATCAGTTAAGCCATTGCGTCCTTGACATCATCTTCCACATCCACTGATTAGCAATATCATCGTGAATTCTACTGCCCACTCTAGTGTGTTGAATGGCACCGTGGCTTCCAAGATGCAAGTATCAGTGATTGCATTGGACGGAAGGTCTTCCCATCACATTCAGTCAAAGATGGTCATACTAGCCAGGCATTGCCAATTACGACTACCGCCGGCCAACATTGGCATCTGCCCGCATCAGCCCACATTTAGCATACACATCGGGCACTGCACTGCATTAAGCCAGATGAATGTAATTGATCAGGGCGACTAGGGCGGTTCGAACCCGGCCCCCGGCGATACTTAAACTGGCCATATCTTGCCAACTGAAACCCCAATTGACGAACTGAAAAAACCGACATGCTCCTGAAATTGAGCACTTCATGTCCGTGCATTCATTTCAATTTTGTCCCCTCAACTGCAGTTTCCCAATCCGGTACGGATCTGCATTAACTCAAACTTCAAAGTGACATAACTTCTTTACCGTGGCTCCAATCGACGAGCCGTAAAGACAGGCCGGTAGAGCACTTCAAGCACTACAGTTTTAGATCATAATTTCTCATTTGTGGTCACTGCAAGCATACTCATTTTTGGCATCATTGAGGCATCTGTTGGCCCTTCTAAGCCGCATCTGGCATACGTTAATCATTAAGTTGGCCTGTTATCAAGCCATGATCACTACTCACTTAATGTGTAGGCTTCAAAGAAGCTTAGCTTGCATTTCTCTGCTCTTTTTCTCATCATGGCAGTGGAGCTGTACGACATCCATCCCCTCTGAACCTGCACAGCCTTCGGTCTGTGCCAATAGCACTTCAATCTGCATCTGCTACAGGTACCTTAAGCTCTTTGCCATCATCAGACTCACATAGCTGTTAAACATATGAAAAATGAAATAAGGCTTATACCCTATCATCAATGTTTTAGCTTAATCATTAGGTAGTTGTCCATCAAAAATCTCTGAATTGTATCTGTCGTATCTTCAAAGTATTCAATTATGGATAATCTGTTTAGTGACCCCGCCAGACTCAAGTGCTCCAGTTAATGATGCACACGGCTTGACCATTAAGCTCTCCTTAAGGAACCCTGTCAAGCTCAAGTATGCCTTACTCTATCTGCACACGGAATGGCCGTCAACTCCTTTACTTCAAGTTCTGTTAGCAGAACCAACTCAAAAGATGTGAAGACACTTCATCAATTGTCCAAAGAAGTCAGCTGGAAGCCAGCCATGTAATCTTATTGAATGCATAACCAAAAACTCTTCTGACTTAGCATAAATCTAGGAAACAAAACCTTGTACCATGCAACCTGCTACATCAGATAGCTAGTACTCTTCAAATCTGCAAACTGGCACTTTAGTAGCCCCCGAGATCAAACGGGAAACCAATCAATTGCCCCACTGTGAGCATTCCTTGAAAAAATTTGGACCACCCTCCAGGATCATAGGGAATATACAAGAATTTCCAATCAATACAGCATAAACATACATTAATCCACAAATCTTCATACAAACCGCTGGATCATATGGCATATAAGTCAATTGCCCAGGATCGCGCATATATCTGTCACCTTCTGGGTCAAAAGCTAGCTCAAAATCCCCTACATCATAGGGTAGCATCAGATTCCATATAGCATCAGGTAGCATCAGATACTGCCATATCCCCTGTGCAACTGGCTCATCCAATTGTCGATCATCAATCACAGGTAAAAGCATTGGCAGTTCACCTTCACTCTCACTTGTATTAGAATCCCAATCATGCATATCTGAATACATCAAGTCTCTGATAAAATCCTCTTCATTAGGCTCAAAGGATGCATCTGAAAACAACTCTCTATCTCGTAGAGGCTCAAAATCAAGTAGTGCATCATCTAACAGCTGCATAAGTTCATCATCTGCTAAATCTGAAAAAACTGGCTCATGCATGATTCTGGATTGATTGGTATCCTTAGCATCTATATTTGAGAACCCTTCCAAAGCTTCATCTAGTAAGAATATAAGGTCTAGGTCTACCGCTTGAGAAGGTTCCTCCATCTTGTACATCTCAGGTTGCTGTAAACTAAGATTTCCACATGTGACATGCATACTAAATGCATCTATTGTAAACTGCTCTTTAAGTCTTGCATCCTCATCCAGATACCTTTGCACTTCTGTAGCACAAAGTTTAGCATGCACATTGAAAATTTCATCTACTGCCTTGTCTGTATCATCGGCACAATGAAACCAATTATATTCATCAACAAGAGATTGCACTTCGCTATGCACCCCCTCTGAATTAGCATCATCAATTTCATGATCATCTTGCCATAGTGTGAGTCCTGTCTCACAAATTCTTGATAGAGAAGAAGTTTGCTCCCTCTCTAAATCACCATCATCAAATTCAGGATCATTCTGCCAGATCGGTAGCTCTAGGTCACAAAAGCGTGTCAAAGGAGTCTGCACCCCCTCTGAATCATCATAATCACGTTCAAGATCAGTTTTCCAATTTGGTAGTTGTGCTTCACAAAAGCTTGTCAATGAAGGAGTCTGCACCCCTTCTGAATCAAGCACATACTCTTGCTTAGCCAAGTCCTCAAAATCTGGTACATCCAAATTCGATAAATCTGGTATACCAAAATCCATGGTCTTGCTGCTCTCAACAATAGCCCTGCTTTGACCTATGACATCTGTATCATTAATCAACTCTTTGGCAGAACCTGTATCAGTATCATCAATCACCTCTATGGTAGAATCTGTACCAGAAAAATTTTGCTCTAATTCTGGTTTAGTAGCAAAATTATCAGTTGTAATTGAATCTTCTTGCATGTCTACTTGAATTTGGTTGCACTCATTTACCTGCAAAATTTCTTCTTGAGCTTTAGCAGCTTCACTGTTTTTATCCCCTGCTTTCTTTTCTTCATGTACTGCATGCATAGGTTCTTTGCAAAATTCATTCTGTGTATTCCAAACTACATGTGTAGATTCTTTGAAAAATTCACCATGCGTATCCTGAAGCTGTAAAGCCTCACCCTCAAAGCCTTCTACTTCATGCACAACATCTGCAAAACCCAACTTTGCATACACAGCTTCAACTATGTCTTCATCATTAGCCTGTAAAAAAGTAGCATCTTGCATAATAAACTCATCAATCATAGCTTCTAACTTTGATCGTACTTGTCCTCGAATATCTGCGTAGTTTGGTAGACTTGAACTCTGTTCTTGATAGCCTTCATACTGCTCATAACGTACTTACACAATAGATTCTTTGAAATACTCCCAGTCATCGTTGCAAGCTCTGGTAACCTCTTGAATCTGCTCCTTCACATCTGAACTCACTAACTGCTCAAAAGTTTTGATCATCAACTCTTCTGGTATCCCTCTTACCTTGGTCTCCAGCTCATAGCACTCAAGGTATCCCTCTGGATAGTATCCATCAAAGACTCGCCTCTCGTCATATACCGCATCTAAAGCTGCATTCAAAGCTTCATCCATTTGATTTTTCTTCTTTATTGTCTCTATTTCAAGCAGAGATCCTTGAACCAATTGAAGCATCTTTGAAAAATATGGAACTGTTGACTTATCATAAAACCCGTTTGCACTTAATTCTGCAATCATCTTCATCATCTGCTCTCAATCATCCATCTTTACCTCCCACCCCGGCTCGTTTCGCGTCGGGTTCACCAAAGATGTCGGGGGATATGTGTTCGCTACGTGAGCCGGGCAGGCGCCGGGCCTCTGGCTGTGGGAGGTGTGAAAGAGAGAGAACAAGAGACAATGACAGCTCTGCCAATCACCACAATCATCAATTAATTGATTATTAACTTGAGTACAACTTAGTCCTTACTCCAAGGCGGGCTGTTAACACCACTGTCACTTGGCTCATCTGCTAACTACGAGTTTAGGCTCCCGCTTTACAGAATGTTAATTCAATCTCTATATGATGACGGTTGTGGAAATGTCCTCCTGTCGCTTTATACTGCCTTTGAATTATCTGCTTCAATTACCTTGCGTATTCTACAAGTTTCAATTCAGTTCACTGCTTGGATCATCAAGTTTCAATAGTTATCAATTAGCATGATGTGTGCACTTGCACTGCCTCATCTACCATTCATGAGCCTCAACTTCTCCTTTACTCAACTTGCTCTAATTCCCTTAACCCTTGCTTATTTGCCTCGACTTACTCCCTTGGTTGCTTTGACCAAGCTCGCCCTTCCTTGTTTGCTTCGGTTGCTAAGCCCTTTCTTAAGCCGAAAGAGAGAAAGAGCTCGTCTTCTATCATCTCCTCCCTTATTATCTCCTCTTCTTGCTTCGTCGATAGCCTTCTTGAGCTCCGTCGCCTTCGAGCTCCCTTTGTTTTTCCTTGCTATGCTTGCCTCCGCCAAGCTTTCTTCGCTTGCCTCAAGATCTTCTTCTCCTTGGTTCTCCTCCTAGTTCTTGTTGGCTTGCCTTCTTCTCATGCCAAAGCCCGATGGAGAGAGAGAGAGAGCACGCCGTCTCTCCAAGCTGAGAGAGAGAGAGAGAGAGAGAGAGCCTAGCTTGAGGTTCCTCCATCCCTCGTTATTCTCCTCCCCATCTCCTCGTTTCCTTGCCCTCGTTGGCTTTCAATCCCTCTCGCCTGCAATAGGCCCTTCTTCTCGTTACCTTCATGCAATAACCCCTCACTATTAATAGCGTGCTTTTGATATGCAGTGGCGTCGGGCGCTAATGACGTGGCACGGGAACGACCGCGATGACGTGGCAATCGACAATTTCGGCAGCTCGGATGACGACCCCGCTGGTGCCGGAAGGGAGCGCCATGGCATGCTCTTCTCTTTCCTTTGCTACGGCGACCTCAGCCAATGCTTGACCTGGCCACCACGATCCCATTCCTCCCCTGCGCAGCTCGTCCATGCTGCCTATTCGCTGCCGCCATGCTTTTTTTCCTTCAGTTCCCATTAAAACCCTTAATTTGGGTGGCCTTGGTTGGCTTGGACGAGCGGCCAATCCCCTGCTTGGGCGGGCGACCAATTAGGTTATTAAAAAGGCCCTCCTTCCTTAGTAAGGGCACCACAGTTGGTATACATAACGGCCGTGCAGTGCCTACAAGTAGAAGGCATCACATTTGGCTAGTAGAAGGCTTCTCATTTGGCATGCATACCGGCCAAGGCTTTGCCAATTTTCTTCATCGACGGCGCCATAGTCACATTTGGCATAAATATCGGTTAAGGCATTGTGTCCTTGACATCATCTTCCACATCCACTGATTAGG
The DNA here is from genome assembly GCF_014529385.1 of Adiantum capillus-veneris. Lineage (NCBI taxonomy): Eukaryota > Viridiplantae > Streptophyta > Polypodiopsida > Polypodiales > Pteridaceae > Adiantum > Adiantum capillus-veneris. Next base: position 75,999,837 of record NC_140945.1, read on the forward strand.
AATATCACCGTGAATTCTACTGCCCACTCTAGTGTGTTGAATGGCACCGTGGCTTCCAAGATGCAAGTATCAATGATTGCATTGGACGGAAGGTCTTCCCATCACATTCAGTCAAAGATGGTCAGACTAGCCAGGCATTGCCAATTACGACTACCGCCGACCAACATTGGCATCTGCCCGCATCAGCCCACATTTAGCACACACATCGGGCACTGCAGTGCATTAAGCCAGATGAATGTAATTGATCAGGGCGACTAGGGCGGTTCGAACCCGGCCCTCGGCGATACTTAAACTGGCCATATCTTGCCAATTGAAACCCCGATCGACGAACTGAAAAGACCGACATGCTCCTGAAATTGAGCACTTCAGGTCCGTGCATTCATTTCAATTTTGTCCCCTCAACTGCAATTTCCCAATCCGGTACGGATCTGCATTAACTCAAACTTCAAAGTGACATAACTTCTTCATCGTGGCTCCAATCGACGAGTCGTAAAGACAGGCCGGTAGAGCACTTCAAGCGCTACAGTTCTAGATCATAATCTCTCATATGTGGCCACTACAAGCATACTCATTTTTGGCATCATTGAGGCATCTATTGGCCCTTCTAAGCCGCATCTGGCATACATTAATCATTAAGCTTGGCCTGTTATCAAGCCCTGATTACTGCTCACTTAATGTGTAGGCTTCAAAGAAGCTTAGCTTGCATTTCTTTGCTCTTTTTCTCATCATGGTAGCGGAGCTGCACGACAGTGGTATGATTTTGTTACCCAAGTATAGAAAATGAAAGATATTTTGGATTTGGATTTGGAATTAAATTCGGAATTGGTATATGAAGATTTTCTGTCGCGACAATATTTATGAAAGTGAACTTGAGATTAATGAGAATTGATTTACAAAATGATGAGTGTGACCAATGATATCCTGATTCATCAGGGTATGGCATATACTGCTTATTCTAGTGCTATGGGACACTAGAATAGGTAGTATGTGGATGACGACAGGAATAACCAATGTATCTAATTTTATTGGATTTTTCTTCTACTATTTAATAGAGATTTCTAATCATTGTTTTTGACAAGTATTATTTGCAGATTTTTATCTTCGCAACTGAGGACAGTTGCTTTCCAACGGAGAGGTATGTTATAGAATTGATATTTTATTATCTATTGCAACTGACAGGTGGCAAAAGCCTCAGCAGATAATGGATTATGCATAAGGATATTACATTTTATGTATATTTAATTATTCAAGTGCTCTTTATGAGCTTTGGCCATTTATGTCCGGCCGGCCAGTTTGTACTTATTTTTGGGCAGTCAAGAAATCTATAAATAAATGCGTGCAAGAGGGAAATGCTCACTCTTGCACGGGGGGAGATAGCACCCAGTGTCTATGTATTCTTCTCTCCTCTCTTCTCTTATCTCTCGTCGTGCCGGTGTAGCAATCCACTTTAGGAGGTGCGCCTTTCAGGCTTCTTTTCTCTCTCTACTGCTCTATCTCTCTTTGTTCGAGTACGGCATTGCATACGCACTATGGGTTGTGCCAGGTATGACGATTTGTGCTTTTCATGGATTGAAACGTGTTATTTAAATATTTTGCAGGACAACCACGCTCTTCGTCTATAGCAACGCATACACAACACATACCCGGATCGTGTGGTCCGGTACTCCGCTATTGCCGCGCACTACGATGCAGAGCACGCTCCCACACGACCCCCTCTCTCCCTCTCTCCTCTCTCCTCTCGATGTACCTGCAAAGGCGGTCGACAAGCTCTCTCTCTCTCTCTCTCTCTCAGAAGATGAAACAAAGAAATAACACCCAGCGGACCCGATCGGGCCCGTAGATATATAATTCTGCAGGCCCAGCGGGCTTTTTAGTATTCCCGGCGGGCCCGCAAGGAAAATGGAAAAGCCCGGCGAGATTTTAGTGGGTCTCCACATTGCCCTAAACCGGATTCTTTGTGATCATGTTAAGTGTAATCATGTAAATGTGTCAATAAGACCTTGTGATCACACAAAATTTGTGGTAACTACGTAAATATTAAATCCTTGGCAGTGTGTTAAGTATGGAGCCTGATTTACCCTTGTAATTTTCTGTGGTAAAAGCGCACATTTGTAAGGCCCCCATTATGAGGAGAAGCCATCGTGCGTGAAGGAAAATCACTCACTGGAAACCAAAATTTTCACGGACAAGAATCAGGGGCAACTTTAGAGGCCTTGGGGACGGAGGCCCCCGAGATTTTTTTTTTCGCCGGAATATTATGGCCGGACGGCGGCCGGAAAGTGGTCGGAAAACAACCGGTCGGTTGGCCGGTGGCCGGTAGTCAATGGCCGGTGGTCGGAAGTCAATGGCCGGTGGCCGGTGGCCGAATTCAAAAGCGGACTTGTCTTCTCAATGGCGGCCACACATGGGCGGATTGGAGGGTCCTATTTGAACTTATTTGCACAAGGGCGGCTACACATGGCTGTATCTCATAAGAGAGGGCAGCCCTTTTGGCCTATAAAAGGAGGCCATTTCTACACACATTTCATAGTGTGAAGTTGATGCAACAAGGTGAGTGTGAGGTGGTGAGAGTGAAGCAAGGCGGGAGCTCTATCAAGGGTTTAATCCCTTTGTAAACTACTTCTTCTTTTGAAGTGCTAAAGCCATTGAGTGGCTGCTTTCCCGTGGATGTAGCCCACATTGGGTGAACCACGTATATCGTGTGTATTCTCTCTCTCTCTCTCTCTACTCTATAATCTCTTGTGTGTGAAATCTATCTCTCTCCATTAAGTAGTCTACTCAAAAATCTATTTAGCTACGTCTTATTTCCTAACAACTGGTATCAGAGCAAGGTTTGCTCGTAGCTAAATTATCTCAAGGAAAGGATTCCTTGAATTGAGTGGGAGTTATGGCGGAGGAAGGGAAGCTCAAGATTGAGAAGTTCAACGGCAAAAACTACCAACATTGGAAGATGCAGATTGAAGACTATCTCTACCAGAAGGACCTCTATTTGCCACTAGGCGGTCTTGCGAAGAAGCCCGCAACAATGGCAGATGAATCATGGATTGTCCTTGATCGAAAGGCACTGAGAACAATCAAGTTAAGCTTGGCGTCAACGGGTGGCCTTCAATGTTTCGGAGATGAAGACCACGGAGGAATTGATGAAGTCACTTGACGACTTCTACGAGAAACCATCGGCATCCAATAAGGTATTTCTTATGAAGCGCTTGTTCAATCTAAAGATGGCAGAGAATGGTTCAGTTGTAGAACACCTAAATGACTTTAACACAAACATAAGTCAACTTCGTTCAGTGAAAATCAATTTCTATGACGAAGTGCGAGCTCTCCTTATACTATCATCTCTACCGGATAGTTGGGACAGCCTTGTGATGGCTGTAAGTAATTCTATCTCTGGCACAAATACTCTTAAGTTTGATGATGTTGTGGGTGTTCTCCTAAGCGAGGAAATGCGAAGGAGAAGCACAGGAGAATCATCAAGTGCTGCACTATCAATGGAAACAAGAGGAAGGCCTAAGGAGAGGTTCAAAAACCAAAAGGGTCGTGATCGCTCAAGGCGGAGCAAGTCACGCACAAAGTCAGTTCTTGAATGTTGGAATTGCGGCAAGAAGGGCCACGTCAAGAAGGATTGCTGGTCCAAGAAGAAGAAGGAGACAGAGTCTCAAGACAACAAGCAGACATCGGAGGCCAATGTGGCAGGTAATGTAGAGCAAGATGCTCTAATTCTCTCATTAGACAATGTGTCTAATTCCTGGATAGTAGATTCCGGGGCTTCATTCCATGCGACACCACACAAGCAACATTTCCAAGACTACACCAAAGGTAATTTTGGGTATGTATACTTGGGAGATGATGAAGCTTGTGAGATTGTCGGCAAAGGTACAGTTTCTGTCAAAACTACTAACGGAAATGAATGGAAGCTTAAAGATGTTAGGCATGTTCCTTCTCTTCGCAAAAATTTGATCTCTACAGGACAATTGGACGATGAAGGTCACAACATTGCACTCGGAAACAAACGGTGGAAGATCTCAAAGGGATCTTTGGTGGTTGCCAAGGGAGAAAAAGTCGGTACACTTTACTTGTGTACTGTTGGCACGCAACCTTCAGCTTGTGCATCAACTACAGAAGTTGACAGTGCGGTGTGGCACTACCGACTTGGGCATATGAGTGCCAAAGGAATGCAAATCCTTCAAACAAAGAAGCTTCTACCAGGTTTGAAAGAAGTGGACTTAGAGTTCTGTGAAGATTGTGTTTATGGTAAACAAAAGAGGGTAAAATTTCAAAAATCAGGAAATGAAAGAAAAAATAAAAAACTTGAGTTGGTTCATTCTGATGTTTGGGGTCGTGCAAGTACACCATCACTTGGTGGCTCATTGTACTATGTAACATTCATAGACGATGTGACTAGAAAAACATGGGTTTATGTCATGAAGAATAAATCCGATGTATTTTTCATATTTCAAAGGTGGAAAGCCTTTGTGGAGAATGAAACAGGTACCAAGGTTAAATGCCTCAGATCCGACAATGGAGGCGAATATTGCAGCCAAGCTTTTGTGCTAGCAATGGCATTTGGAGGCAAAGGACAACCCCAAGGACACCTCAACAAAATGGGAGTTCGGAAAGGATGAACAGGACAATCATGGAACGAGCACGAAGCATGCGGCTACATGCAGGCCTACCGCTTGAGCTTTGGGTGGAAGCTGTAAGTACGTCTGTGTACTTAATCAATCGGTCACCCTCAATGGCATTGGATGGGGGAGTTCCAGAAGAGGCATGCACAGGTAAACCGGTGAATTATGCATTTCTCAAAGTGTTTGGGTGTGAGGCTTTCATGCACATAGATAGAAGCCTAAGATCAAAGCTAGATGCAAAGTCCAAAAAGTGTTTCTTCATTGGCTATGGAGAAGGAGACTTTGGGTATCGCCTATGGAATCCTAAAGATGGTAAAATCTTAAGGAGTAGGGATGTAATTTTTAACGAACAAAATATGTACAAAGATTACTTGGAAAGAAAACAAACAAAAGAAACAGGTGATGAGTACATGGAGCTTGAGGACGGTGAAGACTCAAGGACTGCAAACGGTGACAATGTGCAACAACGTCAACCAAATGAGGAGCCTCAACCTATTCCTCGAAGATCTACAAGAGCAAGTAGACCTCCAAAAAGTTTTGTTCCTTCCTTCAACCATCTCTTGATCTCAGATTCTGGAGAGCCGGAATCATACGAAGAAGCTATGCAACATGAATCCAAAGAAGAATGGACGAAGAGCATGCAAGTGGATATGGACTCACTACATCGCAACCAAACATGGGAGTTGGTTGAGTTGCCTAAAGGTAAGCGGGCACTTCAAAACAAATGGGTGTACAAGGTGAAGGAAGAAGAAGGTGGGAAGAAAAGATACAAGTCTAGGCTTGTGGTAAAAGGTTTTTCTCAAAAGAAAGGTATTGACTTCAATGAAATATTTTCTCCTGTTGTTAAAATGAACTCAATTAGGCTTGTCTTAAGCCTTGTGGCTGCTCATGATCTAAATCTCGAGCAAATGGATGTAAATACGGCATTCCCTCACGGTGACTTAGAGGAGGAAATCTACATGCTTCAACCAAAGGGGTATGAAGTAAAAGGTAAGGAGAAAATGGTTTGCAGATTAAAGAAGAGCTTGTATGGCTTAAAGCAAGCATAAAGACAATGGTACTTGAAGTTTGATCGATGGATGTTGGATCATGGATTCACAAGATGCAACTCGGATCACTGCGTCTACACGAAGAATTTGGGAGATGGGAAATTCATCATCCTAATGTTGTATGTTGATGACATGTTGATTGCAAGTGCTAACATGCAGGACATCAAAGACTTAAAAGAGGAGCTGTCCAAATCTTTTTCAATGAAAGATTTAGGTGCTGCAAAGAGGATACTTGGTATGAAAATATCAAGGGACAGGACGAAGAAGACAATAAAGCTATCTCAAGAAGATTACATCAAGAAGGTACTAGAAAGGTTTGCAATGAAAAATGCAAAACCAGTTTCTACACCTTTGGCTGGTCATTTTAAACTAACGAAGGATATGTGTCCAAAGACACAAGAGGAGATAGCCTATATGTCTAAAGTTCCATATGCTGCAGCGGTAGGTTCTCTAATGTATGCTATGGTCTGGACAAGGCCATACATTGCACATGCAGTGGGAGTTGTGAGTAGGTTCATGGACATTGGCAAGCTGTGAAGTGGATACTTAGGTATCTAAAAGGGACAACACCAAATGCTTTGTATTTTGGAGGAGCTGATATTTTTCTAGAAGGTTATGCTGATGCAGATATGGCAGGTGACAAAGATACTCGAAGGAGCACTACTGGCTATGTGTTCACGGTTGGAGGCACAGCAGTAAGCTGGGCTTCAAAGCTGCAGAAAGTGGTTTCACTTTCTACCACGAAAGCAGAGTATGTAGCAATGACGGAGGCAAGCAAAGAAATTATGTGGCTTCACAGATTCTTAGAAGAGCTTGGATTCAAACAAGACAATTGTGTCTTGTACAGTGATAGCCAAAGCGCTATCCATCTTGCAAAGAACTCAGCCTTTCATTCAAGGACAAAGCACATTGAGGTGAGATATCACTTCATACGCACTCTTTTGGAAGAGGGACAGCTAAAGCTAGGAAAGGTGCATACAAGTGAAAATCCTGCAGACATGTTTACAAAGGTGGTCAACAAGGAGAAGTTGAGCTTTTGCTGAGCTTTTGCTCATCTTCAATCGGCATTCAAGGATAAGAAGCCAGAATGGAAAGCAGTCACAGGTTTGGTTTGGAGATCAGTCTCCAAGTGGGAGATTGTTAAGTATGGATCCTGATTTACCCTTGTAATTTTCTGTGGTAAAAGCGCACATTTGTAAGGCCCCCATTATGTCTTCTCAAGGGCGGCCACACATGGGCAGATTGGAGGGTCCTATTTGGACTTATTCGCACAAGGGCGGCTACACATGGCTGTCTCTCATAAGAGAGGGCAGCCCTTTTGGCCTATAAAAGGAGGCCATTTCTACACACATTTCATAGTGTGAAGTTGATGCAACAAGGTGAGTGTGAGGTGGTGAGAGTGAAGCAAGGCGGGAGCTCTATCAAGGGTTTAATCCCTTTGTAAACTACTTCTTCTTTTGAAGTGCTAAAGCCATTGAGTGGCTGCTTTCCCGTGGACGTAGCCCACATTGGGTGAACCACGTATATCGTGTGTACTCTCTCTCTCTCTCTACTCTATAATCTCTTGTGTGTGAAATCTATCTCTCTCCATTAAGTAATCTACTCAAAAATCTATTTAGCTACGTCTTATTTCCTAACACAGTGGCGCATGAGGCAAAATTGGGACAGTTTTGGTGACGCACTCGCAGGCGAGTGGCCATAGCTGGCAGCCGGTGGTTCAAGGCGGCTGAGTGTGCAGTGATGATGTGGAAACCGCCTGTGAGACCTGGGTTCCCACGCCCATGAGGGCCTCCTACTTTTTGGAAGCAAAGCAAGACTCACCACTAGTGATATCGCTAGTGGTAAGGGGCAGTTTCTGTGAGTGAGTGAGAGACTATGGCCGGAGAAAAGCGAGCTAGGGCAAGCCGGGCGAATGGGCCCAAAAAATCTTGAACCTGGCCAAGAGGGCCAAGCAAATGCAGTCCAAAGAAGAGATCCCAAGAGGGGGCGCCATGTGCAAGGGGTAGGAGGGCACAGTCCGAAGAAAGGCCACTCCAAGGCCGGGTTCAAGGATGAATCCCATGCAGAGGGGAAGTGAGAGGTTCAAAAGGGGAGGCAAGCAAAGGGCAATCCGAGGGTGTGGATAGAGAGAAAGAGTAAGGGAAAGGGAAGAATTCCAAAGGGCGGCCAAAGAAGGTGGTCAAAGGCCCATCCAAGGGGCAGCTCCCAAGGCTCGGGGCCAAGAGGGCAAGTGAGAGGAGGGTCATGTGAGCAAAGGGTAGAAGGGGACAGTCCAAGGAGGTAAGGCCCGATAAAGAAAGAAAGCCCAAAAGGCAACCAAAGTAGAGAGTCCAAGGCAGAGCAAAGCAAAGCAAAGGACCACCCAAAGGCCGGGACCAAGAGGGAGAGTGAGGAGACAGAAGGCTGATGGAAGGTGGATCAAACAAAGGACCGGGCAAAAAATAGTCAAAGGGGAAGTCAAAGAGGCAGCGCAAGCTAAGCCTTCCAAAAGGTGGAAAAGAAGAAAAATATATATTTTTTTTTAAATGCCAAGGGGCACTAATGATATCGCTAGTGCACCCCCCTCAAGTGCAAAAGAAGAGAGTTAGAGAGCAAATGAAGCTAGAGGCGGCTACCCCCTCCCAAAGTTGCTAAATCAGAGTGCAAGGTGGACCAATTAGATCCTAGATGCCCAAATTGAAAGGGGCACCAACCATTTTTCATGCTTTTTTCCATAGTAGGCTTCCTGCCAGGGCCTTGAGCCAATGAGCCTGTAGAGAGCCAAGATAGAGTTAGTATGTAAGTTCTTGGGTTGGCTTTTTTGTGCAGAGGTGTGTGCTTGCAAAGCCCCAAGTGTGCGTTTTCTTGCCTGGTGACCATGTGGGTGCGCCGTTTGTTGCTGTAAAGTTGTAAAGGATGTTTGAACAGTGGTGAATCTTTCATGGTGTTTCTCTTGCATTGTTTCCCCTACCCCTCCTTCTCTACTTCTTTTGCTTGCGTGTGTGGTGCTGGTGCAGATGCATGTGCCCCCGGGCCCCTTCTTTGTGTGCAGAAAGGAAGTGAGTGTGGTTTCGTGTGCAGCAGTGGTTTGTGGCTCAAAACAAGTAGTGGAATGCCATTGTGTGTTGTGAGTTTTGAAGGTGAACTCTAGTGGATTGGGGTGTTGTGTATGCCTTGGGCTATAGAGAGGTAATGTTTTTTGTGCCGGTGTGTTTCCCCCATTCCCCCTCTCCAACGTGCGTTAAAGTACCATTTATAAACCTACTTATCTGTGAATTTTTTACAAATAAAATACACCCTTTTCCTATTCAATTTGTAGATTTCTTTTCCAAGTCCATTTTATGGTACCCTTTTGTATGTGAAAATGTGAGAATAAATTAGATTGAATAGCCCCTTCTGTTGCACTCATGTGATAGTCACGTAATTATCAAGTGACCCCCCTAAGCCTTCAGGTGTCAAAGCCTTCTTTTAGCTTTTAGTATTGTCAATCTTTATTTGAATTCTCATATTGGTTCCTTAAATAGTCAGTCTTTGCTTGGCATAATCGTGTATTGCACTAGTAGTTTTGATCTAGGGTCTACCTAGAAGCATTCCATATGGCCCTTGAACATCCAACAATAAGAATTTGGTCTCTAAATTTTCCTTGTCCACTTTGATCTACATCTTTTCAATTAGCACAGTAGCTTAGACAACCCAATGGTCAGCCAACCAGACTTTGAATGGTGCCGTTTTTAATTCTATGATTCCTAGTTTTTTCCTTAAACATTCTCCCAAGATATTGACACCAGCTCCCCCATCAAGAATCACTCCTAATAAGGGTTCACGTTGCTTTCTAAGCTTATAATCAATCTGGGTTATAGGGACCTCATCATCTTTGTTGGCTTCCAGATCCACTGCTCTGGCTTCGACCTCAACTTTCCTCGTCTGTCATATGAACTTTACAGCTTCCGGTAATGACAACCTGATATAATCGAGTTCTAATCTTAAATTCTGAATTTGTCCTCTTCCACTACCTTCCATTGCCCTTTGCCTTTCATACCGCTCTCTGCTATTCTCTCTTTCTCGTTTCAAAAGTTTGTTTTTCATTTTCCTCATGGATTTCTTCGATGAAAACCTCTTTGCTTTTGGTTACCACCCTGACTGGCATGGGCTCTGGTGTCTTCTAGTCAGGTATCTCTAGTTTAGCTCCACACTGGGCTGCAAAGTTCCCATATTTTCCACATGTATAGCAGTTTAAACTTATATTTTGAAAGTCTCCTCTACCTTTGCCTTGGCCAGTCCAGTACCCCTTTGGTATCTTCCATAGTCACTGCGAGTACCTATGCTAGTTTTAATCTCTTTGGACCCACTGGCTCTGTCTACTTTCACTGCTTCTGGATTTGTAAGTGCAATCATTGATAGATTCTTTTAAAATGATGGATTTTGATACCACAATTGTTCCAAACATGTCCATAGGCCTTACAATAAGTACATTGTGAACACTCATCAGACCTATGGTCTCTAGACCTGCACTTTGAATGCCAAATTTCCATTTTCTTAACTAAAGGTCTTGTTTTAGAAGTTAGTAATTTCAGCAATTTGATTTTGACATTCCCTCCAGTTTCTTGGTCCAGGATCCCTTTTTCTTCCCCTTGCCTTTGTCATCTGACTCACTTTCAGATGAACTTAGCTGAAATTTGTTTCTTATTCATTAATCGTTGGACTGTCTCTTTTTGTGACCTTTCTCTTTCTTAGCCTATTGTTCCAATTTCAACGCACTTTGTACCAAGTCATTAAACTTCTTTGTTGGAAATGGAGCCTCCTACTCCCTTAGTCTCTTACTTATGAATTTGTTTTGAAACCAAGCTCTTGTTCACTTTTCAAAAGGGGGCTCTTGTAGTTGTTTGGTCAGTTCCTTGATCTTTTCAATGTAGCTCTTGTCTGACAACTTGCCTTGTTTGACCTTATTGAGTTCACATAGGATGTCCTCATCTCATCTATTATCTGAGTATTCTAGTCTGAAAGCCTTTATGAGCTTGCTCTATGATTTGAGTTGGCAAGATGGATAATGGTAGTACCATTTCCTAGTTGCCTCTTTCAATGTCTAGGGAAAATATTCCCCCAATTCATCTTCATCTATATCTTTGAGTTCTACATAATTCTCAAATGCTTGAATATGGACATCAAGATATGAAATTTTCGGATTAGTGGAATGCTCAATCTGATTGCTTCTGGTTCTATTAAGGGTTTTCTTATCTTTGGATCTCCTTTTACAGTATTGATATGTGTCAACATCCCAGTCATTGTCTTTTTTAGTCTCAAACATTGTATCCTCTATCCTCTACTTTGCTAGTTTATGTCCTGATCAATGACTTCTTTTGTTGCCCTCACTTTCTTTAATGTGTTTTTGGCTACACGGAGACCCATGGGATCGGTTTAATTGTGCTCGCTCTACTTGTCTTTGCCTAGAATGATTTGACTGCTGAGAATTTTGCAATTTCTTAGTTGCTCCTCCCCCTAGTAGAGGCACATTTGTCTCATTCCCAGGTTCTCTCTCAGTGTCATAGCCTTCCTTTGATTCTTCCTGGATTGGACTGACACGGTTCAGATCATCCATGGATTGGGTAGCTGGCCTTTAACCTCATGCAACTCTTTTGGTGGCATGACTGATGTCTGATCTCGCTAGCACCAATGGGCAGGTAGGTCGTTTGTCCAGGTCACCTTAGCTCAAACCATCGTAATTTCCAAAATGGAATGAGTTGCACACTCTCAAGCAGCTCTTCTAGGTCAGTTGTTGGAGTCAGTTCAGATCAGTATGAGATTTCAAATCAAACAAGACTAGAAATGAAATAAAGACTAAAACTAGAAATGACATTAAATGCTTGAACTAGAAATTGAGAACAAACACTTGAACTGGAACTGAAACTGGGAATGTATATTCATATCAGATAAATGTGTACAAGTACAATCAGTGAGGCAAGTATGCTTTCAGCTTAGCAAGAATTACAAAGGTATGAAGGGTTCTAAGCTAAGGATGCACAATAGCATTTGGATTAGGATTAGGGAGTTAGGGATGCCATCCCCAAAAATGAAGTAGTGAGCCCTATATATATTTTTTTTTCAATGGCTCTCTAAATGACTGTTACCTCTGCTAGTTACCTCAAGAACTGGTTTTGGTAATTACCAACCTAGGCACCCTTGTTTGGAATCTGTCCCCACCATTTACAAGATAGCTCCTTATCAAAGGCATTGGTGTGTCACCTATTGAAGTGAAAGCTTTCAAAGCCACTTCCTACAAGGAGGCAAGGAAGGCAAAAGATCAATTAACCTTCTTGTTTCCTTTATAAGATGAGGTTGATCTTGCAGGAGGCCTTCTCTTAGGAAGAGCCTTAGAAGCTTGAGTGTTGGAAGAGGCCTTGCAAGCTTCACAAGGTAACTCTTCGTTAGTGTGAAGGGAGGCTTGAGCAAGGGAAAGCTCTTTCACTCCTTTATTGTTCAAGCAATCTTTGTTGAGATGGTCTTGTTGTTGGGTATGTGGCCTTTGGCTTATGCCACAACACAATGGTGTGTACCATCTCCAATCTAGTCAGCATCCAATCAATAGGTGACCATGTGACACCATGCTGGCTTAAGTGATTTGGAGGAGGAGCCAAAAATAAGTGCCCTTTGGAGGCCATGTGAGTTCAAGAGGAGGGAATTTTTAGTTTGAAAATTTGAAATTTAACAAAGATATATTAACAAGAGGGGGGTCTTAACTGATTTCAAAAAATAAAACCTGTCAATTCATTAAAAAAGAGAGGTCAATATATTTACATCTACATTTCAATAGAGGGGTTGTTTGTGTGTGCTACAAATGCACGTTATACAGTAAGGTTCTTAATATGGACCAACCTTTTGAGAGATACCTTTTGGCCCTTAAGAGGTGCACCTAGCCATTGTTCTACCACTTGTACTTTCCATGCTATTTTTATATGAGTAGCCACATCTTGTACACATTCTAACAACTGCTATCAAAGCGTTCTAGTAGTTAGCACCGTCCTAATCACATTAGATCCATTAGGTTCATTTTACTCTTTAGTCGATTCAATTGATTTGGTATGTGTAGGGGGGATGAGTACAGAGGGAAAACTTTGAGTGAGATTTTTGTCCAGAGAGAGGGGGGGGGGGGGGGGGGGGGGGGGGGGGGGGGTGGACGTTGTTGTGGTGTGAAGGCAAAAAGTAAAGAATGCACTATCAACAAGCAATCTTCCTTCTCTATTCAAAGCCCATGATGCATTCTTTACCACATCAACACACATATTTGGTTTCATATTGAGTTATAATACGCTCTACTCTTACGTACATAAGGTACAATCGATCCCCTTTTCCTTTTTTGAGACAATTTGCTTTAGCGATGACACATCATTCACTGCCATTTTCCACTGACTTAGTTGTCCTCCAGTTTTGAGCTTATACACAAAGGTTTCATCTCATTCCTCATGCACACAATCCTCTTTTCTTGTAATCACTCCCTTGCTTCAATTACCTCTTTGCATTTGTTGTGGCACTCCACATGCTTGCAACATATGGCATATCACACCTATTTCTAGCACATACCAATCAACCTTACCTCACCATGTTATTATCGTTAGGATGTCCCATTCCTTGCATTAATAACTAGCCTATTGAAATCTTTGGATTGTTGTCGATACCACTCCATGCAATTTGTGTTTTACTCTGGTTCCATACTACCTTCACCTACTTTGCATATGCTCCAATGTTGCCACAACCAAGATTTTGCATTATTCACGAAACAATTCAACCCCGCCCTTGTAACCATGCATCATTGATTGGCACCCCACTCCATGCATTGCATTCTTTCTTTCCCACAATTCACAACCTCAAACAAGGCTTTGTAAAACCACTTTAAAATCAGCCTGATGTCACCCCCAGGTCCAGCCTCATCACCCTATACACATCCAACATACCATGCTTGTTGTAAATATCATTGACATGGCCCCTTCTTGCCACCAATCGTAATGGGTCCTTCTTTGCCACAAAATTTTTTTGCCACACCATATACTTTTAACTCCTTCCTTATAAGCTTAGCATCCCTCACCTTGAGGGGCTGCGATGCATCATTGTCATCTGCATTAGTTACATGCAGGCTTTCTTGCTAAGTTTTTTACTTCAACATGCAACCCTTATTTGCTTCTTACAACCCACATCAGTCTCCTTGTTTACATATACCTCTTACTGACTATCCATCTCACACTCTGATTCATTGATCTATAATGCATCCTCTGCCTCTCTTCTTCCTCACTATCATACTCACATGCTCCAAATCTACCTTGATACCAAACATACATCTTTTGGAAACATGAAATTTATGTACTTTGTTTTCTAAGGACGCTCCTTGTTCCTCATCAATGAAAGAAATGCCAAGCCTCTCAAAAGCCACGACTTTTTTTGACCGTCTCCATTTCTTGGCTTTGTGGTGATCCAAACAAACCATAGTGAATTGTGTGTGATATACACCACATGTATAAATTTGATCCAAACTTACTTGGGAAGAGCACTTTTCTTAGGCATCACTGCAACCTCACTCTACGTCTCTCTCTAAACTGTATCTCATTTCTTTTTTGTCCTTAATATGAGGTTTTTTGGCATCTGACTACCTTGATACCAACTATACATTTTCAACACAATGGAAATATACAGTTCATGTACTTTGTTTGTGAAGGAAAATGTTTGTTCCTCATGACAGTGGAAGAAATACCAAGATTCTTTGAAAGCCTTTCAATTTTTCATCGTCGATGTTTCTTGGAGTTGTAGCAATCTTGACAGAGAGTGACCAACATGGATCATTAGGAACCAAGTTCAATCGTTTTCTTAGGCATCATTCTAACCTCACTCTATTCTCTTTGAATTGCACTGCTTTTTTCTTTTTTTCCCAAATTTGAGGCTTTTGGTGTTTGACTAACTTGATACCAAACATATGTATTCAATACATTAGAAATATACAGTTCATGTACTTTGTTTGCCAAGAAAACTCTTTGTTCCTCGTCAATAAAAGAAACACCAAAACTCTTTGAAAGCCTCTTCATTTTTTCATTGTCACCATTCTTTGGAGCTACGGTAATCTACATAGAGCATGGCCAATTGTGTGATATACATGGCATGGATAAAGTGAATGAAATTTCAATTGGGAAGGGAACCTTGCCTAAACATCATTGCAACCTCAATCTACTCTCTCTATACTGCATTGCATTTTTAGCTTTTCCTCCACGTCAAGGTTTTTTGGTATCCGACTACCTTGATACCTAACATACATCTTCTAACACATTAGAAACATGTAGTTCATGTACTTTGTTTTCCAAGGAAACTCCTTGTTCCTTGTCAATGGAAGAAATGCCAAGACACTTTGAAAGCCACTGCATTTTTTCATCGCACTATTTCTTAGAGCTATGGCAATCCATTTAGACTGTGGTCAACTATGTGTGATGTTGATAGCATGGATAAACTGTATCCAGTTTGAGTTGAGAAGATAAATTCTCTTAGACATCATAGCAACCTCACTATACTCTCTCTATAGTGCATTACATTGTTTGCTTTTTGTTCCAAATCTAAGTTTTTGGCACCTAACTACCTTGATACCAAACATACAACTTTAACAGATTAGAAACATGAAGTTCATGTACTTCATGTGCCAAGGAAACTCTTTGTTCCTTAACAATAGAATAAATTCCAAGACTCTCCAAAAGCCTCTCCATTTTTCATCATTGACATTTCTTAGACCGGTGGCAATGTAGACGGAGTGTGGTCAATTGTATGTGATGTACACAGCATGGAAAAGTGGATCCAAGTTCAATTGGTAAAAGTGCCCTGCCTAAAGATCATTGCAACCTCACTCTATTCTCTCTAAATCACATTGTTTTTTTAAATTTTGTCCCAAAGATGAGGCTTTTGGCATTCGATGATCTTGATATTAAATGTGTGCATCTTCAGCACATTAGAAATATGCAATTCATGTACTTTTTTTTTCCAAGGATACTCCTTATTCTTCATCAATGGAAGAAATGCCAAGACTCTTTGAAAGACCCTATGTTTTTTTATTTCATCACTATTTGTATGAGCTGTGGTGATCCAAACAGAGCATGGTCAACTGTGTGTGAAGTACACTTTATGGATAAACTCGATCCAAGTTCAATTGGAAAGAGTACCTTGCTTAGACATCAGTACAACCTATCTCTACTCTTTGTGAATTGCACTTCATTTTTTTCTTTTGTCTCAAGTTTGAAGTTTTTTGGCATTTGACTACTTTGATATCAACATACATCTTTAACAAAATAGAAATATGAAATTCATGTACTTCTTTTTCTAAGGAAACTCCTTGCTCCTCATCAGTGGAAGAAATGCCAAGACTCTCCAAAAGCCTCTACATTTTTTCATCATCATCGTTACTTGGAGCTGTGATGATCCAAGAAGAGCGTGGTCAACCATGTGCAATATACACCCCATGGATAATCTAGATCCAAGCTCAATTAGGAAGAGCACCTTGTCTTAACACTAGACTGGTTACAACACACTTTTATGTTCATGGACACTTTTATGTCCTGTTAAGGGACCATTTTGCTTCAATTATTTGAAGAGTTTGAAAATGAATTTCTAGGTTCTATATATCCAAAAAGTTGTCTTATGATATGAAAAAAACTTGAAATTTTTTTGGAATATTGATCTCACCATTAACCTTACTCTTGCACAACATTTTTGAACCTAAACTGTGTGAAAAAACGGGTCCTGTTTCTAGCTTTTTTTTCAAATTTTTGCAACTATACCACTCTAAACTTCATGTTTATGATCTTTAGATTACTAGAGGATAAGCCTTAGTAATTCTCAACATGTTTTGATTCTTCTAAAGAGAATTAAGTGCTAGAATTGGAAGCTATGACCAAATTACAAGAATTATCTAATCCTGTTTTTTTACCAAAATTAGCACTTTTATGATTTTTTTGGTGGCTTTCTTGATAACCAAATGCAATTTTGATTGTATAAGTGGTATATGTAACATAAAACTAATCTTCCTTGAGTTTTGGGGCACCTAATATGCTATATAGTATAGTATATGATGATGGTTGTGTTTTTTTATTGCAAAAGAATACGACACATTCTAGTGTAGCAAGTATAGCTTTCTCAATATTGCTAGTTACTTAGACCAATTGTGTGTATTTTGTAGGTAGTAACCATATTAAGTAGATATTGGCTAGATATTGAGTAGTTTCTATGGGATTCTAGAGGTCATATTGCTAAACCTAGTTTTTTCATGTTTGTTGTATTTAGCACTTCATCATTGTGCCCAAGGTTCCACTTAGTAAGAGATCCATTATTCTTTGACATGCTACATGGCTCCTTTTGAATTTAAAGGCCCAAAGGGAACTAAGAAAATATGTATATAGTGTCTGTATTGAGCGTGACTATAGAAACTTTGATGATAGGTCCGCAGAATGGCAGAAATGTAGCGTAACTATTTTTTGCCCAAAAAAAAAATAGAGGCAAAAGAAACCATATGTTTTGATCACCAACCCATTGAAGTTAATGGGGAATGTTATCTCATGTCCTACAAAAATCCCTAGTCGCATTTACATGTAATCAACTGTAAGAAATGACTATTTTGGCAAAATGCACTAGTCCATCAACTTTGAAGGCTTGTTGTGACCAAGAGATGAAAATCTTTACAAGTTTCTCATTTTTATCATATGTAGTAGTCCTTGAACTATAAGCTCACTGAAAGGATTTTTCAAAATGAGTGGATCTACTATGGTTTTGGAATTTTTTTCAAAAACATTGAAAGAACGCTTTTATGTCCTGTTAGGTTACTAGACTAGTGTTAACATCAATGCAGCCTCACTTTAATCTCTTTGAACTGCACTTTCATTTTTTGTCCAAAATCTAAAATTTTTTGGTGTTTCACTACCTTGATACTAAACATAAGTTTTCAACACATTAGGAATATGTAGGTTATGTACTACATTGGCTAAACAAACTCCTTGTGTTTCATCAATTATTTTTCATCAACAAAAGAAATGCCAAGCTCTTTGAAAGTCTCTATTTTTTTATCGTCAATGTTTCTTGGAGTTGTGGCAATCCAAATGGAGCATGGTCAACTCTATGTGATGTTCATGGCATGGATAAATGAATCTAAGTTCAACTAGGAAGAGCTCTTTGCCTATATATTATTGCAACCTCACTCTACTCTTTTTGAAGAGGCAAATTTTGACAAATGGTCAAGATGATGGGTCTTACTAGAACAACCCAGAAGCAACACCAATCATTTCAAGTGATGTTGGCGGACTTCACAAAGGTCTTCACTCTTTTTGGGAGTGAGAACAACATCACACATTGCATGGTCTAGAAAGAGAAAGGAATAAAAGGAAAAGGGAGCGCTTCTCGGAGATGGCATGGAGAAAGACAACATGGGGGATGCATGTGTGGGTTATCAGGATATGCATGGGTAGGTCACTTAGAGAGTATGGCCACTTTTCAACCAATAGAAAATGGCAAAAGGTTGCAATCTCTTGAGTAGTCTCGAGAGAACCCGCCAAGGGAGAGTGATGGGTTGCACAAGGGCACAAGGCTTGGAGTAGTTTTTTTCTTTTATGAAAGGCATGGCAGACAAGGAAAAAAATTTGGGGTGTGATTGTTAGGCTAGGTTCAGACAAGGGCAGAGGCAGCCCCCACTACTTTTTGTGCCTTCGCTCCCTTATTTTACAAGGGACGGTAGAGGGATAAACAAGAAAAAAATCAATAGCATTGCAATGAATCAAAAATGACATAGGCCCTGGTTTGATTTGCACTGCCACTTTTTGTGTGAGGTTTTGTGCTAAAAAAGAGGGTGGAAATCCTTTTCTGTAGAAGGGCCCAACATTTTGGTAGGCCCAGAACTTGCCTTCTACTTTTTGTCCAAATTATAAATGCCAGACCTAAAGGATGTCCCTTCCACAATCTCTACCACTGCTCCATATGAACCTGGCCTCAATGCAAATGACCTCACTTTAGGTGTGCGTGATAGAGTTCAAACATTATTGTTGATGCTTGGTAATTTTGCTTGCCATGGGAAGGTGGAGTGAGGGAATTTCTAAAGATTCCACACAATGTAAAGGCCAATAGTAAGTGAATCTCTAAAGATTCCATATAATGGAAAGGCGAATAGCCATAGCCATGTAGTTCTCCCTGATCTCAGAAAAAGAAAATTTGTTTTATTAGATAAGCATGAATTTGCCATAGCCTGAGGGAAAAATGGGAAAGTTGATGTAAAGATGAGAATTGAGAAGATGGAAAGTAAAGAGCCAACCATCCATAAGTTTCAGTCTTTCTGGTGCCTACCACCCTGAGAGCTTGGCAGTGGATGAAGTGCGCACACTAAGCAGGGACAATGATTGAGAGGGGGAAAGACCAGATTGCTTCAGCGTTGAGGGAATGGGTGTCATTTAGAAAACTATTGGGAGGGGTTGAGGGTTTTTTATTTAAAAGATGGGAGGCGATGATAGGAAACATAATCTTGCACCTTGTCAAAGCTAGCTGAAAGAGAGAAAGAGAGATGGCATGGAGTATAGCAGCATCTTGTATTGTAATGGTGTCCGTGAGAGCCCCTCACTGATAGGGAATCTTTGAAGAAACTAACGGTGGGTCATAATTTTTGGAATGAGTTTATTAGCATGAATCTCAGAAGGTGTTGACTTTAGCATTGAAAACAAAAAAGATGATGTGGTAGGTGGCAAATGAAGGACACATGGCAGCCTGTCATGGATGCTTGAGAGTCAGTTGCTTATGACATCACTTGCATCATCGCATGTGTCATTGCTTGCATCATCGCCTATGTCATCTCTTGCATCGTCGCCTTTGTCATCGCTTGTATCATCACTAGAAGACTCTAGAAGAATCTAGAAGATTCTAGAAGGTTTTAAAAGTATCAAGGAGATTCTAGAAGTTTTTAGAAGCTTGGAGAAGATTCTAAAAGAATCTAGAAGTTTTTGGAAAGCTCTAGAAAGTTGAGGAAGGATCTAGAAGGTTCTAGAATAACTAGAAGGATCAAGAAGGTTCTAGAAGATTCTAACCTTCTCTAGAAGAACCTAGAAATTTCTAACCTCCTCAAGTAGCCTCCTCAAGCACTAGTATAAATAGTGGTCTTGGGCCACAAATCTCAGTCTTGCCAACACCAGTTGTGAGGCTCCTATGAGTAAAGTCCTCTTCTAGTTCTTGTCTTATGTTCAAGCCTTGTCCTTGCTCGAAGTTCTTGTATATTGTTAGCGTCTCCTCTTTCTCTCTTCTAGCTCTATACGACAGTTTGGCAAGACTACCATTTCTTGATATTTTCAAGCCATCATGGAGTCGACGATGGAAGGTGTCGTCAACGCATTGCAAAGCATGCACTTGCTCAGTTTCAAGAACTTCACGAGAGTAACGCTCAACTTCAAGCAGGGCAATCCCCTAATCTTGGGACCGTCGTTGCAAGATCTTCAATGTCAAATTCAAGAGCTTCAAGAGACAAGCACACGTCAAGCACAACTTGCAAGATCTAGTGATTCTCAACAACATAAGAGGGAGCCGAAGGTCAGCATGCCCGAAACATTTGATGGGACTAGATCAAAGTTTAGAGGTTTTCTCCAACAAGTGTGTCTCTTCATTCAAATGCAGCGGGAGAATTATCCAGATGATGCCTCTCAAGTAGGCCTCATTGGGACCCTCCTCTCAGGTAAGACTCTCTCTTGGCTTACTCCCTTACTTGAAAAACAATCTCCTCTCCACCATGACTTTGAAGCTTTTGTGCGAGAGTTCTCTGCAGCCTTTGTCAAAACCAAACTTCAAAATCTCCACCAAGGGTCAAGACTTGCATTCGTCTAAGCATCCTAATTTTGACAACTCACTTGTGATTGAACTTGGCATGAAGAATATTTCATTAGCCAATTTTGGTGGGGATTAAAGAATGATGTAAAAGATCTTTTATTCACTATGCCAAAGGTTCACACACTAAGCGAGCTCATTTCTCAAGAAATAGAATGTGATAACATGCTATTTGAGAGACAACAGCAGAGCAGTCTTCAGGCACCATTGCGGTCTGAAACAAAAGAGACAAAAGAAGTCTACACACCTCAAGAGGGCCATGAATCAAGCACCGAGCCCACGTAAATTAATTCAGCACGGTTTCAACTTCTCTCAACCCAAGAACATCAAAGGCAACACATTTATGGCTTATGTATGTATTGCGGAGAGCAAGGGCACATTGCTCAATGATGTCAAAGTAAGAGAAGGATGAAGATTCATGGTGCAACTGCCTCAACGTGTTCGGAAAACATGGACGTCCAACCTCAATAGAGACCGAATGGTTGGACAAAAGATAGGCAAAAGAAGTTCTCTTTCTTCTTGTTGAATCCACTTCAAGTTCTATGCTACCATTCAAGATCCATATGCCAAGTAGGAACATGGATTGTGATGCATTACTAGATTCAGGTGCAACAGCATGCTTCATGAGAATAAAGAATTTGCAAAACAACAAGGCATACCACTTGTGGAGAAGTCTAATCCAGCAACTCTAGAAGTCATTGATGGTCGTATGGTGCATTCCTTTTTGTATGTGGCGATCATCTAGATGTAGTCACGAGCTGGAATGGTTCTTGATGATGCCTTGTCATACGATTTTGGAACGAGACCAACTCAAGCCAGGCCATCCCTCTCTCACGCTCTGATCTCTCTATGCACATTAGATGCTTAAAGGAAAAGCTAGAGAAAGAGAGATGGGGGGCTCAAAAGGAGAGACAGAGAGAGAGAGAGAGAGAGAGAGAGAGATGGAGATCACGCATCAAGGGAGAGAGTGTGACATTGACCTCATTCTGAGGCAAGAAGGCATGCTTCAGACGAGCCTAGATAGGGGGACGACTGTGGATGAATGTCACAGCGCAGGAGAGGTGGGAGCAGACTGAGCGATTGGGGGGCTTCATGGGAACAATGGTTGCTCTTTTCCTTTCTAATTGAGAGATTCAATGTGAATCTTGGAATCAAAGTAATTGGGTTTTGAGATTCTAGACCGAGTAGTGTAGGGTAGGGTAGGGTAGGTGGGTCACATTATAGGGTAAGTGGGTCACAATTTTTGGAATGAGTTTATTAGCATGAATCTCAAAATATTTTGGCTTTAGCATTGAAAAAAAATGTTGTGGCAGGTGGCAAGTGAAGGACACAGGGCAACCAAGGCCATACCCCTAGGGGCAAGGATGCGATAGCAGGTTAGGCAGTAGCCCTAGCATGGCAGGCGGCATAGCAAACTGCACAATCCTTTTTTTTTTGTAATGAGAGAACCTTGCACGGACAATATTCTATGTGAGTGCCAAGTGAGACTAGAAATGGTTTCTTTTTAATGAGAGGGCTTTTAAAGCCTTGTGCAAGGACAATGCTCACAGGATAATGCTCAGTGTGAATGCCAAGTGCCATGTATCCCAAGGGTGGGTGACACGAGAGGGAAGAGAGAATGGTGCTAGTACACAGACGTAGAGCATGAAATCCATAATTTAGAGGCACAAAAGAAAAGATTGATGAGGACCTAGAGGAGAAACATCCTCTAATCAACAAACCTAACATAATATTCATCAAGAATAACAAATCCATGAGAGTCACGACAAATTATTCTTATATGGGCATGTATACATTCACAAATGGGAATCAACATATCTTTTGTAAGTGTGTAGAGCCCAAAGTTAGAGAGTTGATAGACTAGACAAACCTCTATGTGTTCATATATGTAGACACTCAAGGAGTCCAAGTTCTCATGGTAAATAAGTATGGATAAGAATACAAACCTATCCATTTAATTTATTTGGAAAGATATACCTATATGGGTTCTCAAATCTCTACTCACTATCTATAGGCAAGTGTGACCACACTAGGGATACTTGTAACTAATGCACAAAGATTTGAGACACAAACTGTGGGAAGAACGGGATTCAATGAGTCTCAAGGGCATAGATTGAAGCTATAGGATCAAAGAGATCAGAAGCTTTTACAATCACTATCCAAGGGAGTGTAGCTCCTAATTCCATAAGCCAAACAAGTGGTTATACTACCATAATGGGGTCAAGAGGACAACACTTTAGAGATAGAGTTCTCAAAAAAATGTTAGTGTACATCAAAGAGGATTCCACCAAGATTTCCTTCAAGATAAAAATAAGTAGGGAGATATGTCTTTGAGAGACCCAAAAAAAATCAGATATGTGTCTAAACCACGACCAATACAACCATGTCAAGTAGCAAATGTGTTGACAAGAAATATTTGCGGCTCTCACCAGTTGTCCGCATTATTTTTAGAGCAGAGCCCTTTGCCTGCTTGCCAACCAACCACCCGCCAACATCTGGGATTTTTGTACTACATGACTTGTTCTTTCTCAACCACAAACTACACACACCAGCACTGTCAACTACCAACTCTCTCTCTCTCTCTCTCTCTCTCTCTCTCTCTCTCTCTCTCTCTCTCTCTCTCTCTCTCTCTCTCTCTCTCTCTCTCTCTCTCTCTCTCTCTCTCTCATCAAATAACGACCACCAACACCCGCAGTTATGTCCCTTTCTCTTAGTTCTCACTTGCCATGCAACCCCACAGCCCAACCCTCCCTCCACCGATAGCGTCACACTCAACTAGCGCATCCAATAACCTACTAAAGTGGTGGTCTACCCACCACCTCTGCATTACATACTGAACACAAAAAGGTGGCCGTTCAGATCACCCACTCAACTCTCTCTCGGTATCTCATGCAAGTTCAAGTCTTTCTCTCCAAAACCGCCCATAGGTTGCCCTCTGCCGCCTTTGACGCCACTCCACTGCATGGCGGATCCTGCCTACCAAGCGTGCCAACTGCCCCTCTCATTACTCAACCGTGACTCGCCACTCACACTTAAGCTTTGACGTTCATAATCCACCAAATTCCCTCACCCACCCTATGGGTACTCTCTGCATAGGCGAGCATACCCACTCACGTCCTACACAACTATCAATAACCTGCGCTCAAGAAACCCCGTTCTTTTAGTTGGTCCTCATTCCCCTTTTCAAATATAGTCCCCTACGTTTTAATTTTCTTTTCAATCATGCACAACATCTGCAACCAGTACCGGTCTTCAAGTTGTATTCACCCTGATTCATCCTCTTTGTTGGAGCCCCATTTGTCCAACTGTTGTAATGAGCCCATCTTGTAAAGCATATCAAATTCCCATTTTATGTCAAAGACGTCTTATCCTTTTGATCCATTCGTCTGGGTTATGTAAAGATTAATCAGTTAGTCAGGACTCAGATTTGTTCACACTTTGTAATAATGAGTAAGAGAACCCCATGTACATTTTTGAGCTAAGGTGACTAAAGTATAAAAGTCACCTTAGAACCATTTTTAAACAACATTTGAATATTAATTCTGTGTCGTACAAGCCAGAGAGAGGGAGAGAGAGAGAGAGTGAGTGTGTCTTATCCTCTTCGCTACGCGCTTCTCCCTCACCGGATTCACGACGTGACTACACCATCGCGGTAGTCTCTCCGAGAGCTACGGGCCCACGCCACGCATTCACATTTTTGAGCTGTTCGCGATCGATCCTTCCTCGAGCTTGTTTTGCTTGTAAGTAGCACAAACAGTGTCTGTTTTCAACAATCGGATGCTTTATGGAATGAGAAAGAGATAAGCTACACATAGATACTCATAAACTTAAGTTTCGCCCACTTTTGGATTATGACCTATTAGTCTATAGCGACTGTATTCGAGATAACTAGGGTTCAAATCTTATGAGATTAGACTTATAGGTAAGTATATCCTAGTGAGAGGATGGTGCCTAGTAAGTTTGATGCGATTCCGAGTTCATTGGAAGTGTAAATGGTGTTATGAGCGTTTAGGGATAGAGTGGGTTGCATTCTACCAGAGTTAATGATTGATGCATCATAAAAGTGCGTATGTGTAGATTGATCTCAGCCTGACAAGCTAACGAGATTGCCTACGTGCACCTACGGGTTAGTCGTATCATTGGATGATAAGTATGTTGTCTGTGTCGTGCTCTTGAGTATGAACAGGGGAGTAGTCAATCCCTAAAACATTGGCGCCGTTGCTGGGGACACAAGACCTTAAGTAGGGAGATCTACGTCACTCGTGTGATGGTTAGCTTACTTTAGTTTTGACTAGAGAGAGCTTAAACTTTTAGAACAAGATCCACGATAGAGTATCCGAGGTCTAGTGGATATCCAGGAAGCATGTGTCTTGCCGAGGGTCTGCGACTAGTTAGATTTAGTTAAGTAGGATAATGTGGAGTTATGGTTTTTGGTTTTGAGTGCTTGTTATACTTGTGAAGAAATAGAGTAGAAAAACGCTGTAAAAACGTAAAAAACAAACAAAAAAGAAGAAACAATAAGGCTGTTTGCTTGCCTTGAAAGCAAAACCCACCCCATATACCCTTGAAGGGGGTGAAAAGAGTCGACAAGGAATTTTATGATCCAACACTCGAGAAAACATAAAAATTGCGACCAAAACCAACAAAAAAGAAACAGGTGATTGTCATAAGGAAACACTAAGTGAACCTAAAGAGGCCAAGAGGAGATATAACCATTAGCCTAGGGTAAACTGACTGTGTCATGAGGTACGACTGATGTTCACAAGTTTAAGGTGAAGTGTCATTAAATTTGCATCACTTCAAGTGCAATGGAGTTGTGAATTGTCAGAGAAAAGTGAAATTTGTGAAGTGCTTGAGTTTAAGGTCCAAATAAGTCCAAACTTCATAAAACTTGGGGGATAGACTTATATGGGCACAGGGAACAAGACTATGCCAAAACAGACAAAAAATTAAATCTCCATTGCTCTCTGCCTAGTCTATCGCGATAGACTGATGAAGGTGGTGATTGACTAGCAACAAGGAAAAAACCTTTATACCACAGGTTTAACACATCAATACAAGGGTACTCACAAAAATTGACTGAAATTGAACACCATCTTGACCACAAAACTTCAAAACTGGTGTTTAGAGTCTGAATTCAGAGACAAGGGCAAGAAGTCTTTGACCAAATGTCCAAACAGTGCCAAAATTGGTCAATGCACTACACAAGGGGAGGCTGAACCAACTGTGGAGAAAACTTGAGAAAAATGCTAAAAAAGGAGAAAATGCCAAGTCTATCGCCATAGACTAGGGAAACTGCTGCTGGGGAACTTTTCTTTCAAATTTCCCCTAGGGAGAGCTTTATCAGGGCCTATATAACAAACACACCAAAATTCAAGGCATTTTGATCACTGAAGGTCAATCTGAGGTTCAGATAGAGAATCAAGCTCTTACTGAAATAAAATGGGACCAAAACCCAACCCAAGTGTCCAAACTTAGTAAAACTTGAGGGATATGCTATAGAGGGTAACTGGAACTCAAGGATAAAGTCACAATTTTGAATTGACTTGTGCTGAGCAAATTGTCAGTCTATCGCGATAGACTAAGAAAGTAGTGATTCAGACACATTTTGCAATTTGTGACTATACTGCTAGGACATACTCTCTATATAGATCCCAGCTATCATTTCATATTTGAAATTGGACCACCAGAAGACTGACTAAGTGGTTGCTGTATATACTTGAAAGATTTTTTGGTAATTCAGGGAAAACCCTTGTGAACAGACTAACCATCCTTGTGTAGATCCCAAAAGGAGATCGTCACAAAGACACACAGGAAGAAGGAGTCCAGGTAAGCTTTAAGTTTGCAACCCAACTTTCATTCTTATGTATTTAAGGTCAGGAGCCTTTGTTAAGTCGGGAGCTAAAAGTGTCAAAAGTCAAGTAAGCACCACGTCCACCGAAGAGAGTGTAACTCAGACGAGACTAGACCCATTAGCGCCAATCATTGAAGAGGGTAATGATACTGACACTTCGTCGGAAAAGTCCTTCTTCATGATGGGGAGTCAACAGCCAGGAGGTTTCAATGGTGAAGGACCAATTCCAGGGGGGAGCACCTCCCTACATCCTTTAAACGAAACCAAGTTCACTATAATTTTCTTGGAAGGAACTAGCTCGAGGGGAGCCTTAGTTTATTCTGACTATCCGGGACGCAAGTGTATTTGTATTGAAGAAAGACCGGCTCAGAGACTAGAGATAATTCGAGTCTATGATGACGGAGACAGATTCCGAGACAAAAAGGGGAACCACTATCTGATAGTGAGTAACCCTGAGGATTACAACAGATATGGGGATAACGTGGCAAAAGGGAAAATGGTTTCAGAAACCCAAGAACCGCCTCCTAACATTGATCGACCTGGAGCGCTTTTTATGTATGATAAGAAAACAACCAGGGTCCCAATCTATAATGAGAATGTAGGGATTTACAAGCATGAAAGCGAGGAAATAGTCTCTTACTTTCGATGCAAGGAACCCTACCCAAACGAATTAAGCAAAGACAAGGTTCTTTACTTATTTTCTTATGAAACTGCTATGGGGAAGGATATTGTTTTTGTTGACAGATACGGGCGAGAATACAAATGTATTCTCCCAGAAGAGGTTGAAAAGGCAACAGTTCCGGGAGCATCGACCTGTGGCCCCGACGAAGTACCAAGAGCCACCTACACCCCTAGCAAGTCGACAAATCCCTTTTCAGAAGAGTATGACGCTACCTCACATTCTACCCGACAATCGACAACCGACAACCGACGTCCAACTACCAGGATCAACCAGCTACTCAGCCATCATTGCAGGCATGGCTTCGACAGAGTGCTACATTAGAACAAGACCGAACCTGAGAGGGTTATCAAACCGCACGAGGGTTAAGGGATTTACAAGAACCACCACTCTATGCACAGTATCAAGGAGAGAGTAAGCCAAAGACTCAGGGGTCAACTGAGCCTGTAAGAACACCCCGAGAACGAGTTCGGAGAGATGAACCATCTCTCGCGGGAACTGTTAGAAACTATGGATTAGGAGCACCATTGGGAGAGGAACCTAGCCACTACAGAAGACCAGAGGAGGTATATCGACTAGGACGAGGAGATCCCATGATAAGATTTGTAGACCATCGTAGAATTAGACCTTCTCAAGTTCAAAAATGGGTAAACAAGAAATATACGGGAAGCAGGGATCCGAGAGATCATGTAGCAGCCTTTGTGCGTGTAATTAGAGCTGAAGAGGTGTTAGACTTTCCTACCCAATTTGCAGGATTCGGTTTAACCTTAGAGGATGATGCTGCTACATGGTTTGACTCAGTGGAGCGAAGGGACTTTGAGTCCATGGAGGAAGTGTTTGACGAGTTTATTGAGGAATTCTCACAAAGGGGAATAGCTCATAATACAGTCTCACAAATCCATAAATTCAAACAGAAAGATGGAGAGTCTGTGCGAAAGGTAGCCCTCCGACTAAAAAGATATGTTAAGTTCTGCCCCGTGGAAGAACTGCCAACTTAGTCCAGACTTATGCTTATATTTATTCAAGGACTAAGGAATGCAGATCTTCAAAAGGACTTACATATGAAAAGGAGCACAATGTTGAATGATTTAACCAAGGAAGCTCTATACCTAGTGGACAATTGTGCGGTCTACAAAGAGGGTGAGTTCAAGGATCTTGATGATGATTCTTCCTCGCAACAAAGAGGAAGCAAGTCTGCTAAGACAACACTGAAAGGAGAAGTAGCGATGAGCCAAGAGCAGCTTGTAGAGGAAGTGCTTAAAAAGATTAGCTTGTATTCCAAACCACAAGCTAAACAACCAAAATGGTGTGCGATTGAACAAAAATGGACAAACCATGGGACGGAGGAGTGTTATTATAACAAGGGATATGTGAGAGAACGACCATATGCTCCGCAAGCTCAGGCGACATCCCCTCAAATCCCACCGATGCCTAGATATCAGACAGGCAACCTACCAGGACCTGTAGGTGTAGAAAGACCACAACCAGTGTTGGGACAACAACCACCCCTACCAGGATTAGGACCAGTCGGCATAAGTTACACACCCACAGTAATTGAGTCGGATGAGAAGGCTTTGGTACCTATGCATGCATACTACGACGAGCCCAATGGATATGCAGCGGGCTCTGTCTATTATCCACCGGAAGAACCCTCTACACCAGAACCATGGAGCATGATAGGAAATACAGGACCACCAACTGCTTCACAGGTAGCGGGAGAAGGACGATATAGCCTGGATGAAAGAACACTGTTGTTCATAGCCAACGGAGGCATGAGCGGGCAAAGAATTGCACACCAACAAAGAGGAGCTCCAGGAGCACCTCAACAGCCTAAAGGACCATGCTACAAGTGTGGTGGAGACCATTGGCTGAGGGACTGCCCTCATGACGAAATCATTAGGGTCAACGCATATTGCACGGAGTGTGGAATTACTCACTTGATCCCTGATTGCCCTAAAAACCCGAGCAAAGGAGCAAAAACTACCTTGAATATGTTGGGAGGGCTGCCTTCCAATGGAGGGTCAGAAAACGAAACTCCAATTCCTGTTAAGGTCTTGACGAGAGCCCAAGCAAGGAAAAATGACAATCATCCCAAGAGTAACGATGAAAATCAAGAAGAAATCAAGACTGACAAGTCTAGTGTCAGTCGTGATAATCCTTGGAAAGAACGAAGAGCGAAAATGAAAGCTAGACGTGAGCGAAAACAAAAAGATGTAGAAGCTGAGCTAACAATAGCTCGAGAGCAACTTAAACAGCAAAGAGAGTCCGACTCTCTAAAATCAACGGAGGGACCAAAAAGTGCAAGCTCAGGAGGGTCGGTATTGGTAGATAAGATCAATGAACCCTTAGATGCAATCTTGCAAGCATACAAAGCAAGATTGAAGAACAGACAGACTCTAGAGCAAAGGTGGATGACATATCCATATCCAGAGATAGAAAAACAGAGACTAGAGATGTGCAAACATGTGATTGAAACTGCACAAGCTTTACTGGAGCCTCCACCTATGGAAGCGGGAGATAGAGTAATCAAACCACCAAACAATGAAACACCTCACAAAACCGAACAAAGGATACCCGACAAGATAGAAAACGTTAAATCCTTGCCGGATATAGAGGATGCAAGAGACGTGCCTAATAGCACTGATGAATCACTGAAAGATCTTCCACCATATTCCCCTATTGTGGAAGAAAATTGGCCTGAAGAGCTATGGGAAACGGTGCGAAAAGCTCAAGAAAAATATGAGACAAAAACAGTCGAGTCGGCGCCTTTCTCGGAGTTGAACTTGAATAAGCCTCCATGGGATTTAGACGTTAAATCATTTCAAGGGAATAATGGTTCAGTTGCATCCGAAGATAGCAGACCAGAATCACTCAGAACTTTGCCATCATATATGGGGGACTATGAGGCAAGGTCATAAATTCGAAGAGTACCTTCTCAAAGAATAGGCGGGTCAAATCAATTGGACACTAAAATCCTGACAGACTTGTTGCCACTCCGGTCAAGTGTACAATCACATTGGCAGAATTGTTAAAAATTAGGCCAAGCATGTGGACAGAAGTGGGAAAATGTCTTGAAAAATTTGGCATAAGGAGACCTCTTAAGTTCTTCGAAACCGAGCTTAATGACACAGAACCGAAGAGAGTCAGCACTAGACCAGTGCCACTCAACAAGGTAGGAGAGTATTGTGAAGGTGAAGACGGCAACACAACCCTACCAGTTGAGTATAACGGCATAGAGACTAAGGCAATACTTGATAGTGGAGCTGGCATTGCCATTGTGACCAAAATGCTATGGGAAAAATGGGGAAAACCAGCAATACGAACAACTAGAATGAAATTGCAACTGGCATATGGGCACATAGAAAGGCCTATAGGATTGCTTGAGGCAATTGTGGTATCTTCCTGTGGCATAGAGTACGAACATACCTTTGCCATAGTAGATTTCGGCAAGAAGAACAACTATGAAATTATCCTTGGTAGGCCGTTCATGAGGCAACTCAAAATGGTGTAGGATTGGGGGTATGATTATTTGTATCTAAGACATGCTGAAACTACTACACGCGTAAACACGAAAAATCATAGCTACCATGATGTCACGAGAACCCCTGTGGAAGAATTTGACTCAGCCACCATTAGTGGATCAGAAGTCCCAGCGTGGCTTTGTAAGAAAAAGGAGATATGGATGTGTGGGGCATCTCAATGTAGTGAATTTGACCACAATGAAAGGACACTAGAGAGGGTCTTGGAAGACGATGCATATATACGAGAACCTTTTCCTGAAGAGAAGCTCGAACCCCTAGAATGGTCTCAAATTTTGGCTGCATTGGATGTATGCGTCAATGAAGTCACTCCCACCAAATTTTGTGATGAGAATGGCTACGATATCATACCATACTACATGTTGAGCAAAATTGTGGAGGAGGACGAGAACGATGGAGATACTGAGAATATGAGGATCAATAAAACAGAAACGAAACTTGAGCTTAAGATAGTGGGCTATGTGGACATCCCCACTAAAGAAATCAAGCAGGAGGGAGAAGAATTTTATGATTCTTCTTATCAAAGTGAAAACAAGGATAACGCGGATGACGAGAAGTAGGAAAATACGAAGGGAGACGACAATCAAGATCAAGACAATGACGTCTTCTACAATTTCCCAAACCAAAGTGAGAGATGCCAAAAAAGATACAAGAGTAAACGACACCATATCAGTCCACCAACTAGGCTGAGACCCATGCCGGAGTTTAAGGGTAAGACACATTTCCTTATGAACATTCATGTTGTTGATTGTGCTAAGGATAAAGTGTCAGGAAGATTTCTTAAGGTTGTTGAAGACTCAGGATTTAAGTCTAGACTATTGAAACCTAAGAAAACCAGCAAAGCAAAAAAAAGAGTTGCAACAGAAAAACTGAATGTCTGTGGTAGTCCAATTATGACGAAAATTGAACGGAAAACGAGATACAATGAGTTGAAACAAAAAATTAAAAATGTATGGACAACTGAAATGGAAAGTAGCGATGGAACGAACGCTAGTGATGGGAGTAAAAAGATAGATGTACCTCCTCACTATTGTAAGTACACCATTCAGGAAAGAAGATTGGTGGTTCAGCAACCAATGAGGGAGCCTAAATCAAACGAGTCCTATGATGGGCCAGAGAATGCCAAGAAAATAGACTTAGCAGAGCTAGGAGAAAATCCTCGACCTGCTTACATTGCCACAGATCTAGGTCGAGAAGAAGAGGACTTACTGATCAAAACACTTAAGGAATTTCAAGATGTATTTGCATGGTCGTACAAAGATTTGAAGGGAGTGGATCCTAACATTTGTGAACATTCAATCCCTCTGAAGTCTAATGCAAAGCCAAGCAAACAACGTCCATACACGTATAATGAGACATTCGCCAAAGGATAAAAGAAGAGATAGACAAACTTATGGAGGCTGAATTTATTTATGAGATAGAGCACGCGGACTGGGTGTCCGATATAGTGGTGGTACCCAAGAAAAACGAGAAATTACGAGTGTGTGTGAATCTCAAGAAGGTAAACGTAGCAACAATAAGGGACAACTACCCTCTTCCTATCACTGAACACGTCCTGGAACGAGTAGCAGGCAAGCAAGCCTATAGCTTTATGGACGGATTCTCTGGTTATAACCAATTGGGGGTCAAACTAGAAGATCAATACAAAACAGCATTTGCAACAGAATGGGGCATATATGTGTTTAGGGTAATGCCATTTGGCTTGACCAATGCTCCAGCCACATTTCAGAGATTAATGACACACGCTTTTAAAGAATACTTGCGAAAATTCTTGGATATTTACATGGACGACTTGTGTGTCTATTCTCTATTGAGAGAAGACCATATAGATCATCTTAGAAAGGTATTTGAAAAATGTAGAACGTATAGGATTTGCCTCAACCCAGAAAAATGTGTATTCATGGTACGACAAGGTAAAATCTTAGGCCACATAGTGTCGGCTAATGGAATTACCACTGATGAAGACAAGGTAAAGGTGATTATAGAATTGCCAAGACCAAACACTGTACGAGAGGTACAATCATTTATGGGATATTGTGGATAGTACCGACGTTTTATCTACATGTACGCTATAATAGCAAAACCCTTGTATAGTCTAATCACGCTCTTCATTTGGACCAATGAATGTGAGGAGTCATTCCAGAAACTAAAAGAGGCACTGGTATCTGCACCAATTCTAAAAGCACCAGATTGGTCAAAGATCTTCCATGTACATGTAGATGCTTCGGCATTTGCAATAGGCTATATATTAGCACAACCAGATGAGGGTAAGACGGATTTTCCAATCAGTTATGCTAGTAGACAACTCAACAGTGCAGAAAAGAATTATACTACCACTGAAAGAGAAGGATTGGGTATGATATATGCGGTAAAGAAATTTCGGCATTACTTACTCGCTAACAAATTCACATTCTTTGTGGATCATCGGGCACTCTTGTACTTAGTAAACAAACCTTGTAACACAGGACGAATTTTAAGATGGTTCATTGTGTTGCTGGAGTTTGATTTTACGGTAGTAGTTAAGAGAGGAAAAACTCATCAAAGAGCATACCACCTTTCCTCGATTACTACATGGCGAAAAAGCTACCGGGGTAGATGATGATCTCCCAGACGCATACCTGTTTAATATAGAGATGGTACCGACATGGTCAGAGCAAATTATTCCGTTGCTGACATATGGAATGAATCTTGACGACAAACACACGGTGGAAGACGTTAGACAAGCACAAAATTACACAATGCTTGCGGGAAGAATGTACCATCATGGAAACGATGAAATTCTAAGGTTGTGTATAGGCCAAGAGGAGTACGAAGCGTATCTAGAGGAGGCCCATACACAAACAGGGGGATTCCATAGAGGAAATCAAATGATGTATGAAAAATTAAGAAGACTTGGAGTGTATTGGCCAGGAATGGCAAGCGATGTAGCTAATTACATCAAGAAATGCGACTTTTGCACATCCAATACCACTGTGGATTATGCCACATTATACCAAGTGACAGTAGCACCCACATGGAGTCATGCTATTGTGGAATATTTGACTAATAAAGAGCTGCCAAGAGATTGGTCTAAAGCCAGACAAAAGGCTTTACAAATCGAAGCGAATAGGTATACCCTCATTAAAGACCAATTGTATAAAAGAGGAACTGATGACCAGCTGAGGTTAGTTCCTCATGAAAATGACTACTTTCCATTATTGGAACAAGCTCATGCAGGCATAGTAGGAGGTCATTTTTCAGCAGAGAGAACCGTAAAAATCATTATGGTTGCAGGTATATGGTGGCTGACCATGATTCAAGATGCAGCAGAATTCGTGAAAAGGTGTGATGAATGTCAACGCACTAAGGTACCAGTTAAAAGAGACGAAATGCCTTTAAGACCAATGATGAGTGCTCGAGCATTCGCTAAATGGGGATTGGACTTTGTTGGTCCTATCACTCCACCAGCGTATCGTTCACAAGCACAATATATCATAGTGGCCACGGATTACATGACCAAATGGGTGGAAGCAAAAGCCACAACGAAAGCAGACGCTAGAACCACGGCACAATTCTAATTATATGAATATGTGTTTACACGGTATGGCCTTCCAATCAAGCTGGTGAGTGATAGAGGGACACACTTTGTAAATGAAGTGATCCAACATCTCTTAAATGAGTTTATGGTAATTCATCGCAAATCTGCACCCTATCATCCACAAGCCAATGGCCAAGCGGAAGCAACCAACAAAATATTGTGCACAGTTCTTACGAAACTGGTTAGTGAAACAAGAACAGATTGGGATCAGATGCTCTATTCGGCATTGTGGGCTTATCGAGTTTCATATAAAACAACACTCAATGCTATACCATTTAATATGGTATATGGGTTAAATGCAATATTGCCTATTGACTTTCTGATCCCCACACTAAGGGTAGCCACACAATTGGACTGGATGGGGCATGAACTTTCAGAACGGTTAGAGGACCTTGAAAAATTAGATGAGTTACGACTCAATGCTGTAGCGGCCATGTATGCAAAAAAAAGACAACAGAAAGAGTTTTTTGACAAACATGTCAAGAACAAGGACTTTAAAACGGGTGACTATGTCTTAGTATACACCCTTAAACAGCATGCCAAAAAGCTAAAGAAAAGGGGAATGGGGCCTTATTTGATCCAAGAAATATCCTCCAACGGAGCAGTAAAACTGTCGACACTAGATAGAAAAGAAATGTCGAACTGGATTAGTGGGTGTCGTTTAAAAAAATATCATCTACCTTTAACACCGGAAATGTTGTTTCAACTGCATTATGGAAAAACCTATAGACAGGAACAACAAAGAATTCAGGACCAGGCACAACAAGAAGCAAAGGAACGGATTGCTAAACGAAAGCAGTTTCTCAGGACAATAAACATGGTCACCCCAATGATGATTGACGAATATCCTCTTTCAACATCCCAAACAATCGAAACGGATATACAAAGCGACGAATTAGAAAAGACCATGATAGACCTTAGGGCTCAGGAAGATAGCATGATTGACGACTTGGAAGATACGTGCTATAGTCCTTACATAAAAGCTTATGCATGCACAAAACAAGTTGAAATCTATGCATTGCTTGACACTGGAGCAAAAATGAGTTTCATCAGCTTTGAGCTCTTTCAGAAACTTGGACAAATGAGGACGATCCCAGAGACACACCGGTTGAAAGTAGCATCGGGTGATGAGGTGACCACGTTGTGGTCTATTATAATACCAATCACAATGCGGGCACACCCGTACACTATAAAATTCCATGTACTGCCACCAAGTAGATCAGAAACACTGTGTATCTTAGCAGTGTCATGGATGAAAGCTAACAGGGTATTCATTGATTTGGATACTAATGAAGCACTGTTCAGAAATGAAAACTTTTCAGAACCCTTCTTATCATATAACCAATACATGTCGAGGAGGAAACAAAAGTCAATACAACTGCAAAGATCTGCCCAACAACAAACAGAGTTTACAAGTCCAGCAACGTCTTATCAAAAATCAACAACCATGCAGGGAACCAGGCAAGTTTGGGTACGGCGTACAGAGCTAACCGAGGCACAATTACATCAAAAAAGGAAATACAAAGTTTGGATAAGGCACGACAACCTAATTCCTATAAAAAAGGGGTCAGAAGAACATACAAAACACCGAAAGCCAGCAAAACTTCAAAGAACCATAGTCAATCTGTCGAATACGCAACGGACTATATTGGTATGGCGGCCAAAATTGCCAATTCAAAACGGGCCAACAACACAAGAAGGGAGGCCAAAGATGACAATCAAGGAGTTATCTACAACTGTCAAGGTCAAGCCACATCATGCAAACAGCACTAGGAAACAAACAGAATCAACAACAAAAACTACAAGGATCTATAAGACCCAAGTCATCAAAGCAGAAAAAAAGAATGTTCCACCAGATATGACAATATCGACTTCAAAGAAACCACATACGCCAATTCAAAACCAGTGGAAAACAATCAAACAAAGAGCGGCAGATTTACAACTACTCCTTGCAAAGAAAATCTGCCAGCCAACTCAAGCTACCACAGGAAGCCTCAACGACAAATGCCAATAAGCGAATCGCTTATACCTTCCTCTTACACTGCATAAATTCTTTCTACATGCATTGACTGCACATGCATATAGGGCTATATTACAAGGCCTGCATTAGCACGAGTTCACACCCATGCACAGCACATACCCTTGACGATACCCTGTCGTCCGAGAGGACTCCAACTAGGAGGGGGGGAGGCATTCTAAATGCGGACTCATGTCAGACTCATGTCATATATTAGAGGGCAATGTTTGTGAGCAATTTTTCAACCATTTTTGCGTTTTATTGTGTGATTTTGGGAAAAAGAATATGCCCTCGTAATTAATCAGAATTGGGGACCAAATCATCATTCATGAGCCCCTAGGGATGTGTATAGACTATAAAGAGAGTCAAATCTGGCAAAAAAATGTCTAAAAACAGCAAAAAATAGGCCAAGGTTGACGATAATGAGCGAGAATGTACATAGACGAGAGAAAAGTGAGCTACAAAGTGTTTTGCTTTTCATTGGTATTTTTATAGGTTAGAATTGCTATTTTCGGGTTATTTTGGGATTTATTTGCTTTATTTTAGCCATTTTCTAGCAAAAATTATAGAAAAAGATCCGTAATCCAGATGGAAACACAAAAGAAGAGACGCCTGATCGGAGCAAGGTAAAGAAGACACAAAAAAAATAGGGACTGCAAAGGTGACAGGACAAAATGACCACCGTCATGAAGGGACCTCCAATAGGAGAAATCTACAAAAATGGTAAAACTGGAGCAACAGAAGTCCACATCAGGAAATTTGCGAGCCTAAACCGCATCTCACAAAAAGTTATGGCCACAGGTAAAAGATGGGAAAATTTGGTGTCGGAGTCTCGATTACATATAGAGAGGCTAGGCTAGAAATCTCTCATTTGAGTCATTTTCCATAGTGAGAGAGAGAGCTCCCTACAGCAGTTAGACTTCCAAAAGCTCATCCATCACGCATGGTCACTAGATCGACATCAGATATGAGAGGTACGCTCGTCAACACTGACTCTAAGTGTTGTTTACTTCAGTTAGTCGCAAAACCTCGCCGGCATCACAATCACAACCTGTGCACACATACACAAGACCGGTTGTTAGGGAGACCTAGAGGACACCAAATGGAACCAAAATTGAAAGGCACAATGCCTATAACTTAGGGATCGAGCCTATGACCTCGGAAAGCGCGAATGAAGCCGCTCAGAAAACCCTAATTTCACAGGACCTGCAAAAGCGCAACTGAACCAAGGTGATCGGAAATTAGCCAAAACTCATAGACAGCAAGCCAATAACCTCAACAAACCGACTGAAGGGTTAGACCATGAAAAAGTTCGTCAAAACGGAGCCTAAAATCCCTATCTGACAAAAACCGAACAAAGCGTCACAATACTCTAACAGGCCGACCAAGTGACAAAATGACACCAAATTTAACAAGGTACATCCAAAAGAGGTCAACTACGAGATGGAATGTGTCCACTCAGGAAAAAAAGCTCTTCCACTAGGGCAAATGCCGGCAACAGGCCAGAAAGATGTCCAAATGGTCGTTCTTGGTTTTGTAAACACCAAAACAACAACTGACTGCTTGGATCAAAGGTCAAAAGGAAATAAAAGACAGCCGGAGTCATACAATGACCAAAAGGAATGGCGACCATCACCTAAGTGGTCTACTGCGACTCCAGGAACAGCTAAGTGCTGCAAACACGGAGTACACTCTTCTAAATTGATTAAAACTTGATGTGTGTGTCTAGGAGGGCCTATTAACACCATTGTGGTCAACTAACATTAAAAAAAACTGGTAAAAATGACCAAGTACTAGTCTATCGCGATAGACTTGCTACACCAATAATTGGGGGAAAGACTTTTCAAGATTTTAACAAAATAGACTTGGGGAAGCACATGAAGGCAGTACACCAAATTTGGTGACAGGATGGACTCCTATGGCAAGTTGAGAAAGACATGATGACAACTCAGAGTCAGAATAGGACATCTCAAGGGCAGACAGCTAAAATTCACATGTGAGGGGTCAAGAAACCTTACATCAACTGGGAGAAGGCAGACAGATGATCACAGAGCCAAAAAATGACAAATTGACATTAAGTACCAGTCTATCGCGATAGACTAAGCAGAGGGATACTAGGCCATCTTATCAAAAATTGGAATTAACAGTTGGCTTCAACATGATGCAAGCGAGCTAACCACTAAGTTTGAGCCCAAAACAACACAAAATGAAGGAGATAGACCAACATCTCCTTAGAAGGAATCTGGAAAATGGGAGTTGATCCAAAAAGGGGTCACTTGACATTCATTTGAGGTGAAAATGGGATCAGATCATGTGCAAGGTATGAGAAACCAATTGGTGGAGGCAAAACTGCAAAGTAGGACCCTTGTCAAAAAAAGGCTAGTCTATCGCGATAGATAGAGAAAAAGTTGCAAATGAACAGATTTTCAGTTTGGGCTTATAGAGTGACCTTACATGCCCTGTGAACATACACCACACAAAATTTCAAGGCATTTGGACTTGTTCTCCTTCACCAACAACATTAATTTGAAGCCGCCAGAGTCGCACAATGGAAGAGCTTGTCTATCTGCTAACATTTTACCTTAACTAATCTTGGGACTAAGAAGGCTCATCTAGATGCATGATTAAGTGGTAATCAATTTAGAAGAGTAGTACTATGTTTGTGCATTAACTGTTAATTGTGAATACATGATCTATGGATGCTTCTCCGGGAAAAAGAAAAGGCAAGAACCTGGCAACAGAAGGTGCAGTACCCTATGCACTTCTACCCAATTCCCTAAAGCCAGCAGCCATCT
The DNA here is from genome assembly GCF_014529385.1 of Adiantum capillus-veneris. Lineage (NCBI taxonomy): Eukaryota > Viridiplantae > Streptophyta > Polypodiopsida > Polypodiales > Pteridaceae > Adiantum > Adiantum capillus-veneris. Next base: position 76,038,813 of record NC_140945.1, read on the forward strand.
GGATACCTGCAGACGTGCAACAGGCAGCAGCCTTTCAGATCTATCAAGGTTCATATGTGGATGACAAAAGAAATTTAGTGGATACAGTGATGATCCCTAAGGAGGCAGAAAATTACTTGAAAAGATCACCGCAAAGGTCATGGCTCAAAAAAGTTGGCTTGTGGAACTTTGTATCACTACCACCAGTAGGGATAGATTCCAAAAGGGTACAACATCTAATTGAGACTATCCAAGAAGATGGAACTTGCAGAGTGGCAGGCATGGATAATGATGTGATGGAGATCCAGATCACCAAAGAGATCATCAAAGAGGCATTGAAATTGTCCGATCAAGGAGCCAACATGACAGAAAGAAGGAAAAACCTCACAGTCTACTTGCAAAAGTCCAAACTACCTTCTTTCGAACTCATAGCAAACCCGGAAGTAAGAGAACTGACACAGATCTACAGTCAGTGTTTGTTGAGCTACAGCAAAAGACCGCCAAGATACACTACACCACACGGGAGCATCTCAACCACACTGACATGGGCTATGGGAATGACCCATGAGTTCTATATAGATCACACGTCATATATGTTTGAAGAAATGACAAAGCTAAGGCAGGACATACCAAATTACATTGCAGGAGGAGAAGTCCTAACCAGAGTAATATACCAGGCCATAGGCGCGGCAGATCAGTTGCCACCTGCCCCTCATCAGAACGACTGGCTGGTATTAAGAGAGAATATCGAAGACAGATCACAAGGGAAAGTACCGGCCTCTATTAACACCATTGGAGGACGCAGGCTGGAAAGAGTAACAAGAAGTACACAAGAAAAGATGGAAGAAGAAAGAAGAACTAAAGAGGAAGATGCCCGACTAAAGAAGCGGAAAGCGGAAATGGAAAACAACACCAGGTTGCAGAAGATAGCAAAAATGGAAAGGATGCTAGAAGGATTTTCTCTAGAGAGATCTCTACGAGACGATGTAGGCGCCACTTGGAAACCTTCTAGTAGCACTTACACACTGAGAACGAAGAATAGAAACAACCCAGCTTTTGAGTTGGACTGGTTCGAGAGGTACATCCAAGAAAGAAATGCTAGGGACGAACCAAAATTGCTACTAGAAGAGGAGGATCTCCAAACTTTGAGAGATCAGTTGAGGCCAACTTCACGAGATCAGGAAACACCACCGCCATCTCCAAGGCCAGACACAAGTGAGAGGCAATCTACCCCACCTGCTAACTCTACTTCGCATTCAGAAAGCTCACATCGTGATGAGAGAGTTCATACACCACCCAGTGAAGAAGAAGAAGAAAAAACAGATGGTCGCCCAAACACTGGAACCATATCACAAAGTGATAAAGGCAAGCAAAAGAAGGTGGATCAGACAAAAGATAAAGCTTCCTCCTCTCAAGAAATTGAGCTGGAAGCTACTATAGATGAAGATTTGCAGTCAATGGAGACAATACTAAACCGAACAAGACTACACAGTCAATGGCTAGCTGAACAGAACAGGTCCAACAAAATGAGGTTACAAAAAACCCATGGAGAAGTTCAAAGACTGCAGGAGCAAAGGGAGGACACTCTAAAGCTGATCAGCATCAGAGATGCTGAGATCTTGGGGCTCAAAAGCACAGTAAATCTCCTCAAAGACAATTTACAGGAGTCTGAAGACTTCAATGCCATTTGTGAAGATACAATCAACGTATTCCTTGAAGATGTCAATGACAGAGATGAACACATCCATAAGTTGGAAAAAGAAAAGTAAGATGCGCTGGAGACAGTCAAAAGTTTGCAAGTCGTCATCGATGACTTACAAATTGAAGTCAAAGATTTAAGAGCAGTAACAGATATACAAGCAAGGGAAATCGAATGAGCTAAGAAGCAAAAAACGTCGCTACCAACAACACCGGTAGTCCACCCAGAAGAAGAAGTGGTTGCACTGAGGAGGGAGCTGGAGTTGGAAAGAAAACAGTACTTAATGATAGCCGAAAGTGCGCTTAGAGCAGAAAATCAACTACAAAGGCAAATTTCAAACTTACAAAGTGAAAAGCAACAAGGACCAGCTCCTGACAGTGAAATGGAAAGCATTGTTTCCAAATCACTCAGGGAAGAAAATGAAAACTTGCACATCAGGTTAAAACAGTTAGAGGAGTCTACCGCTAAAAAAGAAATGGAATTTCAAGCTCTACAAATCAATAGTAGAACAATGGCTGCGCAAATCTCAAGTCTACAAACTGCAAGGCAACACCAAGGACAGGTATGAGTGCACATGGAGCAAGCAACAACGAATTTGGCTGGACTCGCCGAAGTATATGGGGGTCAAGATGAGTACGAGGAAGAATCAGATGAACAGGAGGCCCCAGATACACAGACTGATCAAACTGTCTCCAAAGACCAAGAAATAGAAGAAGATTCAGTCACGAGATTGGAAGAGCAGAGGTTGGCCGAGCAGATGGAAAAACAATCAGAGATGATATGGTACAAGGCAATGCAACTAGAAAAGGAGATGCTACAAGGACTTTCCAAATCAGGCAAAACAGCAGCAGAGCTGTGGAAGGAATGGAATGCCCCTATGTTACCATATGCTCTGCTAAAATACGAAACTCTAACACATCAACGGCAGCTCGAAAAAGAAGCACAAGTGCCAGTGTTCGAAGGAGAAGTACAGGATCGGGAACAGCAAAATAGAATAGTAGACAGCAAGCCAAAGTGGAGGCGTCAATGGCTCTTGGATCATCCTAATAACCTGATCCACTTAGTCAACGCACCGCCTGAGCTGAGGAATGATATAACTTTTTTCCCAACTCCCCGAACATACACCTACAGCCAACATAAAGCACTACAGAGCAGAAATCTGACATGGCTAAATTATCCAGTATTGCCAGAGCAGCAGAGGGTGACAGAATATCCGGTTCTTACATGGTGAAAACCCTTCAGGGCGCCATCGCAAAATTCGGAGGCTCTCCCGACCTATCCTGCAAGATGCTATGTAAAATAGCTCGAACCTTTTTGGCCTGTCTCACAGTCTTCTCAGAAAGCTGGACATCAGAGTATATGAATACCGAAAGAAGCATCTCAGAGCTGTCATACGATCTAAGTGGGCCACCTACAGAGCCAGTATTGTATGCCTATTTCAGACGGCTAATGTTTCTGCCAAGCTACCATCTCCAAACCTTCGAAGAAGCATTTTACACAGGCTTCTTCATGTACAAGTCAAAAAAATTTGGCCCATTAATGGCAAGCGAGTCTACATCAAATCAACCAAGAAAGACGACAACGACAATGAAGACAAAGACGATCATGTCGCGGTAGACATGAATTAGGAGGGGGGGAGTGTTGGAGCCCCATTTGTCCAACTGTTGTAATGAGCCCATCTTGTAAAGCATATCAAATTCCCATTTTATGTCAAAGACGTCTTATCGTTTTGATCCATTCGTCTGGGTTATGTAAAGATTAATCAGTTAGTCAGGACTCAGATTTGTTCACACTTTGTAATAATGAGTAAGAGAACCCCATGTACATTTTTGAGCTAAGGTGACTAAAGTATAAAAGTCACCTTAGAACCATTTTTAAACAACATTTGAATATTAATTCTGTGTCGTACGAGCCAGAGAGAGGGAGAGAGAGAGAGAGTGAGTGTGTCTTATCCTCTTCGCTACGCGCTTCTCCCTCACCGGATTCACGACGTGACTACACCATCGCGGTAGTCTCTTCGAGAGCTACGCGCCCACGCCACGCATTCACATTTTCGAGCTGTTCGTGATCGATCCTTCCTCGAGCTTGTTTTGCTTGTAAGTAGCACAAACAGTGTCTGTTTTCAACAATCAGGTGCTTTATGGAATGAGAAAGAGATTAGCTACACATAGATACTCATAAACTTAAGTTTCGCCCACTTTTGGATTATGACCTGTTAGTCTATCGCGACTGTATTCGAGATAACTAGGGTTTAAATCTGGTGAGATTAGACTTATAGGTAAGTATATCCTAGTGAGAGGATGGTGCCTAGTAAGTTTGATGCGATTCCGAGTTCATTGGAAGTGTAAATGCTGTTATGAGCATTTAGGGATAGAGTGGGTTGCATTCTACCAGAGTTAATGATTGATGCATCATAAAAGTGCGTATGTGTAGATTGGTTTCAGCCTGACAAGCTAACGAGATTGCATACGTGCACCTACGGGTTAGTCATGTCATCGGATGATAAGTATGTTGTCTGTGTCGTGCTCTTGAGTATGAACAGGGGAGTAGTCAAGCCCTAAAACACTTTTGCTCACGCCTCTTTGAGCAACAAGCTATTAAGAGGAACACTCTCGGCTCAACCGGGAAGCGCGTGAGAGAGGAGTGGGTTGTCCTTATCATCAGTAGCCTTTGACGACGCTCTTCCGCAGAGCGACCATTGATGTAGCTCGACAACGACCGCTACGATATTTTCTCCGAAGACACCCGCTTTTGGGCATCCTCAGCAATTGACGTGTGTTACACTGGTTACTTATTGGCAAGTTCTATCGGCACCATCCACCACCTCTCCAACGTTCCAAGAATTCTCCATCTTCCACCTATAACTATGGCTTTGTCTTCGCCCAACAACACAACTGACGTCCTTGACACCCTCCACTCCTTGCGAAATGAGCTCACACAACTTCGACGAGACTACGACCGCCTGGAAAACCGCTTTCGAAGGCTTTGTCTTCGACTTTTGGACGTGCAGGCCTCCGTCCATGCCTTAAACTCTACTTTCATGAGCCACACCGAACTCCTCCTCAGACGACCCCCCTCCACTGACACCAAGAAACCTCGACGCGACCCTCCTAGCAATACTTTCCCCGCCCCTACACCATAGACGTGTTTTTTTTTTAGTTCTTATTTTGTAATAAGCCTATCCAGGCTTCCTTCGGCCCTCCTTTCATAGATCTCTATGTAGCCCAATTTATTTTTACGGATATTGCAACATCTCTGTCGGCTCCCGTATACAAGGATTCATAACTAGTCTTTTGGTTTGCTTTAAGTTGTCAGCACTTCTTGTAGCACACATAGTCTCGCATGTTTTTTTTTTCTGATCTTTTTTTCCCCCACGTAAGCAACACATTATTTCTAGCAATTTTGTCCGCATTGTACTAAATGATTTGGATTAGCACAAGCGAGTATAAAATTTGATATGCTCATATCTACAATTGCTCCCAATTAAAGCCTTTGTTGTAACCACTTTCTGCAATGTGTATCATGATACTACATCATCTTTGGTCACTCGTTCAGGTTATAACAAGTCATAAACTCATTTGCAGGGATAACAATTTGATGTACTTGCAACTTTATATTTGTGCGCTCCTTGCCGCACTGTCGAAGCAAGGGCCTTGCCTAACACTGTGTGCAAGCCATAGACGGCTCCAAGCACACAACTAGCTTAACTAGTAAGCTCAAAAGAGGGCAATGGTGTGTCACTCACCGCTCTATGCTCCTGCCGTGGAGGATTCCTCGCCGCGAAGAAGAAGGAGACGCCGCTACGTCGCGCTCAACCGCTTCACCGCCGTCGTGCCGCCGCAATGCTCTCTCTCTCTCTCTCTCTCTCTCTCTCTCTCTCTCTCTCTCTCACATACACACACACACAAGGAGGTGAAGAAGAAGAAGATGGAGATGGAGATGGAGATGGAGCAAGAGCACTCTTCTATTGCACAAATGAGAGAATGAGTGAATTTTAGGTTTAGTTGGCTTTTATATGAGCTCACCCCATTCACACTTGGGCGCCCATGCTTAGACAACTAATCCCTTGAATGTCCCAGTTAGAGTGCGCCTCTCATTGGCGATCACTCTTACCCTTTTCCTATTGGACCGACAAGCCCGGTACCTGACTCTACCAAATAAATAATACAATGTCCACCGTAGGTTACAACGTCCGTCTCGTAGGTGATAGGGTGTCCGTGAGCCGTGAGGGTTAACCTGCCCCCCTTCCTGATGTAGATTCCGTCCTCGAAAGCTATTGAGTTGAAGCTCGTTGGTCGAGGTGGAAGAGCATTTGAGATGAATGTCCTTAGCCTTCATTAGTCACTGCAAAATCAAACAACATTGCACAGTAATTGCATTTTCATAAGCGATTAAAAAGCATATGCAATTTTAGGCAGACAATTGATTGGTAACAGAATTTTAAACAATTTGTCAGCAATAAGCATTAAATTGCAATGTAATCAAATGCATAAACAGATGTAAAGGTAAAAAATTAAACAAGTCTGGGGTCGCTAATTTAACGATCGAAAGACACTAGAGATCGACTATTAATACCATGGGTAAGCTTCTTAATTTTCTCTAGTCAATTAAGTTGTTTAATCACGAGAGCCAAGTATTTCATGTTCGAGGGCTAACTAGAGGCTATACCTAGAGGACCTTGTAGTTAAGCTACGATAAAAGGAATTTCTCATGAAATCATCGCCTGACTGATTACCTTTTCTTTGACCCCCCAAAGTGTTTTCACAGTGATTCAATTTGATGTGTGTGCTTATTTTGTATGCCTTGGGTTTTTGCTTTTCAAGGAAAAGCGCCCACACTGGGAACCTCTAGGGCTCTAATACCATAGGCAATACATGTGAGTGAAGTACCAAATCAAGCTGAGATTTCTCTTCCAGCTTAAGATTTTACAGTGTGGCACTTTGATTTTTTGTTTGTTAATTTTCAGCATTTTAATTTTGTAACTTTGGGGGTGATACACCTCCCCAGGCTCATCACACTAGTAAACTCCCTTTATAATACTTAAGCGAAAGGTCAATAGGGTCAAGCCCACTAGAAAGCCCTAGTACATTTCACACAATGCTGCCTAAATCGGATTAAGACCTAAGTAACCATTGATTATTAGGAAGGAATTCCCCATGGTATCAAGAGAAGATCTCTAACACCTAACTTGGTCAAACTAGCTTAGTCGGACTGGTTGATTTTTAAACCTAGACAAGTGATTATGACAAAAAATTACATTGAATTAAATGTTTGTTACTAAGCAAATGTGCTGGATATTATCCTACCAATCACAATTAAAGCAGACAATCATAGATGCAAAAAAGATAAGGGGCAATGCTAATGGACAAGAAACACCTGTTTGTGTCGATGGTCGCGCTTGATTTGAAGAGTGAGTCGAGATAAAGATTCCATGAAGGTCCAAATCCTATCAATAGCAACACGCTCCTGTACACACTAGGAAACAAAAGGAATACCTCCAGGAGGCACATTAGTGGGAAAAGGTACCAACACTTATTGAACACAACAAAAAACATAAGGAACCCTAACCTAATTATTTGCACTCCCCCTAGAGAGTCAAGCGAATAGGATATTGTAGAGGTTGGGGGGAAACCTTAAGGCTAAACTCCTATCCTCGTCGTCGAGATAAACAAAGTCATCATCCATGAGACCATATGTGCCATCCGTGTAGTCCTGTAAATTTTCTTCTTCATCATAGGTGCCCATGTTTACTAAGAAGGTCACTAGACGCCTATAGTCATCTTGGTCAAAAGGGTAGGCTTGTGCAATGGGAGAAACGCTCTCTACTAAGTATGGATCAGACGTGGTCAAGAGACGTACCAGCCATTCTAACTCCTCAAAATTCCTCTCACATGCTAGCGTACCTATCAAATCCCATTCACATGCAAGCACTGGAAAGACCATGTGAAATATTTGTGAAAAGTAACGAGGGTACCTCTCACCCAAGGCAGAAGTGGATGACTCTAGCGTACTAGCCATATCTGTACACGCAAATAGATGATGGTTAGAGTGCAAATATTACAAGGGTCGTGTTCTTGTGCATAATTTGTTTTTATGAATTTTTGTTATGGCTCTTGCTCTTTTACTTTTTTATCTTGTTTTTGTGAGTATAAGGCTTTATATATACATTCCCTAAGATTGGAGATTAAGGGGTCAGGGGGAAAGGTTGAGAGGAAAGTGAGTGAGTGATGATTGTCAGCAAACACTCCCCCCTTCCTTGGGTAGATCATACCGTTTGAAATGAGCTCGTCACCCTTTGAAACCAATTGTTCCAGTTGGTAATAGGTAAGGATTTTTGCCAGTAGTTTTCTATTACCCTAGGTGCCTCGTCAAGTTGCAAGGGTGGTAAGGTACTCTCCCAGGATCGAACTTGAAGTGGTTCATCAGGTGATTCTTGAACACTGGGAGGTGTGGATTCTTTTGTAGCTTCATGGAGGTCCACTACTATAGATGGAGGCTGTGTAGAAGCTTTTACCTCTATGGATGTATTACATGAGGAGCTAGAAGCTTCATGGAACTCCCCCCTTCCTGAGCTAGGTGGAATAAATTGGTTTTGCCTTGGAGCCCAAACTATCTCTGGACTAGGTGTGTAGCATTCTATGATCTTTCCCTTCCCACGGTCTACCATTGGCTTTAGCGTTACACTGTTTGACTCATATGGGTTTGTTGTCGATAGGGAAGGACACATTTTACGTTTAGGTACCCAGATTTGGTCATTTCCATCATAGTAGCCTTGGGCTTCTAATAGTCGTTTTGGAATCCATCGTGATTTGGTCTTGACCCTCCTAGAGCGCGCTCTTGGTTTTTCAGGGAAATTTTTTCTTGGAATGGATGGGAGGGTTGAGGTAGTTGGAAGTAAGGCCTTGGGGACCCATTGATATGTACTCTTAGGTCGTGCAGGTTGAGTACTTGCAATATTACTGCTTGCTGCAACTACAAGTGTTGAAGTTCTAGGTTCATGGGTAGCCGGTGTCAAGAGTTTTTTGGAGCAAGGGATTGCGCATATGTACATACACATGCATGGTGCATCAAATAAAGAATTGCCCATTTTCCTTAGCCAGGTGGTTATGTGGGGCCCACATGTGTACAGGTAGGACAGCATGTACATAGTGCATCGATTTTCACTATTACCAATACCAGTGTGTTTTTTCTACAATAAGGAGGAGTTGGTAGCGCGTAAAACTTCTCGAGGAAGCTATCCGCGGGCCGACGACGTGAGGTCAGCAGGTGCGTTAGATGGCATCTAGTGGCGTCAGGAGGGCGAACGAGGTCAATACTTGCACGCGGAGAAGTATGGACACGACATGGGTGTTTTCTTGTGAGAATTATGCAGAAAGGTCATCATGAGGACCTTTTTTTGGGGCCACTTCACGTGGTGGCGAGGTGCATTATTGGAAAAAAGCTGAGTGCCAGGTGTGCAAATGATGCAAAAAGGTGACAACTATGCACTGCGAGGTCAGTTTTTGGCCTGTTCGGGGTCCGTTTGAGGTCATCTAAAAGGCCAAGGGTGCCCAACTAAAAAATCTAAGTGTGAGAACTGAAAAAACTGAGAGAAGACCAGAAAAAACGTGGAGAAGAGAGGAGGAACAGCCGCAGGTGTGTTTTTGCTCATTTTGGAGCCTGTTTTGGCCGTAAACTGCTCATCCGATGTCGGATTTGAGCACTTTGACATTGTAGACTGGGGTTTTGGGCCGTTCCGGACGCGATGGCGCTGTCCATTTTGCCAAATTCCTCACTCTTTTTCTGCTGTTTTTCTGTGTAATCTTCTCCGGTGAGTGAAGCTTCTTCTCCAATTTGTGATTGTATCTGGTATCTTTTACCCATATTGTGTGAGCTGTTTGCCCCATTGGTGTTGGCCCAAGCTCAATTGTATCTCAACCATCGTGTAATTCGACATGTGGAACACGGCTTGTTTACCAAATATAGCAATGCTTGATGATCAACATAAAACACAAACTTGGTAGCAAGAAGGTAATAGCGAAATTTCTTTACTGCGTAAATCATAGCTAGACCTTCGCGCTCTGTAGTAGTGTAGTTCATCTCGGCATCATTTAATTGGTGACTTGCAAAGCTAATAGGGTAGTCCAATTTATGTTCTCCTAGTTGAGTTAGAACACACCCAATAGCAAAATTTGATGCACATGAAAAGGTACATTTCAATCAGGTGTTCGCAGGATTGGAGCACTTGTTAGGGCCTTCTTTAATAACTCATAAGATTGATGACATTCTTCCATCCAGTGAAACTCGATAAGAAGCTTGTACAATGGACGCGCTATCTCAGCAAAGTTTAAAATAAACCTTCGATAATAACCAACATGGCCCATAAATCTTTGAACTCCTTTATAGTTAGTAGGTGGTGGCAAATCGGCAATGGCTTTAATCTTACTCTCATCTGTGGATATCCCGTTCTTGGACACTATATGCCCTAGAATGACTCCATGCTTAACCCAAAATTGGCATTTGAAAGGGTTCAATGAGATGCGATAAAATCTGCACCTTTCAAATATTTTTCGTAGATATAACAAATGCTTCTCCCAAGAAGAATAAACACAAAGGTCGTCTAGGAAAGCTTCACAAAACTCCCTTAGAAATTCTTTAAACGCAGTGTTTATTAATTGTTGGAATTTAGCAGGGGCATTTGTTAAGCCAAAAGCCATAACACGAAATGCAAACACTCCAAACTCTGTGATAAAAGCAGTTTTAGCTTGGTCCTCTAATGCAATTGTGATTTGATTGTAACCAGAGTACCCATCTAAAAAGCTATAAGCTTCCTTGTCCGCAACTCTTTCAAGCACATGTTCTGAATATGGCAAGGGATAATGATCTCTCCTAGTAGCTGCATTAACTTTCTTGAGTTCCACGCACACTCTTAGTTTCCCATTCTTTTTTGGCACAATGACTATTGGAGAAACCCATTCTGAGTGCTCAATAGGGTATATGAATCCACATTGGATAAGTTTTTCAATGTCCTCTTGTACAATTTTGGCGTACTTAGGATTCATTGGATAGGGTCGTTGCTAGACGGGTTTAGCAATGTTAATCATGGGAGTTGTATGTTGCACCACACAAGGTGGAACGCCCTTCATGTCATGATATGTCCAAGCAAAGATATCCTTGTATTCCTTGAGGAGATCCTTAAGTACAGCCTCTTCAGTTTCGGTAAGGTCTTGAGCAATAAAGACTAGTTTAGACTCCTCACCTGGTTCTGCTAATTCTATCTCTTTAACTACCGTTGGACCATCATAGACTCCACTGCTTCCATTGGTAGGTATTCGTTGGGCTTTGGCATACACAACCTTTCGCTCCCCCGTGGTATAAGATTTAAAATGTTCAGGAGCCGTATGTAATTCAGCAGGCTCTTGTCCTGACAGAGACCTTTCTTTTAGTTCTGCCTCCTTTTGTTGTTGTGCTAACTCTCGGTTTTGACGTCTTCTTATAGTTCGACTCAATTTCGGCTCTGTAACCTCCAATTGAGCGAGGTCAATGGGTCGCGGGCTGCACCACATGACACTCTGGAGATGTTCACCCCAATTGTCTACTAGCTTTCGATGAGCATCACATGCCCCTAGATAGCTAAGCCATTCTGCAGTAGATCTTTCCTTGTTTATCCTATCTCTCACATTTGCTCGATATCGCCGTCTCTTATATGACCTTTGTTTCTTGTTAAGGTTTTGATTTTGGTAAATGTTTGAACTCGACTCGCCTGATAGGTCTTCGCTTGTATCTTCTTTACTCTCATATAAATTACCATAGATGGTAGTACTAGGCCTTGAGTGTTCAGTTTCTATACTTGGCTCACTCGATGTTCCCTCAGGTTCCGAATCCATTTCTCCCTGAGATTCCATTTTTGATGTGTATTGGCCTGAAGCCTTTGAGGAATCATCGGTTTCACTCTCAGATAGGTGTGCCTCTTTCTTATCATCGGATGTTACATGCGCTACACCTAACATGTTTACTGGTGCAATGTGTGGTATCTCTTCCCCATCTGGTGTTACCCAGATTGTTCCTCTAGCTCCCCATGTATCTATAGTTGCCGCTAGGTGTACCCAATCGACATTGTCTGACTCAGCCATTCCGGGTAGGATATCCATATAAGGAGAGTTCTCCCCAATATCCGTGTCTTCGTTACACGTGTAACAATACTGTAATGGAGCTGAGTGAATTGTTGTGTCTGATCGATTATCAATGATGAATTTATTTCCTAGAGGATGCGTTCGACCACTTAAAAGATCAACTCGAATGACAGAGTCTTGGAACTGTAAGTAGACGTGGTTTTTGGACCAGTCATGCACCATTTTTGCTTCCCTCATGAATGGACGCCCTAAGATCATCTCAAATGACATAGGATGCTTGGAAAAATCCATAACAATGAAAGGTCTGCCTTACCTTGTGTCCCAAGACCTTGATTCTGAGATCCTTTAGCATTCCAATAGGCGTAACAATAGATCCATTAGCCATTTTTACCACTACGCTTGTGGCTTCAAGGTGAGGTCGCCCCATAGACTCCCAACAACTCTTTGTCACCATGCTGACTCCCGCACCACCGTCAAGGACCCCCTTTACAGTTAATCCTTTAGTAGTGATTGGTAGAGTAGCATTAGATTCATCACCTTCAAAGTATTGCCCCAACTTGTTAACGGGTACTTCAATTACAGATTCATGTCCCGCTAGGTCAGATGGTGGTGCTAAATGTTCCTCATCATTCATTACCGAGTCAGGTTTGTTCATATGTGCAAACTGTGGTAATCTGGCCTGTAATTCTCCATTGAGGAAGGCTCGAAGAGCTGAGACTAGCTCGGGGTCTTTACATAGTTTGGACATGATGGTGGTTCTAACTTCTGAAGACATGAAATCCATCAATTTGGCAACATTTAATGGCATCTTGTGGGACGTAGGACCTTGACAAGAGAATGGTGAAGATGGAATCTCCACTTCCTCAAGGGGGTCGGGCATTACCTCATTGAACATTCTCTCTAGTAGAAAAGGTGTGTGTCCACTTTCAGATGTCCTACCCTCACTCTCTTCCCGAATGATACTAGGTATAGCTAACAGCCTGTAGTTCTTGTGAGGTTGAACTTGTGTGGGAAACACTGTGTCCGACATCTGGATATGTTTGGGTTCAGGTTCTAATTTTCGTTGAGTTTCTTCCACCAAACCCCTCAGTTGTTGGACTCGTTCAATTTCCACAGTTGGGTTTGGATAGGTCTCAATCTTTCTCTTGCAATCCTCATTTTTTGTATCTCATGGCTTATCTTGGGGGCTCACAACTGGGTGGTTTAACTTTGAATACTCTTTTGGTGTTCGTCGTAATTCCCTCTCGTGATCCTCCTCACTGGCTTTTTCCTTTGTAGTAATAGTTTTGGTCTCCGTGGTCTCTATCGAATCTGAGTCATCCTCAGGGTCATTCATATACACGGGATCCTCTCCTGTCCCTATGTTACTCTTTGAACTAGGTTTTGAGCTAGAAGCATTAAGGGATTTCTTTCTTCGTGTTTTCTTCTTTCTCGCTCGGCCAATGGATGCAACATCTCTCTCTTCGAGGATGTAATTTTGCTTTTGGAGCATCGACCGTGTGAGTGCATTCACTGCTGCTATGTTTATAGTTGGTGGTGTCCCATCAACAATCTCTATTATGTTCAATGGTGTGATTTTCGGTGCGTTTGGATTGTTAGGACACTGTGCGATCAAATGATCTATGCCACAACGATTACAAGTGAGTATTGGCATTGCCAATGCACTCCCTTGACTTGTTTGCATTAGTGTAGCATTCTTTTGCATTCTAATGGGGCACTCAGCTACTCGATGTGGTCCACCACATTCGTAGCACTGAAGAGGTGGTCTCCTGGCAAAACTATTAATGTTTTGGCCTCTTGCTGCTAGCGCAGTAGCTTGATATACCGGTTTGATTTGTCCCCAATGGTCTTCCATATAGTACATGGGACACTCCTCAAGCATGTCGACTCCATAGGTGATACTAGGGTCTATGTCCTCTTCGCAATCTACATAAGTACTACATGACTCGCAACCTATTTGGTTCATAGGTGTAACTCTTGGATGAGGGGGTTGCGGTCCTAGAACTGGAGGTGACAACGGCGTGGTTTGGACCACATTTTGGGTTCTAGGGACCATGTGCTGTAATGGCAACTGTTGCTCCATGGGGGGGGGGGGGGGGGGGGGGGGGTAGGCATCAATGCAGGAACTCGAGGTGAGTCTGCCCAAGCTATAGGCGGTCTATTTTCTATGATGCGTTTAAGCATTAGGCAATCCTTCCCTTGATGGCCATACCTACCACACGCGTTACAAGTCCCGTTAAACTTTACTCTGAAAGTAGGGCATTCACTCGTAGTATGTGGGCCCAAGCAAATTGAGCACCATTGTTGCTCCCTTCTTGGATACATATGAGTGTTTTGTGGAGCACGATTATCCCTAAGGATTTCTTGGATGGCCTTGGTGAGATCTGCCAAAGTCATCTCAGATATCGTTTGCTCTTTCACGATTGGCTTTATCTTCATTGGCTCATGCCCTGATGCTTGCGAGCTACTAGACTTCGGCTCGGCAGACACTCTTTCTCCTGCAATCATTAAATTATCCTCCAATTGGATTGCATTCATGGTGACTGCTTCCCAAGTAGTGATACCTCTAATGACTAGGCCATTATAAATACTTTCATGTCGTAGTCCCCTAATGAATCTATCGAGCAATTGGTTGTTGTTGAATCGCTCGTTTGGATTGCATCGAGAATTCAAATTCTTTAGGCGACTAATGAAGTCTCTCATGGATTCACCTTCTTCTAGTTGGGCTTTCTGGAGCTGAGAGGCTACACCCCAAAGTACTCCCTCTCGTATGTATTCTTTTAAGAACAGTCTCCTAAGAGTAGAGTAGATCGTTTTCTCTTCTACTCTTAAGGTTCTATACCAATCTCCAGCCTTTCCGCTTAGGGTCAAACTCAAAGCCTTACACTTATGTAGCTCATTGTGCTCTTCCACGGAATCGCACACATGTTCAAAGACTTCCATATGCTTTCTAGCATTTCCGTCTCCACTGAATTTCTGTGTGAGCTTAGCTACTTGAACTGCCTTGCTCCTAGGCTCTCTATCAGGTGCACTACGCATGTTTTCCGCAATAGAGCGACCAATAGTTTGAGCAAACACTGCCAAATCTCCTATTTGAGCAGGTATAATGGGTGTATGTGCTCCTGGAACCACATGTGAGATGGGAGTTGGTCTTGGCCTTGGTATACGCGCGGCTCTTGGGTCCCATATTTCCTATGGTGGTGTACCAGACGGTGGTCCAAAGTTTACAGGCGTGGCCCTAGGCATAGGGGGTGCCTGATATGGCATGTTATTATTAAATGGCATGGCTCCACTTGTATAAGAGCTTGGATAATGCCATTGTGGATTGTAAGCTCTTGGAATAATCGGAGGTGTAGGAGCTACATGAGGCTGAGGTACGACAGGTGCACATGATTGATACATACATGTAGGTATAGTTGGGGGCACTGTGCTACTAGGCATCGGCGCAGTGTTAACAAATGAACTCCATGGTGTACTTCTTGTCATGCTCACCACTGGGATATGCATGGTAGCCGTAGTGTCATTAAGAGAAAGATGAGCTAGATTTGGGAAGGTAAAGCTGCCACTTGTGGGCTCAGATTGTACTGAGGCTCCTAGCGAAACAACATATGGAGGATCAATGGGGCTCACTGAGGGAGTCTCCATTTGTGATAGGGTTGGTTGGTTGGTCTTTCCCGTATCCAAGAATCTCATTAGGCCTGTTGAAGGCATGTTGATCCCTGTGTTCTGTCTTTCTAACTCGACAATCCTATGGAGGACATCACAGACTTTCTGTTGTTGCTCATCTATGCTAGTAGCACCCGATGTGGATTGTAGAACATCTAACCAACCCACATGATAGGTGTGTCCTGTGTACCGATCAGTTAAAGCTTCTGCTTGTAGGTCATACTCCCAATTTTCTTTTAGGAATATCCCACCTAGGCCTGGCGTGCTGGAGGTTTCCCTCGAAGTGGAAGCATTATTGCTCCCCATCGCTTGCCCCTCCCTGACTGCTACCTTGGGAGCACTCGGTTGCTCGACTGGCATGATTGTTGTCATAGGAGCCTTTGCTTTCAGGGCTCGACTTTGTTCTAGCCTTCGTAGGTTCTCAATTTCCCTCTCCCTTGTTGCTTGCATATAGCGCCGTTCGATCTCTTGCACTTCGGCAAGACTCCTACCATCGGGTAGTAGAACCTCAGAGGGAGATAGTCCTAAAGGATCAGGAGGTGCAGTGGATGGAACATTCACATGCACACTCTCAAGAAGCATAAGGTCTATTTTAGGCATGAATGACGAATTTACTTCCCCACTCCCTTCATTTATTTCATTAACCGCATGTTCGGAGCGAGTAGCTCTACTAAGGTCTCTTTTAAGCGGCTAAACATGCTGGACCCGGGCCGTGGGCCCATGGCATGCATGTCTTGACTTGAACTATCAGGGTTTGGTGTAGGCTACCCCTCCATGACTTCGTAGTCAGAGGAAGAATCACTAGACGCGATATGAGGATCTTGGGTCGCGCTACCTTGAGTCCCGGCCGAAGGTCCAGAACCTAGGGTGGAGGAATAATGGGTGCCCGCGTAAATGGAGGCACTACCAATATGCTCGTGCTCTAACACTCGTCCAGAGCGTAGGTTCATATGACTTGGATCCCCTAGAAGTGTCAGTGAGTGCCCGTGAAGGCTGCTCACCTAGTAATTTTAGGTGTTTTGCAACCCAAGTCTTTTTTTTTATATTTTTTGGTCCTTTTTTTCTGACCCAGATATAGAATAGAATGTATGATAGCTCAAAACGAGCGTCTCGGTGAGAGGGACGTGCCGTGCTTTACAGCCCTCCGTTTGGTCACTTTATGCCCTCGGAATTCCTAAAACCGTCAATTTCTAGTAGGGAACTAGGCCCAAATTAGAAAGTCTAAGGGTGCAAGTGGGAAGAGAAGGGAGGAGAGTGGAGGACTTGCCCCACATGCTCTCATTCCCTCTTGAGGGGGTAGGGTATATATATAAGAGTGAGTCTAGTATATGTCATAGGACTGAGGACTGAGGCTTGGGCTTGGGCTTGGGCTTGGGCTTGGGGAAATGATCCCGATCCCGATCAAAATTTTAGTGTAGCCCCCCAGTCACTCACGCTTAAATATTTTCGGTTTTTTTTTTTTTTTGGAGGCGACGATCGCGCGCGGTTTAGTGACCCTTTCTTGGCCACACACACTGTCAACACCTACCTAACCTCTCAGTCAACAGCTCACAGACAGCTCACTACCTTATCTACTTACTAACTAATCTGTTAACTGCTTACTGACAGTGAGCTAACTGTCCACCTACTTCCTCTCTCACTACCTTACTGTGCAAAGACTGTGTGCAGGCAAACCTTGACAGAAAACTGTGTACAAACTGTGTGCAAACAGAATTTGCTAACTGCCTTCCTACTTATTCATTCACTGCAAACAAGCTAACGACTACTAATTGTGCAAAGACTGTGTGCAAATAGAAAACACAACATTATGCAGAAATCACAGAACTTGCAGACAATACAGAAATTAACAACTTGCAGAAAAACAACTCATTCCTCTTCCTCTTCCTCTTCTTTCCTACTACAAACAACTCATAGGAGAAGCACAAAGTGCCTCTTGGGCTTAGTGCAGGGCGATTCCCCGGCAATGGCGCCAAAAATGTGCGCTCCTTGCCGCACTGTCGAAGCAAGGGCCTTGCCTAACACTGTGTGCGAGCCATAGACGGCTCCAAGCACACAACTAGCTTAACTAGTAAGCTCAAAAGAGGGCAATGGTGTGGCACTCACCGCTATTTGAACCTGCCGTGGAGGATTCCTCGCCGCGAAGAAGAAGGAGACGCCGCTACGTCGCGCTCAACCGCTTCACCGCCGTCGTGCCGCCGCAATGCTCGATCGCGCTCTCTCTCTCTCTCTCTCTCTCTCTCTCTCACACACACATACACACACACACAAGGAGGTGAAGAAGAAGAAGATGGAGATGGAGATGGAGCAAGAGCACTCTTCTATTGCACAAATGAGAGAATGAGTGAATTTTAGGTTTAGTTGGCTTTTATATGAGCTCACCCCATTCACACTTGGACGCCCATGCTTAGCCAACTAATCCCTTGAATGTCCCAGTTAGAGTGCGCCTCTCATCGGCGATCACTCTTACCCTTTTCCTATTGGACCGACAAGCCCGGTACCTGACTCTACCAAATAAATAATACAATGTCCACCGTAGGTTAAAACGTCCGTCTCGTAGGTGATAGGGTGTCCGTGAGCCGTGAGGGTTAACAATATTAAATCAAAAAATCTTTCTAAATTACTCTCATATTTTTCTACCTCCTAATTCTAGTAAAACTTGCTCCACATGAATATCTTTATTACATTTACCACACTTTTAGGGAAACTCTCTGTCCCACCCAACGTTCACTTACATGAGATTATTTTCACTACTTGTTCACACAGAGCCACACGGACCATAATGGGCCCTATTTCCTTTCGAGTTTCTTGCATATCATTAACGACAAACAGGTGAGACAATCTAAGCAACATAATCCCACTTTCTCAGCACTGAAAGGCTAATCATGGTAAACCTTGATAAGTAGTCAACATACTTTTATCCTTCAGATCAAGTGGTAATGATTCCACTAGAATTTCATTCTTACTCCTTTTATTTTGGCCCATTGAAACAACTTCGAGTTTAGTTATTGCATTTCTTTTATGTTTGTTTGTTTGTGGTCCTAGTTGATCTATGCTATTTAATTAGAACTGTAGAAATTTCCTTTCCAATCAGTTGTCTCACATTTGTCTCAGTTGTATACTCATCCCTTCTATAGTTGTCATTGCAAGTTCATGATCAATTATTAACCCCACGCTAACACATTTTTGGATCTATTAGCTATACTTTGGTGTAAGTTTTCTAGTTGCAACACTTGTACCTCTCCCCATGTGCCAACAATGGTATATATATTTTCAAATACAGTATACCCTCCTGGTATGTACATCAAATATGTCATTCATCTTTTCATATTTCATTTCTCTGCATTGTGTTCTAAGCTGAATACTCAAACATTGCTAAGATCATGGCTTCTAATTGTATTTTCATTGAGATGATTTGTCAATAGGCTATGCAACATTGTCTTGTCAACTCAATACTCCAACACTACTACGGTCAGGGCTTACTACTTGCACGGTATGAAATTTTTATTGACATGATTATTCATTAGCTATGCAGCTCCTCACATGAGCTAGGGTGCTCTGGGATATCGAGCCACAATTTGTAAGTGCTTTACTACTAAAAAATACTCTAATTTGGAATCAACTAGGTGGCAAATGTTTTCTTTTTATATCTTGCTTGGTCCATTGGTCACATGCACACAGATTCGTCGATTTAGGCAGTGTGTAAACATTCATCCTGTGTCGATTCACTGATTTAGGCAGCAAACAACACATAATAGATTAAGAAGTTTACAAAATATCAGTGCACATTTGCCGGTTTAGGCAGCACAAGTGCTGATTCGTCGATTTAGGCAGCACCTCGGGTGTAGATTCTCACGTTTAGGCAACACCGATTACAAAATCATGCTACAGTGGCTGGCCACCACTGCAACTGGTATGATTTTGTTTCCCGGGTATACACAATGAAGAATATTTGGATTTGGATTTGCAATGGGTATATGTTGACAGATATTTGGATTTGGATTTGGAATTGGTCTATGATGCTTTTATGTCGCGACAGTATTTATGGAATTGGATTTGAGATTGATGAAAATTGATGATCGAATGATGAGTGTGACCAATGATATCCTGATTCATCAGGGTATGACATATATTGCTTATTCTAGTGGTATGGGATACTAGAATAGGTAGTATGTGGATGACGGCAGGCATAAGCAATGTTGTCTAATTTTATGGATTTTTCTTTTACTATTTGATACAGATTTCTAATCATTGTTTTTGACAAGTATTGTTTGCAAAATTTTATCTTCGCAACTTTGCTTTTCAACGGAGAAGTATGTTATGGAATTGATATTTTACTATTTATTGTAGCTGACAGGTGGAAAAGGTTTGACCGAGCTAGGCTATTGCAAAAGGATATTATATCTTATGTACATTTTATTATTTAAGTGCTCTTTTATGAGCTTTGGGCATTTATGACCGGCCGGTACTCAAATTGACCATTCAAAAAATCTATAAATGAAATACGTGCAAGAGGGAAACGGTCACTCTTGCACGGGGGAAGATTGCACCCAATGTCTTTGTTATTCTCCTCTCCTCTCCTCTCGCCGTGCCGGCATAGCACTCCACTCTAGGAGGTGCACCTGCACGTGCGCTATTGCGCTATCTCGTTCTCTCTCTCTCTCTCTCTCTCTCTCTCTGTGTTCTCTTACGGCTTCGATTATGTGCTACGAGATATCCTAGGCATGTCAATTAGTCTGTTTTATGGTTTGCAGTGTGCTATTTCGGATATTATGCAGGGCAACCAGGATTTCGTCTGTAGCACAGGCAGGCATCGTCTCCAAATCTTTAGCTTATGCATCGCGAGATTGATCTCAAAACATGCGGCAACGGACATTGGTCACTGAGCTAAGCCAACCCACCACAAAGACGGACATGTGAGAAGTCCCACGAGCTAATTTTTTTAAAAGAAAGGAGCTTCCCAACCTAAATTGCATGCCTCCTAGGCCTACATCGCGCGTTAGAGCTTGAGGCCGCCTTGGCTGGCTCCACCCCTCGCTGCCTCTACTCACTGCTTTCTACTCCTCTTGTCATTGTGTGCCATTGCCTTCGTAACATCTTCAAAAGATTCCGATTCATGCACATACCTCCTGGCTCAGTAAAAGACTTATTACATTTATCACTCAGATACTGCTGAATACTCCCCTCTCCTTTCCACGTTAGCTCTTTGCGCAGCAGAGAGAGAGAAAGAAGAAGAAGATTGTTTTAACGTTGTAGGAAACTATCCCAAGAGACCTTAAAGATCTATTCGACGAGAAGAGTTGAACCCCAGACGTGTTATTCAAGAGGGAAATGGCATGACCAATCTACCACACTTGGGTGATAGAGAGAGAGAGAGAGAGAGAGAGACCTCCCGACTCCCATGTCCTTCCCCTTTTCTCTCTGTTGTCTTCACTCACTAGCACAGACTTTCTCCTGCGTGAGAGAGATCCTCCGCCGAGCGCATAAAGAGGGAAAAAGAGGAGTCGGTTAGGACACTCTCGAACACTATAGAGCGAGGACAGAGAGTCGGTGGGCGGCTTCAACTAGAAAGGAAGAGGAAAGGGGGTACACTTGCAACTCAGCACCTGCCCAAAAGTCCTAGTTCAGCTTCGCTCATAACGCATCACTTCCAAGTTCACTTTCTAAATACAACTCCATGTGCATGTTCAAAATCCAAGCAGCACTTCGTCCCTCTGCGCCGGCAAAACATTGTCGTAAATTTAAATTGAGAGAGAGAAAGAGCAGGGAGAGGGGCAAGAACACAGGCGTGAGCAGACGAAACGATTAGGGCTCGCCCAGTGGAGTTAAACCAGTCATTCTGAAGATGTCATCGTGCCCCTTCAAGGATTCCAGACGTGCAAGCATAGCTTAGAGAGCAGCTTTGAACTCAAGGGCTAACAGGAGCTTGACCTGGAGACCTGCTAATGCCAGGACCAGGACATCAAGTCCATGTTAATGTTGCTGTGAAAGAGTGCCCTGCAAGATGGGCGCGTGGACATGCATATGCCTCTTCCTTGGTGCTTTCTTGCACTCACTCACAGTTCTTTAAGACATGGGTGCGCGCTTCCAGCTCTGCAGTCATGCATTACATTCTACCGCCGCTTCAGGTACATTTCTGTTTCTGTTATTTTCAAGAGTTCATGCTTGTCTGGTCATTTTTCCCCTTTGTCACCTTGTTGCAATGTGGTTAATGTATATATGGCACCCTACACATTGCAGGAGTTTTGTCTCGAATTTGAGTAGTGAAATTGAGCTTTTTGGTCATGGTAAGAGGATGTCGTGTTTCATTGGAGAGAGGGTCATGATGCCATCTACGATACTATATTCTGTGCTTTATATATGTCATAGATGTTTATATGTGTCTCAGCTGCTTGACATAGTGTATGCAGAGTCTTTTTTTGTTCTCACCAGATACTATATTCTGTGCTTTATATATGTCATAGATGTTTATATGTGTCTCAGCTGCTTGACATAGTGTATGCAGAGTCTTTTTTTGTTCTCACCAGCTGCCCACACTTTATGAGACGATCTAATGTAGTTTTTCATTCATTTCACATGCTTTTGTGACCTACTGTGTTTCTCTTTTAATGTATGTGCAATGGCGGACTCAACAAAACATCCAGTGCGCTCCTCCCTTTCAAAGATCAACAAAGTACACCCATGTCCTGGGACTCCATCCATTCTCTTCTGCAGGATTGTGCCCACCACGAAACGAACATCAGTTTTTTAAGAAAAGCCCATGTTCTTCTAACTAACAGTGGGCTTACTGCTATCGCTTACATTGGAGATTATCTTATACGATTGTTCACAACCTGCAAATGCCTATCAGACGCTCACCAAGTATTCTGCAAGGTCTCACAGCCAACTGTTTACACTTGGCATGCTATAATTTCAGCTCACATGAAGCTTGGAGAAAGTGAGAGGGGGCTTGAATTGTATTTGCGGATGCAGCAGGAAGGTGTAAAGCCAAATAAATTTGTTTTCCTATGTATTCTTAAAATATGTGGTAGCGAGAAAGGGGCAAAGGAAGGAAGATTGATTCATGACCAAATTATAAGGTCTGGGCACGAATCAGATATGCCCATTCAGAACACCCTCGTGGATATGTATTCAAAATGCGGGAGTTTAGAAGAAGCGTGTTGCATCTTTGACAGGTTGCAAGAAAGAAGCATAGTTTCATGGGGTGCAATGATGGCAGGGTACGCTGCTCAGGGAGTAGGCGTAGCTGGTCTCAAAACTTTCAGAAGTATGTGGCAAGAGGGTTTGAGACCAAATTTTGTAATTTTCTTGTGTGCATTGAGGGCATGTGGTAGTATAGGTGCTTTGGAGCAAGGAAGGCTCCTTCATAAGGAGGTAATCAACAGTGGATTGCAGTGTGATGAGGTGGTCGGTAGTGCCATTATTGACATGTATCTGAAGTGTGGAACCTTAGCTGATGCAGATAGAGTTTTTGAGCGCTTGCTAAATAAAGATGTGGTGTCATGGAGTGTAATGGTTCTAGGTTATGCAGACCAAGGTCAAGGTGAGGTGGCTCTTGATTTATATGCAGATATGCTGTCAGAGGACATAAAACCTAGCAAGTTGACGTTTTTAGGAGTGCTGAAGGCTTGCTGGATAGTTGGGATTTTAGCGCAGGGTAGGGTAATCCATGCTCAAGTTATTGGGCACAATTTTGAGTCTGGTTTGGTTGTTGCAAATGCGCTTATCGATATGTATGCAAAGTGTGGAAGCCTAGATGAGGCTCGCAATGTGTTCGATGATATATCAAGCAAGGATGGGGTATCATACAATTCTATGATCCAAGGATATGTGCAACAGGAGCTCGGTCTCCCAGCACTTGATCTATATTCATCCATGCGACAGAGGCGTATCAGACCCAATAGGGTAACTTTTCCAACCATTTTAAAGGCTTGCTCCAATGTAAACGCATTGGTCGAAGGCAGAGAGATACATGCCGATGTCATAACAAGAGAGCTTGATTCAGATTTAACAATTCAAAGTGCTCTGGTTGACATGTATGCAAAATGTGGAAGCATGGGGGAAGCATGCAAAGTGTTTGAAACAATGCAAAAACGGGATGTCGCATTGTGGGACACCATTTTTGGCGGGTATGCACAATCTGGAGACTGGGAGCTTGCAAGGCAACATTTTTTGAAAATGCAAAGGTTTGATCTAAGACCAGATGCGTGGATTTTTAGTAGTATTTTAACAGTTTGCAGTCATGCAGGAGAAGTTGATGAAGGCAGATGGTACTTCACATCCATGGTTCATGATTATGGGATGAAGCCTTCTACTGATCATTTTAATTGTATGATTGATCTCTTTGGTCGAGCAGGCCGCTTAGACGATGCCAGGGACATGTTTCAAAGCATACCTCAACAGCTTGATGTTAATGGTTGGACGGCTCTGTTCACCAGCTGCAGAATGTATGGTAACAAAGAGCTTGGAAATGAATGTTTTGCTGAAGCCAAGTCTTTAGATCTCAGCCATCTTGCTGGAAGTTGTGAGAAAGGTGGATATAACAAGGGTTGTTCAACACTGTATTAACAACACCTTGTGTTTTTAGCCTCAAATAGTAGCTCTGCCTGCTGCATGCATCTTAGACATATTTACCAGGAGACGCTGTTTCAGGGCATTGAAACAGGAAACGGTGTGGTTGATGAAGGATATGGAGTGATCTTTCCACGGTCGTGGGGAGGGGGGCAGGAAATTCCAGCCATCAATCTACCGTCTGTTCTACACTGAAATCCTACCCAGAGCCTTCGGATGCTTGCCAAGTCCGCAGCCAAAAAGGGTGAACGCGTTCAGCCCAATCATTGCCTCCCAAATCAGTCATGGGAATGGCATGTGCTGCTGACAACTCCGCTTGGGTAATAGGACAGTCTTGATTCCTGCTGCAGCTAGCACATCAGCATACAGAACGGAAGTATGTTGGCAGCGCTTCTCTCACAATCTCATCAGCTCTTAAACCCCTGTGAGATTGCTCTGCTAACAGTGTGTCATCCCCTACTGCAGGCAAGTGTTCTGGCCCCCCTTGCCCACGACCGTTGACGGGCAGGAAAGGACCATTAGCGTCCTTTCCCCTGGCAATCCAGCTCCCTAATGGTTCCCGGCCTCCGCTGGTCGCGAAGGGGTCACTGGATTCCAGGGAAAGGACAGTAATGCCTTGGATTCCAGGGAAAAGACACTAGGGTCATTGGATTCCAGGGGGAAGGACACTAATTTCAGATCATCTTCAAATTCTGTCTTTGCATACCTCTTCATCATATATTCTAAGGTTTCCTTCCAAGTGGTTTAGAGTGCATATATCGGATTCCTTGGACTTCAAAACTGATTGGTTAGTATCACATAAACTTCACAGTCCATGGGGCTCAGGAAACTAGGGATACAAGGCTGGATCGAATCTCGGTAGTGTGCAGTTTTAGCAAGAACGAAGGCTAGATTAGCACATCGGGCTCAGGCATGCGCTTTAGCCTTTTTGTCTATTATACTCTTAAGCACCTTGATTAGATGGACTAGTGTTTAAACTCCATTATGATGCTCTGATCATGTGCATAGACTACTACAGCAGACCCTCCTCTCTGAGATGGCACCCACCACCACCGCAATCTCATCATGAGGACTTCTCCATTGATGGTTCATCATGTGTCAGATAGAACTCACCTTGCCTCTTGAGGGCAAGCAGAGAGCTTAAGAGCATGAGCCTTACCTTCGGAAAAGCTTGATTGGAAGTAGTCTTGAACTCGAGACTTGGCCCGTCATTAGCATAAGGTCTCAGTTTGAAATCTCACTCATAGGATGCCACTTAGCAATGCACCACTAACTATATGTAACATAAGTGACTGGTTGATGGCAAAGGAAAGACTTTCCACATGTCTAGAAAAGCATGGCCAAGTATGATGCTTTTTCAACAACCTTGATTGACATTGTCATCGTGGATTTGTTTGTTCATGACACGCCTCTAGATGCAAGCATAGGTAAACCAAGGATTTTGCATGTCTTATCGATGGTCGTGGAAGGTTTTTCCAAAACCAATGATAGTTTGGGAATATCCTTGTTGGACAATTCAAGTTCAAGATCTTGCAACTCTACATCAACTTACCTACTCCATGGATGCTTGGTTATTGCAATCAAATTATGAACAGTTTGGATGCTGCCATCATCCGATTTGTAGCTTTGTCAAATAGCCTTGTGCGTCTGTGAGGATCGACCATGCAAGTCCAGTGTTCTTTCTTCCACAATCCATATTTTTTTGGAATTTTTATTTGAGATGTTGTCTTGTGGATAGGATAGATCATAAGATATGGCCTGTGTGGGAAGCATAAAAGCTTTGAGCTAGTTTTAGTAAATGCAAACTGGGGAGGACTGGTAATTTCTCCATAATGTGATCACCTATGCTTTCCTTTCGAAGGTATGTGGCATCCTGCAAAACGTTGGCGTGGGCAACTAAATTTATGATTGGTTTGTTAGTAATGAGTTATTAAGAAAAATCTGTGCATGGCCATGAATTTAAGATAGTAGGACGCATGCTCACATGCTATCATTGACAATACTGAGCTTGAATACCTCTCAAGTTTAGCGGTGTCTACTGAAGTCTGTCATTCTTCGCTAATAATGTGCTGTCTGTCTAATAATCTGTTGTCTTTGTTTGGCTTCAAGTACTTTTTCAAAATACCCTTTCAAGTCTCTCAATCTTGTCTACTAACTAGTATGGGCTTGATTTGTGCCTTGGTTCAATAGTTTTGCAATCACTTTTGCAATTGTGGGTGTCATTTGTGTCTTGAAATCTATTTGCAGTTGTAAGTTATGGCTTGCAAGTGTGTTCAAGTGGATTTGCCAGGTTTATTAGGCAAGTATAGGTTCTTGTTGACCAACTATGGCTTCCTTTACGCATAGGGCTTGTCCCCGTGCTTCATAACCCTTTGGCCAACCCAAACATAGCAACACACAACCATAGCTACGATGGATGGGACAAAGAGGTTTTAGGCTTTTGTTTTTTCAACTTCAATTGCCTCGACTCTAATTCAATTGCGAACAAAGCTAATGGAGCATTTTAGTTAGTTGGTGAGCCAAAGCTCTTTTTTTCAAATAAGGCCAGGGTATTGAGCCACTTGGGTCAGTCCTGACCATAGAATTGAGATCTCTATCGATCTCACAATCCAAATCGCACGGCGAAGAGTATCTCCGACGACGCTACGTGTATTGTTATTTTCATGTCCTACTAACTTGCTTTTAATAATGACTTCTCAATTTTATATTATGGCCGAAAAGCAGCAGCGCGGCGTCGATGACTCGTCCGAAGGTCTGCACAGAGCTGGAATCCAACATCCGTTGTTCTCAAGCTCCATAGATTCATGGAAGCTTTTTGCTGCTTTTCTCTCAAAATGGCAATGCTGAGTAGGAGATCTTGCTGTCTAGATGTTGGCGTCTTTTGGAGGAGTTCAGAAGGGCTTTGAAAGCACACTTAACACAACCAGGAAAGCAATGGGATTATCTCTATAGGGATGCTATCGCGTGATATGCCAGGAGGTGCCAAGGCCTTCGAGTTGGTAGCTCACTTCTATTACAAGGGAGGTTGTCTGCTATAAACGATTTTCAGATCGCTTCTCAACTCAGCTTTTCAGCGCTGCTATAAACGATCTACACCACTCATACTTCATTACTAAGTGAGACGTCAGATAATGCTGAAACCCCTGACGTTGGCATCTGAACAAATTTCTCCTTGTTTGGTCACCTGCAATTATCGTTTCAATCTGACCCCTTCCAGTTAAAAGCACGACATATTTCGACTTGATTAGTAATTGCAAATGGCATTAACCTTGAATTTTGGTCAAAGGACTATTGGGAATCCAACGTATGATCACTGGAAGTCTGGTATCTGCAATAAATTTCTGAACTGATGAAGCGACATCCTTCATAAGCTTGCCTTGCTTGACAAGAACTTGAACCACCTATGTTAAGTTAACAGCTGAATGTAGCTGGACACTGTGCAAGGTTTGCTGTGCCACCTTGCTGGCGGTCAACAAGAGCTGTTGGGGTCGCAGAGTCTTCCAGTGATTGATAGCCGCAACTCACATGAAGCAGGGTGTGCTCTTTCCCATGCTCATGCATAACGGACAAGAAATATTGCATGCACTACATGGGTGTCACTAATCATGCTTCTGAGCATAGCAAGGTGGACCATTTGCAATGTTTAATTCTCGAATGTCTTCTCATCTGGTGGCAGAAGCTGGTTGCAGCACCATGAGGTTTCCATGCGCACTTTATTCTTGAATGTTTGCTCTTCTAGTGGCTGAAGTTGGTTGCAACACAATGAGGTTTCCATGTGTGTTGGAATTAGGGTTGCAGAGAAACACACACAGCTTGGAGAAGACGAAGGAAGCTCAAGGCACACAATTGAGAGTATGTTACTTAGTGTGCAATGGAAAGATGGATAGCCCTAGAGTGATGGGCGTATATACAATACACGGAGAAAAAACCTCCTAAAGAGGAAAAAAATGCCCCGGCGGTCCTAGTGTGTTCACACACATCACTACCACATGTATATGGTAACAAATCCCCCTTGGAGTGATGCGGTGAATGAGAACTGGCACATGAGTAAAGGGAAGTGCCATGTCTTGAGGACATGATCAGTTCACAAAGAGGAGTAAGCCCAAAGCTTTGCGGAAAGCTTCGAGCTTCTCACGAGACAGTGCCTTTGTGAAAAGATCTGCAAGGTTGTCCTGTGTTGGCACATAAGCCAAACTGATCTCTCCTGCTGAGAGCCTCTCCCTGATATAGTGGTAATGCACCTCAATGTGCTTTGTGCGAAGCATGAAAAACTGGGTTTCTTGCAACTGCCAATGTGCTCTGACTGTCAGTGTAGATAGTGTTGGCAGTGTCCTGTCCAACATCCAAATCAGTCATAAGGCGTCTGAGCCACACACACTCAACCGTAGTTGTGAAGACTGTCCTGTACTTAACCTCACAACTAGAAGTGGCCACAATAGGTTGCTTCTTGCTCAACCATGATATACATGAACTGCCAAGCATGAAACAAAAGCCACTTGTGGACACTCGCGTGTCAAAACAACCAACCCAATATGAGTCTGAAAAAGCATGTAAGTCTGGCGGCAATGATCCCCTCTTGGGATAAAACGAGCCAAGATGTAAAGTGCCACTAAGGTAGCGGAAAATCCTCTTGACAGCCTGCCAATGCTTAGACCCTGGGCTATGCATAAATTTGTTGACTTGTGAGATTGCAAACTGAATATCCAGCTTCATGTTGCATACATAAATGAGGCATTCAACAACAGTTTGGTAAAGAGTGACATCTGCAGGATCACCAACATCATGAAGACTTAATTTTAAACTTGTTTCCATGGGAGTGGCAATAGGTTTGCAATCCTCAAGTCAAAACTTACATAGTAATGTCTCTATGTAACTTTTCTGACACAAGGCAACACCACATCACACTACTTAAACTGTATGCCTAAGTAATGATGCAGCGGCCCCAAATCTTTCATCTTGAAAGTTGCATTCAAATCAGCCTTAAATTCAACAATATGTCTCTCACGCTTTACATACAATGTGCTTTCTATTGGACTGCTACGAAAGCCTCGTGTGACCAAATGAGTGTCAACTTTCTCATATTAAGCATGAGGAGATTGCTTCAACCCATACAAAGCCTTCTTACATCTGCACACTTTGTCCTCTTGTCCTTTCTTGATAAAACCGCGAGGCTGCGTTACATAAACTTTCTCATTTATGTCACCATTCAAGAAAGCAGTAACAATGTCTGATTGATGTACATCCCAACCAAAATGAGTTGCCAATGCACATAGAAAACGCACAGTAGTCATACGACAAGTGAGAGAAAAAGTCTCTTCATAATCTATGCCTTTTTGTTGTGCATAACCCTTTGCAACAAGTCGAGCCTTATGGCGACGATCTCACCATCCGGTTTGCGTTTCAACTTGTAAACCCACTTCGTACCAATGGCCTTTTTGCCAGGAGGCAAATCACATAAAGTCCATGTGTCATTTTCTAGAAGTGCACCATATTTTGATTGCAT